>NW_027204937.1:13251212-13928712 GCF_024711535.1 Dipodomys merriami
TACAAGACTTAGGAGCTAGGAGTATAGCTCAGCAGTAGAGTACTTGTCTAGCATACACAAGGTCCTGGGTTTGATCCCCAGAACTGCAAAGAAACAAACTAGTAAATCAAGTGATTTAACTCAAATATCACTACTGCCTAAAAGTCCTTTCTAAGCCCCAGGCCCCCAGCCTTGACTGAATGTCAGGCACTTTGGTTCTGTAACTACCACTTGACTGATATCTGTCACTTTGTTCCTTCAATTGTAAATCTTTACTTATCTGTTGTCTAGACACTATTCTTTCTCCTCTTTATATTCTTGATAACTAGCTCAGTCAGTATATAGCATATATTAAGGGCTTTAAATATGTTTAATGATGAATGATTCTATCTCTTGGAGTCACTGTAGGTATATTATATTCACTCCAATGTTGTAAACCACCTTCCATGCCCCAAATTAGGATACAAAAAGAAAAATAAAAGAAAAAGCATTTTCCATGGCCACCATTATAAAATATAAGAGCTGTACCCCTGCTGATAAGAAATGTGGCCTCTTAGCATTCATCCTCTGAAATGTTTTGTTTTTATTTTATTTCCCCCCCTCCCACTAATTCTACATAAGAAAAGATCAAACATTTTGCCTGTCATAATATTTGGTACACAGACTGTGGAATGCAGACATTTGAGCCAAAGAAGCTTCTTTGATCTACATGGAAACATCTTTTTTTCTTTTCTTTTCTTTTCTTTTTTTTTTTTAACATTTTAGCAACCTCCCAGGTAAGAGTATTTTCTTTCTTTTTCTGTTGTGAGAACCAAACTTAGCCTTGCACTTGCTAAGTAAGCATTTTTCCACTGATCTAAGTCCCCAGCCTCAAGAGTATTTTAATTCACCCTCCAAGAGTCTACTATGTCCTTTTTCTTCTTTTTTTTTTTTCTTCTTGGTCATGGGGCTTGAACTCTGGGCCTGGGCGCTGTCCCTGCACTCTTCAGATCAAGGAGATGCTCTACCACTTAAACCACAGTACATTCTAGAGCTCTGTTGTTGGAATTCTTTTTTTTTTTCCTTTTCTTTTTTTTTTTTTTGGTTGGTCATGGGGCTTGAACTCTGGGCTTGGGTGCTGTCCCTGCACTCTTCAGCTCAAGGCGGGTGCTCTACCGCTTGGGCCACAGCGCCACTTCCAGCTTTTCCTGCTTATGTGATGCTGAGGAATCGAACCCAGGGCCTCATGCATGCAAGGCAAGCACTCTACTACTGAGTCATCTTCCCAGCCCCTCACAGAGGAACTCTTGAATGTAGATGTGGATTAGATAGGAAAATGTCTTGTCTAGCCTTTTTGTTTTTCCTGTAGGCTCACTAATGAGTGAGTTTGAGTCTTAGAACTCACAGGAACTCTAATCTGCTTTAATACTGAGATCACTGTTAGTCTACATTGATTATTTTACCTCTGTGTTTATCTCCTGCCATAATATTTCTTTCTTTCTTTTTTCTTTTTATAGGACTTAAATTTGGCTTGGATGCTGTCACTGATCTCTCTTTGTTCAAGACTAACACTCTACCATTTGAGCTACAGAGCCATTTCTGGTTTTCTAGTGGTTAACTGGAGAGTTTCACAGACTTTCCTGCCTAGGTTGGCTTTGAACAATAATCCTCAGATCTCAATCTTCTGAGTAGCTAGGATTACAGGCGTGAGCCACCAGTGCCCAGAGGAGGAGGAACATTCTATGTAGCAATTTTTTTCACTGCCATTGGTGTTAGAGCAGCAAAGGAGTTAAAACTCATGAAAAACAAGGATATGCTGGTAGGATTACATGGCAATGTAATTTTGATTCAGAAAAGTTGCTGACACTAGAGATTTTTTTCAGTGAAGAACCAACCATATCTCAGATCCAAAGGATGCTGTAAATGCCTTTGGAACTTGTGTGAAGAGTTGATGAAAGTGTCTTTATCTGATTCGTGTTTATACTGAATCAGATTACTGTAGAATGTGAAAAAATGGTTTTTCTCCAGTTTCTAAAGCAAATGAAAAGTATTGTCCTAATTGAATTTGTTTTTGTATTCTTGCTGGCCCATACTGGTTGAGTTGCAAGACAGAACAAAAGATTAGAGCTAGAGGGTAATATGAAGCCTTGATCAAAGTGCAATAAATGTTAGGAATGGCATTCTTACTTGTAGTTTTAATATATGAAACCTTTAAATATAAAGAATTTTATGGGATTTGCATTCATCTCCATATTTTAAGGACCATATTGGAACTAAAATGTCATGGAGTTTAGGAAAGATGAAGCTTAAGACTGCCTGAAAAATTATTCTTTTGATTACCATAAGAATTTAATTACAGTTCATATGATACTAAGTCATAGGCATTTTTCTTTAGACCAGTTGAGTAAGATCTACCTGAAATGAGGAAGTCTTTAGATACTAGAATAAGGAAGCCAGCTAGAGTTATAATCAAAACACTAAATAATCTACAAACACATCCAAATATAATTCCAATTAATTCACTCTAAAATGAATTCTGGTGACAATTCACTATACAGTCTCAGAGAAGTACAGTTTTCCATATGGAAAATGGTATCTGCATAATTATTTTTGGTCAGTCATGGGGCTTGCACTCGGCCTGGGCACTGTCCCTGAGCTTTTTCACTTAAGGCTAGCATTCTACCACTTTGAGCCACAGTTCTACTTCTGGTTTTCTGGTGGTCAGTTGGAGATAACAGTCTCACAGACTCACTAGACACTCTTTTGGAAATGAACTTTACAACTTGGAGAAGAGGAGAGTAGGGAGTAGTAGCAGTAGAAAATGAGGGAGGGGATAACAGTGTTTAAAAAGAAAGGTACTCACTGGGCGCCGGTGGTTCATGCCTGCAATCCTAGCTACTCAGGAGGCTGAGATCTGAGGCTCGAGGTTCAAAGCCAGCCCACGCAGGAAAGTCCATGAGACTCTATCTCCAATTAACCACCCCAAAACCGGAAGTGGCGTTGTGGCTCAATGGTAGAGTGCTAGCCTTGAGCTGAAGAGCTGAGGGATAGTGCTCAGGCCCAGAGTTCAAGGCCCATGACCGACAAAATAAATAAATAAAAATAAATAAAAATTTTAAAAAATGGGGAAAAAAGTATCTCACAGACTTTCCTGCCCTGGCTGGTTTCAAACCACAACCCTCTGATTTCAGCTACCTGACTAGCTAGGATTATAAGCATGAATAACCAACACCCAACTGAAGGGCCCTTTCTTTTTGAGACAGGGTCTTGCTTTGTAGCCCAAGCTGGCCTTGAACTATGTAGCATAACCTGCCATTGAACTCATAATTCTTCTGCCTTAGCCTCCAGAGGACTGCAGAGATGTACCACCATATTAAGCTTGCTTGTTGAAATGGGAGTCTTACTGTCTATACTGGCCTCAAGTCACAATCTCCCTATCTCTGCCTCCATGTAGTTGGGATTACAGGTATGAAACACCACACTGGGCCTGAATGCAGTCTTTTTATTTATTTTTATTGTAAAGGTGATGTACAGAGGGATTACAGTTACATAAGTCAGATAATGAGTACATACATTTTTCTGAATACAGTTTTGAAGACTTAAAAAACACTTGATCATTCATTATTATAGTTGATTTAAAATAGCTATGAATATACTTTTCATTTTGAAAAGCAGTTTATTGTTTTTATTTTATACTCACCACTGATGTAGACTACTGAATAAAGCAGAGTAATTCATAAAAACTTTACAACTCATAACTTTAGAATTTTATGCTGTCCTTTTCTTTGTTTGAATTAAGAATCCAGGTAGTTGTATTGACCTATATTATTTTGGCAACATATGTAATTTGTAAATATGTACACTATTTCTGTAGAAAATTGCTTCAATTGTAGTGTATTTCTTTCCAATCCATGTTCAAATCCATAAACTGAACAGAAGGCATCTCATATGTAGTTCCAAAAAAATTGATTACCTACCAATATACAAGATAACTTGTGCTATAGGTTTTATGAACCATAGAGTGATTATCAAAAAGTGAAGTTTCTATTTTCAAGGTAATTATGCTTTATGCATTTTAGAGTTTTTTTATGAATTCTTCCATTTCATCTTTTTTAAACAAACTATTTCTAAAATAACAGAAAAATCTCAGTCTTTTAAAATATACACCAATTCTCAAGTAAAAGAATATCAGAATACTAGGTAATACAAGTAATACAGAAAACTAGGTAATACAAGTTCATGCTTGACTTGGGAAGCCTGGTTCTTTAACTGTAGATGCTGGGAAGAGCAGAGACCACTACTTCTTAAAACTAGTGCTGAGAAGGGCCATGGCCATCCTTCAGAAGTTAATACAAGGAAAACCTCTTGATTTGTCAGAGGAGTCTGGGAGGGGAGCAGATGGCTTTGAGAAGGGCCCTCCAGCTTACTCAGCTGCTCCTAGAAGCATAGAGTGACCTCTGTAATACAAACAAACCAAGTAGCTTTCAGGGTAATGGGGCAGCATCATTTGTATGCTGAAACAACAATACTGCTCCTCACTTTATCTCTCACACCCTCACCCAATGTGTGGGCACCATCTGCTTCTTGTGATTTATACAGGACCTGGCCCTGGCTAGTTGGGATTACTATTGAATGGTATCTGTAAGTAATGTGTTATTTATAAATTACTCTCACTGACTCTGATAGACAAGTTTTATGTACATTTACATAATTAAGAAACTGAGGCAAAGAAGAATTAAGGACATTGGAATCACAATGTAAGCATTCTAATTTCTGGTCTCTTTGCATCCTGGTACTAGTCCATAGAGCCATTCCCTTGCTACTGTTTAGACATTAGCTACAAAGCTGTTGAGAAAGCATTCAAGAAAGGATATTTGTTATTTTGCAAATGTTATTGTCAAGGTTGTAAGCCTTTTCATTGCACTGTTTTGGTAGAGAAAAAAGAGTGACCTGCTTTATTTTCTGCTGGTATACTGCTGTGGTCTTCCAGTAGACAGAAATTCAATAAGGTCCAATTCACTTTGTAATTTTATCAAAACCAAATTTATTTAAATGAACACATTCTCATTCAAAAGAGTTAGTTTATATATTCATATATGTGTATAATACATATATGCATACACATGTTATATTTAAACTGACTAAAGAAAAATTATTCATTCTTGTAAACCACAGCTCTCCTTTTCTCTGTCATTGGCTGAAATAACATTCATTTTCATGCGTTAGCACCTGCCTAGGAGCCTAGTGAATCAAAAGAGCAATGAGCAAAGTGGTTTTAATTGCCCAGGCTTTGCTAGAGCTTTTCTTGCACTCAGAAACACAAAAGACTTTGAATGGTGTCAGAGGGCTGTACTGAGAAGTGCTTTCCTTTAGAACTCTAAGCAGATGATTCACTTACTGTGGTGAGCCATTGTCTTGTACAGATGAGTTCATGAGCCCATCTTAGTCCCAGCTGTGAGAGCATCACAGAGTACTTGTGAGTTGCAAGTTGCCTTAAACAGTTGCCCAGGAAACCAGGCAAATGTCATTTTACTGACTTATCATTAATGTAGAACTCTGTCTTTCTAGAATTGTACTTGACAGTTACTCCCATAAAATTTATATCATAAATTGAAGTGTCCTGTTTACAATATCATAGTGGTAGCAATACAGACTATGGAGCCAGACTACCTGTCTTCAAATCCTAAACATGGTTTACAGGTTGTATGATCTTAGACAAGTTTCTTTGTCTCTCTGAGCCTGTTTGCTCATCTGAAAAAACAAGGGCGTAGGGTAGGGAAAAAGACAGAATTTAACTTTGTTAGGATAACTTCACTAATAAACACCTAGAACATTCTTTTGCATGTACTAAGTATTCAGTAGATGTTAGCTAACAAAATTGCTCATATTTTGTATTTCTTAAAAGCAGGTTATAAAAAGGAGAAGAATGCAATTTGTAAAAAAATAATTTTATTGTTAAAGGTCATAGAGTTCATAAACAATGTAGATTAAGATAATGATGACTATCACTGTGAAGATTAAAAGGTGTTTGTGACTTTAAAAAAGTAAATAAATATAAAAAAGAAGAAACAGCTGTCCATTGAGGCAAGAAAATGAATTAGAGAAAATAACCTTGGTGCAACAGTATATTACCATATATAAATTGTTAGTTTGCTCACCATTCCAGTGAAATTGGTTAATTTGCTGATTTTATTTTAATCACAAATTTAGGAATCTTATAAACACGCTTAATCCTCTGTGAATTATAAATATAAATATGTAAATTAAAATTTCGGTTTAGTGTTCATTTATTCATCCATCCATAAACACTTACTAAGCTTTTAAAATATCCCTGATATAGAAATGAAAAACCATATCATTTTCAAGGCATTAACAATCTAAAGGAAAAGGCAAATATGGAAACTATTAATTACATTGATAGCTGCTGTAATAGAGATATGACTGATGAAAAGCAAGAGCTCCTGAGATCAAGGAAGACTTTCAGAATAGGGTTAATTTGAATGTAGAAGAATAAGAAATAGGTGGGGGGAAAAAAAGTAGATAAGAAGGTCATATGTGGTATAGAGAACTTCACATATAAAAAGATAGAGGCTAAGACAAGACAATAGAAAAGACGTATTGCAACAAGTTTGGTGTGTTGAATATATTGAGAGGTAGTTGGAAACAGTTCTGAAGAGAGAAAGAAACCACATCAAAAGAAATTTACATCTGATACTATAATCAGTGGGAAGCCATTGAAAGATTTTAAGCATTTCAGTTCAGCAAACTTTTTTTTGGTCAGTCATGGGGTTTCAACTCAGGACCTAGCTGCTGTCTCAGCTCTTTTGCTCAAGGCTAGTGCTCTAACACTTGGAGCCACAGCTCCCCTTGCAGTATTCTGGTGGCTAATTGGAGATGAGTTTCACAGCCTTTCCTGCCCAAGCTGGCTTTGAACTGCAGTCCTCAGATCTCAACCTCCTGACTAGGATTATAGGCATGAGCCATTGGCACCTGGACAGCAAACATTTTTAGAAAATGAACATTTCTATAATTGTTTATTCTGTTAGACTGTGTGTTAGGCAATACAAATATTAGATAAATATTAGATAAATAGGTTACAATTTGTAGAAATGACATGAATAGTCTATTTATATTCTGGAAGATGAGTAGAGGAAGTAAGATTTTTGTCAGCAAGATTAGTTAGTCCAGACAGAGATTATTGTGCTCTTTAGTTGAGGCAGTGTTGGGGTGATTCAACCAGCAAGTCTAGAATGGAGATACTTGGAAGGAAAAACGCACAGAATTTAATGATGTTTTAGATATGGAACAAGAGATGCTAAGGGTAAATCTCAGAATTTCAGCTCCTGCCTGCCTCTGCAACCTGTCACATCCCACTTTACACTTTCCTGTCAGTTTTCCATGTTTTCTCTTGCTGGAACACCTCTGCCTCTCCTCCTTTTCCATTTTCTCCTCCTTATTCTCTTCTTCTTTCTACTCCCTGTCTCTATCTCTCTCCAGGTCTATCTCTCTCTCCCTTCCTCTTCCCTCCCTTTCCCCCCTCCTGCCCTTCCCTAGAACCCTCTTTACCACTACATTGGCATTTCTCATCCTTTCATATAATTAATCCCTACTTTGACTATAGACCAATTCAAACTTGCTTTTTTCTTTTTGGTAGTCATGGGGCTTGAACTCTGGGCTTGGGCACTGTTCCTGCGCTCTTCAGCTCAAGGCGAGCACTCTACCATTTGAGCCACGGCACCACTTCCAGTTTTCTAGTGGTTTATTGGAAATAACAATCTCATAGATTCTCCAGTCTGGTCTGGCTTTGAACTGTGATTCTCAGATCTCAGCCTCCTGAGTAGCTAGGATTATGTGCATGAGCCACTGGTGTCCAGCTAATTCAAACTTTCATTTTCTGAAGTACATCATCCCTTAACACTCATTTGTCTGAACCAGTTTAGTATTGTACTGTTGTGTACTGTGTTATTATTGTATATTTCTCCTTCATAGCACTTACCACAGCTAGAAGAATTCTTTGTGGAATTTTGTTTAATATCTGCTTGTCAGAGATCATTAGATCTTTCTAGTAGATGGATGTATCCTTCATAACTAACATAGAGTACATGTTAAATAATGATTAGTTGAATGAGGGAACATTGATTTGGGATATTTGTTTAAAAAAGAAAGAAATTAATATATGTCTGAGGGTTTTTTGTTTTGTTTTGTTTTATCAGTTGTGGGGCTTGAACTCTGGGCCTGGGCACTGTCCCTGAGCTCTTCAGCTCAAGGTTAGCACTCTACCACTTGAGCCACAGTGCCACTTCTGGCATTCTGGTGTTTTATTTGAGATAAGAGTCTCATGGACTTTCCTGCCTGGGCTGGCTTTGAACCATGATCCTCAGATCTCAGCCTCCTGAGTAGCTAGGATTACAGGTATGACCCACTGGCACCTGGCCCTTTTCTTAAAAAAAAAAAAATCAGTTTGGTAACTGAATGTGTATCACAGTGACTATAAACAAAGATTAAAATTGATTTGTATGATTTAGCCATAGCCTAATTTTTAAAAAGATTAAAGCAATACCAGACATGACTGTTTTCCCTAATCTTAGAAAATAGAGCTAGATGGGGCTGGGAAGGTGGCTCAGTGGTAGAGCCCTTGCCTTGCATGCCTGAGGCCCTGGGTTCGATTCCTCAGCACCACATAAGCAAAAAGAAAAAAGCCGGAAGTGGTGCTGTGGCTCAAGTGGTAGAGCCCTAGCCTTGAGCTGAAGAGCTGAGGGACAGCGCCCAGGCCCAGAGTTCAAGCCCCACAACCGACCAAAACAAACAAACAAACAAACAGAAAATGAGCTAGATGTTTTGGCCGGGTGTTGCTTAGCTTATTTTCTCTTTCCTTGCACCCCACTTTGTCTTCCTATACTATGTCCTGCACTAAAGATATCCACTTTGTGTTCCTCCTTCACAGATTACTTTGAAAATTACCATATTCTAAGTTCCTGGAAAGTCTTAGTAGGCTTGGAAAATCAAGTATATCTCCCTCCCTTCCCCCCACCAACCTCCCATTGGAGAAATCTCCTGTGAAAGGAACATGTTGAAAGCCAAAAAGGTATGACACACTTAAAGGATGTTACAGGGGTAGGGGCTTATACCATAGCAAGAATTTCTCTCTTTTTTTTTTGGTCATGGAGCTTGAACTCTGGGCTTGGGCACTGTCCCTCAGCTCTTCAACTCAAGGCTAGCACTTGAGCCACAGTGACACTTCCAGTATCCTGAGTGGTTTATTTGACATGAGTCTCATGGACTTTCCTGCCAGGCTGGATTGGAACCATGATCCTCAGATCTCAGCCTCCTGAGTAGCTAGAATTACCAGCATGAGCAACTGGCACCCAGCCCCATAGCAAGAATTTCTAGAAAGCCCACAATTTTCCTAGAAGCTGAAGAGACTTGAGAACTTTTTTGATGTGTAATGTAGGAAGTGCTATGGTACAGTGTGGGGGGATGGGGAGGGTTTTGTGTATTGGGTCTGGGGCTTTAACTCAGGGCCTGGGTGATGTCTCAGAACTTTTGTACTCAAGGGTAGTACTCTGCCACTTGAGCCACAGCTCTACTTCTGGCTTTTGGGCAGTTAATTAGAGTCTCTTGAATGTTCCTGCCCAGGCTGGCTTCAAACCATGATCCTCAGATCTCAGCCTTCTGAGTACCTAGGATTACAGGAAAACGCCAACAAACAGTTCCTGGCTATGGTACAAATTTACTCTAGAATTTCTAAACAGTACAGAGCCAGGTAGTGAATCTGTCTAAACCACAGAAGGGCAAGTTGAAAGTAAATGTCTTTTTCTCAGGACAAGGCTCACTTTATGATTTGGGATAGAAGGGGATATACTGTAAAAACTAAATAGGAACTCTGAAAACTTTATTCAAGGCCTGTTCTATGTTAAAGCATTTGAGAGCTTAGGGTTTTCGTTTTTGTTTTAACCTTGTGTATGAAGTGATAGGGCAACAAGGGAAACAGCTTCCTGATTTCCTGTTTCTCTACCAGATCCATCCACTATTCCTGACCACTTTCACAATATATGTAAAAGTACTTTTGGTGGATTTTATTGGTTTTGGTTATTGTTGTTCTGTAGGAAGATGTGTGTGAAAGACCATCACAAAAATGATATTCAAGGGGCTGGGAAGGTGGCTCAGTGGTAGAGTGCTTGCCTTTCATGCTCGAGGCCCTGGGTTCGATTCCTCAGCACCACATAAGCAAAAAGAAAAAAGCCGGAAGTGGTGCTGTGGCTCAAGTGGTAGAGCGCTAGCCTTGAGCTGAAGAGCTGAGGGACAGTGCCCAGGCCCAGAGTTCAGGCCCCACGACCGGACCCCCCCCAAAAAAAAGATATTCAAGGATGGGAATGGGGCTTAGTGGTAGAGTGCTTGCCTAGCATGCATGAAGCCCTGGATTCAATTTCTCAGTACTACAAAAATAGAAAAAGCCGGAAGTGGCCCTTTACTTCAAGTGGTAGAGTGCTAGCCTTGAGCAGAAGAAGAAGCTCAGGGACAGTGCCCAGGACCTGAGTTCAAGCCCCAGGACTGGCAAAAAAAAAAAACAAAAAGAAAAGGAAAGATATTTAACTTTTAAATAGAACATACCCCCTAAATAATAGATCCAACATTGTGATCTTTCCTGACTATGGAAACCATAATGTGCTGTCACACCTGTAATCCTCAGGAAGCTGAGGTTTGAGGATGGTGTTTCAGAGTCAGCTCATATAGGAAAGTCCATGAGACTTCTTTTTTGTAGGTCATGGGGTTTGAACTCAGGGCCTGGGTATTGTCCCTGAGCTTTTTTGCTCAGGCTAGTGCTCTACCACTTTGAGCCACAGCTCCACTTCTGGTTTTCTGGTGGTCAGTTGGAGATCAGAATCTTACTGCCATTCTTGCCTGGGATGGCCTCGAACCTTGATCCTCAGATTTCAGCCTCCTGAGTAGCTGGGATTACAGGCATGAGCCATCAGCACCAGGCTTTATGAGACTCTTACCAACAATTAACCACCAAAAAAGCTGAAAGTGGGGCTGTGGCTGAGGTGGTAGAACACTTTCCTTGGGCACAAAAGTTCAAGGACAGCATCTAAGCCCTGAATTCAAGCACCAGTACCAGGACGCACGCGCGCGCACGCACACACACACACACACACACACACACACACACACACACACACACACACACACACACACACACACACACACACACACACACACACACACACACACACACACACACACACACACACACACACACACACACACACACACCCCTCTATTATAGAAGTCTAAATACTGATTCAGACTGTTACTATGAATTTTAAGTTCTTACATATTTATTTCAAATACAGTGTGCTTTTCAACCTAGGCTGGCATGGAACTTACTGTGTAGCCCTAGCTGGCTTCACATATGTGATTCTCCTGCTTCTGAATCCCAAGTGCTGGAATTTTAGATATATAGTACAATACCTGGATAGTTCCTGTATTTTAGAGATGCATACCAGGTTGTCCCAAAGAAATTATATTCTCAGATTTTCTTCAACATAATCCCTGAGGAATTTGGATTCTATTGAGACAGAATTGAGAAAGAATAACAGGAGTCTTTATCTCCCATTGATTTTATATGAAGCAGTTAATGTTTATTTTTTCCTACTTCTCATTACTTTTCCTGTTACATTAAAATATTTTTGCTAAAATTTAGGGGGAGAAGTAAGGATTAAATGCATTTATCTCTTTGTTGATAATTGTTGAAGGTGAGTGATTGATACTTGGGAATTTACACTGTTCTCTGTACTTTTTTATTTATTAAAAATTGTCTAAATAAGGAGGGGAACACAAAGATACAATGATTATGTGCCTCTGATCATATAAAATAATATTTATCAACATTAACTCCAGGTAATGGAACCAAGAGGATTTTTCTTTATTACTGTTTTTCTTTTCTTTTCTTTTCTTTTTTTTTTTTGTCTTGTTTGTTCATTTATCTGTCTTTGAAAGGGTAAAATGGGAGGCATAGAAATGGAGGGACAAATGATGAACAAATGCAGCTGTGGTAATCACTAGACACTGTTGAAAATAAACTATACAACTTGTGAGTGGAGACCAGAGGGAAAAATGGGAGGGAAGAGAGCAAGGGAGGGGGTGACATTGTCCAAAAAGAAATATACTTATTACCTGACTTATGAAATGTTAACCCCTCTGTATATCACCTTTATAATAACAATTTAAAAAATTAAAGGGCTGGGAAAGTGGCTCAGTGGTAGAACGCATGCCTTGCATGCATGAGGCCCTGAGTTTGATTCCTCAGCACCACATAAGCAAAAAGAAAAAAGCCGGAAGTGGTGCTGTGGCTCAAGTGGTAGAGTGCTAGCCTTGAGCTGAAGAGCTGAGGGACAGCGCCCAGGCCCAGAGTTCAGTCCCCACAACCGGTCCCAAAATAAATAAATAAATAAAGGGGTTAGAAGGGAAAGAACTTGTAGAAAATGAGGGAAGAGGTGCATTGTTCAAAAAAATGTACTCAGTACCTGACATGTAACTATAACCCCTCTGTACATCACCTTTACAATAAATTTTTAAATGAAAAATATCTAAATAAAAGTAAAAAAGTAAAAAGTGAGCACATATAGCACTCAATAAATATATGCGAGAATGAGTAAAAGTTTTTTTTTTTTAATCAGGCTTCTACATGTTTTCTTAAATTATTAGATTATTAATGAACATGTTTGTGGTAGCTTATTTGCATTAAGAAAGAAATGTCATATTAGATCTATTATATGTTACTTTATTCTCAGGAGTAATTACACTACAAAATCTGCTAGATTACAATCTGACAAGGAGTACAAATATTTGAAACTGACTTTTGGTTTACTTTGTAAGAGAGAGGAATGGAAGATGGAACCTCCAGAGAAGAAACTTTTGCAGAATCGCTTTGGCTTTTCAGTGCCTGGAGCCTAGGCTTTACTAGTGTTAATACAGCTGATGAAGCTCAAACATTTACCCAGCTCAACAGAATGTGTCCCTAGGAGCATCATGAACTGTAGCCAAAGTCTCTAGGGAGCCATATATGATTAGCTTTTGAAAAATATTTTTGTACAATGAAGCCAATTGAAATTTTTTGGGAAAGGGATGAAGGGGGGAAGGGACAGTGATTAAGGGATGAGATTAACTGAAATGTAAGTACATGTGAAAATGTAACAAGAAATCCATACCCACCCTCCCAACACTGGGGATTAGACCAAGGCTTTATACATAGTAGGTAAGTGCCCTGCTACTTGAACTATGACCTAGCCCTTTTGTTTTTATTTAGTTTTGTTGGTTTTTCTTGTTATTGTTGGTGGTGGCAGTCATGGCACTTCAACTCTGGGCCTGGGTGCTGTCCCTCAGCTCTTCAGCTCAAGGCTAACACTCTACCATGTAAGCCACAGTGCCACTTCTGGTTTTCTGAGTGGTTTATTGGAGATAAGAGTCTCACAGACTTTCCTGCCCAGGCTGGAAAGGTCTTGATACCTTATTTCTTTTTTTCCCCCCAGCTGGCATTGAACTTGTGATCCTTCTGCCTATACCACAACTAACTGGGAAAAATGTTACCACCATGCCTGGCTGTAAAGTGAACCTTGACAGACCTCTAGATAAGTTTCTCAGCTCAAAAATGTGGAGGCTGAGATCCAATCCTTTTTGCATACTTCAGCTAGTGTGGCTTGTGTTTTTTTTTTTTAATAGTAGTTGTATTACTTAGTTTCATATTATTAGAATGCAGTATTTTAAGCAATTACCTTATAAAAGAAAAAAATATATTTTAACATATAGCTCTGGAAGTTCCAGCTCCAAATTAAGTAGCCTCATGGCATTATGCCTTTGGAAAGGGTAGTATACCATGGCAAGAGTTTGTGATAAAGCAGACTAGTCACATCACAAGTCAGAAAGCAGAGAGAAACTGTGATGAACCTTTTTTTGACTGGGGGGTGGGGGGGGGAAGATCAGGGGACACTCATCCAAACTATCATAATAATGAATAATACACATAGAGAGTCCTATCTTTTGGGGGCTTACATCCTAATAATATATCCATTGATGACTGTCTGCCTCAGAGTTAACCAATATTCTTACTTATTTTCATGCAGAAAGAGAAGATAAAACTTGGGCTCAGAGTCTGTGCTGCAGGCCAAGTATGCCCAGAGTGCTGAACCGATGAAGCAGAAATGTTTCAACTCACCTTGATCATTCAGGGGCTTGGAACCTAAACTTTTCCATAGTGATATCTACCTTATTTGAAATTCTAAAGTAGGGCTTGAAATGTGGCTTAGTGGTAGAGTGCTTGCGTAACATGCATGAAGGTCTGGGTTTGATTCCTCAGTTCTACATAAACAGAAGAAGCCGGATGTGCGCCATGGCTCAAGTGGTAGAGTGCTAGCCTTGAGCAAAAGAAGCTCAGGGTCAGGGCCCAGGCCTGAGTTCAAGTCCCAGGATTGACACAAAAAAAAAAAAGGAAAAGAAATTTTAATGTTCTTATGTGTAGTCTCCGAATTAGTATTGTCATACTGTGCCTGGAATGGTAGCCCACACTTGTAATCCCAGCTACTCAGGATGTAGAGATGTATTCAAAGCTGGTCCTGAGCCAAAATCAAGAGACCATATCTGAAAAATTAACTAATACAAAAAGGCCTAAAGGTATGACTCCAGTGGTAGTACACTTGCCTGGTAAGTGCAAGGCCCTGAGTTTAAACCCTAATACCACCAAAAAAAAGAAGATACTAGTTACTTTTGAGTGTTCCAAAGGAAATTAAGAATATACTTTCTAATTTTGTTTCAACCACTGTGAAACTTGGCCATTGGGGAAGTTATTTCTGAATCCCTTAACATGGAGACCTATTAACAAAAACTGCTTAAAAGCCATAATAGTATCTGTAGTAGAGTTTCACAAAGTACTTTTGAAGGATAGACAGAGAAAGTATTGTCATTATTTCACTGAAAAGGAATCTAACGTTAACATTGTAAAGGGAGTAGCTTGAGACTACAGAGTAAATAGCATATCTGGTTGCCTAATTCCTAGTATGATGTACTCTTAGCTATCTTACTCTACTGGCCACAGTAAGACAGTAAGACAGCAGTCTTACTGCTGAGTAAGCAGTCATGCTTGGAGAAGAACTGCTCCTCACTCCTGCAATTCTCCCCTTTGTCCTTAACTAATAAGAACATACTCATACTTGAATAAACCTTTTTGATTTTTTAAAATAAATGACAAGTAAATATTTTAAAACTTAAAGCTAGTTTAGATGGTAAAAAAAAACCCCTCAGTGGTCTTTTAAAAATATACTTGGGGGGCTGGGAAGGTGGCTCAGTGGTAGAGTGCTTGCCTTGCATGCATGAGGCCCTGGATTCGATTCCTCAGCACCACATAAGCAAAAAGAAAAAAGCCGGAAGTGGTGCTGTGGCTCAAGTGGTAGAGTGCTAGCCTTGAGCTGAAGAGCTGAGGTACAGCGCCCAGGCCCAGAGTTCAGGCCCACGACCGGACCCCCCAAAAAAATAAAATAAAATAAAATAAAATTATATATATATACTTGGAAACGATGAATTATTGTCCTGTTCTTGTTCTGGAAAGTAATGTGCATCTTTCTTTATCTTTTAGATAATTTTGCAAAGTTTTACAACTAAATTTGAGTCTTATTTTACTTAACCATTTAACAATGATTGTCTGAAATTTAAACTTCAGAAAACTTTCTCTGCTTTTTAAATTTTTTTCCAGGTCACAATGATAACTTTAAAACTTATGCATCTATCTTTTAACATTTGGCAAATATTCCCCCAACAAATGAAAATAATTTAAAATTTATTTCCCATTCACAGTGTGTGGTCCTTTTAAATAATCTGGAATTAACCTTACCTTTGATCCTATCTCTATAGCAGCTGGAATACCATGTTGTAATTCTTATGTTTTAAGGATTATATCACAGGTAATATGATATAATGAAGATAAAATGAACTGTTCCCAGGTTCCAAATCCCAGGTCTATTACTTGGTAGAGCCTTAGGTAAATAACATTTCTGTACTCCATTTACACACTGTTAAAATAAGGAGAACAGTATTAATTGCTTAAAGTTGTTGTGATGAGGTGTTAAATGAATATAACACTGTTGTATCAAGTCCCAGAAATATTTGATGGTCACATGACATTCCTTTTTTTGTTAGCATTCTTAGGCCTGGAAGTCCTAAGGCCTCATTAAACTTTTGTTGGTTAAAATTGTTAGATGAATTCTTATTAAAGGGAAAGAATCATATTTAAAGAACTAAACAATAAAGCCGGGCACTGGTGGCTCACGCCTGTAATCCTAGCTACTCAGGAGGCTGAGATCTGAGGATCACGGTTCAAAGCCAGCCTGGGCAAAAAAGTCTGTGAGACTCTTATCTCCAATAAACCACTCAAAAACCGGAAGTGGTGCTGTGGCTCAAGCAGTAGAGTGCTCCCCTTGAGCTGAAGAACGCAGGGACAGCACCCAAGCCCAGAGTTCAAGCCCCACGACCGACAAAAAAAAAAAAAAAAAGAACTAAACAATATAGGGAATGGCTTGGGTTTTTAAATGTAGTTGTAACTTAAAGATACATTCTCTCTGCTTTTCAGAGTTTTTGGTGCTGGTTGGGTGTACCTAATGAGTAGAGATCTAAGACTACAAAATTCTGCTGCATTAAGTTCTACCCTCTATAATTTAGGTTGTTCCCCTTTTAGGGATTCCATGTGGTCACCAGTTTGGAATTTTAAGATTTGTACGTGCACACCAGTCCTGGGGCTTAAACTCAGGCCTTGAACACTGTCCCTGAGCTTTTGTTCTTAAGGCTAGCACTCTCACCACTTGATCCACAATTACATTTTTGGCTTTTTGGCAGTTAATTGGAGAATCTCCTGCCTGGGCTGGCTTCGAACTACAATCCTCAGATCTCAGCCTCCTGAGTAGCTAGGATTACAGGTGTGAGCCACTGACATCCAGCTGTTAGAATTTTAAATTTTAAGGAAGAAATACTGTCCTTAATCTTCCTTGTTTTTCCTCATGAAATTCTTTTCATTTATTTTCATTTGTAGTGTTCACCTTGCTTTAGATTTTACTGACATTATTTGTGGACTTACCTTTGCCTACATCTCAAGCTCAAAGGAATTTTTAATTTTTGGAGATTTCCTTCTTAACCATTTTGAGACTGTGATAAAAAGCTATGAGCTACCCACCATCCCAAAAAGCATATATATGTAGAAAATTTTCAGCTGGTTTGTCTCCAGAATAAAGAGTTTTTTTTAAGCTTGTGTATTCCTGCAGAGTAGTATTTGAGTTTCATTGATGTTTGTGCCTGTGGCAAAGCCTACCTAATATATAATAAATTGTATATTGATTAATAGAAATGCAAAATAAGACACTTTAAAATTTCTTACTACAGAATCTCTATAAACAGAATTTTTCTCTTTTTTTCTTAGGCTTCCATCTGAGTGGCACAGTAACTGAGCCAGCCACTGCTTCAGAACCAGCAGTAACTTACAAAGTTGCAATCAGTTTTGATCGATGCAAAATCACTTCTGTGACCTGTGGCTGTGGGAATAAGGACATATTCTACTGTGCTCATGTGGTAGCACTCTCACTGTACAGGATCCGTAAACCAGAACAAGTCAAATTACGTCTTCCTATCTCAGAAACCCTTTTCCAGATGAACAGGGACCAGCTACAGAAGTTTATTCAATATTTAATCACGGCCCATCACACTGAAGTTCTTCCTACTGCACAAAAACTGGCAGATGAAATTCTGTCCTCCAACTCAGAAATCAACCAAGTGAATGGTAATTGTACTTTTTTTTTCTAAAAATGGCCTTTTTCACAATCACTGTCACCAAAGCAACCCTCTTCCCTTTATTATGTTGCTTTTATTGCACTTTAAGAGGTTGAGTTTTTCTGCAATTATAATAATTTAATCTTAATCATTCCATTCTATCCAAACAACTATGTGCTTAAGTCTTAGTGTCTTAAAATAATTGAGTTGTCTTCTTCATAAAGGCCTTGGCATGAAGTATTGGTAGTATTTCATTTCTATGATTTTTGTAATTTATATTTAGTAAAGAACTTAGAAGCTACGGCTGTAGCACATCAATAGGAGTACTAGCCTAGCATGCACAAAGCTATGGGCCATAGGTTTGATCTTCAGCATCATAAAAGCAATCAATCAATCTATCTATCTATCTATTTATTTATTTACTTAAATAGTAAGGCACTGGTAGCTTACACCTATAATCCTAACTACTCAGGAGCCTAAAATCTGGAAGATTATGTTTCAAAGCTAGTAGAGGAGTCCATAAAATTCCATCTCCAATTAACTAGCAAAATCCTGGAGTGGAGTTATGGCTCAAATGGTAGAGCACCAACCATGAGCAAGAAAACTGAGCATGCATGAGGCCCTGAGTTTAAGCCTCAGTTAATTTTAAAGTGGTATTTGTGCATGCATATGTATGGACAGAAAACTGGAAGGAAATACACTGTAATATCAACAGTGGTAGTCTACAGCTGGTAGAATTGTAGATGAACTTTTAAAATCCCTTATGTAATTTCTGTAGTAAATATGCAATATTTTTATAACTTAAAAAGACATTCAAGAATGAAATAAATATTAGTTCCTTAGACTTAATAGCCCCTTCGGGAAAGGACTTATTATATAACTTCATGCTAACTTGGGCCTCAACTCATAAAATGGTTTGCTTCTTAATTATTTATAAAAGACATCTTTTCCATTTATCTTTTCTTATCACCATGTCTCCTATGATCCTGAGGAAAAATTCAAACTATCACATTAAAGTGTCATATACATTGACTTAATATTTTGCCACTATTGGAAGTTTTTTTCATTCTTATTTCTTTTATGAAAAGACTAAAATATTCAAACCAGTGAACCTGTATAGAAACATTTTAATTTAATTTAATTTAAAATCAACAGATTTGTCTGTGACTTTGTGAGGGACATGTGAAAAAGCCAGTTTGTAACTCTAGATCTGTGATCCTGTTCATTCATTCATAAATACTGTTCCCTCTTATTATCTGACCTTTCAATATTGACATTTTCAATATTTTCTTCTCTTCCTACTTTTTATATTCTCTATAGGCAATCTTAGCTACATTCTTGATTCCAAATGTCATCTCTATACTGTGACTCACAAATTTATTTCTCTAGCCCAGATCTTATGAGCTTTTAGATTCTATATCCACTTAACTGTTAAATATCACAGGGTATCTCAACATCAACATATGCAAATATAAATTTATGGTCTTCTCTACCATCTCAAAAACTAGCAATACCATCTGGTCACTGACTCATGGCAAAATCTTGTAGCAATCCATAAAGCTTTTCTTATATTCCACATCCATTTCAAGATCTGTTAATTTTGCCTCTTAAATATATTTCACTAGGGGACTGGGAATGTGGCTTAGTGGTAGAGTGTTTGTCTAGCATGCATGAATCCCTGGGTACCTCAGTACCACATAAATAGAAAAATCTGGAAGTGGCACTGTGGCTCAAGTGGTATAATGTTAGTCTTGAGCAAAAGAAGCTCAGGGACAGGGCTGGGAAGGTGGCTCAGTGGTAGTGTGTTTGCCTTGCATGCATGAGGCCCTGAGTTCGATTCCCCAGCACCACATAAGCAGAAAAAAGCCGGAAGTGGCACTGTGGTTCAAAGTGGTAGAACGCTGCTAGCCTTGAACTGAAGAGCTAAGGGACAGGGCCCAGGCCTAGAGTTCAGGCTCCACGACCGACAAAAACAAACAAACAACAACAAAATAAAAACAAACAAAAAAGCTCAGGGACAGTGCCAAGGTCCTGAGTTCAAGCCCCAAGACTCACAAAAAAAAATTTAAGTAATATATTTCATTATTTTCTACTTCTCTCTGATTACAATAAATCAGACCATTATACTCTTTCACCTAGAAATCTCATCCTTCATACCCATGATTACTCCCCTCTGTCCCATTCTCCTTATAGCCATCTAAATAGGTTTTTCTGTAACTGTAAGTAATTTTCATATTTTTCATTTTAAATCCTTCAGTGCCCTCTTATTCCTGTTCCAGTACACTCCAAAATTTCTACAAAACCTTGAATTAGCTTTTGACTACATTTTCATATGCTATTTCCTCGCCTTTATGAAATATCTTCTTTCTTATTCATCTCCCTTATATAGTAGTATTTAATTAGGAAGTAGTTTATGATTGATACTGTTTTCATACTTTACTTTTAAAAATTATTTTATTGGGCTGGGAAGGTGGCTCAGTGGTAGAGTGCTTACCTTGCATGCATGAGGCCCTGGATTCGATCCTTCAGCACCACATAAGCAGAAAAGGCTGGAAGTGGGGGTATAGCGCAAGTGGTAGAGCACTAGCCTTGAACTAAAGAGTTCAGGGACAGCGACCGGGCCCAGAGTTCAGGCCCCATGACTGACAAAAATATATATATATTTTATTAACATACTAATTATACATTGTGAGAGTTTTCATATCTGTGTATAATGCACTTTGATCATATTTATTCTTATTACTCTTTTATTCCCTTTCTCCTTTTTTTTTCTTTTGGTTGCATTTCTAGGGTGTGAAGTCTGGGGCTTGTGCTTGGCATTCTACCACTGAGCTAACCAACATGCCTGATATCTCCCACTCCTTTTAAAGATGGTTTTTATGATTTTTTTTCTCTTTGTATCAGGACTGGGGTTTGAACTCTAGCCTTTTTACTTTAGTTATATTTTGAATAGAGTCTTGAGTTTATGCCCAGACTGGACTGGACTTGACTCCTCTTTTTACACTTCCTGAATAGATGCAATAGATGTACTTCACCACAGTCGAGCTTCTATTGGTTGAGATGGGGTCTCATGAACTTTTTGCCCAAAGCAGCTTCAAACCTTGATCATCTTGATCTCTCCCTCCTGAGCAGCTAGGGTCATAGGCATGAGACATCATATCTAACTGTTACACATACTTAAATAGGTTATATTTCCCTTTCATCTGCATGCAATATACTTTCATGATATTCTGCTGCTTTTCATCTTCCTTTTCCCTTTCCTAACACCCATTGATTGAGTTTTCCTTTTTTTGTCATGTCCTTTTATAGCTTTTGCTTTTTAGATCTAGATCACACATACGAGAAAATACATACAATGTTTGTCTTTCTGAATCAGGCTTATTTTTCTTAATATAATGAACTCCAGTTCCATTTGTCTTCAGATGGCTTAATCTCATTATTCTTTTTGGCTTAGTGATACTCCATTTTGTATATACATCACATTTTCTTTATACATTGTAACTGTTGAGCTATACCTTAGGGAAATTCCATAACTAGCTATTGTAAATCATACTTCAGTATCTCTATTTTATACTGACTTACTTCCTCTCAGCTGGCTCATGTGGTATTTTTTTTTTTAGTTTTTGAGGCCCCTCTATACTGATTTCCATAGTATCTGGGCTAATTTACATTCCCATCAACAATATCTGAGGGCTCCTTTTTTTTCCTTCATCTTCATGAATTACATGTTAGCAATTCTGACTAGAGTAGTAAGCTCAATTTTTTTTTTTTTAGTGGTACTGGGGCTTGAACCCAGGGCCTCACATTCTCACTTGGCTTTTTTCCTCAAGACTGGTACTTTACTACTTGAGCCACATCTCTGCTTCTGGCTATTTGCTAGTAATTGGAGATAAGATTCTCATGGAGGGGCTGGGAAGATGGCTCAGTGGTAGAGCGCTTGCCTTGCATGCTTGAGGCCCTGGGTTTGATTCCTCAGCACCACATAAGCAAAAAGAAAAAAGCCGGAAGTGGCGTGGCTCAAGTGGTAGAGTGCTAGCCTTGAGCTGAAGAGCTGAGGGACAGCGCCCAGGCCCAGAGTTCAGGCCCCACGACCGGACCCAAAAAAAAAAAAAGATTCTCATGGACTTGAACTTTTCTGCCCAGGCTGGCTTTGAACTGTGATCCTCACATCTCAGCCTCCTGAGTAGTTAGGGTTACAAGTGTGAGCCACCAGCACCCAACTTCAGTATTTGGATTTTCATTTCTTTTATGACTGAGGATGTTGAACATCCATTTGTACTTCTTTTACAAACCATTCAGTTTATTTGTCTATGTATTAATTGAATCATTTGTTACTTTATGAGCTAAGAGTATCACTTGCCTGGCTGGCTTTGAACTGCAATCCTTAGATCTCAGCCTTCTGAGTAGCTAGGATGACAGGTGTGAGCAACAAACATCCAGCTCTAGGTTGGCTTTTATATAGAATTTATTAAGGATTTAGTTGCAGTCTTTTATATATGGATATTTAGTTTTCCGATTACCATTAGTTGAAGTATGTTTTTGTATAATGTACATTTTTGGAGTCTTTGTTTAGGATCAAATAACTGAAGCTGCATGAACTTATTTCTGGTCCTTTATTCTGTTATATTGGTTTATGTATCTTTTGTACCAATACCATGGTGGTTTTGTTATTATGGCTCTGAAGCATAATTTTAAGTCAAGTATTGTAATACTTCCAGCATTTCTCTTTTTGCTCAGGATTGTTTGGCTATTAGGGGTCTTTTATGTTTCCATATGATCTCTTGAATTTTTTCCCCTCTATTTCTGTGAAGAAGGTCATTGGAATTTTGATGATGATGATATCAAATCTATAGATAATTAAACCATTTTCATAGCATTAATTCTTCCAGTCAATGAACAAGAGATGCTTTGCTGTTTTGTAGTACTAGGGACTTAACCAAAGGTCTCATACTTGTTAGGCCCACACTCTGAGTACCTGACCTATACCTCTAGGCCTTTCTATTTTGTTTAATTGGCAGTACTAAGGATTTTGAACACTGAGTCTTATTCTTTTTAGGCTGGAATTCTACTACTTGAACCAAGCCCCTAGTCCTGTTGGGTTTTTTTTACATACATTAGTTGTAACAAAGGAGTTTCATTGTAATATTTCCATACATTCACACAAACCCATTCTATCACTTGTCTCCTCCTTATAACAATTTCAGTAGGTTTCATTATTGTATCTTTAGATATATATATATATATATATATATATATATATATATATATATATAATACTTTGATCATATTTATCCCCCTTTGCCTTCCCTTTGCCCTCCCCCTGAACTTGTTCCATAATCTAGTCATTCTCTTTTAAGGACTAGATCCGCATATGAGAGAGAGAGCATATAATATTTTCCTTTCTTAATCTGCCTTGTTTTTTTTAACAAGATGAATGATGATCTTCACTTCCATTCATTTTCTTGCAAATGACATATCATTCTTCTTTTTGGCTGAATAATAGTCCATTGTGTATATATCCCACATTTTCTTTTTTCATCCATTGGTTAATGGGTACTTTGGCTGACACTTTGGTTCTATATTTTGGCTTGTGAATAGTGCTGCTATAAAGAAAGGTTTCTCAGGTCTCTTGACTGTATGTTGACTTGCATTTCTTCAGATAGTTTCTTTACTTTAAAACTAGAATAATATCATATTATTAAGTTGTTATGCAAGTTCCCTATTCAACAAATATTTGTTCAAGGCACTTTTGTGCATGTTACAAATATGCCAGCAAACAAATTTCTGTTCTAGTGTGTATTCTACTAGGCATATTAAAGGTGCTTAGTCTCTGACATGTAGGAAGCACTTAGTAGATAGTTGCCATTAACAAATACTTCAAATTTTTGCTTTGATACTTTTGGAATACAAAAGAAGAATAGAATATATTATTTGCCCACCTGGAGCTCATATCTAGATAATCCATGTATTTGTTCCATCTATAAATATTAACTTGCTATTATAAATTCTATTAATATTAACTCAGTATCATAATGAGTTATAAAAACAAACTTATATTCTTAAAACTCTTATAGTTTTGGAAGTGGTGCTATGGCTCAAGTGGTAGAGTGCTTACCTTGAGCTGAAGAGCTCAGGGACAGCGCTCAGGCCCAGAGTTCAAGGCCCACAACCGACCCCTCCACCCCCAAAAAAGGCAAAAAAAACCTTTTAGTTTACTTGGGAATATATGATAGGTACAAAATTGCATTGTGAGTTATAAAAATAAGTTTGTGTTCTTAAAATAGTTTCAGTTTGGGCTGGGAATGTGGCTTAGTAGTAGATTGCTTGCCTAACATTCATGAAGCCCTGGGTTTGATTACTCAGTACCACATAAACAGAAAAAGCCAGAAGTAGCATTGTGGCCCAAATGGTAGAGTGCTAGCCTTGGGCAAAATAAACTCAGAGACAGCACCCGGGGCCTGAGGTCAAACCCAGGACTGGCCAAAAACAAAAGTTTCAGTTTGATTGGGAATATATGAGAAGTACAAAATTATAGTGTAAAACAAAATGCAAACAAATTAATGAAAAAGTCCAATGAAGAGTGTCATTACAGCTAGATGCTGATTACTCACACCTATAATCCTGATTTTTTGAGAGGCTGAGATTGGGAGGATTGATGTTTGAAGCCAACCTGGGCAAAAAATTCACTCCAATTTACATAAGAATCTAGGTAGAAAAGTCAAGAGATGAATATGATGGCATGTACCTGTCATCCCAGCAACTCTAGGAGGCCTAAAGTTGGCTCAGGTGCATACCTGGGCTGGAAGTAAGACCCTGTTCTAAAAAATAACCAATGGAAGACAGAGCTCAAAGCATGGCTCAGCAGTGGAATGTTAGCCTGACAAGTACAAGGCCCTGAGTTCAAACCCAGTTGCACACACACACACACACACACACACACACAGTATTATTGCGCCTTTATTTGCTGAGCATGTAGGCATAATATTTGATAGACACACACACACACACACAGTATTATTGTGCCTTTATTTGCTGAGCATGTAGGCATAATATTTGATAGATTTTTAGCAGGTGACAATGGATATATATATATGACTGATTCAGTGAAGGGGAGAAAAAAGTCTTATCCTACCATGTAAAAAAAGAAGAACTTCAGTCTCTGCAGTATTTTAGCTACTGTATATTTAAGGTTCCCACTTCTCATTGTGGTCCTGATTCTAGAGATGAAAGAACACTAACAATAAGAATGGCTAGATTTTGGCCCCCAGATCTTTATATATATGCATATGTGAGTTCACATATATATCATAAGTATAGGATAGACAAGACTGGAATGAATGACAGAGCCAGAACACAAAGGACTTTGAATGCAAACTAAGAAACTGGGACTTGACAGTGTATTACCGAAGACTTTTGAGCAGAGAAGTTACATGATTAAAACTGTGTTTAGAATAAAACATAAAAGTAGCATATAGAGGATACCATAAACTAGATTTATATTTTTATAAGTATTTGTGGAATAAATGAATATATGACCCATCCTAATTTCCTAGAGAAAAAGTTGCACTAAAAAAAAGGTCAGCAGAAGAGCAGTCTTGTGATTTTACTTAAGTGGAACAACTGACATAGGGAGTCAAGGAAAAGATAGACTATCTGGCTAAATTCTTATTCATGTGGCACAAGCCTGTAATCCTAGCAACTTGGGAGGTAGAGATCAGAAGATCATGGTTCAGGGCCATGCTGGCATAGAAATTCAAAGACTGTCTCAGTCAGTGGCTGGTCAAGATAGTGCATGCCTGTCATCCCAGCAACAAAAGGAAGCACAAATAGAATGATTACAGTCCAAGCTGGCCTATACACAAAGTACGACCCTATCTTAAAAATAGCCATATAGCCAGGCGTGGAGGCTTACACCTGTAATCCTAACTACTCAGGAGGCTGAGATCTGAGGATCATGGTACAAAGCCAGCCTGGCAGGAAACTCTGTGAAACTTTTTTTTTTTTGTCAGTCATGGGGCCTGAATTCAGTCTGGGCGCTGTCCCTCAGCTTTTCCGCTCAAGGCCAGCTCTATACCATCTGACCCACAGCACCACTTCTGTGAAACTCTTTTATTTTTCTTTTTTTGGGTCCGGTCATGGGGCCTGAACTCTGGGCCTGGGCACTGTCCCTCAGCTCTTCAGCTCAAGGCTAGCGTTCTACCACTTGAGCCACAGCGCCACTTCCGGCTTTTTTCTTTTTGCTTATGTGGTGCTGAGGAATCGAACCCAGGGCCTCATGCATGCAAGGCAAGCACTCTACCACTGAGCCACCTTCCCAGCCCCCCTGTGAAACTCTTTATCTCCAATAAACCACTCAGAAAATTGGAAATGGTGCTATGGCTAAAGTGCTAACCTTGAGCAGAAGAGCTGAGGGACAGTGCCCAGGCCCAGAGTTCAAGCCCCACCACCGACAAAAAAAAAAAAAACAAGGCTAGAATATAGGTTAGTGGTAAAATGCTTGAGGCCCTTGGCTTGGTCCCCAGCACCAAAAAAAGAAATGACAATTTTTTTTTTTTTTTTTTTTGTCAGTTGTGGGGCTTGAACTCAAGGCCTAGGCCCTGTCCTGTCCTGGAGCTCTTTTGCTCAAGGCTAGTGCTTTGAGCCACAGCTCCACTTCCAGAAATCAGCATTTTTAGTGTTAAAGACACCAGTGGCTCATGCCTATAATTTTAGCTACTCAGGAGGCTGAGATCTGAGGATCATGATTTGAAGACTGCCGGGGCAGGAAAGTTCATGAGACTCTTATCTACAGTTAACTACCAGAAAACTGGAAGTGGCCCTGTGGTTCAAAGTGGTAGAGTGCTAGCCTTGAGCAAAAAAGTTCAAAGACAGTGCACAGGCCCTAAATTCAAGTTCCGTGGCTGACAAAAAAATAAAAAAACGATTATAACAGCATAAATAGAAGGGATGCATAGGGACAAAGCATATGCAAAAAGGAGCAAGGCTTCTAAACTCTGTCTAGAATTGCCACTCTGAAGGTATTTCCCCAAAGTCAACCATCTGGAAGCTCTAAAAACTCTGGGTTTCCCCATGACCGACTGATAAAACAAAAAACAAACAAACAAACTGGGTTTTCATAGAGGCATGATTGGTTAGATTATTGGTCATTGATCAGCTTAACCTTCAGCCCTTTTCTCTTCCACTGAAGTTAGGATATGTGGCTGAAAAGTCACATAGAGTTAGGCTAAATAGAGTTAGGCTTCTTCACTCAAACTTCTTGAGGGCTTTGGACCTGTACTTCCCAATTCAGCTGTTTCAGCATATTCATGTAACCTTGAGGCCATATTTTAGCCAGATGCCATTTTTTTTTTCTAGTGAGAGCATAAACACCATTTCCAGGCAAACTGCTGGTCGACAGAATCAGAGCCTGTAAACAAAGTGAAGCTAGTGTTGCTAGGCAGAGTCTGTGCTGGGATGGACTAGCATAGAGTACCATTGTGTATTGGTACTATGTGCTGCAGCCATCAGAGAGTCTGAATAAAGCATGATCACCATTCTCGCCTTGCCTGGATTTTTCCCCCAATATTTTGCCCTGCTATAATTGTAAGAGAACCACTATCAGTATTAAACCTGCCTTGGTGGACAGAGCCCATCCTGATGCTGTCTAGGTCTGCCTGTCAACTCATTCACATACTTAACACCTTGAAGATTCCAATGATTCTAGGATTATTTGCTGTGAAGTAAGGCTAGACCAAGTATGTATTTCACAGTATTACATGTAAATTCTCTTCTAGGCTTTTTCTTCCTTGGTAATATTCATATAACTTAGAAAATAATACAACTGTGAATGTGAAATGAGCATTAGATCTTTAGTTTCTTTAGGACCACACAGTTGACATATTAAAGCAGGACTAAATAAATACAGATAATTAAATAAAAACTTGAATTTTCTCATAAAATTTCCTTCTTGCTGTGTAGTATGTGAATGTTCATGATTCATTTCACCATGCCCATTTCTTACAGGTGCCCCTGACCCCACAGCTGGGGCCAGCATTGATGATGAGAACTGTTGGCATTTGGACGAAGAGCAGGTAAAAGAACAAGTGAAGCTCTTTCTTTCCCAGGGAGGTTACTATGGCTCTGGGAAGCAACTCAACTCAATGTTTGCCAAGGTAAGATAGCAAAAGTGTTTGGTTTGTTTGTTTGTTTTAGACTTTAAGTAAACTAGGCTCAACACATTCTACCTTCATACCTTGTACCTAGTTTTCTTTTGTATTGAAACCTAGTGGATGAGGCTGAGCAGAAACAACCTGAGCAAGCAGCAGCAGGGAGCCCTTCTATCTCACCCTGGTGATCTTCCTTCTCCAGTCACTAAATGAGCTAGCATTGCTGGAGGATTTGAACGCAAGACTGCTTAAGTAAAAGTCTAGTTTCAACAGTGTCCCCAAAAAGACGTAGAATTCTGAAACGGAAGGCACACATGAGAAGATTCTTTTCTTTTTTTCCCCATTTCCTTCCTTCCCTCTTCCTTCCCTCCATCTATCTCTCTCTTTCTTCTTCTTTCCCTTTTTTCATAACATCTTTAGAGATATATACTTCATATATCATATAATTTAACCATTTAAAGTATACAATTCTGAAGCTCTAGCTCAGTGGTAGAGTACTTGCCTAGCTAATATAAGGCCCTAGGTTTGATCCTCAGACCTTCCAGAAACAAATAAAACAATAGTTTTGGGGTATATTCACAGATATATACAACCATCATCACTGTCAACATTTTTATCACTCAGAAAAAAGCCTCATACCTTTATCTATCACAGTCTTAGAATCTGTATCCCTCTCCCTAGTCCTCAGCAATTTCTAATATACTTTTTAATCTCTGTAAGTGTTCCTGTTCTGAACTTCTATATGAATATAATTATCTATGTAGTATGTCATCTTTTTGTGGCTGGCTTCTTTTTCTTAGCCTGTTGTCTCAAGGTTCATCTGTCTTGTAGAAGGAATCAGTACATTTTTGTTATTGCTTTATGATTTGATCTCAGCCTCCTGCTTGCTAGGCAGGCACTCTACCACAGAACCATACGTTTAGTCCTTTCTTGCACTGGTTATTTTGAGATAGGGTGTCATTTCTTGTCCAGGCCAGTACATGGACACAGCATTTCTCCCATAAATCTTCCTGTTGCCAGGTGCCAGTGGTTCACGCCTATAATCCTAACTACTCAGGAGGCTAAGATCTGAGGGTCATGATTCAAAGCCAGCATAAGCAGGAAAGTCTGTGAGACTCTTATCTCTAATTAACCACCAGAAAAGCAGAAGTGGCACTGTGGCTCAAGTGGTAGAGTACTCACCTTGAGCTAAGGAGCTGGGGTACAGTGCCCAGGTCCAGAGTTCAAGTCCTATGATTGACCAAAAAAAAAAAAAAAAAAAAAAAAGCTTCCTGTCATAGCCGAAATGGCAGATATGAACTTCCATATTCCATATCTAGCTTCTTCTGTTAAGATTGAGTCTAGAAAGTTTTCTGCCTGGTCTGGCATGGAACTGCAGTTCTTCTCAGCCTCCTAAGTACCTAGGTTTACAAGCATAAATCACCATACCTAGCTTCTTTCTACTGTATTTGTGTGGGTGTATGTGTGTGTGCCTGCACGCGCATGAGCGCGTGCACAAACACACACACACACACACACACACACACACATGTGCATAAGTACTGATGTTGAACTCATGTTCAAGTCTTGAGCTTGATCTGCTTTCTTGCTTGTTACTGCACTCTACCACTTGAGCCATACTTCTAGTCCAACATCATGCTGGTTAATTGGAGATGGAGTCTCCTGGCTCCATCTTCAATTATCATCCAGGTCTCAGGCTCCTGAGTAGTTGGGATAACAGACATGAGCCACTAGCACCTGATTCCCTTTTACTTTTGTATGCTATGCCATCACCAGTCTCTCTTTTTTTTTTTTTTTTTTTTTTTGGTCGGTCATGGAGCTTGAACTCTGGGCCTGGGAGCTGTCCCTCAGCTCTTCAGCTCAAGGCAAGCGCTCTACCACTTGAGCTACAGCGCCACTTCCGGTTTTCTGGTGGTTTATTGGAGATAGGAGTCTCATGGTCTCTCCTGCCTGGGCTGGCTTTGAACCACGATCCTCAGATCTCAGCCTCCTGAGTAGCTAGGATTACAGGCGTGAGCCACCAGCGCCCGGCCAATCACCAGTCTCTTGTCCCTCCTTGCATACCAGGTTAGAGAGATGCTGCAGATGAGAGATTCCAATGGAGCCAGGATGTTGACACTTATAACCGAGCAGTTTATGGCTGACCCACGACTCACACTCTGGAGGCAGCAAGGAACAAGCATGACAGAGAAGTGCAGGCAGCTCTGGGATGAACTAGGTAAGTACCCATCTCCCAGAAGTGCTATGACCTGCCAGTTTGCTCTCTAGAACCAATATCCGTGAATATTTGCTATCAATGATTACATGGGGTTGTTATGTCTGACTAGTAGAAGATTGTAAGTTCTACAAAGGCTACTGAGAGTAACTACAAACTCATTTTTGCTGTTTCTGCAGCATTGTACTTGGATGTTGACATTAGTGTTCTGTTCCAGAGGTTAACTACATAGAAGCTTTTGCTGAAGGAAAACTTCACTTGGCTTCTGTTGAATGGCATTTGCCTAGCTTTCCAAATACTTACCAGCCTTGAGCCTGCACTTCTGTGTGACTCTTAGCCAGACCTCTTTGACAAAAGATAGTTTCCAATACTTAGGCTTTAGCCTTCCATTCTTTCTCTGTACTCCTTTATGAACTTTATTTTCAGATGTCATGGAATTAGAGTTTACTTATATGATGATCTCAACCATATCTTCTTCCATTCACTAAGTCCTTGTTCCATATTAGCAGTTTCCCATTGACCATTTTTGTTGGAAAGTCCAAAATAAATTGGAGCTTTCTATAAAATGGATTCTCATGAGTATGGCATAGGTACTAACATTCTTTACCAAACTGATTTTCCAGCTATCATTTTCCTTTCATTTCCTGTATTTAGTCACCAGCTCCATTTGATACCTTGACTTTTAAAATGAAATTTAATGTCCATTTTCACTTTTTATTTCCATATTCACTACTCTGATTATTTGCCCTACAACTTTTAGATTTGATTAGAACTGTGGCTTCTGAATGGCCTCTCTAGGTTCTTAAGGTAGCCTCTTTGGTCATAATTTATCTTTTTTTATTCCTCTGCTTCATGGCCAGTTTTGTAATGCTAATACTTAGTTCCTCTCCCTTTTTCCAGAATCTTCCATACCCTAAATTCACCATCCATAGTCATGGTACTATTTGGGGGTTATACTGAAAAGATTACAACATAATATTCTAAAAGTTCTACTACAGTTCCTTCATACTTCTGGTATTCCAAGAACAAAACTTCCCATTCATAGAAAAGATTACAAGAAAATACTGCAGCTTGGGATTTTAGTGAGTTTTCCTGGACTGATACATGTGTTTTTTATAGGCTGAAAATTTAAGAGTGTGGCTTCATGACACTTTGAGATTGTACCTGGTTACTTGGGGGCTGGTAAGCCTGGGTTTTTGGTTTGAAGGGGAAGTTTTTTGATATGATCTGAAGCACTCATGGGTTTGGAGTTTTTACTACTAATGAATAGGTATATTAATTACATGCTAAACTCTTTTTAAAAGATATACTCACATTGTTTTATATAAATCTCATAATAACCCTGTATATTTATTCAAAAAAAAACAGAGATAGATACGGTTATTTCTGAAAACAGAATAAAATAAAGAATTACAAGCTAGGCACTAGTGGCTTATGCCTCTAATCCTAGCTACTTAGGAGACTGAGATCTGAGGATTGTGATTCAAAGCTAGCCTGAACTGTTTTTTCTAATTACCCACCAAAAATCCAAAAATAGAACTGTGGCTCAAGTAGTAGAACACTAACCTTGAACACAGAAACTCAGAAACAGTACCCAGGCCTTGACTTCAATCAAGCCCCATTACCAACACACACAAAAAAAGAATTACAGACCAACTGTCTCTGCTGCAATAATCAATAATCACACTTCCTAAAGTCTAAGAATGTTATATTATTATTCTGTAGTTACTGGTGAACTAATTATGTCCAGGATTATAGGATCACAAAGTGTTAACAACTTGGAAACTGCTCCTAAATTATTTTCTTAGTACACATGAAATTCCTTTCCAGAGCAAGACATTAGCATCTCCATAGTTTCTTCAGGGTCACACACAAGTGAATGGTGATTCTAAATGACTCTAAATGGAAACTCCTATCTGTCTGACTCTAAGTCAAGCATCCTTCTGTAACAGGTCCCTCAATTTTGTTTTGTTATGCCTTTTATTCCCCTAAATAAATTGCATGTTCCTTAAGAATTGACACTAGCGGGCTAGGCATGTGACAGTGGTAGAGTGCTTGCCTAGCATGCATGAAGCCCTTGGTTCGATTCCTCAGTACCACATAAAACAGAAAAGCCAGAAGTAGTGCTGTGGCTCAAGTTGTAGAGTGCTAGCCTTGAGCACAGAGGGGCTCAGAGACAGAGCCCAGGCCCTGAGTTCAAGCCCCAGGACTGGCAAAAAAAAAAGAATTTGACACTAGTCTTTTTCTTTTCTTTTTTTATTTTAATTTTTTATTGTTATTGTAAAGGTGATGTCAGAGGGTTTACAGTTACCTAAATCAGATGAGTACATTTGTTTTCATTTTTGTTTCTCTGGTCACGGGGCTTGAACTCAGGGCCTAGGCACTGTCCCTAAGCTCTTTTTACTCAAAACTAGTGCTCTACTACTTTGAGCCACAACATCACTTCAGATTTTTGAGTGGTTAATTGGAGATACGAGTCTCACAGGGACTTTTCCACCCAGGCTGGCTTTGAACCATGATCCTCAGACCTAAGCCTACTAAAGTAGTATGAGCCATCAGTGCCTGGCATGAGTACATTTCTTTTCGGATAGTGTCACCCTGATTTTTTAAAATAAAGGCAGTTACTTTCATGATAGCTCTCCCCTTATAACCTCATTTACCAGCATATTCAGGCTCTTTATTTTCTCCCACTGAAACTAGCCTTTTTGAAGTCTGATTGAAGCCTGAATATTGTAGAGTAATTTCTGTGTTGATCATATGATTGTAATGTGGACTTGGACCTTGGACTTGGACTTTTGGAACATAGATAGGTGAGAAGTAAGCAGAACTGTCTACCAGAGTTTTTTGTTTGTTTGTTTTTGTGCCACTCCTGGAACTTGAACTCAGGTTTGGGTATTGTTCTGAGCTTTTTTCTTTCTTTCTTTCTTTCTTTTTTTTTTAAAGCTCACAGCTAGCACTCTACCACTTGAGCCACAGATCCACTTCTAGCTTTTTGGTGTTAATTGGAGATAGGAGTCTCAAGGACTTTCCTGCCTGGGCTGGCTTTGAACCACAATCTTCAGATCTCAGCCTTCTGAGTAGCTAGGATTATAGGTGTAAGCCACTGGCTCCCAGCTTACCAGTGCTTTTTAAGTCCTTGTCAAATTCTTGAATTCATTATGAAATGCCTCATTTCTGACATTTTCATATCTAAGAAGATAGTCATAAAGCTTGTTCACCTAGGGATTTTTTTGGGGGGGGTGTCAGATAATGAGTATATTTCCTTTCATACAGCGTCATCTGTTCCCTAACTCTCAGTCCCTCCCTGCCATCTCTACCCACAAGTTGTATAGGTCACCTTCATCAGTGTCTAGTTAGCTCCACTGCTTCACTTTTTTACACTTTTCCCCTCAAGTTCTGGGGATTTTTTTGTTTGTTTTTGCTGGTCCTGGGGCTTGAACTCAGGGCCAGGGCACTGTCCTTGAACCTCTTTGTGCTCAAGGCTAGTGCTCTACCACTTGAGTTACAGAGCCACTTCCAGCTTTTTTGTTTGTTGGTTTGTTGTTGTAATAGTTTATTGGAAATAAGAGTCTCACAGGGACTTTTCCTTGCTCAGGCTAGCTTTGAGCCATGATCCTTAGATCTTAGCCTCTTGAGTAGCTAGGATTATAGGCATGAGCCACCAGTGCCTGGCTCGGAGAATGGTTTTCGCAAGCGTTTGTAGAGCCTAAAAATCTCACTACCTTAAGATCCTGAACTAGGGAAAATAGAAGTAACCAGATAGGAAGTTTGTTCATCTCCCACCTACAAATCTATTTAGTTATCCATGTTATACCTGTATGTTGTTGTCTTCTGTTAAAATCCATTAAGTATCTCTGTTCTCTTAAAGGGTAATCTTTACATACCTACTTTGAGTTCTATCTCCTTTCTATCTCCTTTCCTCAAAAACTTTGCTTCTGAAATTTTCTCCTTTCTCTAGCATCACTAATTTTTCCCTTTACTGTGTCATTGCCATCATCACACAAATATTCTATATCTTCATTCTCCTTCTCTCCCTCTTTCTTTCTCTTTCCCTCTTTTTCCTTCTCTCTCCCACTCCCCTCCCCCCAAATACTGGGGGCTTGAACTCAGGGTCTCTCACTTCACTTGGCCTTTTGTACTCTGCCACTTAAGCCACACCTCCACTTACACTTTTTTTGCTAATCAGAAATAAAAGTGTCTTGAATGTGTCCACTTGGACTGGCTCTGGACCTGGATTCTCAGATCTCAACCTCCTGAGTAGAATTATAGGCTTAGCCACTATCTTCAATCTCAAATTTCAGGAAAATGTTCCTCTGATGTTCCAACTATTCCCATACATCCATTTCCCAACTTCCCTATAAAGAATTACTTCTTGAAAAAGTTACCTCTGCCACTGGCTCACCTCTGTTCTCCCTTGAGTTCCAGATGAGTTTCTATTACACTGAAGAAATATGTCAAAATAATCAATAACTTTCATATTGCCAGATACAATGATTATTTCTCAGGTCTCATCTTACTTGACCTCTCAATTTGCAATAAAGTTGACTATACTCTTCTTAAATTATCCTTCTATTGGTTCCATTCAAGTACACCTTTTTTTTTTTTTTTTTTTTGGTCGGTCATGGGCTTGAACTCTAGGCTTGGGCACTGTCCCTGCACTCTTCAGCTCAAGGCAAGCGCTCTACTGCTTGAGCCACAGCACCACTTCCGGTTTTCTAGTGGTTTATTGGAGATAAGAGTCTCACGAACTTTCCTGCCCAAGCTGGCTTTGAACCGAGACACTCAGATCTCAGCCTCCTGAGTAGCTAGGATTACAGGTATGAGCCACCAGAGCCCGGCACCTTTTTAGTTTCCTACATTCCTTAGTACTTTTCTCAGTCTCACTTGCAGGCTTCTCTGCCTTTCCTCATCTCTGTATATTAGGTATCCCACTGAAGCCCATTTCCTGTTGATATTTTCCATGTAAGTGCTTTCTTTTATTCCTATGATTGAAAACACCATACAAGTGCAAATGAATCTCAAACTTACATCTTTAAGAATTTGGGGGATAGCTCAATAGTAGAGCACACATAAAGCCCTGAGTTTGATCCCTAGCACTACCAAAAAATAAGCTTATATACCTACCCTGATCTTTTCCCTCTACTCTATACTGTGCCAGTTGCCAGACACTCCAAAGGTACATCTCAAATTTAATATGGCAATGATAACATGCTTACTGTTCTTGCCAAAATCTGGTTTTCCCTTTGATGTTCTAATTTCAGTACACATTAATTAATAATAATTAATGGGCTGGGCACTGGTGGCTCATGCCTGTAATCCTAACTACTCAGGAGGCTGAGATCTGAGGATCGCAGTTCAAAGCCAGCCCAGGCAGGAAAGTCTGTGAGACTCTTATCTCCAGTTAACCACCAGAAAACCGGAAGTGGCGCTGTGGATCAAGTGGTAGACCCCTGGCCTTGAGCTGAAGAGCTCAGGGACAGGCCCAGAGTTCAAGCCCCCCAACTGACAAAAAAAAAAAAAAGTTTCACAAACTTTCCTCCCAGGCTGGCTTCAAATGGCAATCCTCAGAGCTCCACCTCCTGAGTTGCTAGGATTACGAGTATAAGCCACTGGCTCCTGGCTCCCAAATGGTTTTTAAACAAATTCATAAGGATCTAATTAATAAGACAGAAACTTTTTTTTCAGTACTGGGGTTTGAACTCAGGTTATCATGCTTGCCAGATAAGCTGAGCCACAGCTCTCAGCTTTTTTGCTTTAGTTATTTTTCAGATAGGGTCTCATACATTTTTTGCCCAGGGCCGTCTTTAGACCACAATCCTCCTACATTTTTGTCCTAGGTAGCAGTTTAAACATAACGCTGTTGTTCTTTGAGATAGGGTCTCACTAACTTTTCTTGGAGGGACTAGCCTCAAACCATGATATTCTTCTCTTTTATTCCCAAGTAGCTATGATTTCAGGTATAAACCACCATGTTCAGCTTAGAAAACTTATTCTCCCTGTTGATACTGATTTTATTGTTGTTGTTGCTCTTCAGTTTTGGTGCTGCGGATTAAACCCCAGGGTCTTATGCATGCTAAATATACACTATTACTACCCCTCCAGCTGCCATTGCTTTGGAAAGATTTTCTACTACCCATAAAGTAAATCAAAACTTTAAGGCTTACATATACATTAAAGGTGAGATTTCAATAATATGAATTGCTTTATTTTTTAGGAGCATTATGGGTATGCATAATTTTAAACCCACACTGTAAGCTGGAAGAAAAATCCTGTTGGCTACAGCAACTACAGAAATGGAGTGACCTGGATGTCTGTCCCTTAGAGGATGGAAACTATGGGCATGAACTGCCCAACATCACCAATGCACGTCCCCAGAGTGCCAGTCACAGTCCAGGTGAGACAAGTATACTTTTAGGCTCTTTGTGCCTAGAACTTCAGAATGTGGAACCTCAGAACAATGGTGACTAGACAGCCTTTGTGAAAATTGTCATCCTCAGTAAAAAAAAAAAAAAAAAGCCTATTGTTTTATATTAAAATATCTTAAATAAGTGTAAACTTTTGTGTTTGACATTGAGGATGCTGCTCTTTACATCTAAAATGTCCTTGCAGGACCTAGAATAAAGTTCTAGAGCTCTCCACATGATTCCTGTCTACTTCTCAGATTCTGTGTTTAGTGAATCTTAATCTCAGTTTGGGTTGATTTGGGTAGTCACAAGACCTAACTCAAGGGAGAGATTGAGAGCCTATGAAAACATAAGTATCAAAAAACAAAAACAAAAACATAGGTATCAGCAGGGCACCTGTGGCTCACCACTGTAATCCTAGCTACTCAAGAGGCTACTTAGGAGGATCAGGGTTCAAAGCCAACATAGGCAAAAAGGTCAGTGAGAATCTTATCTCCAGTTAACCACCAGAAAACCAGAAGTGGCACTGTGGCTCAAGTGGTAGAGTGCTAGCCTTGAGCTGAAGAGCTGAGGGACAGTGCCCAGGCCCTGAGTTCAAGACCCATGACCAACAAAATAAAAAAAAAACAAAAAACATTAAACATCCTACCAACAGCCTGTCTTGCTAATTCTTTCTTTCTCTCTTTCTTCCTTTTCTTTCTTTTCTTCATTTCTTCACTTTTTCTGTTGCTCCTTTCTATAAAATGAATGCTTTATTTGTGATATTTCTGTACATGTACACAGTATTACCTTTGAAGAAATTTACCATTGCTCCCCTCCCATCTTCCCCCACTTTTCAGATATCATTTACTAGGTTTCATTATTCTTACTCTGTATTCATGTGTGTATTTACGAGTACACACACACACACACACACACACACACACACACACACACACACACACACACAGTCACACATACACACCATATTTTCTTTATCCATTTATTGGTAGTGGAGTACCTCAGCTAATTCCATAGTTTGGCTCTTTGAACATAGTGCAGGACTAGCACTAGCATACATATACACATTCACATACTGCATTCTTGATGATTGCCATTCTGACTACAATAAGATAGTTTTATTTGTACTGTCTTTTTTACTAAAGATGTTGAATATTGTTGTTCTGTTTCTTTCTTTGTTTTTCCTCATTTTTTAATTATTTTATTTTTTTTGCCGGTCACAGGGCCTGAACTCTGGGCCTGGGCGCTGACCCTCAGCTCTTCAGCTCAAGGCTAGCGCTCTACCACTTGAGCCACAGTGCCACTTCCAGCTTTTTCTGCTTATGTGGTGCTAAGGAATCTAACCCAGGGCCTCATGCATGCAAGGCAAGCACTCTACCACTGAGCCCCTTCTCAGCCCCTTTCCTCTTTTTTTTTTTTTTTTTGGCAGTATTAGGGCTTGAACTCAGGGCTCACCATTGCTACAAAATTGCTCTGCCAGCCATGTCCTGGTGGCTCATGCCTGTAATCCTAGCTACTCAGAAGGCTGAGACCTGAGGATGGCAGTTCAAAGCATACCTGGGCAGGAAAGTCTGCAAGACTTAACTCCAATTAATCACTAGAAAACTGGAAGTGGTGCTATGGCTCAAAGTGGAAGAGTACTAGCCTTGAGCAAAAAGAGCATAGGGATAGTGCACAGACCCCAACCAAGTTCAAGCCCCATGACCAACAAAAAGAAAAGAAAAAGAAAGAAAAGAAAAGTTCTCTGCCAATTATGTTGTATCTTTAGCCACTCAAATTTTTTATAATGCAGACATTTAGTTAGGGTGATGTCCTGAAAACATTACATTGTTTTTGGTTTTTTTCATATATCTCAGTCTATAAATGTTGGTATTGGATTATTTTTTTTTCTTTTCTTTTCTTTTTTTTTTTTTTTTTTTTTTTGTCGGTCGTGGGGCTTGAACTCTAGGCCTGGGCGTTGTCCCTTAGCTCTTCAGCTCAAGGCGAGCGCTCTACCACTTGAGCTACAGCGCCACTTCCGGTATTGGATTATTTTTTGCCTCATTGCTTCTACCATTTTCTTTCTTTTTTTTTTTAAAGGGTCTCACATTGCCCCTAACCCAAGTGATTCTGCTTGAGCCTCCCAACAGTTGAGACTATAGACACATACCACCACACCACACTCAACTGTTTAATTTTTTTGTGGGGGGAGGGGGCGGAGGAGGAAGCAGTTAATTACGAACTTGAACTCAGAGCCTGGGCCATGTCACTGAGCTCTTCTGCTCAAGGCTAGTGCTCTACCACTTTGAGCCACAGCACCACTTCTGGTTTTCTGGTGGCTAATTGGAGATAAGAGTTTCACAGTCTTTCCTGCTGTCTTTGAACCAGGATCCTCAGATCTCAGCTTCCTGAGTAGCTAGGATTATATGTGTGAGCCACCAGCACTGGCTTAAACATTATTTTATTAGATATCATTCTATGTAAAAATATTTTTGCAGGGCTGGGAAGGTGGGTTAGTGGTAGAGTGCTTGCCTAGCATGCATAAAGCCCTGGGTTTAATTCCTCAGTATCACATAAGCAGAAAAGGCCAGAAGTGGCACTGTGGCTCAAGTGGTAGAGTGCTAGCCTTGAGCAAAAGAAGCTCAAGGACAGTGCCCAGGTCAAGTTCAAGCACCAGGACTGGCAAAAATAAATATAATGATGGTGATGATGATGATGATGATGATGATGATGATGATGATGATGATGATGATGATGATGATAGACACCAGTGGTTCACACCTGTAATCCTAGCTACTCAGGAGGCTGTGATCTGAAGATCATGCTTCAAAGCCATCATGGGCAAGAATGTCAGTGAGAAGCTTATCTCCAATTAACCACCAGAAAACCGGAAGTGGCACTATGGCTCAAGTGGTAGAGCATTTGCCTTGAGCTGAAGAGCTGAGGGACAGGACCCAGGCCCAGAGTCAGGCCCCATGACTGAAAAAAAAAAAAAGCTTACTTTGTAGTATTAGTAATTATTTTTTTCTGAAGCAAAATCACATATTAAGATTCAATGGGAAATCAAATTAATTTTTTGGCCATTTTGTCAACTTTTCTTATTGGGGAATAGGACTATAAATTTCTAAAGGTACCAGAATATACACAGCTTTAGCTCTTTTTCAACTTTTACTTAGTTACTTGTGGTGTTTGTTGTGTCTTGTTACATTTGTGCTTTGTGTCAGACAAAGTATTAACTCAGTATGTAGCCCAGGAGAGCCTGGAACTCATAATCATCCTGTATCAATCTCCTGAGTAATTCAGTAGAAACCCTTAATCTGATAAGGGTCATACTATAAATGATACATTATGGATTAGTCAGGGAAATTAGCTGCTTGCTTCTCTCTTCCTTTGACACATTATTGAGTATCTGAGCACCACTGCCTCTCCTAGCTTCCATGTGGCTCTGCGTACTAGTAGAAATGGGTCTTCAGTAGAGGAAGGCAACCATAGGTTTCTGTATAAAGGTTCACTCACCCAGTAAGGATGATACCTGGACACAATGGTTAGTCTCTCATTGCTCTCATTCTTTTCTTCTGGCCAGTCTCACACACTAAAGACTCAGGGCTTAGAATTTCAGATTAGCCAACATTGTGCTACTACATTTTTTTCTTTCCCCAGACACCTTATCCCAACCAAGGCGAACAGTGTTCACTAGAGCCATTGAAGGCCGTGAATTACACTGGCAGGACAGCCACCTACAGCGAATAATCAGCAGTGATATATATATAGCTCCTGTCTGCCAGCGGGAAAATGAGCAACTACTCTTTAATTCTCATGGTCAGCCACTGTGGCTTGGTAAGTCTAACCATATTCTACTATAAGAATTTCAGAGCCAGGTGCTAGTGGCTCATACCTGTAATCCTAGCTACTCAGGTATCTGAGATCTGAGAATGGAGATTTGAAGCCAGCTTGGGCAGGAAAGTCAATGAGACTCTTACCTCCAATTAACTTCTCAAAAAGCTGGAAGTAGAGCTGTGGTTCAAGTGGTAGAGCACCAGTCTTGAGCCAAAGAATTGAGGTACAGTGCCCAGGATCATCATCATCATCATCATCATCATCATCATCATCATCATCATATCATCAATAATAATAATAATAATTTCAGGGCCCAACATCACCTCATACTAGACCCAAATAAGCAACACCAGCTACAGTTTGGACAGTTTTCACACAACTCTTTTGAGGCTTTTACTACCAACTCAGGATATGTATTTGAAGTATAAGCTGTTTGCCTATGCATTTAGCTGAGTTACAGTAAGTTCAAATCAGAATTAATATACTGTCCTCTAAGCTTGGGGAGGATAAAGGAATGAATTCATCTCAAAGTATTTTTGAGTATTAACAGAGCTATTAGACATCATTTTACACTCTAATTATCAACAGTTACCAAACAACATTATATTCTCTGAATTGTACTTTTTGCTTAAAAAGTACTAAGTTAAAAAACTTACCTTGGGGTGGGGGGAGATGGGAAGGGGAAGGGTAAACAAAGGAGGAGGCAACAATGCTTGATAAGAAATGTACTCATTATCTTGCCCATGTAATTGTAACCCCTCTATACGGTATTTTCACAATAAAAATAAATTAATTAAAATTTTTTTTTAAAAAACTTACCTTATTCTGTAACTAGGACACACTCTACATTTGTCACCAAACTTGTCCTTTCCTCTTTCTCCTCTTCATACTTTATAGTAGGATAGAACTGTTCCTTTCTGAGTTTAAGACTTCCTCTGAAATAGTTTTGTGGCTTATTATCATTCTGCCTTTGACTTTGTTACAGAACACCCACTCCAAAATAAACATTCTCTTAAAAATACTCATTTTCTATATAGATTTCCATCATTTTTGTCTAGTTTCCTACTTCCATCCCTCTCCCCATATTTTTGTCTTTTCCAAACTCTTGTTGAATCTTTAAATATCCTTGTCTCTTTCTTAAAAGCTTTGGCAAACTGTGCGTTACTATCTGAAGTTCCCTGTGATCAGTATTCACAGATACTGCATTTTATTTAGTGTGTATTCCTTCTATGCTATACCTTTACACTGAGGCTTCAAAGTAGTTCTTTCAAGGTAGTACCTGTGACTTTTTTATATTTTTGAAGATAAAATATAATTCCTGTTATAAAGTAGAATATATAAGGTTGAATTTGAGGAATTGGACTAAATACAAACTTCCTTTGCCAAGCACGAGTTCTTCAGATTTGAAATGTTAACTAAATCAAGTATTTCTTTCTTACCTGGTAGAGCATGTGCCTACAGCTTGTGCTCGAGTTGATGCCCTGCGTTCTCATGGTTATCCAAAAGAGGCCCTCAGGCTCACAGTGGCCATTATTAATACTTTGAGGTTACAGCAGCAGCGGCAACTAGAAATCTACAAGCATCAGAAGAAAGGTATAGTGATCTAATTTATTTAAGACTACTGATAATAAACAACCTCAAGGAATAGACTATTAACCTAATTTTCATTGTCATTTTGTGGCAGAAGCTGGGAAAATCCAAGTAATTCTGTCTTCTATGGGGAATACCTTCAAATCTGTATGAATCTCAGTTTTATCATATGTAAAATAGCATGATACTTGTCTGACTCTACCATACAAATGAAAAGCCCATTAAACTCTGGTATGGAAAGTCCTTCTTAAGCATATATTCACATAATATACAATACCAGCAGTCAATATAAATTCATACCACAACACCTTGAAGCTGGCTGAGAGCTATAAGGTCCTATTACCAAAAGCAAGTCAATAAGGGGAGCTTTTTCTTTCTTTTTTTTTTTTTTTTTGTTGGTTGTGGGGCTTGAACTCTGGGCCTGGTTGCTGTCCCTCAGCTCTTCAGCTCAAGGCTAGCGCTCTACCACTTGAGCCACAGTGCCACTTCTGGCTTTTTCTGCTTATGTGGCACTGAGGAATCGAACCCAGGGCCTCATGCATTCGAGGCAAGCACTCTACCACTGAGCCACCTTCCCAGCCCAAGGGGAGCTTTTCTTTTACTCTAGGGTCAAGGTCTGAATGAGACTGATGAGACCAAAGCTGGAAAAATGAATAATAAACCTCTATTATTGTCTAAAACTTTGAACCTCTTATTTCCAGAACTGTTGCAGAGAGGAACCACAACAATCACAAACCTGGAGGGCTGGGTGGGCCACCCTCTTGATCCTATTGGCTGTCTGTTTCTCACTCTGACCGAGGCCTGCCGCCTGAATGATGATGGCTATATGGAAGTGTCAGGTACAAGAGTCAACCCAAGAAGCTAGGACTCCACTAGCAGTCCTCTCTTCGCTGTAAAACTCAGTTCTACCCCTCTTGAAGCCCTTTTTTTCCATTTCATTCAAAGGATACCTGCTTCCTCTCTTTCCCACTTTCCTTCCCCTCTTTGGTCTGACCTTGTCCTGCTTTCCTATTTTACCTTATCATCTTCCTTGGATCTCTCTTTACTCTACCGTGAATGCCTTAAGAATGTAGTCCAGGGCTGGGAATATGGCTTAGTGGTAGAGTGCTTGCCTAGCACACATGAAGCCCTGGGTTCCATTCCTCAGCACCAAATAAACAGAAAAGGCTGGAAGTGGTATTGTGGCTCAAATGGTAGAGCACTAGCCTTGAGCTAAAGAGCTGAGGGACAGCGCCCAGGCCCAGATTTCAAGCCCCACGACCAACCAAAAAAAAAAAAAAAAGTAGTCCAAGGGGAATAAAAAGGATTATAGGAAGTTCAAGAGTCAGAAGCCAGAACTTCAGAGCAATCTGGAACTAGGCAAGAACTTTCAGGAAGAATGGGTATGTCCACAGATATAGTGGCTCATGCCTATAATCCAGCTACTTGAGAGTCAGAGATCAGAAATACTATGATTCGAGATCAGCCCAGGCAGAAGAGTTAGTGAAACCCCTATCTCAACCAAGAGGGACATGGTAGTTAACATCTGTCATTGCCTGTTTAGGAGGGCATAGGTAAGAAAATCACAATTTTGAGGCTTTGGGCAAAAAGCAAGACTCTGTATGGAAAAATAACATAAAATAAAAAAGATTGGAGTTGTGGAGGGTGAGGCTCTGAGTTTAAATTCCAGTATTGAGGAAAAAGGAGAGAGAGAAAAAGAATGTATATATCAAACTGGGTATGTTGAATCCCAGCTACTAGAGAGGCTGAAGCTGGAGAATCATTTAAGCCCAGTCAGGCCAGCTCCGTTGTTTCTTCATAGTAAAACTGTGGGGTTTGTGTGGTGTGTGTCTGTGTGTCTGTGTGTGTCTGTGTCTGTGTCTGTGTCTGTGTATGCCAGTCGAGGAGGAGGGGGGAGGAGAAGGAGGGGAGGAGGAGGAGGGGGAGGGAGAGGAGGAGGAAGAGGAATTATTAGTCTTGAACTAGGAGGAGGAAGAGGAGGAGGAGGAGGAGGAATTATTAGTCTTGAACCAAGCTTAGGGCTGCTCTTATCTTTCCTCTGATCCTCTGCATATATGACCAGTATCTTTATTCTATTTTATCCAGACAATAACAGTTTTAGCCTTAAAAATCTTAGGCTCTGCCAGGCACCAGTGGCTCACACCTGTAATCTTAGCTACTAAGGAGACTGAGATATGAGGATAGTGATTCAAAGCCAGCCCAGGCAGGAAAGTCCGTGAGACTCTTACCTCCAATTAACCACCAGAAAACCAGAAATGGCACTGTGGCTCAGGATAGAGTGCTCACCTTGAGCTGAAAAGCTCAGGGACAGCTCCCAGACCGGACTTTAAGCCCTACAATCAACCAAAAAAACAAAAAAACAAGCCCTTAGGCTGCATTGGCATATACCTAGCTTCTTCCAATGTCAAACTCTAGAAATACTTAGAGCAATAATATAGTCTCATCATTTTAAGGTGCTCACAGTGTAGTGAAAAAGACAGATACAGAAATAATTATGACATTGCATATGTTCCAGAACACGATTAGATTTCATACTTCCCCAACTAGCCCAACCAAAACATATATTATGATAGGAGTAGGAATTTTGTGGCTCTGTGTAACCTTTTCTCAGTGTATTTTCCTTACTATGATGAGTTGACTTATCTTCTGTAATACCTAAATTTTTAGTGAAAGTAATAGAAAGTTTATTAAGAAAAGAATGTACTTTCACTACCCTGAAAGTATGTCATCTCTACAATGAGAATGACTATAAAAGTTATTAAACAGAAGGCATTCCAAAATAGGAGAAATAGAGGGACATAAGAATCTATTAATCTTATCTAAAGAATCTGGTGTTTATTGCCCTCAGATATAAATGAAAGCAGACTCCCTGTGTACCAGCATGTACCTGTTGCATCAGGCTGCCCAAACAGTGGTGAGTCCTACCTGTCATTGGCCCTGGAAGTTGCTCTGATGGGCATGGGTCAACAAAGAGTAATGCCTGAAGGCCTATACGCACAAGACAAGGTGTGCCGTAATGAGGAGCAACTTCTAAGCCAACTCCAAGAGCTGCAGCTAGATGATGAGCTAGTACAAACATTACGGAAACAGTGCATCTTACTGCTGGAAGGTAAGTAAAGAACTATTATCTCAGTATTTTGGCTATAACTAGACTTCCCTCTCTAGAAGAGGTCAAGTATAGGAGCACATATGACATTAATATGTGATGAAAGTTCCCATGGCTAGCAAACACACATAGGACCCTGAAGTTCCCAAGTCTAGGCTAGCAAATGGAAGCATACAGATAAATAACTGGCTGGTTTATCTTCTTCCTACAGGAGGCCCCTTCAGCGGGCTAGGAGAAGTCATCCACCGAGAGAGTGTTCCCATGCATACCTTTGCCAAGTATTTGTTCTCAGCTCTGCTGCCTCATGACCCAGATCTATCCTATAAATTAGCCTTACGTGCCATGAGGTGGGTAGTCCATTTGTAGGCCAGTTGCCTCCATTTCTCTCTTTCTTTGCTTATCCTATTTTTCCTTTTTCCTTTCTTTGTTTTTTTTTTTTTTTTTTTTTTGACTAGTCCTGAGGCTTGAACTCAGGGTCTGGCTACTGTTCCTTAGCTTTTGTGCTCAAGGCTAGCACTCTGCTACTTGAGCCACAGCTCCATTTATGGCTTTTTGGTGCCTAGTCAGAGATAAGAGTTTCCCTGCCCAGGCTGGCTTTGAGCTTCCTTAGATCTCAGCTTCCTAAGTAGTTAGAATTATACATGAACCATCAGCACCTGGCTCCTACTTTCTTTTCTCTCCCTCTTTGTTTATTCTGATGACCTCTTACCAAGCCTACCTCATTATGGCTATTATTTTCATACTACAATCCCTATCTGAAATTCCTCGTTTATGAACCACTTGGCCTCATAGCTATACTCATTGTACCTTGCCTAAGAAGTCCCTGAGATATTAACAGTTATAGAATACTAAAGATCTGAGTCTGGGCTGGGAAGGTGGATCGGTGGTAGAGTGCTTGCCTTGCATGCATGAGGCCCTGGGTTCGATTCCTCAGCACAACATAAGCAGAAAAAGCCAGAAGTGGCACTGTGGCTCAAGTGGTAGAGCACTGGCCTTGAGCTGAAGAGCTGAGGGACAGCAACCAGGCCCAGAGTTCCGGCCCCACAACTGACAAAAATAAATAAATGAAGATTTGAGTCTTTCTGTTTTGAAGTCATGCAGCTGAAAAGATGTTTGAGCTCTTTAATAAATCAGCTGAGGGCGGCTGGGAAGGTGGCTCAGTGGTAGAGCGCTTGCCTTGCATGCTCGAGGCCCTGGGTTCGATTCCTCAGCACCACATAAGCAAAAAGAAAAAAAGCCGGAAGTGGCGCTGTGGCTCATAGTGGTAGAGCGCTAGCCTTGAGCTGAAGAGCTGAGGGACAGCGCCCAGGCCCAGAGTTCAGGCCCCACGACCGGACCCAAAAAAAAAAAAAAAAAAAAAAAAAATCAGCTGAGTCACAGTTCCTGATTCAAGTCTCCAGAGGAAGTAGAGATAAGTATGTGTACCTCAAGACTTGGAAACAGTGAACTATGGGAATCTTGTTTCCAGATGAATATAGGATTCTTGATCTGGGATACAGCAGAAAATATAGAAGAGTTTTAGACCATAAGACTCAGAAGGGGCCAGGTACCAATGGCTCGTGCCTATAATCCTAGCTACTCAGGAGGCTAAGATCTGAGGATCGAAGTTCAAAGCCAACCCAGGCAGGAAAGTCTGTGAGACTCTTATCTCCAGTTAACCACCAGAAAACTGGAAGTGGCACGGTGGCTCAGGTGGTAGAGCAGTAGCCTTGAAATGAAGAGCTCAGGGACGGAGCCCAGGCCCAGAATTCAAGCCCCACAACTGACCAAAAAAAAAAAAAATGACTAAGATGGGGCTGGGAACGGGAATGTGGCTTAGTGGTAGAGTGCTTGCCTAGCATGCCTGAAGCCCTGAGTTCAACTCCTCAGTTTCACATACATAGAAAAAGCCATAAGTGCCTCTGGGGCTCCAGTGGTAGAGTGCTATCCTTGAGCTAAAGAAGCTCAGGGACAGTGCCCAGGCCCTGAGTTCAAGCCCCAGGACTGACAAAAACTAAGATGACTCTCAGCTAAAAAGAAAATTCCTTGGCATGCTTCCCCCCCACTCCCCAATTGTGGTGCTTGAACACTGGGCCTACGTGCTGTCCCTATGCTCTTCAGCTCAAGGCTAGCGCGCTCTAGTACTTGAGCCACAGCGCCACTTCCAGTTTTTTGGTTCTTAACTTGAGATAAGAGTCTCAGACTTGGGGCTGGGAAGGTAGCTCAGTGGTAGAGCACTTGCCTTGCATGCCTGAGGCCCTGGGTTCGATTCCTCAGCACCACATAAGCAAAAAGAAAAAAGCCAGAAGTGGCACTGTGGCTCAAGTGGTAGAGCACTAGCCTTGAGCTGAAGAGCTGAGGGACAGCGCCCAGGCTCAGAGTTCAGGCCCCACGACCAGACCCAAAAAAAAAAAAAAAAAGAGTCTCAGAGTTTCCTGCCTGGGCTGGCTTTGAACTGCGATTCTCAGATCTCAGACATGAGCCACCAGCTTGGCATGCTTTTTAAAATAGCCAGGCTCTTGACACTTTTCAAATCTATTTGCAGTGGGAACTAGTCAGCTTGAGTTTTTGCAAATGTTCAAACACTTGCCTCACATGTAGTACCATAGCTTAACAACCTTCAAAGTTCTTCTCTTATCCCAGTATCTAGATGATGGCTAACACTTCCTTGATTTTTCTAGGTTGCCTGTTCTAGAAAACTCAGCTTCTACAGGTGACAGTTCACACCCTCACCATATGGTGTCTGTGGTACCCAGCCGTTATCCTCGCTGGTTCACACTTGGACACTTGGAATCACAGCAGTGTGAACTAGCCTCCACCATGCTGACTGCTGCCAAAGGTAAATATAGACACTAGACTCCAAAACCACCACTGTGCCTTCCTACCCTATCAAGAACTTGGCTTGCAGTCTCTTGAAGAAGAGAAGCTAGCTGGGCACTGCTGGCTCATGCTTATAATCCTAGCTACTAAGGAGGCTGAGATCTGAAGATCCTGGTTCAAAATCAGCCCGGGCAGGAAAGTTCATGAGACTCTAATCTCCAATTAACCACCAAAGACTGGAAGTGGCGCTGTGGCTCAAATGGTAGAGAGCTAGCCTTGAGCTGAAGAGCTCAGGGACAATGCCCAGGCCCAGAGTTTGAGCCCCATGACCAGCCCAAAAAAAAAAAAAAAAAGGAAGAGAAGCTATTAGTTTTTTACAATTTAGCTGGTAGGGAGCCTCATGTTAATTGGGTCCAAACCAAAAGATTGCCTTAATTACTAATTGTAAGATCCTGAGTATGAGAATCAACTGATCTTCAAGTTAATTTTTAAGCATAATCTTCTATAAGATAGTGTGTTTACTTTTCCAGGTCTTAATCTTATACTAAAGTACTGAACATTTTATGTAAATTATTGAATACTGTATTGACAGTGGAAAATCATAAAGTTGAAGGCAAGTCCATGGAGACTTGGGTGCCTAATGCTGGGGCAACGGGAAGATCAGAAGTAAAATGTAAGGAGTTCAGTGTTTCTTAAAAAATATATTCAAGGGGCTGGGAAGGTGGGTCAGTGGTAGAGTGCTTGCCTTGCATGCCTCAGGCCCTGGGTTCGATTCCTCAGCACCACATAAGCAAAAAGAAAAAAGCCAGAAGTGGCGCTGTGGCTCAAGTGGTAGAGCACTAGCCTTGAGCTGAAGAGCTGAGGGACAGCGCCCAGGCCCAGAGTTCAGGCCCCACGACTGGACCAAAAAAAATAAATAAAAAAAAATAAATAAAAAAAAATATATATATATATATTCAAGGATGGTAGGGGGAAAACAATGGAGGGGGTAACAATGTTCAAGAGGAAGTGTACTCATTACCTCACTCATGTAACTGTAACCCTCTGTATAGTATCTTTACAATAAAAAAATATATATATTCAAAATAATTTAATTATATATTATTCTTTGGGGGGGATGGAGAGGTACATGGCCTTGTATAGTGTGGATTGGTCTCCCATTGCAGTCTTCCTGCCACCACTTCCCAGGTGCTAGGATAGTGAGATCCTGTCTCAAAAAGAAATTTAGAGCCGGGTGCCAGTGGCTCACGCCTGTAATCCTAGCTACTCAGGAGGCTGAGATCTGAGGATCGCAATTCAAAGCCAGCCTGGGCAGGAAAAGTCTGTGAGACTCTTATCTCCAATAAACCACTAGAAAACCGGAAGTGGCACTGTGGATCAAGTAGTAGAGCGCTGGCCTTGAGCTGAAGGGCTGAGGGACAGCGCCCAAGCCCAGAGTTCAAGCCCCACAACTGACCAGAAAAAAAGAAAGAAAGAAATTTAACCAAGTGCCAGTGGCTTAAATCCATACTCCTAACTAGTCAGGAGGCCAAGATCTGAGGGTTATGGTTTGAAGCCAGCCCAGGCAGGAAAGTCTGTGAAACTCCTATCTCTAGTTAACCACAAAAAGTGAGAAGTAGAGGTGTGGCTCAAGTGTACAGCATCAGCTTTGAATGAAAAAGCTAAAGGACAGCACCCAGATCCTGAGTTCAAGTCCCTGTATCATCACGCAGATACACGTGAATACATGCATGTACACACACACACACATAAATTAATTACCTGTAATAATAGTATCAAAAGATAGGAAAACTTCTTGAGGATAAGTCTGACATAAAATGTACAGATTTGTATAATGAAAATTAAAAGACATTGCCAAGAGAAATAAAGATCTACCTAAATGGAGAGACATACTATGTTCATGGATTAGAAAACCCAGTATTGTTAAAATAGTGATTCTCTATAAATTGATGTATAGATTCAATGTGATCCCAGTCATAATCTCAGGAGGTTTTTTTTGGGGGGGGGGGCAGAAACTGATAATAGAGATAAAATAGCCAAAATCAACTTTGCAGAAAGAATAAAGTGTAAGCCTCATACTCCCTGATTTTTTATTTGTCTCCTAGACTCTGTCCCTCAGCTCTTCGGCTCAAGGCTACTGCTCTACCACATGAGTCACAGTGCCACTTCCGGGATTTTCTGTTTATGTGGTGCTGAGGAATCAAACTCAGGGCCTCATGCATGCAAAGCAAGCACTCTACCACTGAACCACCTTCCCAGCCCATCACACTCCCTGATTTTAAGACTCATTTTTAAACCATATAATTAATACAAGATAATAGGTATAAACATAGTTAAATGCTCAATAAGAAAGAATAAATAATCCCAAATACAACCTCTGGGTAACGGGCTGGGAATGTGGCTTAGTGGTAGAGTGCTTCCCTAGCATGCATGAAGTTATGTGATTCCTCAGTACCATACACAGAAAAAGCCGGAAGTGGTGCTGTGGCTCAAATGATAGAGTACTAGAGCCTTGAGCAAAAGAAGCTCAGGGACAGTGCCCAGGTACTGAATTCAAGCCCTGGGACTGACAAAAATAAAAAAAAACAAAAAACAAAAAAACACATTTTGTCAGCTTATTTTGATAAAGGAACAAAGCAGTTTAGTTGAAAAAATAAAAATAAAAAGATCTTTTCAAAAAACAAAGAACCACTTTTATAAAAGAACCCATAAGGCCATGTGTCACTGGTTCACACCTGTAATCCTAGATACTCAGAAAGCAAAGACAGGAGGATTGTGGTTCGATGCTAGCCTGAAAAAGTTTGTAAGGTTCTATCTCAACCTGTAATTTTTTTTTGGGGGGGGGGGTCCAGTCGTGGGGCCTAAACTCTGGACCTGGGCACTGTCCCTCAGCTCTTCAGCTCAAGGCTAGCACTCTACCACTTGAGCCACAGCACCACTTCCGGCTTTTTTTTTTCTGCTTATGTGGTGCTGAGGAATCAAACCCAGGACCTCATGCATGCAAGGCAAGCGCTCTACCACTGAGCCACCTTCCCAGCCCTCAGCCTGTAATTTTGTGTGATGTTGTGTGCTTGTCATCCTAGCTACAAAGGAAGGTGAGATTGGAGGATAGCAGAACCAGGCCAGGCTTGTTCATGAGACCTTACTTCAACCAAACATCTGGGCATAGTAGCATGCATCTGTCGCTCTGTGTCAGGAAGCATAAATAGGATTTAGGTCCAGGCTAAAGTGGGACAAAAGTGAGTCTGTACCTCAAAAATAACCAAAATAGCCAGGTACCAGTGGTTCATATTTATAATCTTAGCTACTAAGAAGACTAAAATCTGAGGATCACAGTTTGAAGCCAACCTGGACAGGAAAGTCCATGAACTGTCGTTCACGTGGTAGAGCACTAGCCTTGAACAAAAACATTCAGAAATAGAGCCCCAAAAGCCAGGCTCTGGTGATTCATGGCTGGAATCCTAGCTACTGAGGAGACTGAGATCTGAAGATTGTGGTCCAAAGCCAGCCCGGGCAGGACAGTCCATGAGACTCTTAACTCCAGTAAACCACTAAGAAAACGGGAAGTGGTACTGTGGCTAAGTGGTAGAGCACTAGCCTTGATCTGAAGAGCTGAGGGACAGGGCCCAGGCCCAGAGTTCAAGCCCCACCACCAACAAAAAAAAAGAAAGAAAGAAAAGAAAGAGTCCCAAGTTCAAGCCCCAGGACTGGCATTAAAAAGGGCTAGAGGGCTGGGAATGTGGCTTAGTGGTAGAGTGTTTGTCTAGCATGCATGAAGCCCTCAGTTCCACATACACAGAAAAAGCCAGAAATGGCGATGTGGCACAAGTGATAGAGTGCTAGCCTTGAGTAAAAGAAGCTCAGAGACAGTGCCCAGGCCCTGAGTTCAAGCCCCAGGACTGACAAAAAATAAAATAAAAATAAAAGACATTGAGATATTGGCAGAACTTGTATGAGGTATGTTTTAGATAGTAGTAATCTATTGATGATGTGAATTTCCTGATATTGATGGTTGTATTGTGATTAGGAAATATACACTATAGTATTCCAGAGTAATGGGGCATTAAATTGCTTACTTTCAAATGGTTAGGAGAATAAAAGACCTCTTTGTATTAAGCTTTTTCCCACATTTTTATTAATATATATTAGTGGTACAGAGGGGTTTTATCCTTGAAACTTATTCTAAGTTTGAAAATAATAGAAAAAATTAATCATTTTGTGCTGGCAAAAGAGCAAACTAGTGCGGTTTTTTTGTTTGTTTTGTTTTGGGTTGTTTTTTTTTTTTTTTTTTTTTTTTGCTGTTTCTTGGGCACTGTCCCGTTTAAGCACTAGCACTCTACCACTTGAGCCACAGCACCACTTCAAGTAACTTGATTCAGGGCTTCATACATGCTTCATACTCTACTACTAAGCCACATTCCCAGCCAAAGCTACAATTTTTGTATCTTAATTTTTGCATCCTGCTGGTTTACTGCAAGTATTTATCAGATCTAAGAGCTTCTGGTGGTCTTTAAGTCTCTTACATAAATCATCATGTTTTTAAATAGGGATAATTTGACTTTGTCCTCCTATTTGTGTGTCCTTTCTTCTGTTTTATTGCTGTGTCTAAGAATTTAAGTACTATATTGAATAAGAATGGAGAGAATGAGCACCCTTGTACCATTATATATTTTAGATAAAGACATGGAGATGTGGCTCAACTGATAAAAGTATCAGCCTTGAACAAAAAAGCTAAGTGAGAGCATGAAGCCCTGAGTTCAAGCCCTAGTACTAATACAAAAAAAATTAAAATATAAAAGTAAAAAAGAGCCTGAAGGTATACTGTGTAAGGGAGATAGATTAAAATGGTGGAGTGAAGTATTCCTGTAGCTGCCTAAGGGAGATAGATTAAAATGGTGGAGTGAAGTATTCCTGTAGCTGCCTTGAGATAGAAGGAGCCGCCAAAAGGGGCTGGGAAGGTGGCTTAGTGGTAGAGCGCTTGCCTTGCATGCATGAGGCCCTGGGTTTGATTCCTCAGCACCACATAATCAAAAAGAAAAAAGCCAGAAGTGGCGCTGTGGCTCAAGTGGTAGAGTGCTAGCCTTGAGCTGAAGAGCTGAGGGACAGCGCCAGGCCCCACGACCGGACCCCCCCAAAAAAAAAAAAAAGCCGCCCATTAGCTTAGTAGGGACAGCATTCAGAAACATTCTATGATTTGATAGTAGTCAGTTCACCCAATATCTGTTGTGTTCAACTATCTAGGAAAAGTTTAAAGTAAATCCTGTCCCTTCCTCTTCTCCTAACACCTATAGGTGATACTCTGAGGTTGCGAACTATTCTGGAAGCAATACAGAAACACATCCATTCTTCTTCCCTCATCTTCAAACTGGCTCAAGATGCATTCAAGATTGCTACTCCCACGGACAGTAGTACAGACAGTACCCTACTCAATGTGGCCTTGGAACTGGGATTACAGGTATGTGGTAGGAGAGAGCTCACCCCCCTTTAGGTCTCTGGCTTAATGACAATTGGCAGAAGATTAATATCATCAAGAAACTGAACCTGGACTAAGTCTTGTTCTTTCTGTGTCCTCAGAATACAAGTTCTAGGCCAGGCAAAACATACAGACTCTATAAATAGGGTTACTTTCTTAAGTTAAGGCCAGCAACATATTAGCTTTGGGATCTATGAGGTCCCTATCTTCCCTCCATCTTCCATCTCTACAAATCAAGTAAAGTAGGATAAGAACTTTATTTTCAAGCTGAAGGAGTAGCTCAAGTGGTTAGGCTGCCAGCCAAGCAAGCAAGCTGAGCAAGTACAAACCACAGTACCATAGTACTGACTAAAAAATGGAGGGAGGGAGGGAGAGACAAGAGTGAGGGAGAGGAGAAGAGAGGAGAGGGAGCAGAGGGGAGGGGAAGGGAGGCAAGGCACTGGTGAATAACACCTGTAAGCCTAGCGTCTCAGGAGGCTGAGATCTGAGGGTTGTGGTTCAAAGCCAATCTGGGCAGGAAAGTGTGATACTCTTTATCTCCAATAAACTACAAAAAACCAGAAGTGGAGCTCAAGTGGTAGAGCACTACCCTTGGGCAAAAGAAGCTCCAGGACAGTACCAAGGCCCTGAGTTCAAGCCCCAGGACTGGCACATCCACACACAAAATAAATTTTTATTTTTATTTGCTCCAGGTCATCAGCGAAGCTTCCTATATAACTAGTGGAAGTTGTCAGAAATTAAACCTGCCCAAACTTATCAGGGGAAAGACCATGTTTAAAGCACCAAAAAATATTTGTTGCACAGATATAAGAGGAAGTGGGAAGGAAGGGGTCACAACTACCAGTCCTATGCCATTATAAATGCCTCTTTTGTATCCAGGTGATGCGGATGACATTATCAACCCTTAACTGGAGGCGCCGGGAGATGGTTCGATGGTTAGTGACCTGTGCTACAGAAGTGGGTGAGTCTCCTACCTCCTTCTACCCCCAGGGGAGTGTATAGGCCCAACTCTTGAAACAGGATTATGAAATCATTAGTGTCATATTCCTGCCCCTGATTGCCTAGGAGAGGATGAGGCTGCTGGTAGCAGCAGATGGCCTTTGTTCTGCCACCCCCAGCTCCACTCTCATGCTTGGACCATATCCTTGTGTTAGCACCACTTTGACCCTCTTTCATCAGAGACATGTCTGAGAGAATGGATTTTCAGCCACTATTACTCATGTACTCACTTGGGAGGTAATGGGCCCAGTGATTTGTTCCCAGTCTCTTTCCATGCTTTGAGAACAGAAACCCCACACAAGAATCTCAGGACCCCTTCTAGAGCCCAAAGCCCAGCACAAGACTCTATTCTGAGAGGCCCCACTTCAGGTAGAACTCCCAGGCAGACCTGTAACCCATGCTTGGGGTAGGCAAACCACAGGCTCTGTTGCTCCATCCTTGTGAGGAGCTAAGAGCACTCCAGAGGTCTACCAACCTCTGACCCAGGGGAGGAAGGGATGGGAAGAAAGCCCAAACTGGGTCTGGCCATCTGGGATGCTCCCCTTGCCCTGGTTTGCCTCAGATCATCTCAAGGCTGCTGAGGAGGAGGGAGAACTCGTCTCTGCAGGCCAAGTTCAAACCCCAAATGGTAATGTGGGCAGACCTGGATCGGGACCCGGATGGCCACTGCTGAGCTCAGGCTCTCCCTGACAGGTGTGCGGGCCCTGGTGAGCATCTTGCAGAACTGGTACACACTCTTCACCCCTACCGAGGCTACTAGTATTGTAGCTGCCACAGCCGTATCCCACACCACTATCCTGCGCCTCAGTCTTGACTACCCACAGCGGGAGGAACTGGCTAGCTGTGCTCGCACACTGGCCCTGCAGTGTGCTATGAAGGATCCACAGAGCTGTGCCTTGTCAGCCCTTACACTCTGTGAGAAAGACCACATTGCCTTTGAGGCAGCCTATCAGATTGCCATTGATGCTGCTGCTGGTGGTATGACCCATTCACAGCTGTTCACCATTGCCCGCTACATGGAGCTCCGTGGCTACCCGCTACGTGCCTTCAAGCTGGCCTCACTGGCCATGAGCCATCTTAACCTGGCCTACAACCAGGATACACACCCAGCCATCAATGATGTGCTCTGGGCTTGTGCTCTCAGCCACTCACTAGGCAAGAATGAGCTGGCAGCCCTCATCCCCCTGGTGGTGAAGAGTGTGCACTGTGCCACGGTGCTTTCAGACATCCTGCGGCGATGCACAGTGACTGCACCTGGCCTGGCTGGCATCCCAGGCCGCCGCAGCTCTGGAAAGCTCATGTCCACTGACAAAGCTCCACTTCGCCAGCTGCTGGATGCCACCATCAATGCCTATATCAACACTACACACTCGCGTCTGACACACATCAGCCCCCGCCACTATGGAGAGTTCATTGAGTTTCTGAGCAAGGCTCGAGAAACCTTCCTGTTGCCCCAGGACGGCCACTTGCAATTCGCCCAGTTTATTGACAACCTCAAGCAGATTTACAAAGGCAAGAAGAAGCTGATGCTGCTGGTTCGGGAGCGCTTTGGCTAAGAAAGCAGGTGGCTCACTGTCAGGGCAGCCTGGGCTTCCAGGTACCAACAAGTCAGGCCAAGGACACTAAAACATTTGTCCACCCTGAGAGGACTCTGAGCACTCAGAGCAAAAGATGGGGAGAGTCCAACTGTAGCCAATATGCCTGCCTTGGCAAACTTTGTTATAGCCCACTGTTCTGGAGGATCTGGGCCCTGCATATTGATCAGAAACCCCACAACATGCCACCTCACGCCCTTATATCCTGCGTGTCCTGGGCATTGGCCCCTCTCCCTTGGCAAACACAGAACACTGTTCCGACTCAGGGATTGCTTAACCAGAGAAACAGAAGCATTTATGGTACTGTACATACTATAGTATATGTGTTGCCAATTATTGTAAAGTTGTAACTATTTATAATTCTGGCTCTGATTTGATGGGCACTTAAAAGTAGATGTGGGTGGGAGGATAGGCTTGTTTTCTGAGGAGACTCACAACCATTTCTCAGGTTTCCCTTGCAGAGTGTATGTTGTCAGTGGATGAGTGGGGGTGGCAGAGAGAAAAGAAAATGGACAGTTAAAATAAATCCCAAGTCTTGTCTATGCAGAAACCCCAGCTTGAAGACAGAGCATCTGTAGCCCAATGGTGGGTGAGGGGCAGAGGCCAAGACTGGACTTAAAACTTTTGCCCTTCAAAGCAATGAAGACACTGAAACTTCTGCCCCTGCCTCATACAGCCTCTCCAGGAGCCTGCTAAATCCTTGAATAACAGGTTCAGGGAGAAGATGAGTGTCTGAGAAGCCACTGAGCTCATAATATGCACCTGCTGTGGTCACCTTTTATGTTAGAGAGAGTCTGGTTTCATCTCCAGTTCTCTGTGTGTGTTTGTGTATATGGCTAAATACATGTATATATGTGATACATGCTTATGTTGAACTGTAGATTTCTGTTCAGTTTAATTTGCAAATGTGTGATAATGTATATCTGTAAGTCCTCTCCTGTTTGCATGTACATGTACACAAAAGTGTATGTGTATAAACATGTTTGTGTCTGTGTGCCCGCTAGCCATGGGTCAGTGTAGTGTATCTTTATATGTATAACTAAGTTATTTTCTATATTAGTTATATTTGTGTATTCATCTTTGAGGATCTGCATGAATGTGTACATTCTCTTAGATTGCTTTTGTTTTTTGCCAGATCTCTTTTTCATTCCTTAGTCTCTTAATCCAACTAAACATTTGTTCCCTTCTAATGTCTTCATTATTCACCATTCTTTCAACAAACAAGCCTCTAAACACCAGTGTCCCTTTGCCCTAATATTGGTTACTTCAGCTTCAGTTCTTTTCTCACCAATACATGCTTCTTTTCTCCTGCCTTTCTACCTCAAGCTTCCTCTGCCTGCTTTTGTCATAGTCCCATTGGTTGCTCATTTGGAGACTGAGGTGGTTATGCCTTTGGCCTTCCCCTTCCTAATTTCTAGCTCTAGTGGACAACCTGTCTTAGCCTTAGCTTACCTCCTCAGCGTATCATGTTCCTGCTACCTTCCTGACTTATAAGCTCAGCCTAGATAGGAGGTAGCAAGGGCATTCAAGAGTTGATTGATACCAATGTCTTGGGTGTTTACTGTTTTGTGTCTTAGTTCCTGAATTGGGGTGGGGTTTGATAGGGAAGGGGTGGTGTAGCTAGAGTGTGAACCCAGGACCTGTCTGCTTTACTTTTCTCTTTAGCAAACTATGTCATCTTTTTTATTCCAAACTGTCCAGTAAGTTGTATTTGCTGTTTGTGGCTACTAAAGTCCTGCTGTCCAGCCAAGGGCCCCTCCAATGTCTCAGCCCAATGGGTTGGTTTAAAAAAAAAGCCACCCCCATTTCTGTATCACAATTGCCCTTTTTTAGCAAGTGTGTAAACTCAATGCTTTTCTATGAATAAATCATGGATCACAGAAAAGAATTTTCTAAAAGCAGAAATTGTGTTCACTCAATAAACAAGGCCCTTCTTCCCCTTTTGCATTACTCTGACTGGAACAGGGAACTGCAGTGACAGATTAATTTCTTGCTACATCAGACCCCTCTCCAGAGTCCACAAGCTCCACAGAGCTTTGTCCTAGGAAATAGGTATCCCCTCTCACCTCTACGGAGAGTTCTATGTGAGTATCTCATTTTCGGAGATACTCAGAAAATGATGTGGGTTGGGAATGTGGCTTAGTGGTAGAGTACTTGCCTAGCATGCATGAAGCCTTGAGTTCAATTCCTCAGTACCATATAACAAAAAGCTGGAAGTGGCTCTATGGCTCAAGTGATAGAGTGACAGCCTTGAGCAAAAGAAACTCGGGGACATTGCCCAGGCCCTGAGTTCAAGCTCCAGGACTGGAAGAAATGGAAGGAAGGAAGGGAGAGAGGGAGGGAGGGAGGGAGGGAGAGAATAATGCAATGACTATGGATGCCAAAGAGTCCTTTGGATTCACAGGCCTTGGTGATAGACCAGTTTAAGCCTCCAATCCTGTCAGAATCTGAGCTCTGGATCTTTAGTGTCAAATCTGAAGGTTTGTCTGGTAAGGTAGTGCACACCTGTAATCCCAGCATGCAGGAATCTGAGATGGGAGAATCATTAATTCTAAGCCAACCTAGCTATGTAGTAATACCCCATCTCAAAAACAAACCAAAAAACAACAACAAAAAAAAAAAAACACTGAATATTCTTTAGCTTTTACCTGTTTACCTATACTCCATCTTCTTCTCCAGGATCCTCAAGTGTTTTAGCCATTTTGTGTTTATCTTCAGTCTTTCCCAAACTCAAAACCCTATCAGCTTGGCCTTTATATTGGTAGGGACCCCACCCTTTCTCTAAGAAGTTCTACCAAATCTCATGTAGCTGTGGGGCTTAGAGCTCAATGGCAGTGAGAACCTGACATTAAGTACTGTAAAGTACCTGAGTCCCAAGACAGGTGAGAAAGAATGCAGAGAGAGCCTCAAGGACCTCAAGGAAGGAGCACAGGCTTAAGGAACTGAGATTAGATTCTAGTTCTGAAACTTTTATTCTCCTAGAAATAATCATCTGTATTCAAGGTACTTAAGAGGAAAAATGTATGCTTAGTTTTTTCGAAGTAGACGTGAATGCCTGTGCACAGCATCCACAAAGGCACCCACATGTTCTGGGTCCATGTCAGGGTAAAGTCCATGGCCTAAGTTGGCAATGTAGCGTCGTGGTCCAAAGTCATCCAACATCTGCTGTACCAGCTGCCCGATCTCCTCCTAAGGGACCAAGATGACACTGCCTATATTAGAAGTAAGCCACTGTCCTTCCTGTATGTGATAGTGGCACACAGATATGCAGGTATGCCTTCACACAATGCTGTTTAATCATTAATTCAACAGAATTCATCAGTTGCCTTATATGGATCAGGCACTAAGAAAACAAAAATGAATAAGAAAAATTGTTGCCTAAGACTTAAGTTGTGTGTATAGAAGGGAGGGGAAAATAGACATAATAAAAATATATAAGCTGGGAATGTGGCTTAGTGGTAGAGTACTTGCTTAGCATGCATGAAGTTCTGGGTTTGATTCCTTAGTACCACATAAACAGAAAAAGCTGGAAGTGGCACTGTGACTCAAGTGGTAGAGTGATAGCCTTGAGCAAAAGAGCTCAGAGACAGGGCCCAAGCCCTGAGTTCAAGCCCTAAGACTGGCAAAAAAAAAAAATGTATACACACACACACAACCCAACCATAGTATAAAGATAAATATGTACTCATAGGGGCCTTAATTGTTACCTCAGAGGCATAGAGGGCACAGGGGTCCAGGTTGCCCTGCAAGGTCACTGTCTTCCCCACACGCTCCCTAGAAACAGAGACAGTGGCACATTTTAGTGACTGCATATTTAACAGCTACATCTCTAATTCAACTTCTAATACCCCCTCCATCACTCACCGGGCTTTCTTTGGGGTCATTGTCCAATCAAGCCCAACCACCTCATAGCCAGCCTGGGCCAGCTCATCTAGGGCAAAATGTCCATCCTTAGCAAAGATAATCTGGAGGAAAGAATACATGTCTGAGGCTTGGATATGCCCACTAGCCTTTATTGGCTGCTCTTCTGCTGCCCTCCAGTGGTAATTTCAGCCCATTTAGAACATACTTTCAAAGCTCAACAGACAACTTGACTCAACTTTATCCCATTCCTCACCATGGGTACTGGTGCCAGGCCAGCTTTCTGCAGCCTGGCTTTTACTCTTTTTGCTATATCACAGATGTATGGCAATGCAAACTTGTTGAAGAGCTGTGGGCCAAGATGCCCTGCATGGGACTCGAAGAGCTGCAACGCCTACAGTTAAAGGGTAGTGAAGAAAAAATAACATTTCAGGCTCAATATACAGAACATGCCTCAACTGTCCCCAGGTGACTTTAAACCCTGAATCTGGCTGACCTATAAATCGAGATAAAAAAGGTTAGCCTTCTCTGTATCTCAGAACATTAGTCAGAACATTGGCCCCTTGCTTTGCTGTTGCAGCTAGATTATTGGAGGCCAAGATAAGACCCCTGCCTCACCAGTTTAGAAGACTATTACTTCTGGTCCTTATCAATCAAGTCCAAGTTTATTTGTTTTCAGGACTCACCTGGGCACCAGCAGCCACTTGTCCTACTAGATATGGTACCAGAGCATCAGTGAGGATACGAAGCAGCTGGTGACTAGCCTGAGGTTTTTGATAGAGCCAGCGCTTGGCCTGAGCCATAGTGTTTGAGCCGCCACCCTCAATCATGTATGTCATCAGAGTCCACTGCAGAAGTATACAAAGATACAGAAAACAGTCTTGACATTATCTTCCCTTCTACACCAGACCTATCAGATTAATCCCTTCATATCCCAGTCCCAGTCCTGTCCCATATTACCGGGGCACCAGCAAAGCCAATCAGTGGCACACGGCCAGCCAGCCGCTTTCGGGTAAGGGTGATGGCCTGGAACACATAGCCTAGCTCAGAGGCCACTACTGCTGGATCCCGCAGACGCTCTAGGTCCCGCTCATCTCTTAATGGCTCTGGGAAGCTGGGTCCTTTGCCAGGTACCATGGTCACTTCCATGCCCAGTGCCTGAAACAGAATAATACATCTGAGTCCCCAGCCTGGAACTACAGGAAGAAGGGTGCTAAGTTCAGCACATGCCAGGAAAAAAATTAGAGAATAAAATTCAACTCCCATCTTTTCAGTTTTTCCCTCTCTTCAGTTGTAATAAAGTGTTCATTTTTTTTTAACTTTGTTAGGACAGCTAGGATTTCCAAGAAGTCCTTTTTTTAATTTTTTGTCCATCATGGGGCATGAACTCCGGGCCTGGGCACTGTCCTTCAGCTCTTTTCCTCAAGGCTAGTGCTCTACCACTTTGACCCACAGTGCCATTTTCAGTTTTCTGGTGATAAGTATCTCACTGACTTTCCTTCCAGGGCTGCCTTTGAGCCATGATCCTCAGATCTCAGCCTCCTGAGTAGCTAGGATTATAGGCATGAGTCACCAGCATCCGGCATCCAGTCCCCCCCCACACACACACTTTTTTTAAACTCATTCCAAGACCCATGTTTGAGTGCATACCTGAGGTACCACAAGAATGTCAGAGAAGATGATGGCAGCATCCAGAGGGAAGCGTTGCAATGGCTGTAGGGAATAGAAAACAGGTTCTAGGTGGCAAGCTGAAGGAATAAATCTCCCCTCTTCCCACCCACACACACCTTCTCTAAACCTCTCACCTGCAGAGTCAGTTCACAGCAAGCCTCAGGAGAGCGACAGGTGCTGAAGAAGTCCTGGTTAGCCCTGGTTTCCCTAAATTCTGTAGACCAAGGAGGAGACAGAACTCAAGCCTGAGGCCTTTCAGAGCCCTTGCCTACCTCTGGAAAACTTTTCACCCTCCAGAGTTTTACCTAGACTTTGGGGCGTAAACCCTGACCTGGTAGGTAACGGCCTGCCTGCCGCATGCACCAAACGGGAGTGTAGTCTGTTTCTTCTCCCCAGGCGGCTCGCAGGAACGTGTCATTCTTCAGCTCCGGAAAGCACTGGGGTCTGGTGATCAGGTGCGGGTGGGGGTAAAGATAAGTGTCAGTATGCTAGGCTGAGGGGTTGGAAAGGCACGGGTTCTTGTGGCAGAGTCAGTCTAGGACCGCTATCTACCTCCTCCAGACACCAGCTCTCAAGCTGTGGCTCCCCCACCCATTCCGCCTCCTCTCTATCAATTAGGTGGTGCACAAAACTAGAAAGGCCTGCTCTGGGGCCTCTTCCCCAGCTCAAACTGGAGGGACGGAGGTTGGGGCAGGGGGAGTAGAGGGGAACGGAAGAGATGAAAGACTAATAATAATTTGGGAGAAGCGGGTCGCTAATCTAGCAAGTCTGAAAGAGGAATCAAGAGTTGACCGTCCCAGAATAAAGGTGCTACTTAAAAATTCCGGGGTATCTCAGGAAAGAATGTCTAGGGAGCTCGATCCAGCAGGGCAGTCCCTGGAATGAGGGTCTCAGGAACCCATGTTTGGAAGAGTCGATATTCCAGCGACAGGCTTATATTGGGAGATCTCCACGAACATGCGGATATCAGGAGATTCCTAAATTGGAAGAATTAGATCAGAAATCCTGCTAGCCTCACCGCGCTTAGAGGACTCACCCCGACCCGTTCGCCTCCATGGCAAAAACGTAAACTGCGGAGACAGTTCCCCACTTTTAAGCCTGCCCCCCAGCCCAGGCTCCGCCCCTTCCTGGCTTGATCCTTGGACGGCGCCATGTTGAAAGTCACGTGACGTGACCACAGTGACAGCTCCGGGGCTGCCCTCGCTGTTGCCGGTAGGACCCTGACTTTCTCACCGTAAAGTCCAGTGTTACGGCGCAAAAACAAACGCTCCGCAGAAATAACTTCGTTATAACTACATTGTAAAGTGGCATGAGGAATTCGTTCTCATGGGACAGTCTAGCAATCCCAAAGGCTTAGCCTAAGACTCTCTTCACATCCACTCTCCAAATGATTCGAACAATCGTATCCAGTAGGCAGTCAGAGAATGATACAACAAGGTTGTACAAGGAACTAAAATTTGTTATATTGTATATTACCTCGTGAGAGCTAGGATCTATAGCAGGTGCCTTGCGTGCTGAGCAAGGCAGCTTCTCCCTTTAAGGAATTACCGACTGCTCAGTCAATCTAATGGGGAAACAAACCGGCAACTGTTGAAGTGAATAAGGATTACCAATGTACTGGGATTTGGAGGAACAATGACTATCTAGAGTGACTCCTCAGTGGCCAGGTAAGGGGTCATTCTTCCAAACATTTTAGTAACATGCTCCTAGGGTCTAATGTATTTTAGAATGTCTATGATTGTAATATGATTCATGGAAGAAGGAGGCAAAAAGAGGAGGTCTGAGAGCCAGAAAAATGGTTGTTATAAGAATCCAGTTTATTAGATGGGGTATTGGTTTGAAAGAGGGTAGTAGCAGTGGAGATAGAAATAGTAGTATAGAGCGCTAATGGCTCACGCCTGTAATCCTAGCTACTCAGGAGGCTGAGATTTTAGGATCGTAGTTCGAAGCCAGCCAGAGCAGAAAGGTCCGTGAGACTAACACCCCCCCCACACACACACACACACCTTCGTGGTGCTTGAACTCTGGGCCTGGGCGCTGTCCCTCAGCTCTGTTAGCAAAAGGCTCGCACTCTATCACTTAAGCTACAGTGACACGTCTGGTTTTCTGGTGCTTAATTGGAGTTACGAGTATCACAGACTTTCCTGCCCGGGCTGGCTTTGAACCACGATCCTCAGCTCTCAGACTCCTGAGTAGCTAGAATTACAGACGTGAGCCACACTCGCCCAGCTCTGTGTAAGACTCTTATCTCCAATTAACCACCAGAAAACCAGAAGTCTTGAACTAAGAAGCTCAGGGACAGCTCCCAGGCCCTAAGTTCAAGCACCACGACAGACAAAAACAAAACAAAAGAATGATAGCAGTGAGCTGGTCGTAGCAGCCCAGTATTGTCCAGTATTCCGGTGGCTGAGGAGCCAGCCTGGGCTGCTACACAGTGAGGTCCTATCTTAAAAAGAGAGAGACAGAGAGAGAAAAACAACCATAGTGGTAGTCATGGGAATAGAAAGTGAGTATTGGAAAGTGATCAGATAAGATCCACCAAGCTTGGGTTTTGCTGGGGTGAGCGCTGCACAGACCTAGACTTAATCGTCGAATGACAATCTGAGTATTCTATTCGGCGGAAGTGGGGTGTGCGCTTAGTCCAGGGCATACGGTAAAGGTTGGCGGAGGCGGGGCAGGGCGCGGCGGGGAGCTGGGCTCCCTCCCGGAGCCGCGGCACCCGGCGCCGGCTTGCCCCTGGCTCTCCCCTCAGCGACTACTTCGCCATGGCCGGCCCGGGTCCGGGCGCGGCCCTCGAGTCCCCGCGGCAGCTGCTGGGCCGCATACGCTTTTTGGCTGAGGCAGCACGAAGTCTCCGCGCCGGGCGGCCGCTGCCAGCGGCGCTGGCTTTCGTGCCCCGAGAAGTGCTCTACAAGCTCTACAAGGACCCCGCGGGACCGTCGCGCGTGCTGCTGCCGGTGTGGGAGGCAGAGGGCCTGGGGCTGCGTGTGGGTGCCGCGGGCCCAGCCCCCGGAGCCGGCTCGGGGCCCCTCCGCGCCGCGCGGGACAGCATCGAGCTCCGGCGCGGTGCCTGCGTGCGAACCACCGGCGAGGAGCTGTGCAACGGCCACGGGCTCTGGGTGAAGCTCACGAAGGTGCGCTCTCGCTTCCGGGACCCCGCAAAAGACCCTGAAACCCGGGGAACTTCCTGGCTGTTCCCTTTCCCTGCCCTCTCTTGAGCTGACATGGCATTTGGTGCCCTTTGCCCCTGGGCTGGGCAGTTCCCTGATGGCTGTCCCCTCCGGGCGCGTCCCTGCAGGAGCAGCTGGCGGAACACCTGGGTGACTGCGGGTTGGACGAAGGCTGGCTCCTGGTGTGCCGCCCGGCGGAGGGCGGGGCCCGCCTCGTACCCATAGACACGCCGGACCACCTCCAGCGGCAGCAGCAGCTCTTTGGCGTGGACTACCGGCCGGTGCTCAGGTCCTGCAACCGACGGAAGAGGGGCTTGCGGTCAGATAGTCGGGCACTGAGGGTTTCGGAACACTTCATGTAATGGGGGTGTACTATTAGGACGAAGGCAGGGTTAAGAGCAGGAAGGAACAAAACCTAAAGGGAGCTGGAGTGGAACTTTTCGAGGCTTGGAGCTAGAGCTCAGGAGAATGCTCTAGATCCAGGGGATGTTGTGCTGCCCGCTGATCTCCCCACCCCATCACACACACACACACACACACACACACACACACACACATACACACACACACACACACACACACACACACACCAATCCAATCCCCATTCTCTGCTCACAGATGGGAACAGGTAGTGGACACACACACACACACACGCACACACACACACACACACACACACACACACCCCAATCCATCACACACACACACACACACACACACACACACACACACACACACACACACACACACCAATCCAATCCCCATTCTCTGCTCACAGATGGGAACAGGTGGTGGACCTGACATATTCACATCGCCTGGGATCGAAGCCTCAGCCAGCCGAGGCTTACACAGAAGCTGTACAAAGGCTACTGTGAGTGAGCTGGGATGAGATGGGGAGGAGGGAGCTCCAGGTCTGAGTCCGACCTAATTAAGGGCTTGGAATTACTTAGCTATGTGCCCCCAACATGGACCTACGAGTGCGACGAAGACCTGATCCACTTCTTGTATGACCACCTGGGCAAGGAGGATGAGAACCTGGGTAGTGTGAAGCAGTATGTGGAGAGCATAGATGTTTCGTCCTATACGGTGGGTGCTGGGATTCTTCCTGCTTGAAGCAAGGTGTAGCCGTACCCCTTAAAGCTAGAATCAAACTCCCATCTCCAAACCAGGGCCAAACCAACAGTCCCACAGGCCACACTCAGCCCAGCTCCTCATCTTGGAAATTCTATAGAAAACCCCAGACACTTTCCTAGCCCACCCCCATGCTCACCCTATATTAGTTGCCCCTTTAGCCCAACTGTACCACTTTCTCTTATGTTCCTTGGCCCAAAGCACATGCCCAGAGCAAAGGTGAGGCTAACCTCTGACTCCACTTCCCTATTCCTCTCTAGGAGGAGTTCAATGTGTCCTGTCTGACAGACAGCAACGCAGATACCTACTGGGAAAGTGATGGGTCTCAGTGCCAGCACTGGGTACGGCTTACCATGAAGAAGGGCACCATTGTCAAGTTAGTAAGCTCTGGTCAGGACAGGGTGGGTGAGCCATATATATGCCTATGTATTCACAGAAATGTACCCAGGTGTATTTTCTAACCCCTCAGGAAGCTGCTACTCACAGTGGATACCACAGACGACAACTTTATGCCTAAGCGAGTGGTGGTGTATGGGGGTGAAGGAGACAATCTTAAGAAGCTGAGTGACGTGAGCATTGACGAGTGAGCAAGCTGGCCTGGGGTGGGAGATGGGGCATGATCTTAGCAATAAGACCAGGCCTAGCTTGGATGCTTAAATTTTGGTGGGACCTCAGCAAGGACTGAGGAGGAGGTATCTGAAGTGCCTCACACCTGTCTCTTCTCAGGACCTTGATTGGAGATGTCTGCGTCTTAGAGGACATGACAGTTCACCTACCTATCATTGAGATCCGTATTGTGGAATGCCGAGGTAGGGCTTATGTCTGTAAGAAGGGAAGGGGAGCCCAAGGTGTAGGATAGAAGCAGGTGACATTGAGGGTGAAGGGAAGGGGATGGACTTGGAAGGAGGGTGACACATGTTGGCAGAACTAACTCCATGATTTAAAGCCTAAGGCTTAAACCAGGTGGGAGACAGAAGTTGGAATTATATGAAAGAACTAAGTTGGGATCTACAGGCATTTCAACAGTATAGAGGTGGACAGGGAACCAGCAAGTATATAAATATCAAGTAAGAGAATGGGATCCCAAAGATCTCAAGTTTCTAGGAGCTAAGAATGACAAAAAGCTGAGCATTAAAAAGCCAGGTCTTGGCCGAGAACTGATGGCTCACGCCTGTAATCCTATCTACTCAGGAGGCTGAGATCTGAGGATTGTGGTTCAAAGCCAGACCCGGCAAGAAAGGCCCTGAAACTCTTATCTCCAACAAATCACCAGAAAACCGGAAGTGGCGCTATAGCTCAAGTGGTAGAACACTAGCCTTGAGCTGAAGAGCAGAAGGACAGTGCTCAGGCCCAGAGTTCAAGCCCCATGACTGACAAAAAAAAAAAAAAAAAAAAGCCAGGTCTGAGGACCAAAAAAAGGCAGCAGGTGCAATAAATGACCTTACTCTGACCTCTCCCCCACAGATGATGGGATTGATGTTCGTCTTCGAGGGGTCAAGATCAAGTCATCTAGACAGCGGGAACTAGGGCTAAATGCAGACCTGTTCCAGCCAGCCAGTCTGGTGCGATACCCACGCCTGGAAGGAACTGATCCAGAAATACTGTATCGCAGAGCTGTTCTACTGCAGAGGTGGCTATGGTCCTGGGCCTATAGGCCCCTTTCCTTCCCTCCATCCCTGAGTCTTGTGCATCAGCACAGAGGAGGCCCCAGAGTCTTATAGTATAAGTTATTCTGCTTCAAAAAGGATCAGATGTCTGCCACAATGTGTTGGGAAGTTGGGGATCTTACATCTATGCCAAACTCTTTACCTACTATCTCAGATTCATCAAGATCCTAGACAGTGTCCTGCACCATCTGGTACCTGCATGGGATCATACTCTAGGTACCTTCAGTGAGATTAAGGTGAGTCTGGCCTATCTGCTACTAGTCTGGGTGGTGGGCTTTTCTTCCTGCTCATCTTCAACAGAGAGGTCCTAAAATCTACCCTAGGGCTAGATCTTTATTGGGAACCAGGAAGAAAGCCAGACACAAATGATCAAAAAAGTACTTTGTGGAGAGGTGAAGGCTATTCCCCCAAATGAACGTGTTCAACATGTAAGAGTTAGGAGGAGGAGAGATGATACCCTAGCCAGAGCTTTCATAAAAGAGGTACCCTAGACACTTCTAGACGCTCCATATTATTTGAGAAAAAATGTGTAGATAGATGTATGGATGACTATGAGATGAGGCTGGAAAAACAGGCAAAAAGCAGAATTTGTTAGTCAGAGATCCTGAGGGCCAAGCTGAAAAGCAGGGATTTTTGTCCCAGGTCAGTAGAGCAATAAGAAAAATTTTGAAATAATGATACTGTTTGTTCATTTGTTTGTTTGTTTGTTTAAGAAAGCTCCCCCTGGTAGTTGCACTAAGAAAGGGACTGGGGCTGGGCACTAGTGGCTCATGCCTATAATCCTAGCTACTCAGAAGGCTGAGATCTGAGGATCATGGTTCGAAGCCATCCCAGGAAGAAAAGTCCATGAGACTCTTTATCTCCAATTAACCACCAGAAAACCAGACGTAATGCAGTGGCTCATAGTGGTGGAGTGCTAGCATTGAGCAAAAGAGCTCAGAGACAGTGCCCAGGCACTGAGTTGAAGCCCCAAGACTGACAAGGAAAGAAGAGAGAGAGAGAGAGAGAGAGAGAGAGAGAGAGAGAGAGAGAGAGAGAGAGAGAGAGAAGAAAAGAGATGGGGACAGGTGTGGGGGACAAGGACAGGTAATGATTAGGCTTGGACTTGGAAGGGTAAAATTGGATCCAGGTGTAGAGGAAAGTGCCAGGGCTTGGACAAATACTGACTGTCCACTGATCCTGCTGTGGCCATCTGTCATCACCAGCAAGTGAAACAGTTCCTACTGCTATCGCGCCAGCGGCCCAGTCTGGTGACCCAGTGCCTACGTGACTCAGAGAGCAGCAAGCCCAGCTTCATGCCTCGCCTGTATATCAACCGACGCCTTGCCATGGAACATCGTGCCTGTCCCTCTCGGGACCCTGCCTGCAAGAATGCAGTATTCACCCAGGTCTGGACCACTTGAGTTAGATCGAGGGAGGGTCAGTAAAGGATCTAGGCAGCTTGTTCAAAAGAGACCTGAGCCAGGTATTTGAGCAAGTGTGGAGCCAGGTTTTAACACAAACCTCCCTACAAATACTTCCTCTTTCCCCATCCCCCAAGGTTTATGAAGGCCTCAAGCCCTCTGACAAGTATGAAAAGCCCCTGGACTACAGGTATGCCTTGAGGGTAAGAGACACACAAGTATTCATAGGGGACACAAATGAACTCATACACCCATACCCCGCTCCTGGCATCTTCACCATTACCACTCTGTTAGCTCTTTTCCTGGTAATCTCTGGGTTGATGAATTGGCCTAAGTACTGGCCCACTTTAATGACAGAGATCCACTCCACTTACAGGTGGCCCATGCGCTATGACCAATGGTGGGAGTGTAAATTCATCGCAGAAGGCATCATTGACCAAGGTGAGGACCTAAGGAAGGATGAAACAAGACCGGCTTGTTGCCTCATTCAGTACTAAGAGGCTTTGGGAAGCCTGCTTTTAACCCCCACTATGGGTGCTAGGCTTTTTGTGTACCTAGCTAAGGTCTCTCATTTCAGGGGGTGGCTTCCGAGACAGCCTGGCAGATATGTCAGAAGAGCTGTGCCCTAGCTCAGCTGACACCCCTGTGCCTCTGCCCTTCTTTGTGCGAACAGCCAACCAGGTAATCTTCCTTCTAACCCCACCCCCACATTTCTGCTCTTCTGTCTCTGCAAATCTTCTAGGTACCAGATTGAGCTCGAGAAGGAGCAGAGGAGGTTATAAGATGTCGGGGGCAACTCAGGCAGACAGGGAGAAGAGGAACCTTCCTCTGCCCAGGAAGATTTTGGGGGAAGTTTTTGGTATGCTTCAGGTAGGAAAGTAGGGTCTACCAATACTGTGCTGACAGTTCTGTTTCTGGGACAGGGCAATGGCACTGGTGAAGCCCGAGATATGTATGTTCCCAATCCCTCCTGTCGAGATTTCGCCAAGTATGAGTGGATTGGACAGCTAATGGGGGCAGCCCTTCGGGGCAAGGAGTTCCTAGTGAGTAGCCTGATCTTCATCCCTCTTGGATCAGCCCTGGACTCTGAAAGTAAGGGGCCACTAAACTTGGCATGGCAGCTCAGGGTGATAAGATAGTACCATTTGTCACACAGGTTCTGGCTCTGCCTGGGTTTGTGTGGAAGCAGCTGTCTGGTGAGGAGGTGAGCTGGAGCAAGGACTTCCCAGCTGTGGACTCTGTGTTGGTGAGTAGGACTGGAACCAGTGTTTCCTCTCCTTAGACCTTAAAACTTGGTACTCCCCCAGGACTTTTCTGCACTTCACCCTCTTCTGCTGTACACATGCTCCTCTCCATTCCCATAGACTACCATGATTTCATTTACTATCTGAACCCTAAAACTATACAATCCCTCAAATCCTGACCTCCAGCTCCTGGGACTGCACCTGCATTCTGGACATTCGTCTCAAGATGGCGCACTTGAGGCTCATGGCTTCCTCCCTGTTCCAAGCTAGCACTATTGTTAACCCTCCCTATGCCACAGCCCTCGGTGTGATTCTTCACTCCTTCCTCATCCCCACATTGAGCTAGTCTCCCTCTAGGATATTTTTCTTTCTCTCGTCTCACTCCGATCCCCCAGGTTCAGGCCATCTTTCCTTCTGCCCTAAACATTGCAAAAACTAGTAATTTATTTTTCTATCCTTGTTTAAATTCTTTGACAGCTCTGCCCAGGACTTGCGACAAAGCAGCCTCTGACAAGGCTTTACATGACCCCTGTATCTCTTGCTAAACATGGGGTCACATTTGGGCTCCTGACAAACCTTTCTCAGGCCTTTTGCTTTCAGCTTTGTCCAAGATATTTTCTCCTCTGAGTCCCTTATAGCCCACCTAATTCCCAGTCATAATTTAGGTGTCAGCTCAAGTATCATTTCTTACAGCTGCCCTCCCTAGCTTCTACTGCTTCTTAGATGTTATCTTGGTATTTCTACAACCTTGTACCAGTCCCCTCACTCCCCAATGCCTGCCTGAGGACTGCCTTACCTGTTGCCTCTGTTTCCCCATGAACATCTTGAGGAAAAACAGAATGTCTCTCCAATGAAAAGCTGACTTCCCTGCCTCACCCTAATCCTCAGGTGAAGCTCCTGGAAGTGATGGAAGGAATGGACAGGGAAACATTCGAGTTCAAGTTTGGAAAGGAACTAACCTTCACCACCGTACTGAGTGACCAGCAGGTTGTGGAGCTGATTCCTGGGGGCACAGGCATCGTGGTGGGATATGAAGACCGTTCTCGTTTCATCCAACTGGTGCAGAAGGCACGGCTAGAGGAGAGCAAGGAGCAGGTAGTAGCTAGAGGCCAGTAGAGCAGAGAACTTTGGACTATCCTAAGCTCCAGGTCCTAATGACAAAAGCCAAGGCTAATAGGCCACCAGTACCAATCCTAGAAACTCAGGCTCCTATCATAACCGTGCCCCCACAATAGTGATCAGGGTACAGAGATGCCCTGGTGTGCTCAGAGAATGGTGCCCTTTCTCCCAACTCGGCTTCTTGTCCCTTCATTCCCAGGTGGCAGCTATGCAGGCAGGTCTGCTGAAAGTAGTACCACAAGCTGTGCTGGACTTGCTGACCTGGCAAGAGTTAGAGAAGAAGGTGTGTGGGGACCCAGAGGTCACTGTGGATGCTCTGCGCAAGCTCAGTGAGTTCCAGGCAATGGGGAGGTGAAGCTCACTGTAGGACTGAAGGACTGGGTTGAGTGATACCTAAGAATGAATTCTGGTCTTGTCCTCTTCAGCTCGGTTTGAGGACTTTGAGCCATCTGATACCCGTGTGCAGTATTTCTGGGAGGCACTGAACAATTTCACCAATGGTCAGTGAAGGAGAGCAGTGTGGACTTTGCCTTTGGGATACAGTTAGGGTAGAAGTTATCAAACCTCCCTCCCTCACCATTAGTGCCAGCTGATTTCCTTCTCTTCCACCCAGAGGACCGGAGCCGCTTCCTGCGCTTTGTCACGGGCCGCAGTCGCCTACCAGCACGGATCTACATCTATCCAGACAAGCTAGGGTGAGTATACGTGCAGCAAGGAGGACCAAAGGGAGCCCCTGACAAACATGCCTCTACAGATCTTCCTAATTTGTGGCCCCTCAACACCCCCAGCTATGAGACTACAGATGCGCTGCCCGAGTCTTCCACCTGCTCCAGTACCCTTTTCCTACCACACTATGTCAGGTGAGTTTTCCTAGGCTCAGGCCTGAGGTCAGCATCCTCAGTGTGGTGCCCAAACTGGAGCCCCCTTGCTCCTGGGAGTAGGGTGGAGGGGCCTGACTGAGTCCCCACCCCCACAGCGCCAAGGTGTGCGAGGAGAAGCTCCGCTATGCCGCCTACAATTGTGTGGCCATCGATACCGACATGAGCCCCTGGGAGGAGTGAGGCGGTGTCCACCGCCCTCCCAGAAATGAACACACAGCTGGGGGTCTGTGCTCCATACCAAGTTGATATGTTGAGAAACCCACAGGGTCGCACAGAGTACCTGCTGCTCCTATGAATGTAGTTGGAGCCAGGGTGATGGGTGGACAGTGGTCCAGCCCTGCAGATCCACAGCCCTCCTCGTGCTAGGGCTTGTTTCCTGAGGAAGAGAGAATCTTCCACAAGCCCAGCACAAGCTGCCAGGCCTGAGCTACTTGAAGGGGGCCAGTCTGCTCCTCATCCCGTGGACTTTGATTCCATTTTCTGTTCCACCTGTTTTTCTTCTGACTTCAAGCTGTGGCTCAAACTTTTCAAAACCTTGAAGAGCAGTGTATTTTTCTCCTCAAGCAAATAGCCAAGGGTGGACAGGAATGATGGTCATCCTCCTTGGTCATCTACCCCCCAAAAATATTCAGTGGATGAACATCCCCCCCTTCACATTCTGGCCTTTCCCTCCTATCCCTCCATGCCAGAGGTGTGGGCTTTGTCCTTTCATAACTCAATCTTGATTGACAAAGTGCCACCACCCTCCCTGGCTCAGAACTTCCATCTACCGAACATCAGCTCTTTGCTATATCCACTCCATATCCACCAGTACTGCAGCATCTCCAGCCCATTCCTCATTATGCAGATTAAAGACACTTAAGATCTCTCCAAGATTTTCTTTACCCTACTCTAAAGTAAAGCCTAGACTCCAAACTAGTTCCTAGGGCTGTGTACGCCCCTTACCAGCCCTCCCTCCCTTGAAAGCCTCGGTGACACTCCTTCAAAAGAAAGACTTGCACATGGGAAAATTGAATAAATGGATTTCCTTCAGAATGTGTTTTTGGGCTCCTAGGGTTTGTGTTTGTTGGGTTTCCTACTAGGATCAAAAAGAACCTGGAGAGTTGGGTGCTAGCTCACTCCTGTAATCCTACTCAGAAGGCTGAGATCTGAGGATCACTGTTTGAAGCTGAAAATATGTGAGATTCTTATCTGTAATTAATCACCAAAAACCTGAGAGCAGAGCTGTGGTTCAGGTGATAGAACACTAGCCTTGAGTAAGAAAAGCACAGGGACAACACCTAGGCTCTGAATTCAAGTCCCAGGACTAGCACAAAAAAAAAAAAAAAAAAAACCACTTAAGAGAGTCAGACACTGGTGGCTCACACCTGTGATCCTAGCTACTCAGGAGACTGAGATCTAAGGATCATGGTTCACAGCCAGCCCAGACAGAAAAGTCCATGAGATTCTTTCTCCAATTAGCCTACATAAAAACCCTGGAAGTGGGGGTGTGGCTCAAATGGTAGAGCAGCAGCCTTGAGGGATAAAAACCCAAGCAAAAGAGTGAGGCCATGACAAGCCCTATTATTGCCAGAGAGGCAGAGAGGGTTAAAGGGAGAGGGAGAAAGGGTAGGGGGAGGGAGAAAGAAGAAAAAAAGAAAAAGAAAGGAAAAAAGAGAGAGGAAAGAAGACCTAGAGAATTGCTATGTCCTGGAAGACCTTTGGTAATTAGTGCTCTGCTGGTACCAAAGACATGCATGCCTAATAGGAGTGGTGGTACTGGGTGACCCTATTTCACCTGCAGTTAAATGCAGTTAAATCAGAAAAGATAAAGCCTAGTCTGTCATCTTCTGAGTGGGTGTATTGTGACTTGGAGGATAGAAGTCTACTTCTTGAATCAAAGGGGCAGAAAAATGTCATATCATAGAGGGCAAAGCTTTGGAATGGCTGACAAGACAACCAGGTGAGGATTTTGACACAAATAACATCATTCCTAAGCATCTACCACTTGCCATGCAGTTAAGATACAGAGACCTCATGGGGGTACAGCCTCTCACCAGGGGAACAATCATACCCTCAATCTTCAGGCCCGGATGTCTCAGTGGATCCAATGTGAGACAGTGTAAGGCAAGTTGCCAGTTGCCCACTTTGCAATTTATGCTTAGGTGGTTGTCCTCGAAGGCTCATTCTGATGCTACCTTAGCATCAAGCACTAGGTGAGCTCCTAAGAGTTGTATTGCATATTTGTCCAGGCCTATCTCCATATAATTTTGTGACCAACACCCAGCTCAGCCTCCTAGGAAACTTCTACTCTACTTCTAGTACCTACCTCCTGCCTCCCCCCAATCCCTGCTCCTTGGATGGTCCCCTGGAAACTGACACACATTCCCTCTCCTTCTCCCTCTCCCTCCTTTCCTCCCTCCCTCTCTCCCTCTCTCTCTGTCTCTTTCTCTCTCTCTCCTTCTCTCCCTCTCTCTCTGACTTTCCTTTCTCTTTGAGAGCTGCAGCAGTAGGAATCTAAGAGGCTTCCTACCCCACTCAGAGCTGCTCTTCTGCTCTTCCTAGCAAAGCTCCTGTGGAAGGGCTATCTTCTCTGGCCTTCAGTGAAGGCCCTGGTGTTCATGTCCTGTGTCTGCTAGTAGCCCTATGTCTTCAATCTCTTATACTGTTTATTTTTAGTCTGCTTTCCATTATTCATTCATCCATTCAGCAGCAAGTATGGAACACCTATGTCAGGCACCATTGGAGGCTAAAACACTGATTATTTTTGTCTTCATGAATTTAACAGGTGAGATATAGAACATATTAAGCAAGAAAATGCATAGAATAGTTCTAATCAATGGAGTTCAATGAGATACCTTCTCTCCCCCACCCCCTTCCATACTTTAAATTCAAGGCCTCACACTTAACACTCAAACACTTGAGCCACAAACCTAGCCCTTTTTGGCTTTGGTTGTTTTTTGTTTTTTTGTTTTTGTTTTTTTTGGGGGTCCAGTCGTGGGGCCTGAACTCTGGGCCTGGGCACTGTCCCTCAGCTCTTCAGCTCAAGGCTAGCGCTCTACCACTGAGCTGGCTTTTTTTCTTTTTTGCTTACGTGGAGCTGAGGAATGGAACCCAAGCTCTACCATTGAGCCACCTTCCCAGCCCGGCTTTGGTTGTTTTTATGATAAGGTCTCATTTTTTTTTTTTTTTTTACCTGAACCACAGTCCTGTTTATATTTTCCATTGTAACTAGGGTAACTGTGAGAATCACCATATTTAGCCTTTTTCAGTTGAGATAAACTCCTGTGAACTTTTTTCACCTTGAACTATGATCCTTTTGATATCAGCCTCTTGAGTATGTAAATGATCTACTGGGCCTGACTAGTTCTTTTTCTACAAAGTCTCATATCTTTTGCTGTAGCTGGCGTGCACTGTGATCTTCCTACTTTTTTTTTTTTTCTGGTGGTTAGTTGGAGATAAGAGTCTCATGGACTTTCTTGACCTGGCTGGCTTTGAACCATGATCCTCAAATCTTAGCCTCCTGAGTAGCTCGGATTATAGGTGTGAGCCACCGGCACCCTCCTATCTTCCTACTTTTACTTTTCAAGTAGTTAGGATTACAGACATGAGCCACTGGCCCAACTGAAATACTTCATTCTTAGTGAGAGTGACTGAGGCCCCCTGAGAATCAACTAAGTCCTGTGTTATAATCTGATGTGTTGATTGTTTCCTCTCATATGTGGAGTCTCACATATAGTTTCAAAATGAAGCCCATTATTTTATACAATATATGCTAATAAACATATAAAAAGCTGGGCACTTGTGGCTTATGCCCATAATCCTAGCTACTCAGGAAGCTGAGATCTGAGGATTATTGTTTGAAGCCAGCCCTGGCAGGAAAGTCCATGAGACTTTTATCTCCATTTAAGTACAAAAACAAAATCTAGAAATAGAGATGTGGCTTAAGTGGTAGAGTACTAGCTTTGAGCACAAAAGCTCAGGGACAGTGCCCAAGCTCTGAGTTCAAGCCCTAGAACCAACACACACACACACACACACACACACACACACTTAACCAATTAGCTTAGAACATTAATATCTACATCATTAACGTTTTTTGTTTTTGTTTTTTTTTGCCAGTCCTGGGGCTTGAACTCAGGGCCTGAGCACTGTCCCTGAGCTTCTTTTTTTGCTCAAGTCTAGCACTCTACCACTTGAGCCACAGCGCCACTTCCAGCTTTTTCTGTTTATGTGGTACTGAGGAATAGAATCCAGGGCTTGATGCCTGCTGGGCAAGCACTCTACTATTAAGCCATATTCCCAGACCCATTAACTTTAAAACCACCAACGTTGAAAATTCTGTATATACTCCAAAAGAAATACTGAAGTCCTGGTTAGTGAAAAGTCCAAGTTTTTGGTTAGAGAATGCTGCCTCATTCTCTCACTAACTTATCATTAATCTCTTAGGGAACCACTAGATTTATATACAAAAACAAAACGTAATGTCTTGCAATTAATTGCCAAAGTGGAGGGCTTTTTTTTCATTTTTATCTTACCCAGCATTCTAATAACAATTCCCTGCCCCCCTGACAAATCCACAGCCAGATGAAATTGATAAATATTATGATGTGGCCAGCAAAGTCCCAAAGAGAGATCTCTAGAAGACTGTGGGAAATCTTTGACTCAAGGCCCAACTTTGTTTCTCACAGTTCAGAGTTTGCCCTTCTGAACCTGCCCCTTCCCTCTTAAATTCCATGTGTATGCATTTGTGTGCACACCCACACCCACATACACACATCCTTGGGGAAGAAATCAGAATCACTATGAACAGAAAATAGACATTATAAGGAGCAGCCTGTATTTAGTAAGCATTTATTATTTCCTATACTTAAATAATAGTACATAATAAGCATGAGGCTAGACACAGGAGTAATAATATGGGTTGACATAAACTTCAAAAGAAGACCAACAGCAAGGCACTGGTGGTTCATGCCTATAATCCTAGCTACTCAGGAGGCTGAGATCAAATTTTTAAAGTCAGCCTGAGCAGGAAAGTCCAAGATATTCTTTTTTTTTTGTGTGTGTGTGTGTCATGTGGCCTGAACTCTGGGTCTGGGCACTATTCCTCAGCTCTTCAGCTCAGGGCTAGTGCTCTATCACTTGAGCCATAGTGCTACTTCCGGCTTTTTCTGCTTATGTGGTGCTGAGGAATCGAACCCAGGGCCTCATGCATGCAAGGAAAGTACTCTACCACTGAGCCACCTTTGCAGCCCAAGTATTACTTTACTTTTTTTTTTTTTTTTATGGTTGTGGGTCTTGAACTCTGGGCCTGGGCAGAGCTCTTCAGCTCAAGGTGAGTGCTCTACCATTTGAACCACAGCACCACTTCTCAAGATATTCTTTTTTGTGTGTGGGGGGGTCCTGGTTGTGGGGCCTGAACTCTGGGCCTGGGTGCTGCCTCTCAGCTCTTCAGCTTAAGGCTAGCATGCTACCACTTGAGCCACAGTACCACTTCCGGCTTTTTTTTTCTTTTTCTTTTTTTTTTTTTTTGGTCAGCCGTGGGGCTTGAACTCTGGGCCTGGGCGCTGTCCCTCAGCTCTTCAGCTCAAGGCGCGCGCTCTACCACTTGAGCTACAGCGCCATTTCCGGTTTTCTGGTGGTTTATTGGAGATAAGAGTCTCACGGTCTCTCCTGCCCGGGCTGGCTTTGAACCGCGATCCTCAGATCTCAGCCTCCTGAGTAGCTAGGATTACAGGCGTGAGCCACCAGCGCCCGGCAGCCCAGCTTTTTTCTTTTTGCTTATGTGGTGCTGAGGAATCGAACCCAGGGCCTCAGGCATGCAAGGCAAGCGCTCTACCACTGAGCCACCTTCCCAGCCCAAGATATTATTTTCTCTAATAAACTACTCAGAAAAAGCCAGAAGTAAGCTGTGACTCAAGAGACAGAGCACTAGCCTTGAATAAAAGAAGTTCAGGAAGAGCACCCAGGTCCTGAGTTCAAGACTCAGGACTAGCACAAAAAACAAAAGACACCAAATGGGTGTCAGGTTTTAACCACATAATCCAACCAAAAACAACATCACAATTGAAGGGAGAATCCAGCTTTTATGATGATGATGATGATAGTTATGCCATACATTAAAGAAATTTGTGGGAGGGAGAAGTTAAACAATGACATTCTTTCTTTTGGAAACATTTTTCATTAAAATTTTTATGTTTCTAGGCTGGTACAGTGGTACATACCTGTAATTCCAGCTCTTAGCAGGCAGAGTCAAGGGGACATGGAGTTAAGGCCAGATTGGGCAATTTAGCAAACCATTGCCAAAGAAAACGAGGTATAGCTTAGTGGTAGAATTTATCTGGAATGTTCAAGGCTTTCAGTTTTATCCTCAACATCATAAAATAAGTGTTACTGCCAATTACTGGTGGCTCATGCCTGTAATCCTAGCTACTCAGAAGGCTGAGATCTGAGGACCACAGTTCAAAGCCAGCCCAGGCAGAAAAGTCTGCAAGATACTTATTTCCAATTAACCCAGCAAAAAGCCAGAAGTAGTGCTGTAGCTCAAATAGTAGAGTACCAACTTTGTACAAAAAAGCTCGAGGACAGTGCCCAGGCCCTAAGTTCAAGCCGAGGACTGGCACCTGCGCGTGCGCACACATGCATGCGCGCATGCACACCCAATGTAACTATAATACTTTACTGTTTGTTTATTCATTCATTCATTCATTTATTGCTGGTCGTGGGGCCTGAACTCTGGGCATTGGCACTGTCCCTCAGCTCTTCAGCTCAAGGCTAGTGCTCTACCAATTGAACCACAGCACCCTTTACTGCTTTTTCTGCTTATGTGGTGCTGAGAAATTGAACCCAGGGCCTCATGCATACAAGGCAAGCACTCTAAAACTGAGCCACCTTTTTTTCATTTTTTGTTTTTTGTTTTTTTTTAAATCCTTAAGTAGTTGTACAAAGAAGTTCCCATTCTGCAAAACAGTATATGAGTACAAAGTATCTGACAACATTGCCACCCAACTCTCCTAACCCATCCCTTCTCTCACACTTTTTCTTTAATTGAGAGTAGGTGATTGCATAAATTTCACATATTTCACAATGATAGTTAAAGTCACAAACACATTTTAACCTTCACAAGGCAAATTGTCATTACCATGGTCTATACAGCTTGTGAATTCTATGAGCTTTGACAATACAAGTTATTTTTTCCACAGGTGCTGTTTACATTTCTGTCCTTTTGCTTAGTGTAGGCTGTTCCCACTTATTCTGTTCCTCCTCCTGGCTTCCCTCTGTTGTGTGCATATATCTACCATATATATGGTCTAGAACATGGAGTCACTTAGCAATGATATGACAAAATGATTGGCTGTCCTTTGTTCCTTGAGTCCTGTTACTTTGCCATATCTTCTTGTATTTTGGCTTTAGCATCCACATATCAGGGAGACCATATGCCATTTGTTTCTTTGTTCTTGGCTTACTTTGCTCAAAATAATCTGCTCTAGTTCCATCCATTTCCCTGAAAATGCCATTATTTTGTCCTTTCTAATGGCTGCATAATATTCCATTGTATATAGGTACCACAATTTTTGGATCCACTCATCAGTAGTGGGGCATCTGGGTTATTTCCAAATGTTGGCTGTTGTGAACAGTGATGCAATAAACATGGAGGTGCATGTGTCTTTGTATACTGGTTCCTGTTGCTGAGGATAGATGCCTAGGAGTGGTATGGCTGGGTCATAGGGGAGGTCTATATTTAGCTTTCTGAGGTACCTCCAAACTGTTTTCCAAAGTGGTTATATTAGTATACATTCCCACCAGCAATGCAGTAGGGTTCCTCTTTCTCTGCATTCCCTGTTGTTGTCAGCCCTTATTTTTTTTAATATAAATTAATGTTTTAAATGTCTTGGTTTGAATTTTGTTGTGGTCATGAGGCTTGAACTCTGGGCCTGGGCACTGTCCCTCAGCTCTTCAGCTCAAGTCTAGCACTCTACCACTTGAGCCACAGCGCCACTTCTGGCTTTTTTTCTGCTTATGTGGTGCTGAGGAATCAAACCCAGGGCCTCATGCATGCAAGGCATGCACTCTATCACTGAGCCACCTTCCCAGCCCCATTGATTTGAATTTTTAATATGGTAGATATCAATAAATACAGAATAAAAAGATCTTTGGTTTCTCATCATTTATGAGTGTAAAGGGTCTGTCTAGAGACCAAAAAACGTTTGTGAATTTCTGCCCTACAGGAATGATTTCAAGAAAGTTCAAACCCCAGTACCACTAATACTATAATAAATAATAACCAAATAAAAAATAAAGTGAATATAGACTCTGAACCACTTTCTTCCACTAGAAGAGAAAGCTCTCTAGTTACCTGAAAACATTTGCTAATTTAAACTTTTACAATGGATGACTGATGAGGCTGACTGCTAATCTTGTTTCAAAACTAGTTTTTACTTCAAAATTGTGCTGTAAGGGTTAGTTTATAGAGAACCTGCCTGGCATTCACAATTTCCTAGCAATGTAAAGACACACAAACATGCTGTCAGGCTAGGGGTGTAGCTTAGGATCTAGCCCTGGTTCCCAGAGGTGCCCAGACCTTCCATGAAGGCTTCATAATAAAGGACTTTTTTCCTTTGTATTTGAAACAGGGTCTCATTATGTAGCTAAGATTGACTTTATTTTTATTTATTTATTTATTTATTTGTCAGTCCTGGGGGCTGAACTCTGGGCCTGGGTGCTGTCCCTTAGCTTTTCAGCTCAAGGCTAGCTCCCTACCACAGCACTACTTCTGGCTTTTTTCTGCTTATTTGGTACTGAGGACCTCATGCATGCGAGGCAAGCATGAGCCAACTGAGCCAACTTCCCAGCCCCTAAGGTTGACTTTAAACTTGAGACACCTCTGCCTGGGACTTCTGAGGGCTAGGATTATAGAGGTGGGTCACTATACAAACCATAGAAAAGGCCTTTGTCTGCCCGTATGAGGGCAGGGTTAGAGTAACTATTAGGCTTCAGTCTTCATGGTGCTGTGTATTTAGTGTACTTTTGTACAAACCTTAGCAGGGAAACAAAATCTCCAACAGCTCACTGACTTGGCAAAATCCACAGTCACAATAGCTCACAAGCCTAATAGGATCTGAGTTCTCTCTCCTCTCCCCATTGCCTTTCTGACCTCCTCTGCCATTATTCCCCCTCTCTCTGACTTAATGTGGCATACCCATGCCACATAATAATCCTCCTTTCTGTGTCCTTCACTACCACTCCTTATTTGGCTTTTTTTCCAGTCATGGGCCACATCTGACATGTGGAACTATGGTAGTTGAGCCTAGGATGGAAAACTCTGATTTCAGCCTCTCCAACAGCTCACTGACTTGGCAAAATCCACAGTCACAATAGCTCACAAGCCTAATAGGATCTGAGTTCTCTCTCTGCGACGGACCAGCTCGGCCGGTGCACTGGGACCGACGGGACAGGGATCTCGGGATAGGTGGGCAAAGGAGTCGGCGAAGTGACAAACAGACACAGACTCAAAAGAGTTGCATCTGAGTGTATCTTTATTGAGGAGAATTAACATTTTTATACAGTGTGTGATTGTGACATAGATTCTTTGTTTATTTAAGCACGTAATCAATTTTTTAAAGGCGAAGCATTGATGAATTACATGAAAATTAATGACTATCCCACCAACTGTTTAAGCTAAGTGGTGCGAAACAAGTCTAGCATATTGTTTAATAAAATACGTCATCTATTCAGCCTTTTTTATGTTTAATAATTAACAAACCTAAGACAGGGCTATACTTACATTATACTCTTTTTAATTTTATCCAACTAATTTCATCTTTATAAGCTCCTGTATAAGGAAATGGTTCTTGGTTGGTTCAGGAAATATGTCACTAACTTTATATTTTGTGTGAAAACACCATCTATTCCCTATAATGTAAGTTGGACTAAACTTAATCATAACTGTTGGGAGAATCTTTCTTTTTCTTTTATAATCAGAGGTCCCTTCTTTTTAGAACTCTCTAAACTACTGGGATAACTCTTTCTAACTTAGTTTAGTTCATTGATTTTGTCTGTTAGACATATCTAGAAATTTTAAGTCTTTATATTTACTATTTATGAGCTGCAAAACCGCTTGTGAAGTTGTAGGAGTTTCTGGAGGCAACGTCACATCAGATGATAGATTGATTGGGGGATTGCCCACATTTAATCTTTGGCCTTAGTCTTTATTACTTAGAGAAGCCATCTCTATTGGACTGGAAAAATACAACATGCTCTGTTCACGGATCAATGGAAAAATAGCCAAAACGAGAATAAAGACAACGAATGTATAGCCAAGAAGAATATAGTAAGAATAAAGGTAGAGGCTATAAAGGTGCAGCCAAGTGTATGGGAAGCCTTGAACCAACACCCCCTTCCTGGGGGCATGCTTCCTTGAAGCTCTTTGTCCAACACAATCTCTCACGCAGACTCCGCAGAAGGTGGCGTGGCACCCACTGGTCACAGAAAGATGTCCACTCAGCTGGAAATACCAGGAACCACTGGAAATGAAGAAACTTAAGTGTTTGATCTTGTTTCTCTGGCCAGAGACTATTTATAGAACTTGCAGTCCCTTATTCTGTTGTCGAGGTCAAATCAGAAGCCATCTATCTACCACAGGCAGCTTTATGGAAGTGCTCCGCCCACCTGTGCTGGCCTCTCTTTGCTGAACCCAGCTAAGGACTCCTTGCAGACACATCTTCATGGCTGCTTTGCCTGCTGTGATCTCTACTCCTTTCCAAACGCTTGCTTCAGCAGCTTCCTCTCCATTGTGCCTCTCGGACTGGGTTCCCATCGTGGTTGGATACTGAGCTGCTTGTTAGAGGAGGAAACAAGAGTTGTATACAATGGCAGGCCTGAATTGGCCTGGAGGCAGGACAGACTCTCTCCCAGGTGGGACTTGTCAGGGCACAGGGCAGGCATCCTGCCACTGGGCCCTGGGTCACTGTGGTGAGCAGCAGTCACACTGGAATGTCTCTTTCTCAGAGAACAATGGGTTAAGTCTGACCAGATTGTCTTTTTTAGGGAATCCAGTTCTCCACCAACTCCTGGGGGATGCCTGGGGCTTGAGTCTATGTCAGGCTCCACTCCTGTCCAGAACCTTTCATTCCAAAAGTTTCAACCAAGTGTATGTGGTGTGGCATCTCTCCTCTCCCCATTGCCTTTCTGACCTCCTCTGCCATTATTCCCCCTCTCTCTGACTTAATGTGGCATACCCATGCCACATAATAATCCTCCTTTCTGTGTCCTTCACCACCATTCCTTATTTGGCTTTTTTTCCAGTCATGGGCCACATCTGACATGTGGAACTATGGTAGTTGAGCCTAGGATGGAAAACTCTGATTTCAGCCTCGGTGACCTCCTTGATGCCTTTTTCTTTTCTTCTTCTTCTTCTTCTTCTTCTTCTTCTTCTTCTTCTTCTTCTTCTTCTTCTTCTTCTTCTTCTTCTTCTTCCTTCTTCTCCTCCTCCTCCTTCTTCTTCTTCTTCTTCTCCTCCTTCTCCTCCTCCTCCTCCTCCTCTTCCTCCTCCTCCTCCTCCTCCTCCTCCTCCTCCTCCTCCTCCTCCTCCTCCTCCTCCTCCTCCTTTTTTTGCCAGTCCTGGGGCTTGAACTAACAGCCTGAGCACTGTCCCTGAGCTGCTGCTTCTTCCTTTTTTTTTTTTTTTTTTTTGTTGTTGTTGTAGTAACTGTTGGTCACCGGGCTTGAACTCAGGGCCGGGGCACTGTCCCTGAGCTCTTTAGCTCAAGGAGAGTTCTCTACCACTAGAGCCACATCGCCACTTCCGGTTTTCTGGTGGTTAATTGGAGATAAGAGTCTCACAAACTTTCCTTCCCCGGGCTGGCTTTGAACAGCGATCCTTAGATCTTAGCCTCCTGAGTAGCTAGGATTACAGGCATGAGCCACCTGCGCCCAGCTCCCTGAGCTGTTTTGCTCAAGGCTAGCACTCTACCACTTGAGCTACAGCGCCACTTCCGGCTTTTCTGTGTATGTGGTACTGAGGAACCGAACCCAGGGCTTCTTGCATGCTAGGCAAGCGCTCTACCACTAAGCCACATTCCCAGCCCATCCTTGCTGTCTTTTGAACACTGTCTCAGGACCTTTGCAACTACTGGCTATTCTATTTTGAAGTCTCTTACCCATGACTCTTTTGGCCCACTCTCTTCAGACCATCATTGCATGACCACCTCTCCTGCTCTGGATGGCTAAAGTTGGCATGAGTGGTCCTATTAGCCATTCCTACATAGCAAGCTCTGCCAATCCCGGGCCTAATAGGGAAAGGGAATTTGGTCACTCTTCCCCGCCACCCCCTCCCCCACCCTCACCCCACCCCTGCTAACCAAATATTGTGGCACCCAATAAGTAATCTTTCCAGAGTAGCAGATGATACCAAGTACTAACAATGGGAGTTCACCCTAAGGGAAGCGACTATAACTAGTTCCTGTGGGTACCTGGCATCCTGACCTGGCAGCCAACTCTATGGAAGTTAGCTATTTGGGAATGGAAGAACGGGTAGCAATGGCAAAATCGGAATGTTTTCGCAAGCTGCAGGGACTTGAAGGGCTCTCAGACTGCCCAGTCTTCTCCAGCCTTCCTTTCATTCTCGGTACTGAGGGGCCAGGTTTCCTCTCTGTCATCTATCGCTCGGTGTTCGCCCCTGGTCCGCGGGTCTGGCCCGCGCGTCCCATCGATGTGCTCGGCCATCGCGCGCCTGCGCCTTGGGACTGTCAGCGGCAGCGTGGGGAGCGGCTGCGACGCGCCGGGAGCTGAGGTAAAGCTGCGGCTCGGGTCTTGCCAGGAGGTGTCGGAGCTGGCTGAGCCCGGGTGGGTACTGGAGAACCCCCTTCGTGCGAGGGAGGCGAGTCCTCCGGGTCAGGACCTGCAGCCGGTAGACAAGGGGTAGTGAGCCTCGAGGTCGGGAGCTCGAATCCTTGCCGGAACCGGCCGCGGAGCCTGGGGTCCCTGCTTAGACTGGAGGGTGCGGGGGATTCGAACCAAACGCCTCGTGCAACAGGTGGAGAAAGTGAATTTCGAGGAGGAGAGGTTCTGCTGCAGGTCACCCTGAGACCACACCAGACCTGAACTCCTTCATTTATCCAACCCACTTTTTAGTTGTTTGACGCAGGGCGTTGAGGTACCGGGACGGTAAGGACCCCGCCTCACGTGGCGCCGCGTGGACGAGGACACTGGTGGGCCTGTTGTGGGCTCTTTCACCTCCTGGCAGCTGGAGATGTCAGGGAGTGCTGTGACCCAGGCCGGTCTGAGATGCCTCTCCTAGGTTGCCTGTTTGAGCATTTGAACATCAGATCCCAGCGACCTGGGTTCTAATGCCTTTCTGCTCATATTTGAACATAACCTCACCTGGGGCTGCTGTGAGGTTCACAGATCCTCATTCTACACACAGTGAGTACCTGGCATCTGACTGAGAATTCAGGGATGACCAGCCCAGGCCCAGCCTGCAGGGAACTCACTCTTAAGACATTCAGACCTATACGTGCACTGAAGTCTGTCAAGGCTGGTATACTTCTCTAAGTGGTAGTCCCTTGTAACTGGGTGTGAGAAGGGTTAGATGGCTTCATGGGCAAGATGATTGTTGAGCAGTCTTACAATAGTGGATTAGCAGGCATAGGAGAAAAGCAATAGAGGGAACCGGAACAGCAGTGCAGCTGTGCACGGTAGCACAAGTGTAGTCCCAGCTACCTCGGATTTTAAAATGAGATGCTTTTTTTTGAGCCAGGAGTTCCATGCTGTAGTGTGCTTTGTAGTCAGGTGTGAACACTTAAGTTGGGTGGTGACTTCTGGGGAGCCAGGGACTACCAGGTCCCATGTGCTGATCCATAAGTGTGGAATCATGCCTGTGGATACCGCATTCCAGCCTGGACGCCTCTTAAATAACAGAAGGAAAATAATGGAAGCAATGACATTGATCAAGATACATTGCCCTCATAGACTGGCATGAAACCCTTTTTGTAAAAAAGAAAAGAAATAGGGCTGGGAAGATGGTTCAGTGGTAGAGCGCTTGCCTTGCATGCATGAGGCCCTGAGTTCGATTCCTCAGCACCACATAAGCAAAAAGAAAAAAGCCGGAAGTGGCACTGTGGCTCAAGTGGTAGAGTGCTAACCTTGAGCTGAAGAGCTAAGGGACAGCATCCAGGCCCAGAGTTCAGGCCCCACAACCGGACCCCCCCCCCCAAAAAAGAAAAGAACTAGAGACCAGAGACAATAATTAATGAAACAGCATGGTTCATTTGGTTCAGAAAACTTTTCATTGTTTACCCTCTGCCCAGTAATAATCAGATATTTATGCTTGTAATGGAATGGGCATTATTTTGTATGTAGAACATACAACTTATTTCCTTCCTTCCTTCCTTCCTTCCTTCCTTCCTTCCTTCCTTCCTTCCTTCCTTCCTTCCTTCCTTCCGCCTCATGCATGCCAGACAAGCAAACCTTTGTTTAATCTTAATAACAACTCAGTGAAGTAAAGACTATAATTATCCCCATCTTACAAAAGAAAAAGGCATAGAAAAGTTATGAAGCTTGCTCTAGTTCACATAGCTTAATAAATGGTAGAGCTAGAGTATATACCTTGGCAGTTTGGCTCTAGGATCTGTGGACTTAACTACCAGATGGCTTTCTAAAAACTGAGGATGATGAGCATTAATCTGGTTATACCACCAAAGCAGAGATGGAACTTTTTTTTTTTTTTTTGGTTGGGGGGCCTGAACTCTGGGCCTGGGCCCCCCAGCTTTCAGCTGTAGACCAGCGCTCTACCACTTGAGCCCCAGCCCCACTTCTGGCTTTTTTTGCTTATGTGGTACTGAGGAATCGAACCGAGGGCCTCATGCATGCAAGGCAAGCACTCTACCACTGAGCCACCTTCCTGGCCCCCAGAGATGGAACTTAAACTGAAGCTTTTTTTTTTTGGGGGGGGGGGGTCCGGTCGTGGGGCCTGAACTCTGGGCCTGGGCACTGTCCCTCAGCTCTTCAGCTCAAGGCTAGTGCTCTACCACTTGAGCCACAGCACCACTTCCGGTTTTTTTCTTTTTGCTTATGTAGTGCTGAGGAATCGAACCCAGGGCTTCATGCATGCAAGGCAAGCACTCTACCACTGAGCCACCTTCCCAGCCCCTTAAACTGAAGCTTTTGACTCTTTGAAGGTCTCATACTCTTTTCATAATAATATTAAATGTGTTGAAAGTTACATAATGCCAAAGTGAAGGTTAAATTCCAATTTAAGCTGGATCATGCCTGTAATCCTAGCTACTCAGGAGGCTGAGATATGAGCATCATGGTTTGAAACCAGCCTAGGCAGTTGCATCTGATAAAAGTGGGTATCAACAGCTTAAATAAAAATGGGTGTGTGTCTTTTTATTTTTGTGACTTTTTCCCCTTGTGTTTGAAGTTTGTTAAAATGGAATTTCAAGCAGTAGTGATGGCAGCTGGTGGGGGATCACGGATGACAGACCTGACTTCCAGCATTCCCAAGCCTCTGCTTCCAGTTGGGAACAAACCTTTAATTTGGTATCCATTGAATCTGCTTGAGCGTGTTGGATTTGAAGGTGAGTTATGACAGTGAGTGAGATTCACCTATAAAACTTTTAGTGTGTTTAAGCCCAATTACTTGTCAGCATTATGAGGGCAAGACAGGATGAATGAGAGAAGACTAGGACTTAAAGTTTTAAGACTAGGACTTAAAGACTAGCCTCTTTAAGTTAGGAACATAGAAAGTCTCTATCTGTTGCTGTATGAAAAAGGTTGAGAAGATAGAGCTGGTCTCCACAGTGATCCAAGATGAACCTTGTAAGGATATCACAAAGAGCAGATAGGGAGTCTTAAGTGCCTGATGGCTTTTACTTCCTAAAAATCTGTTTTATGCCAGGTAATACATTAAGTATACTGATGAGTACAGAATTGAAAAGATAGCTTAGGCCAGAACTTTAAAGATAGCTCAGACTTCTATAACTTTAAAGTCTGCTGGGAAGAGTTCTATTTTTGCTTGCATGACTAGATTTGTGATGATGCCATTAAATAGGAAAAGGAATGTGAGATATGTAATAGATTTGAATAAACAAAATGAATTTAGTTTTGGCCACCTTGAGTTTGAGGCGTGCTAGTGTCAGGTGGAACAAATTAGAATATTACTGAGATGTAACAGAGTGCCAGATCCTGGGGCCCAGTCACGTTGTGATTCAGTGTTGATTCTTGTTGCCTTCCTGAATCAGACTCATAAACATTTCTATGTGGTTGACTACATGACACTACTGTTAAGAAATAGGCTTGAGAAGTTTTTAGAGTCTAATCTCACAATAAAGGAGATTGTAATACACCTTAATACACTGAAGATGGGGGCACATGCTAGTAATTCTAGCTCTTCAGAAAGCTGAAGTAAGATTTCAAGTTCAGGGACAGACTGGAGAGCATAGCAAGACCCTGACTATAAAAACAAAGTAAGGGCTGGGAAGTTGGCTCAGTGGTAGACTGTTTGCCTCGCATGCATGAGGCCCTGGGTTTGATGCCTCAGTACCATATAAGTCAGAAGTGGCGCTGTGGCTCAAGTGGTAGGGCGCTAGCTTTGAGCTAAAGAGCTGAGGAATGGCGCTCAGGCCCAGAGTTCAACCCCCATTACTGACCCAAAAATATAAAAATAAAAATAAAGTAAAAGTGTGTGTGTGGCAATACTAGAATTTGAGCTTAGAGCCTCATATTTTGCTAGGCAAGCATGGTACCACTTAGGCTATGTCCCCAACCATTTAGTAACTCTATATGGATTTGTCATCTATAGTGATTTTGCTCTTTTACTTTGTGTATTTGTGTACGTGTGCACATGCATGTGCACTTGTGCTCCTTCTGTGGCTTGAACTCAGGGCCTGGGCACTGTGCCTAAGGTTTTGTGATCAAGGCTAGCCCTCTACCTACCACTCTTGAGCCACAGCTCCTCAGTTCTCAGCCTTCTGAGTAGCTAGGATTACAGTCATGAGCCACTGGTTCCTGGCCTAATCTTTTCCTTTTATCACATCATCTTTAGTTAATACTGGGAGTGGCCTTTTATGGTACATTTAATATCTACTACCTAGAACTAACTTTCTTTCTTTCTTTCTTTCTTTCTTTCTTTCTTTCTTTCTTTCTCTCTCTCTCTCTCTCTCTCTCTCTTTCTTTCTTTCTTTCTTATTTTTTTGGTTGTGGGGCTTGAACTCTAGGGCTAGGTGCTGTCTCTGAGCTCTTCAGCTCAAGGCTAGCACTCTACCACTTGAGCCACAGCACCACTTCCAGTTTTCTGGTGGGTAATTGGAGATAAGAGTCTCATGGACTGTCCTACCTGTGCTGGCTTTGAACCACAATCCTCAGATCTCAGCCTCTTGGGTGGCTAGGATTACAAGCGTGAGCCACCAGTGCCCAGCAGCACATTCTTTCTTGCTGAGGTTCAATCAGAATTTGAGGAGTACTTCTAAATGTAAGTTTCTGAATTTTAATAGCTAGGCCTATATTCATTTCTTTTTAGAATGTTTATTATTATCAGTGTTTTATATATATATATATATATATATATTTTTTTTTTTTTAACTTTCCAGGCTGGTTTTGAACTCAATCTCTGGCTTTAACCTCCTGAGTAGCTGGAATTATAGATGTGATCCCACTACCTGATGAAAGTAAACCTGGTTGACCTTCAACTCACTATATAGCCCAAACTGGCCTTGAACTCAAAATTTTTGTGCCTCAACCTCAGGAGTAGATAGGATTGTAGACATGCATCACTGTGTCCACCAAACAGTGTTAATGGCCACGTCTTTTGTGCTTCCAGAATACTTTGTTACTCTGTCTTAGCACTTCTTTCTAGGACTACTTTCTACCGCACCTAATGCTGTGGGAGATTGTATAATCTTTCTAAGAGCAGATACTAAATCTAACTCATCATGTCAGCTTTACATGTCACAATATGGACAAGAAATTTTTGTTGGAGCTGGGTGCTGGTAGCTCATGCCTGTAATCCTAACTACATAAGAGGCTAAGATCTGAGGATCATGGTTCAAAGCCAGCTTGGGCAGGAAACTATGTGAGATTCTTATCTCCAGTTAACCACCAGAAATCAGAAGTGGCTCAAAGTGGTAGAGTACTAGCCTTGAGCAAAAAAGCTCAGGGAGAACTGGAATGTGGCTTAGTGGTAGAGTGCTTGCCTAGCATGCATGAAGCCCTGGGTTCAATTCCTCAGTACCACATACACAGAAAAAGCTGGAAATGATGCTGTGGCTCAAGTGGTAGAGTGCTAATCTTGAGCACAGAGAGGCTCAGGAACAGTGCCCAGGTCCTGAATTCAAGCTTCAGGACTGCCAAAACAAAAACAAAACAAAAAACAGGAAGCTGGGCGCTGGTGGCTCATGCCTATAATCCTAGCTACTCAGGAGGCTGAGATCTGAGGCTCGTGGTTCTAAGCCAACCCGGGCAGGAAACTCCATGAAACTCTTATCTCCAATTAACCACCACAAAACTGGAAGTGGTGCTGTGGCTCAAGTGGTAGAGCAGTAACCTTGAGCTGAAGAGCTCAGGGACAGTACCGAGGCCCAGAGTTGAAGACCCAGGAACAACCAAAAAATAAATAAATAAATAAATAAATAAATAAATAAATAAATAAAAGCTCAGGGACAGTGTTCAGGCCCTGAGTTCAAGTCCCATGACCAACAAAAAAAAGAAAGAATTTTTTTTTCTTTGTCCATCATGGGGCCAGAACTCTGGGCCTGGACACTGCCCCTCAACTCTTCAGCTCAAGGCTAGCGCTCTACCACTTGAGCCACAGTGCCCCTTATGGCCTTTTCTGCTTATATGGTGCTGAGGAATCGAACCCAGGGCCTTATGCATGTAAGGCAAGCACTCTCCCACTGAGCCACCTTCCCAGCTCCCAAGAAAGAATTTTATTTTTTTAATGGGCCATGGGGCTTGAACTCTGGGCGTGGGCACTGTCCCTGCGCTTTTTAGCTCAAGGCAAGGGCTCTACCGCTTGAGCCACAGCACCACTTCCGGTTTTCTAGTGGCTTATTGGAAATAAGAGTCTCACAGAATTTCCTACCTGGGCTGGCTTTGAACTGCGATCCTTAGAGCTCAGCCTCCTGAGTAGCTAGGATTATAGTTGTGAGCCAACAGTGCCTAGCTTAAGAAAGAAATTTTTGTTGGACTTGAATACATGCTTTTAAAGCATATCTCTTCCATGAAGCTTAAGGAAGATTTCATTAATCATTTTCTTGTGTCATTTCTCCATGTTAAATTTCTTGAGACTAGACACCATATTGAGTTCTTTTCTGAATTCTCAGTGCTTATTTGTCCTTTATTTGGTAAGTATATTAGTATTTTTTGGTTGAGTGAATGAATGAATTGGGAAGAAGAAGGAAAAAGGGAAGAAGAAAATAAAGCTTAAGTGATTTGAAAAAAAAGAAAGTAGAAAAGAAAAAGAATGGTTACAGTGAAAACAGAGTTAATTGTGACCTGGAGTACTATCATGGAACAAGTGGGAATCAGTAAGGGATGCTAAGATCAGATCTCAGCCATCAAAAATCGTCTCTTCAGATATCAGTAACATTATCTTGTCAAAGTCCTGTGAGAAAACCCCAAGTTTGGGACTGGTAATGTGGCTTAGTAGAGTGTTTGCCTAGCATGCATGAAGCCCTGGGTTTAGTACCACAGAAAAACCCAGAAGTGGTACTGTGGCTCAAGTGGTGGAGTGTTAGCCTTGAGCTGAAGAAGCTCAGGGACAGTGCCCAGATCCTGAGTTCAAGCCCCAGGACTGGCAAAAAAAAAAAAGAGTTTTCTATCATTGGTTGATAGCTTCATAAGATGAAAACATCTTTGTGAAGTAGTAGTGGTTACCTGGTCGGAATGATGATTAACTCTGAACTGAATGAAGATTTAGAATGTACTCTCATGTGTGTGTGTGTTGTTGTTGTTGTTGAACAGTCTTGTGAATTTTTTACATCACAAAAAGTGGTATATAGTGTACTAGTGTTGGTATTAATCATACAGATCTGAGTTTTACCTTGTTTCCATTGCTTACTGGTTGTGTCATCTGAGGAAAATCACTAATGTTTTTAAATCTAAGTTTCCTCTTTTTTAATTTTATTTTTTGGGGTTTTTGAGTCAGGACCTCTCATGTGCAGCCCACACTGGCCACAAATTTAAAATCTTCCTGCATTTGTCCATCGAGTGTAAAACACATTGAAAAGTCTTAGTAATATTGGCAGTTATTATCTTACCTAATAACAGGCTATATCTAATTGGAATAGTCATTGTCTAAGTGCATGAATTTTTACCTTTTCCTTCTTTTCTTTTTATTCATTCTGTAGAAGTCATTGTGCTTACAACCAAGGATGTCCAAAAGGCTGTGTGTTCAGAATTTAAAATGAAAATGAAGCTAGATATTGTGTGTATTCCTGAGGAAGCTGACATGGGTACTGCAGATTCTCTACGCTACATATATCCAAAGCTTAAGGTGAAAATTATTTATTATTATTATTATTTTTTTTTTTTGGTGTTGGTCTTGGGGCTTGAACTCAGAGCCTCAGCACTGTGCTTTTGTGCTTAAGGCTAGCACTCTAACACTTGAGCCACAGCTCCACTTCCACCTTTTTGGTAGTTAATTGGAGATAAGAGTCTCACGGATTTTCCTATTCAGTCTGGCTACAAACCACAATCCTCCTATCTCAGCCTTTGAGTAGCTAGGATTATAGGGGTGAGCCACCAGCACCTAGCAAGAGGAAAAATTATTTCTTGACTTTGTTTATTGGTGATGAATAAAATCTTTCATCCTAAGAGCATTGCAATTTACAACACACAAACACACACATATTCTGTTTTGCATACTCTGTTGCCCATGTAGTCTACAACTGTTTTTTGTTTTTATTATTAGGAAAGATTGAGATATTCGGTTATCACTATTTGTTTTCTAAGTGCAGTGTATTTTGGTCAGTGTAACCCTTCCATCATTCTTTTCTGTTTTTCCTTCTCTCATCCCTGCTCTCAAGTTATATAGTTCAGTTTTACATAATGTACATTGAATATAATGACTGCATTTGCTCATCTTCCCTCCTTCCCTCCATTTCTATATCCCCTTTTGTCCTCCCCCAAAAAACATGTTTCCACTTCCGATTATTCATTTTGATAAACAATTTGTTATTTCTTCAGAGGAGTTACACCTTTGCACTCCTTCCCTAACTATGCCATCCTTTAGTCAGTTTCTTTGGGTATATAAAACCTTGTATATGGGGGCTGGAAAGGTGGCTCAGTGGTAGAGTGCTTGCCTTGCATGCATGAGGCCCTGGGTTCAATTCCTCAGCACCACATAAGCAGAAAAAGCTGGAAGTGGTGCTGTGACTCAAGTGGTAGAGCACAAGCCTTGAGATGAAGAGCTGAGGGACAGTGCCCAGCCTAGAATTCAGGCCCCATGACAGCAAAAAAAAACCAAAAAAACTTGTATATGTTATCATGTATATTATATTTTAGAGCTAGCTTCTACATATGAGAGAAAACATGTGCTGTTTTTTTTCTCTGAGCCTGACTTCAGTTAACGTAATTTTTTCTATGTCCATCTATTTCCCTGCAAATGACATATTCTTCATTTTCTAATAGATGAGTAAAATTCCTTTGTATATTTGTACCTTGTTTTCTTGATCTGTTCATCTGTTGTAGGCACTTGGGCTGTTTCTGTAACTTGACTGTTGTGAATAGGGCAGCAGTGGACATGGATATACAAGTGCCTTTACTGTATCCTGACTTGTGATATTCTGGGTAGAAGCCCAAGAGTACTATCGCTGTGTCATTGGGTAGTTCAAACTGCTTTCCAGAGTTGTTGTACTATTTTATAGTCTCACCAAAGAAGAATAGGCTGAGGGTGTAGTCCAGTGGAAGGGCACTTGCCTAGCATTCATGAGGTCCTAGGTTTCATTCCCAGCACTTGCAAGGGAAAAAAAAAGGATTCAAAGGATTCCATTTGCTCATAACAAGCAAAATTAATATGTAGTAAGAGAAATCTGAGTTGTTATTGATGATTATAGGTGAGAAATTGACTGGAAAAGAATTTTTAAAATTCCATTGGTCTCCTATGAGATATTTGAACTTTTAATCCTTTTTGATGAAGAAACTAACAACATATGCATAGTAGAACCCAGTCTGTCCCGTTGCTTGTGGCCCATAAACTGAGACCACATATTATTCTAAAATTGTGTCCTTTGGGAAAAATTCAGTTTTTATAATGTTACTGTATTATTTGAATTGGGGCACAGACTTTCTCCTGCCAAAAGACCTACTAATATTTTTCAGCCTGTCTTTGTAATGAAAAATAAATACTGGCCAGGCACTGGTAGCTCACGCCTATAATCCTAGCTACTTAGCAGGGTGGGAAATAAGGACTGCTGTTCAAAGCCAGCCCTGGCAGGAAAGTTTGTGAGGTTTTTATCTCCAATTAACTACCAAAAAAGCTGAAAGTTGAGCTATGGCTCAAGTGGTAGAGTGCTAGCCTTGAGCAAAAAAGCTTAGGGACAGCTCCGAGGCCCAAAGCTATCATTCCACCACTTGATCCACAACTCCATCTCCAACTTTGTGGTGGTTAATTGGAAACAAGAGCCTCACAAACTTTCCTGCACGGGCTGGTTCCAAACCATGATTCTCAGATCTCAGTCTTGAGTAGCTAGGATTACAGGTATGAGCCACTGGCAGCTGACACAGTCAGAAACTCTTAATTAAATATTACTGCATAAAACTTAAGAGCTAGAAAATCTAAAAGGATTCATGTATCTTTGCAAGTGTACAGCTTTGTTTCTTGGTATCTTTACCCTAGTGAAGGTGATTCTAGTCTTCCAGGATGACTTTCTATCCTTTGCTAAGGCCATATGCTCAAGAGACCTAGCTAAGTAAGGATGCAGTCTGTGATCGGCACATAAAACAAAGTGCCAGTGGCTCTGTTTTGTACATGGTTCTATTTTTTTACCTTAGAAATAGAATGCAACCAGACATAGTTCATTCTTATAATCCTAGCTTCTTAAAGAGACTGAGGTCTAAGAATTGCAGTTTAAAGCCAGCCCAGTCAGACAAATCTAAGAGACTGGCAGCTCCTATTAGCTAACAAAAAGTCAGAAGTAAAGCTACGTGCTGATAGCTTACACCTCTAATCCTAGCTACTCAGGAGGCTGAGATCTGAGGATCATGGTTGGAAGCTAGCCAGAGCAGGAAAAAGTCCATGAGACTCTTTTATCTCCAGCTAACCATTAGAAAACCAGAAGTGGTACTATGGCTCAAAGTGATAGAGGGCTATCCTTGAATGAAAAAGTGCCCAAGCCCTGAGTTCAAGCCCTACTACAGGCCAAAAAAAAAGGTCAAACTAGAGGTATGGCTCTATGTGAGTAAAACTCCCTAAGTGAAAAAACAGTAAGACTCTGATTTCAAGGTCCAATACTAGCCCCCCCAAAATAAGTTATTCCTAGCCAGCCTGGGCAGGAAAGGCAGTGAAACTTTTATCTCCAATAAACCACCAGAAAACCAGAAGTGGCACTGTGGCTCAAGTGGTAGAGCCCTAGCCTTGAGCTGAAGAGCTGAAGGATCATGATCATACTCAGGCCCAGAGTTCAAGCCCTATGACCAACAACAACAACAACAAAAAAATAGCTAACATGCTGCAACAAAGAGCAAACTATCCTAGTGAAATCCCTATCCTAGAGGCAGCTGGTATAAAGATTGGGCAGATAGTCTATTTTTAGATGTTCAAACAACGAAATATTTTCAGTTGAGTATTTGATGTCTTTATCTGTCATTCTTTCCTAGAACTTTTCATTTTGCCCAAGGTTTTGTTTTTGTCAGATTTGTATCTCTTTGGAAAGACTAAGTATAGTTTGGTAAAGGAAAGATCTGAGAACTTGGCCCTAACTTGCCTAAAGACTTTATTAAGTGGTGACTTCATTCATTCTGATGAATGCTTTGGTGGGCTATGGTTGCCAGGAGGGCCCCCTTGATGATGCCTTCTTTGACACTATTCTTGGCATAGTTAAAAGCTCATGGCTGAGAATGTGGCTTAGTTGTAGAGTGCTTGCCTGGCATGCATGAAGCCCTGAGTTCGATTCCTCAGTACCACATAATCAGAAAAGGCCAGAAGTGGCTCTGTGGCTCAAGTAGTAGAGTGCTAGCCTTGAGCAAAAGAAGCTTAGGGACAGTGCCCAGACCCTGAGATCAAGCCCCAGGACTGAAGAAAAGAAAGGAAGAAACAAAGAAAGAAAAAGAAAAGCCCAGGAGTTACGACAATAAACAGCTTGTATTTAGGGGTTTTTTAACTTTTTATTTCTCCAGAAAATCTCAATGGTGCTTTTCTTTTGATTATATTAAGGGGGGGGGGAGGGACTTGAACTCTGGGCCTGAGCACAGTCCCTCAGCTCTTCAGCTCAAGGCTAGTGCTCTACCACTTGAGCCACACCACTGCTTCCCATTTTCTGGTGGTTAATTGGAGATAAGTCTCACAGACTTTCCTGCCTGGGCTGGCTTTGAACCGTGATCCTCAGATCTCAGCCTCCTGAGTAGGTAGGATTACAGACATGAGCCATCAGCACCCAGCATGTGTGTATTTTTTTTCCTATAAATTTGAAATGTTTTCATCTTACCTTCACACAGATTGCTACTTGTTGGAACTCTGGTCTGTAGGATGAGACTTCTACAGCTCTGTACTTTGATAGTCAGAAAATTTATAATCTGGGCTAGGAAGGTGGCTAAGTGGTAGAGTGTTTGCCCTGCATGTGTGAGGCCCTGTGTTTGATTCCTCAGCACTATAGAAGAAGATAAAGCCAGAAGTGGCACTGTGGCTCAACTGGTAAAGTGCTAGCCTTGAGCTGAAGAGCTGAGAGACAACACCAGGCTCAGAGTTCAGGCCTCATGACCGACAAAACAACAACAACAACAAAACTTATAATCTTTGAGCCTAGTTTCTTTTTTTTCCTTTTTTTTTTTTTTTTGTCAGTTTTGGGGCTTGAACTCAAGGCCTAGGTGCTGTCACTGAGCCTTGTGCTCAAGGCTAGCATTCTAGCATTTAGGCCACAGTGCCACTTCTAGTTTTTGAGTGGTTCATTGGAGAGAAGTCTCATGGGGACATTTCTGCTCGGGCTGGCTTCAAACTATGATTCTCAGATCTCAGCCTCCTGAGTAGGCCTGATTTGTCTCCTTCCTTCCTTCCTTCCTTCCTTCCTTCCTTCCTTCCTTCCTTCCTTCCTTCCTTCCCTCCTTCCCTTTCTCTCTCTCTCTCTTTCTTTTTCTTTCCTTCCTTTTTTCTTTACTGAGGAATCAAACCCAAGACTTCATACATGTTAGGCAAGTACTCTACCACTAAGCCACATTCTGAGCCCCATTAGCCCTAATTTCTTTTGTTTTTATTTGGTTTTGTTTTGTTTTGTTTTTTTGGCTGGTCAGGGACCTGAACTCTGGGCCTGAGCGCTGTCCCTGAGCTCCTCAGCTTAAGGCTAGTGCTCTGTCACTTGAGCCACAGCGCCACTTCTGGCTTTTTCTGCTTATGTGGCACTGAGGAATCAAACTCAGGGCCTCATGTATGCAAGGCAAGCAGTCTACCACTGAGCCACCTTCCAGTCCATAGGCCTAATTTCTTGAGCCTCTTTCATCTTCCTCTCTCCTCCCTCCTCCCTTCTTCCCTCCTTCTGGGACAGTGGGGCCTCAATCCTTGACTGCCAGCATGCTGCTCAGCTCCCACATGTCCTCTTGGTTGGAATGTGCATTCTTTCACCCTTTTCTTGATGAACTTGAGGTTCCATTTGTTCTTGGACACCTTGAGTAGCTCCATGGTGCACCCCTCATATGGGTGAAAGCACACACCTCATGCATAATGTCCTGCGGATACTTCATGCCTGGTGAGGCACCCACAGCACTGTGCCTCGGCTTGCTCACGTTCTTTGTCTCTTTGTGGCCCTTCTTTTTTTTTTTTTTTTTTGGTCAGTCATGGGGCTTGAACTCGGCCTGAGTGCTGTCCCTCAGTTCTTCAGCTCAAGGTGAGTGCTCTAGCACTTGAGCTACAGCGCCACTTCTAGTTTTTCTGGTGGTTTATTGGAGATAAGAATGTCATGGACTTTCCTGCCTGGGCTGGCTTTGAACCCTGATCCTCAGATCTCAGCCTCCTGAGTAGCTAGGATTACAGGTGTGAGCCACCAGTGCCTGGCCTTTTATGACCTTTCTTGAGAGCCATAGCTATGGGATACCACAGAGCCATGGCTGCCATTCACCATTGTCTGTATGGTGGAAGCTCTTGCCTTTTTCTTTCTTTTTTTTTCCCCTAATTTTTTCTTTTTTATTGATATTATAAAGGTGATACACAGAGGAGTTACAGTTATATAAGTGAAGTAATGAGTACATTTCTTTTTTTTTTTTGTCGGTCGTGGGGCCTGAACTCTGGGCCTGGGCGCTGTCCCTCAGCTCTTCAGCTCAAGACTAGCGCTCTACCACTTGAACCACAGCGCCACTTCTGGCTTTTTTTCTTTTTGCTTATGTGGTGCTAGGGAATCAAACCCAGGGCCTCATGCATGCAAGGCAAGCGCTCTACCACTGAGCCACCTTCCCAGCCCCATGAGTACATTTCTTTTTGGACAATATCTCCCCTCGCTCTCTCCCAGTTTTTCTCTCCTGGTCCCACCCACAGAGAAATGTTTTATTTTATTTTATTTATTTATTTTTTGGGTCCAGTTGTGGGGCCTGAACTCTGGGCCTGGGCGCTGTCCCTCAGCTCTTCAGCTCAAGGCTAGCACTTTACCACTTGAGCCACAGCGCCACTTCCGGCTTTTTTCTTTTTGCTTATGTGGTGCTGAGGAATCAAACCCAGGGCCTCATGCATGCAAGGCAAGTGCTCTACCCCTGAGCCCCCTTCCCAGCCCCCAGAAAAATGTTTTAATTGTAGCCCCTCCCCCATCTTTTTTTTTTTTTAATTTTTATTGTGAAAATTCCATACAAAGGGGTTACAATTACATTGGCAAGGTAATGAGTACATTTCTTTCTTTCTTTCTTTTTTTGCCAGTTGTGGGACTTGAACTCTGGGCCTGGGCACTGTCCCTCAGCTCTTCAGCTCAAGGCTCGTGCCCTACCACTTGAGCCCCAGCACCACTTCTGGCTTTTTTCTGCTTATGTCATGCTGAGGAATTGAACCCAGGGCCTTATGCATGTAAGACAAGCGCTCTACCACTGAGCCACCTTCCCAGCCCCATGAGTATGTTTCTTATCAAGCATTGTTGCCTCCTCCTTTGTTTCCCCTTCCCATCCCTTCCCATCCACCCACCCCCATCCCTTCCTACCCCTCCCTCCCCCCCTTCCCCCCCCCCCCCCCCCCCGCCCAGTCAAAGTTGTAAAGTTTGTTTTTCAACATAAGGACTTGTACATCTCATTGTTGCAATGGGTCAACCTGTATCCCTATTTAATCTTACCTTTTTCTGTAAGGAGCTTTTCATAAAATGAGGTGCTATAGAATAATGGAAAAAGATATTAGCCAGGAATTATTATTGAAAGCATAGGCTGCTATCACAAACTTTATCTGTGGGTACAAGCAGCCTACCTAGCTTAGATTTTTAAACTTTGTCAGAGCAACCTGTCTTGATCTGAATTATGAGATAACACTACAACATGTAGCATGGTCCAGTACAACTTAATGGAAAGTCAGTAAGCATTCTGTCACCAGGACCTGGAGTTCATCTGAAGGACCGTGTAACTGCTGAAACACTTCTGCCCATTTCCTCCAACAAGCTTTCCCTGGTTCCCTACGGCTGAGTTATGGGTCATCTTTCTATACTTGTACAAAAGACTTGGGGGTAAGAACTGTCCGCATGCACACACACATAGACACACAGACACACACACATTTAATATATGAACAAAAGATGAAGGCAAAGTCTTTGTTAACATTTGAAACAAGCTCCTTATTCATTATATGTTTATTTGAGCCTAAGGGTGAGTTTTAGTAACTGCAGAGCAGAAGTATTGATATGGCATTGGCTGCTTAGTGTTTATTTAGTATTTGAAAGCTCCCAGAAAGCTTTAAATTTACTGATATGTCACTGATCCTGTACCCCATACATGTTCTAAATGGAGAATTATGTTTATGAAGAGGTAGGGTAGCATGGTGAAAAGAACACATTCTTTGAAAAACAGGTAGACCTTTAAGTCTAACTTTTTTTTTTGGGGGGGGGGGTATTCCTGGGGCTTGAACTCAGGGCCTGAGCACTGTCCCTGAGCTTCTTTTTTGCTCAAGACTAGCACTCTGCCACTTGAGCCACAGTGCCACTTCTGGCTTTTTCTGTTTATTAGTACTGAAGAATCAAATCCAGGGCTTCATGCATGCTAGGCAAGCACTCTAACACTAAGCCACATTCCCAGCCCCTTTGAGTCTAATTTTTATTTCATTATTCATTAGTTATATGACCTTAACTGAGCTTTTAAGTCCCTCCTAAGCTTGATTTTAATTCATCTATAAAATATTGACATTTTTAGTTATTCAGCAAATTTGTATTAACTACTGTATGCCAGGCAATATTTTTCTTTCTTTTTCTTTTTGTGAGCCCATCCTGGGGTTTGAACTCAGGGCCTGAGTGCTGTCCTAGAGCTTTTGTGCTAAAGGATTCTTGATCACAGAGTACAGAGGTAAATACTGCTTTTTATTTGTTTGTGTGGTCGTGAGTATTAAACGTAGGGCCTGCATTATAGGCAAACTGGCTACCATTGAGCTATACCCCAACCAAGGTTTTAATTTTTTTTTTTCCATTGATTGATTATCTGCAGTGGGGCTTTGAACTCAGAGCCTCAAGCTCTCACTTGGCTTTTCCATCCTGGCTGGTAGTCTTATCACTTGAGCCATACCTCTATTTCCAGCTTTTTGTTTTTGTTGGTTAATTGGAAATAAGTCTCTCAGAGTTTTCTGCACAGGCTGACAGATTAAAGTTTCCTGAATAGCCAGGATTACAGGTGTGAGCCACCAGCACCCTCTCTATCTTCTTTTAAAACATTTAATTTTGGGCTGGGAATGTGGCTTAGTGGTAGAGTGCTTGCCTAGCATGCATGAAGCCCTGGGTTTGATTCCTCAGTATCAGTATCACATAAACAGAAAAAGCCAAAAGTGGTACTGTGGCTCAAGTGGCAGTGGGCTAGCCTTGAGCACAAAAGAAGCTCAGGGACAGTGCCTAGGCCCTGAGTTTAAGCCCCAGGATTGGCAAAAGAAACAACAACAAAAAAACCCAAAAAACAACAATAAAACCCAGTGTCTGATTTTAAATTATCATTTTAATGATTTCTATATTTTAAAATAAATTTATAAGGTAAGTAATGATAAGTTCAACTTTTTTTTTTTTTTTTTTTTTTTTGGTGTGGGGATTGAACTCTGGGCCTGGGCCCTGCCCCTCAGCCCTTCAGCTCAAGGAAAGCGCTCTACCACTTGAGCCCCAGTGTCACTTCCGGTTTTCTGGTTGTTTATTGGAGATAAAGAGTCTCATGGACTTTCCTGCCTGGGCTGGCTTTGAACTGTGATTCTCAGATCTCAGCCTCCTGAGTAGCTAGGATTACAGGCGTGAGCCACCAGCGCCTGTCAAGTTCAACTTTTTTATGTTTAGAGAATGCTGTTTTAGGGTATCTTTAAGCAGTGATATGATAGAAAACAGTGTACATTGGAGTATGAATTAGAATAAAATAAAACTAGAATGACAGAGACCAATACAAGACTGGAAAAGGCTTTGGAGACCTGAACCAAAGCAGGGCAGAAGAGATAGAGGAAAATTAGGGGACCGGTCACATGGTAGTATGAAAGGGACTGGGCAAGGGGGACAATTTCAGTCCTGGATATAGCAAGATTTCTGACTTCAGTCCTGAATGGTATCAGTTAAGCTAAGGAACACAAAAAGAATATTTAGCTCAGCCTAAGGATTATCATTTCTTCTGCACTAAGTTGGTCTTCCTTCATGTTTTTATGGCTCCAACTTTAGTGAAAATGAAGTGGCAGTTGGATTTTCCTTTGCATTTTGGGGACTACATACTGGGAAACAGTTTCTAAGTATTTTGACAAAACAAAACCAGCAAGGTCTTCACAAGTTAACTGTTGAAGTTTATTAAAGCACACAACTACTTTTGAGGATTTAATTGGATTAGACCATATAGGAAAATGTAAATTGTGGTCAGTTTTACTCACACCAAATAACTGAATTCATTAGTTTCATATTTGCAGGGAGGTGGTGATTTGAATCCCAGCCATTGTTTGTAGAAAGGCTGGGTGGGTAAAAGCCTAGTGAACTACTATGTTCTGACAGTTTTTTCCCAGAGAAGTATATTTTTCTTTTTTCCTTGCTGTAGAAACTTGCCAGATTGTTATTTATAACAATCTGTCATGGAACAGCTGCCAGAAAAAGAAACAGATTACTCCCAGTAGTTCTTCTCAGAATCCCCTTCATCCCCCACTACTCCCCCACACACACATACACACATCCGGTGTTCTGATTTAACCTCTTTTTTTTTTTTCCTTTAATTTTGCTCAGTGGTTTTGGCTTAATAGAAACTATTCTTGTAATGAGAGATTTCTGGGCTTTGCCATGACATGGTAATGGCATTTTCTGAGCTTAATTTGTGTTCTTTAGTCAACACTAACTGGCAGCTGTTTTTGTTTTGAATTCCTGGCTGGCTTGATCTCTCACTAAATACTAAAGTGATACCTTCCCTTGGTGACTTTGTATAAAAGTTTTTGTACTGTCAACAGTGCATACATTTGTTATTCCTAAGAGCTATGCTTTTTGCCCTTGACATTACCCTGTCTTTGCTAGAGGAGCAGACTTAGGATGAAGTATGTGATGATTGTTGGAACAGTGAGCATGGGGCTCTAGTTGGTTTCTACAGAAGAGGTTTACTTGGTGTTAGAAAATAACTGGATCCTTCAAACACAGGCCAGAGTTGGAGGGTTCAGGGGAACTTTCAGACTAATTCTAGCATTTCAGATGGAACAACTCACATTTCAAACAATCTATGTTTATTCATTGCTTGTGGACACACATAATTAAAAATATTTCTCTATTGGGACAACAACAACAAAACTTCTCTGACTCTTATCAGTTTTTCCTTTTTCTTTTCTCTGAATTCCAGTTAATAGAAGTTCAGTTGCAATTCTAGAACAGGTTTCAAATTTCTAGACTAAAAAATGAAACATTAGTCCTTTCTATTACAACTTTGATTAAAATGTAAAGAAAGATAATATGAGGGCTGGGAAGGTGGCTCAGTGGTAGAGCGCTTGCCTTGCATGCATGATGCCTGGGTTCAATTCCTCAGCACCACATAAGCAGAAAAAGTCTGAAGTGGCACTGTGGCTTAAGTGATAGAATACTAGCCTCGAGCTGAATAGCTGAGGGACAGCACCAAGGCCCAGAGTTCAGGCACCACAACCAACACACACACAAAAAAATAATATGAAGGTCTAAGATTGATTTAGTTTTTCTTTTAGGGTTTTTTTTTTTTTGTCTAGGATTTCTAGCTTTTGAAAATAGTGCACTGATGAGACAACAAAGACCTCCTTTGAAAGTTGTGGCATTGCAAATATGATGAGAATGGGTTGGTTTTTCAGAGAATCTTTCATGGCTCCTACTCTGAAACAGTCAAGACAGGGGCTGATGGAACAGCCATCTCTTGTCTGTACTCCAGGCCTTGCTCTTTCAGACTGATGCCTTTCTTTTCACACTGAAGAACAGATGGCAACCAGACATTGAAAGGACAGCATCTATTCCTGGTAATCCTTAGGGATTTTGTATTCAGTTGAGCAAAAGGTCATATAAAAGCAAAGAAAGAAATGAGCCTATGGGTCAATTCACAATCATGCAGGACTTGTTCAGCATTTACAATAACAACACATTTAAACACTTGACAAATACTAAATAGTAATAGCATTTGTTTTCCAAGACAATGTTGTCACCACTTTAGAAACACTTGCATCAGGGTCATTTTCTTTACTTGAAGGTACATCAATTAATTACAAAAACTTAGGAAATTTATTTTGTGCCAGTCCTAGGGCTAGAATTCAGGGCCTACACACTGTCCCTGAGCTTTTGTGTTCATGGCTAAAGTTCTACCATTGAGCCACTGCTCTACTCCCAGCTTTTTGATAGTCAGAGATAAGCTTTCATACACTTTCCTGCTCAGGCTAACTTCAAACCTCAGTCTTCAGATCTCAGCCTCCCTAGTAGCTAGGCATGAGCCACAGGCACCCTGCTTTTTTTTTCTTTTAATTTTTAATGTTTCTGTAATGATATTTATATAATACATCTTTAGTTATGACTGATCTCTGCATTTCAAGGCAAGAAGTAGGATTCTGTAGACTCCTTCCTTAGCTTGCATGTATATAGGTTGATTTATAAATGCCCAATAGTTTCTAAATGGTGAATTGTAGCCTTAGAAATTTCCTTTTCTTGCCGGATGCCAGTGGCTCACGCCTATAATCCTAGCTACTCAGGAGGCTAAGATCTGATGATCGCAGTTCAAAGCCAGCCCAGGCAGGAAAGACCATGAGACTCCTATCTCCAATAAACCTCCAGAAAACCGGAAGTGGCACTGTAGCTCAGATGGTAGAGCACTTGCCTTGAGCTGAAGAGCTGAGGGAAAGCGCCCAGGCCCAGAGTTCAAGCCCCATGACCAACAACAACAACAAAAATTCTTTTTCCTGGAAAGATGATGGTAATAGAAACTTCATATTAATCTCAGTGAAGATCCAAAAAGAGCCAGGCATAAAGAGACATCTGTGCCCAGCACAAAGTTATAGCTCTGATTAACAGAAAGTTAACATAGAAGCAAAAAGTACTTTTATTATAACTAGTTTATCTTGATTTTTGTTTTTGAGCTACTTAGGTAAAATCTGAATAGCTAGATTATTAGTAGTAGTAATAGTAGATTATCAAGTTTTTGTTTTTTTTTGGGGGGGGGTCCGGTCGCGGGGCCTGAACTCTGGGCCTGGGCGCTGTCCCTCAGCTCTTCAGCTCAAGGCTAGTGTTCTACCACTTGAGCCACAGTGCCACTTCCGGCTTTTTTCTTTTTGCTTACGTGGTGCTGAGGAATCGAACCCAGGGCCTCAGGCATGCAAGGCAAGTGCTCTACCACTGAGCCACCTTCCCAGCCCCTGTCAAGTATTTTAAAAGTACTATTATCTTTATCTCTTTTTCTTTTCTTTTGAGACAGGTCTTGCTATGTTGCCCAGGCTGGTCTCAAAAATGTGATCACTTTGCCTCAGCCACCTCTGAGTACTGGGATTATAGGATTGCATTGTTACACCTAGATTCTAGCAGACTTTTCTACTTAGGCTGGCTTAAAACCTCAATCCTAGCCAGACAGACAGAAGCTCAAACAGAAGCTCAGGTTGGCTCCAGTGGTTCATACCTGTAATCCTAGCTACTAGGCTGAGATCTGAGGATTGAGGTTCAGAGCCAGCCTGAGCAGGAAAGTCCATAAGACTCTTATCTCTAGTTAGCCACCAGAAAACCAGAAGTGGCTCTGTGGCTCAAAGTGGTAGATTGCTAGCCTTGAGCAAAAATTGTTCAGGGACAGCGGTCAAGCCTTGAGTTCAAGTCCCATAACTGACAAAAACTAAATGAAAACTGAATAAAAAGAAACACAAATAACAATAATAAAATACCAATTATATGGTTTTGTTATAATAGTAAATGAGTACTTTGTACTTACTTGTACAAAGTACAAGCATTATACTTGTTTACTACCTAGAATGTAAGTTAGCAAGTGAGGCATTTCATTATATTTATCTTGTTGTTTCCTAATAAACTGATGGTTCTATAAAGATAATTTATTCCAAAGTCATAGAAATAGATAATGCAGTTTCAGACGGTTTCTTAGAAATCTACCTGAAAGCTAAAGACCTTTCAGGACTGCTAGTAAGGATCACAAGAGGGCAGCAGAGATTTCAGACCCTCCCCCAGCACAATCCATTAGGCAACCTTATTTTTTAAATTATTTGTTTGTTTGTTTTTGTCAGTCCTGGGGCTTCATCTCAGAGCCTGGGCACTGTCCTGAGCTTCTTTAGCTCGAGGCTAACACTACCACTTGAGCAACGTGACACCTCTGGCATTTTCTGTTTATGTGGTACTGAGGAACCAAACCCAGGGCTTCATGCCTGCTAGACAAGCACTCTACTACTAAACCACATTCCCAGCCCCTATTTTTACTTTTTTTTTTTTTTTTTTTTTGTCCGTCGTGGGTTCTGTCTCTGCGCTCTTCAGCTCAAGGCAAGTGCTCTACCACTTGAACGACAGCACCACTTCTGGTTTTCTAGTGGTTTATTGGAGATAAGAGTCTCGTGGACTTTCCTTCCTGGGCTGGCTTTGAACCGAGATCCTCAGATCTCAGCCTCCTGAGTAGCTAGGATTACAGGCGTGAGCCACCAGTGCCTGGCTTATTTTACTTTTTTTTTTTTTTTTGCTGCAGAAAAGGTATAAGTATTTTCTTGTTTGTGTGATTCTAAACTCTTATGTGCTTATCTTGTGATGAATTATATGAATCACTCTTGTGATACTGACTTTTCTCTTTGTATCTAATAGACAGATATGCTGATACTCAGCTGTGATCTGATAACAGATGTTGCCTTACATGAGGTTGTGGACCTGTTTAGAGCTCATGATGCATCACTTGCCATGTTAATGAGAAAAGGACAAGATAACTTAGAACCAGTTCCAGGTCAAAAGGGGAAAAAAAAGACAGGTAAGGAAGATTGGGGCTTATTTTTGTTGGATTTTATAAGTGTTTTTATCATTCATGCTTTCATTTAAGAAACATTTGATAGGGACTGCAATGTACTATGAATACTGTACTAAGAGTTGATGACATAAAGTCAAGTAAGATACATCCAGGTGCCAGTGTCTCACACCTATAATCCTAGCTACTTAGGAGGCTGAAATCTGAGAATCACAGTTCAAAGCCAGTCTAGGCAGAAAAGTCTCTGTGAGACTGGAAGTGGCACTGTGGCTCAAGTAGAAAAGCATTATCCTTGAGTGCAAAGAGGCTCAGGGACAATGCCCAGGCTCTGAGTTAAGCCCCACAACCACCACCAACAAAATAATAAGATATAATCCCTATAACTAGAGGCATGGTTCAAGTAGTAGAGCATCAGCTGTGAGCAAAAAACCTGAGCCAGAACATGATACCCTGAGTTCAGGCCCCAGGACCAGCACACACACAAAAAATATACTATAGAATCTAATTAAAAGCTAGAAGTTGGGCTGGGAAGGTGGCTCAGTGGTAAAGCGCTTGCATTGCATGCATGAGGCCCTGGGTTCAATTCCCCAGCACCACATAAGCAAAAAGAAAAAAAGCTGGAAGTGGCGCTGTGGCTCAAGTGATAGAGCACTAGCCTTGAGCTGCAAGAGTTGAGGGACAGTGCCCAGGCCCAGAGTTCAGGTCCCATGTCCGGACCCAAAAAAAAAAAAAAAGTTAGAAGTACTTTTTGAAACAGGGACTGTGTCTTCTGTGTCATTATGTATGTGTGGGTGAATGTGTGCGTGTGTGGGTGCGTGCGTGCATGCATGTGTGTGTGTGTATTGACCTGGGCACTGTTCCTGAGCTTTTTTGCTCAAGTCTTGTATTCTACCACTTGAGCCACAGCTCCACTTCTGTTTTTTTGTTGCTTAATTGGAACTTAATGTCTCACAGACTTTCCTTCCCAGGCTGGCTTGAAACTATTATCCTCAAACTGCTGCCTCCTGAGCAGTGAGGATTACAGATGTGAGTCACCAGTGCTCAGCTGTAAGACTCAAATAATTGAACACATATGTACTTGTCTCTTAATATCCATGAAAGATTGATTCTAGAACCCATGGTTACAAAGCATATGTATACTTGCATGCTCATACATATATGTTTTACTATGTACACACACTGCAAAATCCATGTATACTCATTTCTTTATATAAAATGGTATGTATAGTATTTGCATATACATGTTATATACCTCTCCCAGATATTTACAATCTAAATTACCTGTAAAGCCAGAAAAAATGTAAGTATTGTGTAAATAGTTGTTATCTTATATTTTTTAGGGAATAATAAGGGGAAAAAAGGCTGTATATGTTCTGTACAGAAACAGGTTTTTTTGGACAGTACTTAGGTTTGAACTAATGCCTTTGTACTTTGTGGGCAGTTACTTGAGCCGTGCCCCAACCTTAACAGTTTCATTTTTCTAAGCAGTTTGCATCTGTGGAACTTGAGACTACAGAGGACTAACTGCAACTAAGAAACATTTAATTAAAATCAGTGTTTTATAATTTGAAATCATCCTTATCTTCTAGAAGTATAATTAATTTTTAAAATTTCCTAGGATTATAGTAGTAGCATTTGGTTTTTAATCTTTAATGCATTATAATAACTTTACCAGACTACAAAGAATAGGAACAACACTCTAGTTCAGTCAAGGATAGAGAATTTGAGTTTATGAACTGTTGATTTTTGTCTAGAACATGGCATCTGATTGTTTTTGCCACAGTATTTAATGCCTTAACTGATTCTGTTTCTAGATTATTTTTTATAGCTGAATTTATACCCAAAAGTCTTTTTAACATTCACACCTTTGGACTGGGAATGTGGCTCAGTGGTGGACTATTAGCCCAGCATTTGTGAGGTCCTAGAGTTGATCCCCAGCACTGTCAAATGACAAACAAAAAAGACAGCATAAGCCAAGCAACAAAATATGGTTAACAGAAACTTCTGAATGCTGATGGCCCATGGCTGTAATCGTGGCTACTTAGGAGGCTGAAACCTGGAAGATTGCGGTTCAAAGCCAGCTCAGACAGAAAAGTCGTAGAGATGCCATATTCGATTAACCAGCAAAATGCTGGCTGGAGGCATGGTTCAAGTCAAAGCACTGGCTGTCATCAAGAAAATTGAACAAGATAACAAGGCTTGGGATTTTTGTTTTTTGTGCCAGAACTGGCAGACACAAAAAGACACATTTTTCATCCTGCAGTTTAGATATCACATTTCTTGGAAACATGGGTTACACACACACACAGTGTTCTTCAGTGACTCACATACAGATGGATTGCTTGTTTGAATGTCTCATTTTCCTCAATAGAAACTGTTTGTAGCCCCCTGTCTGGGGTAAGATCATCTTTGCATGATCTTTAGGATTGCCTATACTATTCCACTTAACAAGGACTGTATTTTTTCTTCTGACTAGGGTTATCTAGTAAAGCCTCATGTAAATCTCTCTTCTCTTGGTTGCTTAAATTTATCATACAGATATGAGAACAGAAGGATAGTTCCCTAAGACACACATGACTGATATTAATGTTGTTAATCTCTCCTTCCTCTTCTGAAAACAATCTCAGTGAGCATCTCTGTTCCATTTTCATACATGTGCATAAAATATTTTGATCATATTCACTCTCTTTTATCCTCTCTTTATCTTCCTCACTTCTAGTACCTATGTTGTGGGCAGGACCTGGTTTACATTCCTATTAATTGCTACCAATTTTTGTTAATTTCATATTAGTTGTTCAAAGGGATTTTAATAGCATACTATTTTCCACATGTACAGATTGTACTTTAATCAGATTGATCCTTTGCCTATTCATGCTTACTCTGGTCTGCCCTTATTATTCAACACCTATTTTACTTTTGTCCATTGAGTTTTGTTGCGATGTTAAAAAGTATTGTTGGGCCAAGCACTGGTAGCTCATGCCTGTAATCCTAGCTACTCAGGAGTGTGAGATCTGAGGATTGTGGTTCAAAGCCAGCCAGGGCAGAAAAGTCCATGAGACTCATCTCCAATTAACCACCAGAAAACTGGAAGTGGCGCTGTGTCTCAAGTGGTAAAACACTATTCTTTTTTAAAAAAATTTTTATTGTGAAAATACCGTACAGAGGGGTTACAATTACATGGGCAAGATAACGAGTACATTTCTTTCTTTTTTTTTTTTTTTTTTGGGTCCAGTCATGGGGCCTGAACTCTGGGCCTGGGCGCTGTCCCTCAGCTCTTCAGCTCAAGGCTAGCGCTCTACCACTTGAACCACAGCGCCACTTCTGGCTTTTTTTCTTTTTGCTTATGTGGTGCTGGGGAATCGAACCCAGAGCCTCCGGCATGCAAGGCAAGTGTTCTACCACTGAGCCACCTTCCCAGCCCCAACGAGTACATTTCTTATCAAGCATTGTTGCCTCCTCCTTTGTTTCCCCTTTCCATCCCTTCCCATATACCCCCCACCCCCCCACCTGATCTCCCACACCCCCACCAAAGTTGTAAAGTTTGTTTTTTGACATAACAATTTGTACATCTCTTTGTTGCAATGGGTCCACCTGTATCCCTATTTAAACAATTTGGGTAAAATACTATTCTTGAGCTGACAAGCTTTGAGACAGTGTCCAGGCCCAGACTTCAAGCCCTATGACTGCCCCCCCCCCAAAAAAAAATTTCAAGACCAATATCAAAGACCAAAGACCTCTTTTCTCCTAGGATTTTTTCTCTCTTTTTTTTTTTTTTTTGCCAGTCCTGGGGCTTGAACTCTGCCTGGACACTTGCCTGAGCTTCTTTTGCTCAAGGCTAGTATTCTGCCACTTGAGCCACAATGCCATTTCTGGCCTTCTCTCTGTGGTACTGAGGAATTGAACCCAGGGCTTCATGCATACTAGGCAAGCACTCTACTACTAAGCTCATTCAGCCCCTCTCCTAGGATTTTGATGGTTTCATATACTAGGTTTGGACATTTTATCATTTTTTTTTCACTAGTCCTGATGCTTGAATTCAGGGCTTGGGCACTGCCCTGAGCTTTTTACTTAAGGCTAGTGCTCTACCACTTGAACCATTCCTCCACTCAGCTTTTTGGTAGTTAATTGGAGATAAAAGTCTCACAGATTTCCCTACCTTGGCTTGGCTTTGAACTGTGATCCTCAGATTTCAGCCTCCTGAGTAGCTACAATTACAGACATGAGCCACTGAAGCCCAGCTATTTTATCATTTCAAGTTTATTTTGTATATGCCCAATTTCTTACTGACAGGAACATTCTGTACTTTGTCTATGTATGTGTTATATCAGTGCCATACTGTATTGGTTATTATAGCTTTGCAGTAACATTGTAAATCAAGAAGTAAAATATATGTGATTTTTTTTCTTTCTCAAAATTACTTTGGTTATTTGGAGGATTTGGTGGATCTCTATAAATTTTACCATTGTATTTTTCAATTTATGTAAAAAAATTCCATGGGGGTTTTGATAAATATTGTGTTGAATCTGTCTATACTCTTGAATAATGTGCATATTTTAACAATATGAATTCTCATCATTATGATTTAAAAAAACAAACAAACAGTAAGGTTTTGATCCTTTCCTCTGCCCCCTATACTGGGGATGAAATTCAGGGCCTGGGGCTTTGTCCCTGCGCTTATTTACTCAAAGCTGGTGCTCTACCACTTGAGCCACAGCTCTATTTCTGGCTTTTTGCTGGTCAACTAGAAATAAGAATCATCGATTTTCCTGCCTGGGATGGCTTCAAATCATGATTCTCAGATCTCAACCTCCTGAATAGCATCACTGGTGCCTAGTTCTTTCTGGAACTGAGACTTATATGAAGTTTCTATAACAGCCATCTTTTCAAACAAACTGACTAAAGGAGGGAATACTTAGGGGAGGAATCCAAAGGCCTGTCTCCTCTGAACAACTAATGTCCTGTGTATCAGAATGAATACCAGGAAGTGGAAACATGTTTTGGGGGGTCACAAGAATGGAGGGAAAAGAGTGAGCAAATGCAATCATTATATCCATTACACATTATGTAAATAATGAACTATGTAACTTGAGAGTAGGGATGGGACTGGGAGAATGAAGGGAGATGTGATATTGACCAAGAAGCATTGTACTCGTAATCTGATTTAGGGAATTGTAATCCCTTTATACAACTACTTAATAATTTAAAAAGAATATCGATGATACTATATATATATACATACATACATATTCACAAATGTATTTTTTAAACTTGTATAAAAATAAAAATTTCCTTTCTAATTTCAGTGAAAAGATAGTAAGGTTTTTTTGTTTGTTTGTTGCAGGTAATCTGTTTACTAAGTGATTCTATATACTTCTATGCAAAATTGTTTTTCTTAACACTGAGGTTTGAATTTAAAATTCCACACTTACTAAGTCCCTTGTTTTACTGATTATTTTTGGTTTTTTTGTTTGTTTTTTTTGGGGGGGTCCGATCATGGGGCCTGAACTCTGGGCCTGGGCGCTGTCCCTCAGCTCTTCAGCTCAAGGCTAGCACTCTACCACTTGAGCTACAATGCCACTTCCGGCTTTTTTTTTTCTGCTTATGTGGTGCTGAGGAATTGAACCCAGGGCATCATACAAGGCAAGCGCTCTACCACTGAGCCACCTTCCCAGCCCTTACTGATTATTTTCAAGGTAGGATCTCTTTATGCCCAAGCCTGCCTGGACTACAATCTATTTGTGGTTCCTTTGTCACTAGAATGACAGGTATACACCACTGTGCCCAGCCATTGATTGAAACCAGTCTTGAAAATTTTTCAGCCTGTACTGGTGTCAAACCATGATCTCCTGATCTCTGCCTTTCAAGTAGGTAGGATTAGAGGCTTGAGCCAGTAAGCCCAGCTTTGGTAGATGTTTAATACTATTAAGGCTTTAAGTCACAAATAATTATTTATGTTATCTCTGTGATATCATTATATCTCTTGGAATATTTGAAATATAGATTAAGTTCTAGAAAACTTCTATTTAATCCATTCCAGTTGTCTATAGTATTTCTTAAACTTCTCAGCTCTCAGAATTACATAGTATTAGTCCAGACTAGAATCATTATATACTAGTGTGCTCCATATCCAAGAATGAAAGGTCTCATGCTGTCACCTGTCAATCAGCTGAGCTTCCTTAGTACTGGTCTAAAGCTGTATCAATTTCATGTTGGCTTCATTTATTTATTTATTTTTGTGTGTGTGTGTCCGGTCATGGTGCCTGAACTCTGGGCCTGGGCGCTGTCCCTCAGCTCTTCAGCTCAAGGCTAGCACACTACCACTTGAGCCACAGCGCCACTTCCGGCTTTTTTCTTTTTGCTTATGTGGTGCTGAGGAATCGAACCCAGGGCCTCGAGCATGCAAAGCAAGCGCTCTACCACTGAGCCACCTTCCCAGCCCTCATTTATTTTTTTAAAACTATTCTGTAGGACTAGGAATGTGGCTTAGTGGAAGAGTGCTTGCCTAGCATGCATGAAACCCTCTGTACCACATAAACAGAAAAGGCTGGAAATGCACTGTGGCTCAAGTGGCAGAATGCTAGCCTTGAGCAAAAAAAACTCAGGATCAGTGCTCAGGCCCTGAGTTCAAGCCCAGGACTGGCAAAAACAAAAAAACTGTACTGCAAAGTTCCTATTTGAGTTTCTGCTGTTCTATTTCCTCCTCTAAGTCTCCATCCCCCCCATCCCACTGCTGTTTTTGTTAGAATCTCTACAGAATCAAATCTGAACCTCTGCAAGGTGCTGGTGGCTCACGCCTATAATCCTAGCTACTCAGAAGGCTGAGATCTGAGGATCAGGTTCAAAGTCAGCTCAGGCAAGCAAGTCCTTGAGACTTATCTCCATTTAACCACCAGAAAACAAAAGTAGAGCTCTGGCTCAAAGCGGTAGAGGGCTAGCCTTGAGTGGAAAAAATAACTCAGGGACAGCATCCAGGCCTTGAGTTCAAGCCCCACAACCCATAAACATACAAACAAAAATCTGAACTTGTTATGCCTGAAGGAATATATACAGAAATAAGTTCAAACAGGATAGGATTCATGTGATATGAACATGCACACAATAAAGATACAATTATTGCCTAATTCTGTAATGGAGAAATTCATGTAAAGGCATATATTTTATAAAATAGAAATAATTTACCTCTGTGCTACCCAGGTAGTTGGTATAAAACTAGATCTCTGATTTACAACAACATTGAACTTTAATGCAGTCATGGAGTATAGGACATACTATATATAAAACTTACATTAAACCTTACAAAGGGAACAGAGATAATTAACATTTGTTCTCAAGCTGGGCACCAGTAGCTCACGCATATAATCCTAGCTACCTAGTAGGCTGATATCTGAGGATCACAGTTCAAAGCCAGCCCAGGCAGGAAAGGGCAGGAAAGTCCATGAGACTCTTATCTCCAATAAACCACTCAGAAAACTGAAGTGGTGCAGTGGTTCAAGTGGTAGAGCCCTAGCCTTGAGCTGAAGAGATGAGGGACAGCGTTCAGTCAGGCCCAGAGTTCAAGCCCCATGACAGACAAAAAAAAAAAGATTTGTTCTCAAGCTAAAAGCCATTGAATGGGGCCTGATAATTTTCTTTCTGTGGCTCAAGTGGTGAGCACTAACCTTAAGCAAAAAAAGCTAAGGATCAGCACCCAATCCCTGAATTCAGGCTCTAGAATCTGTACATACACACATACTCACAAAAGACAAAAACAGCAGACAAATTCATCTTTATAGTAAGCATTTTCCTTAGAACTATATTCTCTTTGTAAGATATTAAAAGATTAAGCCAGGCACAGTGGCTCATGCCTGTAATCCTAGTTATGCAGGAGGCTGAGGATCATGGTTCAAAGCCAGTCTGGGCAGGAAAGTCCCTATGAGACTCTTATCTCCAATAAATCACCAGAAAACCAGAAGTGGCACTGTAGCTCAATTGGTAGAGCACTTGCCTTGAGCTGAAGAGCTGAGGGACAGAGCCCAAGCCTGGAGTTCAAGCCCCACAACTGACAAAAAAATTAAAAATAAAAATAAATAAAATAAAATATTACTTTATTATTATGAGGTTCAGAGAATATGATTTTGTTTCATTTTAAAAACTTAAAACGTTAGCCGGGCGCTGGTGGCTCACGCCTGTAATACTAGCTACTCAGGAGGCTGAGATCTGAGGATCGCGGTTCAAAGCCAGCCCGGGCAGGAGAGACCGTGAGACTCCTATCTCCAATAAACCACCAGAAAACCAGAAGTGGGGCTGTAGCTCAAGTGGTAGAGCGCTCGCCTTGAGCTGAAGAGCTGAGGGACAGCGCCCAGGCCCAGAGTTCAAGCCCCACGACCAACAAAAAAAAAAAAAAACTTAAACGTTTTATTTAATATTTTTGTTAATACTACTAAAAATTCTTTATAAATATTAACTCATTTAATCCTCTTAGTAAACCTGGGAGGTAAATACTATTGTGTTTATTTTACTGATGAAACTAAGAAATAGAGAAGTTGAGTAATTTACTCAGTCATAAGCTGGTGTGGTTCCTACTCAGGTAGTCTAGCTTCAGAAGCTTTGTTCTTAATTATTATGCTATATTGCCTCAATTTCTTTATAAGACAAAGACACTGTCTAGAAGCTAGTGGCATATATTAAGTGTCCAACATTATACTAGATATTATAAGAAATATAAAACAGTTGTAAGGCTGGGCACTGGTGGCTCATGCCTGTAATCCTAGCTACTCAGGAAGCTGAGATCTGAGGATCATCTTTCAAAGCCAGCCTGGGCAGGAAAGTCCAGGAGACTCTTATCTCCAGTTAACCACCAGAAAACTGGAAGTGGTATTGTGGCCCAAGTGGTAGAGCACTCACTTTGAGCTAAAGAGGGACAGTGCCCTTGCCCAGAGTTCAAGCCTGCAACTGACAAAAATAATAATAATAATAGTAAGCCTTTTTTTGAGTTCATAACCTGGTTGGGGAAAAGATAATAGCAATTAATATGGCAACTATTTTTTTTGGGGGGGGGGTCCGGTTGTGGGGCCTGAACTCTGGGCCTGGGTGCCGTCCCTCAGCTCTTCAGCTCAAGGCTAGCGCTCTACCACTTGAGCCACAGCGCCACTTCCCGCTTTTTTCTTTTTGCTTATGTGGTGCTGAGGAATCGAACCCAGGGCCTCATGCATTGCAAGGTGCTATACCACTGAGCCACATTCCCAGCACCTAATATGGCAACTATTAAATCATTGTCTACCAGAAAACTTTCAATAACTAGCAAAATATGCACTTGTTTTTTAAATTTCCCATGTATAGCATAAAATCTAGTGCCTAGTAGACATGCAATTAATATGAATGAATATGAATGATCTTAAATATTCGTGCCTGTACAATGAACAGACCTAGGTTACTATAACCTATAACCCAGGTTGTTGTTATATTTAGAGAGAGAATTCCTTGCTATTCCACTTAGTGGGTTTGTCATCTTAACTAGAGATACCAAACAGTATTTTGACAACCTTTCTTTTTTGTTTTTCATTATTGCTATGGGGATTGATTAATTTGATTTTTTTCTTTTGTATGATTCAGTGGAGCAGCGTGACTTCATTGGAGTGGACAGCACAGGAAAGAGGCTGCTCTTTATGGCTAATGAAGCAGACTTGGATGAAGAGTTGGTCATTAAGGGATCCATCCTGCAGAAGTAAGCCCTAAGGATTGCCTTCTTGGCAATTCTCCTTGTTTTAAAACAAAATAAAACCACCCACCATGGGGAAGAGGGAATGAAAACTAGATGATACTGTGTGAAACTGACAAAAGTATGTGGATGTTTTTTCCATAAGACAGGATGAAGGTTTTTCTTCACTTCATGAGCTTAGCTTTCCCTATCTTTTCTTGACAAAGTAGCACCACATCCTGCATAGGAGTAGGGCAGAAAGCATCTGTGGACAAAACAAGACTAGTTTCTTTAAAAAAAAAAAATAGTAAAGCATAAAATTTATCATATTCTTTTTTTTTTTTTCTTTTCCATTTGAGGGTATAATGCTTCTGGCTTGCTAGGAAGGCATTCTACTGCTTGAATCACACCTCCAGCCCTTTTTTCTCTGGTTATTTTCTCTGATATTTTTGGCTGGACCAGGATCCTCCTGTTTGCACTTTCTACTATAACTGGGATGACAAGCATGCTTTACCACATCATTTTTTTTGTTGTTGTTGTTATTGTTAAATTGGGATCCTCTGAAACTTCCTTATCTAATCAACTAAGAATCATGATCCTTCCAATCTCAGCCTCTCATATAGCTGGGTTGATGGGTACATATCACCATGCCTCATTATTACTTGGGATGAGATCTCACAAAATCTTTTTTTTTTTTGGCTGGTCCTGGGGCTTGAATTCAGGGCCTGGGCTCTGACCCTGAGCCTCTTTGTGCTCAAGGCTAGCACTCTACTGCTTGAGCTATAACACCACTTCCAGCTTTTTCTGAATAGTTTATTGGAGATAAGAGTTTCACAGACTTTTCTGTCCAGGCTAACTTTGAACCACCATCCTCAGATCTTAGCCTCCTGAATAGCTAGGGTTACAGGTGTGAGCTATCAGTGCCTGGCTTCACAAACTTTTTACCTGGGCTGGCCTCAAACTGTGATCTTCCTCATCTCTGCCTCTTGAGCAGCAAGTGTTATACAGACAAGCCACCACACCCAGTTTTTCCACTTTTTTGAAAGAAGACATTTTTATTTTGGGGGGGAGGGGTCCGGTCGTGGGGCCTGAACTCTGGGCCTGGGCGCTGTCCCTCAGCTCTTCAGCTCAAGGCTAGCGCTCTACCACTTGAGCCACAGTGCCAGAAAGTAGACATTTTAATAGGTGTGTAATGCTATTAAATTCAGAATCTTTTAGTGCAAAACTAAACATAGCCAGCCCTGTCACATTAATATTTCTTAACTGCTTATTCAGCATGGATTTTTAAAAATAAAAAACTACCATACTCAGGGCTTCCTGCCTGGTGCAAGTATATAATATGGTCAGTAAATATTGAGGCCGGGGGCTGGGAAGGTGGCTCAGTGGTAGAGTGCTTGCCTTGCATGCATGAGGCCTGAGTTCAACTCCTCAGTACCTCATAAGCAGAAAAAGCCGGAAGTGATGCTGTGGCTCAAGTGGTAGAGTGCTAGCCTTGAGCTGAAGAGCTAAGGGACAACACCCAGGCCCAGAGTTCAGGCCCCACAACCAACTTTAAAAATATATATATTGGGGGCTGGGCGCTGGTGGCTCACGCCTGTAATCCTAGCTACTCAGGAGGCTGAGATCTGAGGATCACGGTTCAAAGCCAGCCCGGGCAGGAGAGACCGTGAGACTCCTATCTCCAATATACCACCAGAAAACCGGAAGTGGCACTGTAGCTCAAGTGGTAGAGTGCTCGCCTTGAGCTGAAGAGCTGAGGGACAGCGCCCAGGCCCAGAGTTCAAGCCCCATGACCGACAAAAAAAAAAAAAAAATATATATATATATATATATAGGGGGCCTATGTAGGGTGAATATGAGATAACTAATTTAAGAAAAGGAATATCTTACTTTTTGCCTCTGCTGTCTAACACACCAGAGATAGGAATATATATATTTCAGAGTAAATAATTTAGTAAAATCAAACTAAGCTCTGGCTTCAGTTAGGCCCAGTTACTTCTATGGATAAAAGTTCTATATTAGTACTTTTGTTTTCTCATCTGTAAAATAATAATACAATATTGAGGAATAAATGAGATAATGAACATAAACCAACTACTATTTTTATTAATAATTTTTATTGAGATTAAGTGATTACATAAATTTCACAAATTTCACAGTATTGTGATACTTAGTCACAAACACATTTTAACCTTCACAAGGCAAATTGTCATTATCATGGTCTATAATGTTTGTGAATTCTATGAGCTTTGCCAAGACAACTATTTCTTCCACATCAGGTGATAAGTAAATTTCTTTCCTTTTTTTTTTTTTGTCGGTCGTGTGGCTTGAACTCTACGCCTGGGAGCTGTCCATGAGCTCATTTTCCTCAAAGCTAGCATTCTACCACTTTGAGCCACAGTACCATTTCTGGTTTTCTGGTGGTTAATTGGAGATAAGAGTCTCATGGATGTTCCTGCATGGGCTGACTTTGAACAGCAATCTTTAGATCTCAGCCTCCTGAATAGCAAGAATTACAGGCAAGAGCCACCAGTGCCCCACTAGTATCCTTTTTTCTGCTCTTTTTTTTTTAACCTCTTACGGAACTAGTTTATGGTTCCATGTAGTGATTAAGTAAATGTCTTAATCCCAATAGTCTAGCCAAGAGAGTAAGGCTTGTGCATAATAGGAGCAAAGAAGATGGACATAGAAGTAAGGAAAAGAGCCAGAAGTGGTGGCACACACCTGTAATACTAGCTCCTCTGGAGGGAGAGGTAGGACCAGAAGTTGGAAACCAGCCTGTAATGCAGAGAGTGAAACCCTGTCCCAAAAAAGTGCTGACACCCTCTGTATATTTCCTTTTTAATAATAATTGAAAACATTTTTTTTGGGGGGGTCCGGTCATGGGGCCTGAACTCTGGGCCTGGGCGCTGTCCCTCAGCTCTTCAGCTCAAGGCTAGTGCTCTACCACTTGAGCCACAGCGCCACTTCCGGCTTTTTTCTTTTTGCTTATGTGGTGCTGAGGAATCGAACCCAGGGCCTCAGGCATGCAAGGCAAGCGTTCTACCACCGAGCCACCTTCCCAGCCCAATTGAAAACATTTTTGAAAAAGGGGTTGACAGTGTAGCTCAGTAGTAGATCACTTGCTTACCACATGCAATGCCCTGAGTTCAATCTCCATCACTGAAAAAATAAAATAGTTTGGCCCTATATAATGGCACACACCTGTAATCCTAGCTACTTAGAAGGTAGACAAGAGGATAGCAATTTGAGACCTGCTAGGGCAAAAAGTTAGTGATACTCTATCTTAAAAATGAGCCAGTCAGGGCTGGGAAGGTGGCTCAGTGGTAGAGCACTTGCCTTGCATGCATGAGGCCCTGGTTCACTTCCACCGCACCACATAAGCAAAAAGAAAAAAGCCAGAAGTGGCGCTGTGGCTCAAGTGGTAGAGTGTTAGCCTTGAGCTGAAGAGCTGAGGGACAGCGCCCAGGCCCAGAGTTCAAGCCCCAAGACCAGACACCGCCCCCCCCCCCCAAAAAAAAGAGCCAGTCAGGGGCTGGAAAGGTGGCTCAGTGGTAGAGCGCTCGCCTTGAGCTGAAGAGCTGAGGGACAATGCCCAGGCCCAGAATTCAAGACCCACAACCCCCCCCCCAAAAAAAAGAGCCAGTTGCTGGTTATAAATGGCTCATGCCTATAATTCTAGCTACTCAGAAAGCTGAGATTTGAGGATCGGGGTTCAAAGCCAGCCCAGGCAGAAAAAGTTGTGGAACTCTTTCTTTTTTCTTTCTTTCTTTTTTTTTTTTTTGGCCAGAGCTGGGTCTTGAACTCAGAGCCTGGACACTGTCCCTGAGCTTCTTTTTTTTTTTTTATTATTAATTTTTTATTGTAAAGATACTATACAGAGGGTTACAGTTACATGAGCAAGGTAATGAGTACACTTCCTATTGAGCATTGTTACCCCCTCCATTGTTTCCCCCTACCATCCCTTCCCTCCCTACCTTCTCTGAGGTTCTTTTTTTAATTGTGGTTAAGTGATTACATAATTTCCCAAATTTCACAGTATTGTGGAATAGTGATGCTCATTTAAAGTCACAAGTTCATTCTAACTTTCCTGGAGCAAATGTCTATCACAGTCTATAACATATAACGGTGTACACTATACACCATACATGTGATCAGCAGCATGGGGATATTTAGTAGTGGTTCGTCCAGATGAGTGGAAGTTCTTTGTTTCTTAAGTCCTGTTAATTTTGTCATATCACCTAACATTTTGGATTTAGCATCCACTTATCAGGGAGACCATGTACCGTTTGTCTCTTTGCTCTTGGCTTACCTTGCTCAACATGATTCCTTCTAGCTCCATCCATTTCCCTGCAAATGCCATTATTTTGTCATTTCTAATGGCTGCATAATATTCCATTGTGTATAGATACCACAAGTTTTGGATCCATTCATCTGTGGTGGGGCATCTGGGTTGTTTCCATATCCTAGCTATTGTGAACAATGCTGCAATAAACATGGAGGTACACGTGTCCTTGTATATTGGTTCCTGTTGTCCTGAGCTTCTTTTGCTCAAGGCTAGTGCTCTACCACTTGGAGCCACAGCACCACTTATGGTTTTCTGGTGGTTAATTGGAGATGAGTTTCACAGGGCTGGGAATGTGGCTCAAGTGGTAGAGTGCCTAGCCTTGAGCTTGAAGTCATCACTTAAGGGATAAAGTGCTTACCTACCAAGCACAAGGTTTTGCGTTCAATCCCTAGTACAGCAATCAATCAATAAATAAAATGGGAAAAGGGACTAGATATGTACCTCAAGTGGTAGAGCACTTGCTTAGCAAGTGCAAGGGCCTGGGCTCAATCCCAAGTACCACATGCATATAATGATTAAGTAAATGATTAATTAGCAAAAGGAAAAGAAAAAAGAAAAGAAGTGGAAAAAAACGACTGGAGAAGTAGATAAGTGGTAGAGCTCTTGCTTAGCATGTGGGAGGCCCTGGTTCCCATTCCTAACACAAGGTGAAAGAGAAAAATGTAAAAGAACAGAAAAGGAAGGGAACTTATTCAAAGTACACTATACACCTATGAAATTATCACTTTGAAGTTTCCTTGTACTATTAATGTATGCTATTGAAAGTAGATTTTTTTTTTAAATTGGTGAACAGAGGCTGGGAAGGTGGCTCAGTGGTAGAGCACATACCTTGCATGCATGAGGCTCTGGGTTCGATTCCTCAGCACCACATAAGCAAAAAGAAAAAAGCTGGAAGTGGCGCTGTGGCTCAAGTGATAGAGCGCTAGCCTTGAGCTGAAGAGCTGAGGGACAGCGCCCAGGCCCAGAGTTCAGGCCTCACGACCGGACCCCAAAAAACAAAAACAAAAAAAATTGGTGAACAGGTATATGTGAATTTTTCCCTCATAGATTTTAAGGCCTTGGGTAAGTACTTCCTAAGACTAGGTTGAAAGTTTGGCTGTTGGCAGATTTTTCCCTAATTCTTCTAATTTGTAATTTCCCCCCATCCCTGAATCTTGGGTGTGTGGTTGGAATATAAGGCAGCTGGCTTGATAAATAAACAGTAAAAATATTCTGTGACCCTCTGGGGCATTGTACTCCTCCTGCCTCAGTGAAATGGTGAGTAAAAGCTAATTGCAGCCAGATTTCAAAGTACTTTTTGAATGAGAGAATATAGTACTTTCAGTCTTTTTATAAAATTGAATTTCCAAAAGTAGGAGCTAGTTTCTATTAGATGAAGACCAAAATTATCTTGGAAAAGGACTTTGTGTAAATAGGAAAGCCAGAAACATCTTTTCTCAATTTTATTACTTTTGTAACGGTTGTAGAAAAAGGGGACAATGAAGGAATGTCTCATCTGTTTTCTCAGAGAAAGAAAAAGTATTACTTGGTGTCTGATATTATTTGTTGTTTCTGCCAGATACCAGGCATATTTGTATTGGAAAGTAGGATTAGGATAAGACATGTATTGAGCAGGACACCTGTTAAACCTATGGTCAGGTCCAGAGGCAATCTCCCCAGCACGCTTAGTCATCAGGTAGTACCTGTAACTTTACTCCAAAGGACTCAGATTCTTACAACTTCATTGGATTTGAATAAAACATATGTCTCATTGGTACATTTCTGACTTGTAGAGGCACTTTGTATAGTGAAGAATACTGGCATGATATTGGAAATTCAAGTGCAGAGAATTTGGGGCTTCACCCAGAAAGACTAGCTGTGTAGCCTTGACAGCAAATCATTCTGTTTCTCTAAGCCTCAGTTTCTCCAGCTAAAACTGACTTAGTTGGGCTTTAAAAACATCCTCTTTGGATCGCGGTTCAAAGCCAGCCTGGGCAAGAAAGACCATGAGACTCCTATCTCCAATAAACCACCAGAAAACCGGAAGTGGCGCTGTAGCTCAAGTGGTAGAGCGCTCGCCTTGAGCTGAAGAGCTGAGGGACAGCGCCCAGGCCCAGAGTTCAAGCCCCACGACCGACCAAAAAAAAAAAAAAAAACATCCTCTTTGTAGTATGCTTTATTAAAGGTTCAGGAGGATATTATACAATGATATAAATCAGTACCATTATAAATTCATGGTTCCACCACACTATAGAACATGACCCTACTTTCTCCTTCTCAGGGAAAATCCTAGTTAACTGATACTAATTTACCAAGCATGCTACTCTTGCTCATAACCTTATCTTTACTCAGACCCACCTTCATTTCCATTGCATCTGGGCATAATTTATGTCTTTCCCCCACCCACCACTTGTCTGTTGCCAATCCTGGGCCTTTAACTCTGGGCCTGGCCGCTGTCCCTAAGCAACTTTTGCTCAAGCTAGTACTCTTATCACTTGAGCCACAGCACCACTTCTGACTTGTTCTGTGATTAATTGGAGATAAGAGTCTCATGGACTTTCCTGCCCCAGCTAGCTTCAAATTGTGATCCTCAGATCTTAGCCTCCTGAGAATAACTAGGATTATAGGCATGAGCCACCAGTACCCAGTTTTGGTATGGTGTTTTTATGGGCAGAGCTGAGATCATTAATTTAAAAAAGGGCTGGCAGGCGGGGAAGGTGGTGCAGTAGTAGAGTGCTTACCTTGCATGCATGAGGTCCTGGGTTCGATTCCTCAGTACCACATAAGCAGAAAAGGCCGGAAGTGGTACTGTGGCTCAAGTGGTAGAGTGCTAGCCTTGAACTGAAGAGCTGAGGGACAGCACCCAGGCCCAGAGTTCAGGCCCCACCACCGACAAAAGAAAGAAAGAAGGAAAGAAGGAAAGAAAGGAAGGAAAGAAGGGAGGGAGGGAGGGAAAGGAAAGGAAAGAAGGGAGGGAGGGAAAGAAAAGGAAAGGAAAGGAAAGAAAAAGGGCTGGCATGGCATTGTTTTCATATCATCTTTTTGATCAAAGCAGTAACATGTCCAGCCACGATTCAAAAGATGGAAATGTAGACTATATTTCTTGATGGGAAGAGCTTCAAAGTTACTTTACAAAAGGATGTAGGATCTGGGTAATGTGGCACATGCGTGTAATCTCAGTACGCAAGGAGGAAGAATAAGCAACAAGATAATAAGTTCAAGGTCTGGGCCACATAGTTAAGACACTATTTTATTTTATTAATTAACTGTCCAATTGCTAGGTACTGGTGGCTCATGTCTGTAATCCTAGTTATTGGGGAAACTGAGACCTGAGAATCAAGGTTCAAGCCAACTTTCACAGACAAATCTGAGACTTTTATCTCTAATTAACCAGCAAAAACCTGGAAGTGTTGGGGCTGGGAAGGTGGCTCAGTGGTAGAGCGCTTGCCTTGCATGCATGAGGCCCTGGGTTCAATTCCTTAGTACCACATAAGCAAAAAGAAAAAAGCCGGAAGTGGTGCTGTGGCTCAAGTGGTAGGTAGAGTTCTAGCCTTGAGCTGAAGAGCTGAGGGACAGCGCCCAGGCCCAGAGTTCAGGCCCCACGACCAGACCCCCCCCCAAAAAAAAAAAATTTTTTTTTAAATAAAACCTGGAAGTGGCCAGGCACCTGTGGCTCACAGCTATAATCCTAGCTACTAAAGAGACTGAGATCTGAGAATCACAGTTCAAAGCCAGCCCGGGCAGGAAAGTCTTTGGGAATCTTACCTCCAATTAACCATCAGGAAACCACAAGTGGCACTGTGGCTCAAGTGGTAGAACGCTCCCTTGCCTTAAGCTGAAGATCTGAAGGACAGCTCCCAGGCCCAGAGATCATCAAGCCCCAGGACCAACCAAAAAAAAAAACCTGGAAGTGGAGAGATGGCTCAAGTATAGTGACATCTTTGGAGCAAAAAAAACCAGGCAAGAGTGTAAGGACCTGAGTTCTAGTCAGAGCTGGCACAAAAATAAATAGATAGATAGATAGATAGATAGATAGATAGATAGATAGATAGATAGATAGATAGATAGATAGATAGATAGATAGATAGATAGATAGAGCTGCAGAAAAGGTGATTGAGTTTTCTTACTCAAAAGTGGTACTCTATCACTTGAGCCACCTCCAGTACAGAGTTTTCATAGAATTTTACTGTATCTTCTATGAGTATGGAGTAATACATGTCAAATCTTGGGTGTAAAGTGTGGCCTTCAGAAAGTGAAATGTTTAGTGTAGAAACAGTAAAATGCCTAACCAAAGTTTTTGGAAGCCTCATAGTTTGATACAGAGTTTCCAGAGAGAAGACCCTTTATGTTTTTGGGGTTTTTTTTTTGTCGGTTATGGGGCTTGAACTCTGGACCTGGGCACTATCCCTCAGCTCTTCAGCTTAAGGCAAGCTCTGTACCACTTGAGCCACAACACCACTTCCAGTTTTCTGAGTCGTTTATTGGAGGTTATAGTCTCACGGACTTTTACTGTCTGGACTGGCTTTGAAGTGTGATCCTCTGATCTCAGCCTCTGGAGTAGCTAGGCATACAGGCATGAGCCATCAGTGCCCCTTTATGTTTTTATGTGGTAGAATCAAAATTGCCCAACATCCTAGTCTACCCAGGGTGAGGTATAGGCAGCATGGCTCCAACCGTTAGTGGTTACTAGATGCATACTACCTAATCTGTTACCTAATTGTAAACCCCTTTTCATTTTTTTTTTAGGCACCCTAGGATACATTTCCATACCGGCCTTGTAGATGCCCATCTCTACTGCTTGAAAAAATATGTTGTGGATTTCCTAATGGAAAATAAGTAAGAAAGAGGGAAACTCTGATAGTTCATGCTTATAATCATAGGGGATCTAAGAACCTGACTTTAAATACTAGCTCTGTTTTTAGTTGATAGATCTGGATATATACAGGAATATCAAGGGGAAGAGAATTATTTCTCTGTGTCCAATATGATTTTTCCCTCAAATAAGAAGGTCAATGAAGGTCAACAGCAAGCTATGGTAAAATGAATTCTCATACAAAGCTTTCCTGAAAATTGTTCTTTCTTTCTTTCCCACCCCTCCCAGGACACTGTTGCCCTGCTCCTCTCTGACTTGTCCTATATTTCATTCCATCAACTCATATATACTGGGCATACTTCATGAAGGGGCTTTGTGTTAGATTAACCATGTGGTCATTATATATTTTAATGGAAACAGGAAAAGGTATCAGAAGTAAGGAGCAAGTTAGGGAAATAATGCCACAGAAAGTAAGGAATGACCTGGCTGGGTACCAGTGGCTCATGCCTGGAATCCTAGCTACTCAAGGGGCAATCTAAGGATGGCAGTTCAAAGCCAGCCAGGGCAGAATAGTCCTCATGAGACTTATATACAATTAACCTCTCAAGAAGTGGAAGTGAAACTGTGGTTCAAGTGGTAGAATACTATCCTTGGGCACAAATAGCCTTAGAGACAGTGCCCAGGCCCTGAGTTCAAGCCCCTAACCACAAAAGGGGGGTGGAGGTAGAGCCAGGCACCAGTGGTTCACACCTGTAATCCTAGCTACTCAGAAGACTGAGATCTGAGGATCACAATTCAAAGCTAGCCCAGGCAGGAAAGTCTGTGGGGACTCTTTTTTTTTGTTGGTTTTTTTGTTTTGTTTTGTTTTTTTGCGTCCGGTCGTGGGGCCTGAACTCGGCCTGGGCACTGTCCCTCAGCTCTTCAGCTCAAGGCTAGCGCTCTACCACTTGAGCCTCTGTGGAACTCTTATCTCCAATTAACCACCAGAAAAACAGAAGTGGCACTGTAGCTCAAGTGATACAGTGCTTGCCTTGAGCAGAAAAGCTCAGGGACAGTGCCCAGGCCAAGAGTTCAAGGGGGAGGTGCAGGGGGGCTTGACCTGTGACTATGAGACTTCGGAAATTCAAAAAGTAAAAGGAGGGCTGAGAGTGTGACTTAGTGGTAGAGTGCTTGCTTAGTGTACATGAAGCCCTAGGTTCAATTCCTCACTACCACATAAACAGAAAAGGCCGGAACTGACACTGTGACTCAAGTGGTAGAGTACTAGCCTTTTTGTTGTTGTTGTTGGTTGTGGGGCTTGAACTCTGGGCCTGGGTGCTGTCCTTCAGCTCTTCAGCTCAAGGCTATCACTCTATCTCTTGAGCCACAGTACCGCTTCTGGTTTTCTTTTTTTGTTGTTTTTTGTTTTTGTTTTTGGTCCCGTCATGGGGCCTGAACTCTAGGCCTGGGCACTGTCCCTCAGCTCTTCAGCTCAAGGCTAGTGCCCTACCACTTGAGCCACAGCGCCACTTCCGGCTTTTTTCTTTTTGCTTATGTGGTGCTGAGGAATCGAACCCAGGGCCTCAGGCATGCAAGGCAAGCGCTCTACCACTGAGCCAACTTCCCAGCCCCCGCTTCTGGTTTCTGAGTGGTTTATTGGAGGTCAGAGTCTCACATACTTTCCTGCCACAGCTGGCTTTGAACCGAGATCCTTAGGTCTCAGCCACCTGGGGAGCTAGGATTACAGGCGTGAGCCACCAGCGCCCAGCAGCTTTGAACATTATTTCATTAATATTTTCCTGTAGCTAAGCTAGGTATATTGGTTCTTGCATATAATCCCAGCCCTTGGGAGGCAGAAAGATCTCAAGTTGGAGGCCAGCCTGGGCTACATCAAGAAACTCGATCTTGCTGGGTGCCAGCTTGAGCACAAAGTTCAGGGACAGCACCTAGACCTAGAGGAGGAGGAGGAGGAAAAAAGAAGAAGAGGAGGAGGAGGAGGAAAGAAGAAGAAGAAGAAGAAGAAGAAGAGGAGGGGGGGGAAGGAGGAGGAAGAGGAGGAGGAGGAGGAGGAAAAGGAAGAAAAAAACTTCTTCAGGGCTGGTTGTGTAGCTATGTATGACATGCATGAAACCCTCAAGTTGATTCCTCAGTACCACATACATAGAAAAATCCAGAAGTGGCACTGTGGCTCAAGTGGTAGAGTGCTAACTGTGAGCAAAAGAAGCTCAGGGACAGTGCCCAGGTCCTGAGTTCAAGCCCTAGGATTGGCAAAAAGAAAGAAACTTCAAGCCAGGCATCAGTGGCTCATGCCTGTAATCTTAGCTACTCAGGAGGCTGAGATATGAGGATCTCAAAACCAGACTGGGCAGCAAAGTCCATGAGACTTTATCTCCATTTAACCACCAGAAACCAGAAGTGGTGCTGGGCTCAAGTGGTAGAGCAATAGCTTTGAGCTGAAGAGCTGAGGGATAGCTCCCGTGCCAAGCCCCATGACTGATCACAAAGAAAACAAAAAGAAACTTCATCTCAAAAAATAATAATAGGGCTGGAAGGTGGCTCAGTGGTAGAGTGCTTGCCTTGCATGCATGAGGCCCTGGGTTTGATTCCTTAGCACCACATAAGCAGAAAAGGCTGGAAGTGGTGCTGTGGCTCAGGTGGTAGAGTGCTAGCCTTGAGCTGAAGAGCTGAGGGACATTGCCTCGGCCCAGAGTTCAGCCCCCACAACAGACCAAAAAAAAAAAGAGAGAGAGAGAGAGAGAGTCTTATGGACTTTCCTGCTCGGTCTGGCTTTGAACTGTGATCCTCAGATCTCAGCCTCCTGAGTAGATAGGATTACAGGTGTGAGCCACCGGCACCTGGCTAATGAGGCCCTAAATTTAAGCCCCAGTACTGGCACATACACACATACAAAAGTAGGGGAGTAAGTGTAGCTCAGTGATGGAGTGCTTGGCTAACAAGCACAAGACCCTGGGTTCACAGCCCTAGTACCACCAGAGAGAGGGAGACAGAAAAGAAGGGAGAGAGGGAGGAATGTTAGTTCAGCTAACAGCTTTTAGACCAAAGTCACGATTTTCACAATGTTATACCACTTCTTGGCAGAGCCTTGAGCTACCTCCATTTTGACTAGGAAACAACGAAGAATAATTATATCCTTCACTATGTTGCTAAGCCTGCTGCCTTATAGGATGAACTCAGCAAAAGTTGGAGGGACAGCTTCATATCTTCTCTTAACATTACTCTTTCCCAATCTCCTTGAGGCTCTGCTGGTAGGGCTGTTTGCCAAGTGTTGTTTGCTTGCCTCCCTTACAGTGACAGTTTGTTTGGTCCATAATGTAAATATCATGGCCCTGAAATCCTCCAGCTGCCTGTGCTTTGTCACTTTTTCAAAGGGAACTGACTTGTTTTCTAACTGAGGGGGCCCAGGGAACATTTGCTACCCACACTAGTGTGAAGCATTAAAATCAGAGAACATGGAGCTAAGAATGACTGTTGTTTCATTCTTTGTATTCATATGGAAATTCTTAATCTCTACCATCAAAAGAATAGAGAAAAAAATCACATTGAAATTCAATATAAGAACTCCAGCTTACACAGAATTTTTCCAAGATGTTTAACTTGATCCTTTAAAAATAACAAAGACCATGAACTGTGTAGCTCCATGGTTTGCATTTTTTCTTGCCCTCCTCAGTCTCTGCTTCTGTCTTGCCTTCCTACCTATGACTCCATCTGTGTGTTATTGTGTCAGAGCTTCTTTGACTGGGGCCAGGGATAAGAGTAGAAACTAAGCAATGGCAGTCAGGTTTATAAGGTTACCAATACTTCAACTCCTCTCAGGCCTCATCTTATCTCTGAGTATTGTAACTAATTTCCCTATCTTTGGTTTCCTTACTCTGGGCCACCTTCCATACTTATACCAAAAGTTATTTACTGAGAAATAAAACTGATCTTGCTATGTTCCTGCTTAAAAACTACCACTGGCTTCTCAGTTCAGATTTTCTAGAACCACATGCTTCTTTCTTGCCTACTTTGGTCAACTTCATCTCCCTCTATCCTTTTTTTTTTAAATATACACTAGGCCAGTGCCCACTGGATTATTAATCCCTAGAGATCAGAAACAGGTTTTCCAATGAAAAGGACTGAGGAATATTTGCTATTCACACTAGTATGCTAAAGCCTAGCATGATGATTGGCATATTATTACTTAATAAGTGTAAATGAGTAATTTAAAATTTTAACAAGATCACAATGTGAGAGAGAAAACTAAAAAACATGCTAGCCTCTCACTCATCTGATTTCATTCCCTTTACAAAGTATAAATCAGAAACACACTGACTAAACTGAGCACCAGTGGCTTATGCCTGTAATCATAGCTGCTTTGAAGGCTGAGATCTAATCATCAGAGTTCAACACCATCCCAGATAGGAAAGTCTGAGACTTTTTTGTTGTTGTTGTTGGTTGTAGGGCTTGAACTCTGGGCCTGGGCGCTGTCCCTTAGCTCTTCAGCTCAAGGCAAGCCCTCTACCACTTGAGCCACAGTACCACTTCGGGTTTTCTGGTGGTTTATTGGGGATAAGAGTTTCACGGTCTTTCCTGCCTGGGCTGGCTTTGAACCACGATCCTCAGATCTCACCCTCCTGAGTAGCTAGGATTATAGGCATGAGCCACCAGCACCCAGCTTGTGAAACTCTTCTTTCCAATTAACCTCCAGAAAACCAGGTGCCATGGTTCAACTTAGTAGAGCACTAGCCTTGCGGGAAAGAACTCAGGGACAGTGCCCAGGCCCTAAGTTCAAGCCCCATGACTGGCAAAAATAAAGAAAAAAAGGCATAAAATTATAAAATTTGATAATTTTTACAAAGAAGAAACTCACCCACAATTAAACTGCTGTGAGAGAATATGGAATAAAAATCCTTTATAGGGCTGGGAAGGTGGCTCAGTGGTAGAGCGCTTGCCTTGCATGCCAGAGGCCCTGGGTTCGATTCCTCAGCACCACATATGCAAAAAGAAAAAAAAAAGCCTGAAGTGGCGCTGTGGCTCAAGTGGTAGAGTGTTTGCCTTGAGCTGAAGAGCTGAGGGACAGCACCCAGGCCCAGAGTTCAGGCCCCACGACCGGACCCAAAAAAAAAAAAAATCCTTTATAAAGTCATTATGTAACATAGCTGTTGTCATTAAAAGATTTTAGACGGGTGCCCAGTGGCCCATGCCTGTAATCCTAGCTACTTAGGAGGGTGAGATCTAAGGATCTTGGTTCAAAGCCAGCCCCTGCAGGAAAGGCCATGAAATTCTTGTTTTTGTTTTGTTTTTTTTTTTTATTTTGGGTCCAGTCATGGGCCTGAACTCTGAGCCTGGGCGCTGCCCCTCAGCTCTTCAGCTCAAGGCTAGCGCTCTACCACTTGAGCCACAGAACCACTTCCGGCAGGGCCTCAAGCATGCAAGGCAAGCACTTTACCACTGAGCCACCTTCCCAGCCCCAAGGCCGTGAAACTCTTATCTCCAATAAACCACCAGAAACGTGGAAGTGGTGCTGTGGCTCAAGTGGTAGTGCTAGCCTTGAGCTGAAGAGCTGAAGGACAGCACCCAGGCCCAGAGTTCAAGCCCCACAACCAATAAAAAAAAAAAAAAAAAAGATTTTAAGGTATGTAATTCACTCCTACAACTAGGTTAAGGAGGAAAACAAGCTTAATACATGCAGAAAAGAAAGTATTTTAATAAAATTCAGTATTTGTTTATACATGAAAGATTGTAACAAGCTAGAAATAAAAGAAAACTTCTTTAACTTGATAATGAGTAACCACAATAAATCTTCAACAGTCTTCATTGTAAATGATCAAACTATACAATTCCCTTTACAATTAAGAATAAGGGGCTGGCAAGGTGGCTCAGTGGTAGAGCGCTTGCCTTGCATGCATGAGGCCCTGGGTTCGATTCCTCAGCACCACATAAGCAAAAAGAAAAAAGCCGGAAGTGGTGCTGTGGCTCAAGTGGTAGAGCGCTAGCCTTGAGCTGAAGAACTGAGGGACAGTGCCCAAGCCCAGAGTTCAGGCCCCATGACCGGACCCAAAAAAAAAAAAGAAAGAAAAGAAAAAGCCAGCTGGGCACCAGCGTCTCATGCACAGTGTAATCCTAGCTACTCAGGAGGCTGAGATTGAGGATTGCAGTTCAAAGCCAGCCCAGGGAGTAAAGTCCATGAGATTCTTACCTCCAATAAGCCACTAGAAAACCAGAAGTAGCACTGTGGCTTAAGCTGTAGAGTACTCGACTTGAGCTGAAGACCTGAGGGACAGCACCCAGACACAAAGTTCAAGCCCCACAACTGACAAAAAAAAAAAAAGAATAAGCCATATTGATATGCCTATAGTCACAGCTACTGGGGAGCTCTTTTGCTCAAGGCTAGCACTCTACCACTTTGAGCCACAGTATCACTTCCAGATTTCTGGTGGTTAATTGAAGGTAAGAGACTCACTGACTTTCCTGCCCATGTGGTTTCTAACTGTGATCCTCAGATCTCAGCCTCCTGAGTAGCCAGGATTATAGGCATGAGCCACTGGTGCCCAGCTGAGAAAAAAAATTAATGTTTTTTGTTTTGGTTTGGTTTTTTTGGGGGTCTGGTCTTGGGGCCTGGGCACTGTCCCTCAGCTCTTCAGCTCAAGGCTAGCACTCTACCACTTGAGCCACAGTGCCAATTCTGGCTTTTTTCTTTTTGCTTATGTGGTGCCGAGAAATTGAACCCAGGGCCTCATGCATGCAAGGCAAGCGCTCTACCACTGAGCCACCTTCCCAGCCCCAAATTTAATGTTTTACAACAATTCTTTTTATTTTTCTTTTTTGTGAGGCTTGAATTCAGGGACTGGGCACTGTCCTTGAGCTCTTTTGCTCAAGGTTAATGCTCTACCATTTTGAGCCACAGTGCCACTTCTTTATTTTTTTTTCAGTACACTATAATTTTTTTTCTGAAAATACTGTACAAAGTGGTTACAATTACATGGGCAAGGTAATGAGTACATTTTTTTTTATGAATACATTTCTTTGCCTCCTCCATTGTTTTCCCTTCCCATCCCTTCCCATCTCCCACTTACCTAACGCCCCCTTCTTTAGATATTTTTTATTGTTATGATTAAGTAATTGTAGGAGATTACAATTCCAGAAGTGGGTTATGAATACCGTGCTTCTTGGCCAATGTCACCCCTTCCTTTGTTCTCCCCCTTTTTCCCCCATGTCCCTACTCTCAAGTTACTTAGGTTTTTATATAATGCACATTGAATATAATGACTAAAAGTATTTTGCTTTTTATTTTAGTTGCTACCAATGAAGAGTCAGAGCACCATATATATTAAAATACACACAGGCTCAAGACTGTAATCCTAGTTACTTAGAAGGCAAATTTCAGAGGACCTTGATTAGAGGCCAGCCTGAGCATAAAAGTTTGGAAGATTCCATCTCAACTAAAGGCTTGGTGTGATGAATGATATGTACCTGTTATCCTAGCCACAGGGGAAGAACAATGGCTGGACATAGTCGTTCAAGCCTGTCATCCCCAGCAACATGGGGAAAAACAGTAGAAGAATTGACTCTAGACCAGCCTGTTCATAAAGCAAGATCCTACCTTGAAAATAACCAAGGCAGGGCTGAGAATATAGCTTAGTGGTAGAGTGCTTGCCTAGCATGCATGAAGCCTGGATTTGATTCCTCAGTACCAAATAAACAGAAAAAGCCAAAAGTGGTACCTGTGACTCAAGTGGTAGAGCACTAGCCTTGAGCACAGAGAGGCTCAGGGCTAGAGCCCCGGCCCTGAGTGCAAGCCCAGGCCTGGCAAAAAGAAAAAAGAAAAGAACGGGGCTGGGAAGGTGGCTCAGTGGTAGAGCGCTTTCCTTGCATGCCTGAGGCCCTGGGTTCGATTCCTCAGCACCACATAAGCAAAAAGAAAAAAGCCGGAAGTGGCGCTGTGGCTCAAGTGTTAGAACGCTAGCCTTGAGCTGAAGAGCTGAAGGACAGCGCCCAGGCCCAGAGTTCAGGCCCCACAACCAGACCCAAAAAAAGAAAAGAACCAAGGCAAAAGAGGCTAGAGGCATGGCTCAAGTGGTATGGTGCCTGCCTTGCAAGCATAAAATCATAAATTCAATCTCTAGCAATACAAAATAATACAAATATGTATATGTGCATGTATAGGTATACACACACACCTATGTATGTAGATGGGACTTCTGAAAAAAATATTTGTTCCTTGACTGAGGGGAAGAATTCTCAGCTTCAGAACTTTATACCCTCCCATTCCCAGCCTGAAGCTTATGAGAGTTCAGATCTTCTTCATCTCCAGAACTGCCAAATAAATTTTACATTTGATCTCTTTCAGTCCCAATGTGACATGAAAGAATTTGACTTTTCCTTGACATGTAGTTTTTTAATCCCAGTAGGGTCTAATTAGGTCTCTCATATTGGGCCATTGTTTCTTCCTAGATCAATCACTTCTATCCGGAGTGAACTGATTCCATATTTAGTAAGGAAACAGTTTTCCTCAGTTTCCTCACAACAGAAGCAAGAAGAAAAAGAGGAAGATGTAAAGAAAAAGGAGCTGAAATCCTTAGGTCAGTGCTTGGGTTGATACAGTAAAAACGGGGAGAGGGTGGAAGTACTTGCCCAGCAAGCACAAAGCCCTGAGTTCAAACTCCAGTACCAATTTTAAGGTGGGTAACCCCACTCCCTCAAATCTGGGTAGTGACAACACATTTTGTCACTAGTCTATTTAGAGACAAACTAATTCTTCCAGTCAAGTTCTCTGGTTCATATCACTGTTTGGCTATTTTCCTCACAAGACCATTATGTCTTGATTAGAGGCTAGCCTAAGCACAAAAGTTTGGAAGATTCCAGTAGAAATTCTACTTCTGAGTCACACCTCCAGCATCCATTACCCCTTTAAACTCAGCTTACCGTATCTCAGTTCCCTGGTTCCTTAGGCTCTAAGTAGACCTACTACTGATTAAACTTAGCCTCTTTGTCAAGAGAAGAAGGGTAAAGGAAGTGTACAATAACAGAGACCAACTAGACTGCCTCTCTTCTAGGAGATAGGTCTATCCTGTTTGCTCTCCTATCACCCCTGGCCTGAGCTGGTTGGTAGGTACTCAGAAAGAGAGGTAGGTAGGTACTCAGAGAGAGAAGAGAGAAAGACAGAGACAGAAACAGGATAGTATAACAAAATAGTCAAGATTATAAGACTTGGCATCAAACAGACTAGGATTTGAAATCTTACTGCTCTTTTTTAGCTCTGTGACCTGAGGCAAATTACTCATTATTCTCAGTTTTCATACCAAATAAAAGATAACAAAGGTTTATTGTGAGAGTTGAAAACCCGAATGACCCATTTCTCTGACTCTATAGTGATATGCTATTTCTGTCATAGCACAGCTGTCAAGGCAAAGCCAACATGGCTGGTCACTAAGGCCTAGATACTTGCTTGTCTCATTTTATGATTTTAATGGTCATATTTTAATTTCCTTAGTAGTCCTTGTTTATCAAACTTGCTTTTAGGCCCTCTTTAGGCATTTTTATAGCATATAGTATCTCAAATACATAAGAAAGTACACTATCTCTTCTAACTTTCTGTCTCTGGTTTTGAGTTCCAGGAGGAAAAGTGTTAGGTATATCCTCTTTGAAATTTTGACTGAGTCTATATCCTTTCTGTCTTCTCTCATTCACTTGCTTGGTTTGAATGTATGTTCTGAAGATATTTATAGTTTTATAAAAGAACCCAATACACTCACCTTGGCTCCCTATGATGCCTGCTGGAATGCTTGTCGAGGAGACAGGTGGGAAGACTTGTCCAGATCACAGGTGCGCTGCTATGTCCACATCATGAAAGAAGGGCTCTGCTCTCGAGTGAGTACATTAGGACTCTACATGGAAGCAAACAAACAGGTAAGAAGATAGATTTAGAAGAGGAATCATGGAGCTTATACCTTAGTAGATATATTCCTTGTCTCATTTGGTACATAGTAACTTGTTCAGAATCCTTCACATTTCCAAGGCTGAATAAGACCTAGCACATGAGTGGAGACCATTGGGAGACCCAGGTATAGCAAAGGTCAAGTAAGTGGCCTGGTTTTAGAAGTGGGAACTCTAGGGTTAAAGGAAAGGCTAAGGTCTCCAGGAAGGCTAACTTTTAGCCTCAGGTTTTAGCATCTTCCTCATATTCTGTTCAGCATAGAAATGTCTACAGAACTTCATAAAGAATCATACTTTTTTTTTTTTTTTTTTTTTTTTTTTTTTGCTGGTCGTGGGGCCTGAACACTGGGCCTGGGCACTGTCCCTCAGCTCTTCAGTTCAAGGCTAACTCCCTACCACTTGAGCCACTTCCAGCTTTTTCTGCTTATATGGTGCTGAGGAGTTGAACCCAGGCCCCATGCATGCAAGGCAAGCACTCTACCACTGAGCCAGGTAAGCAGACATAAAGGAGGCTTTTTTTTTTTTTTTTTGTCGGTCATGGGGCTTGATTGAACTCTGGGCCTGGGCACTGTCCCTCAGCTTTTCAGCTCAAGGCTAGCACTCTACCACTTGAACCATAGTGCCACTTCCAGTTTTCTGGTGGTTTATTGGAGATAAGAGTCTCACAGACTTTCTTGCCTGGGCTGGCTATGAACCTCGATCCTCAGATCTCAGCCACCTGAGTAGCTAGGATTACAGGTGTGAGCCACCAGTGCCTGGCAGGAGGTTTCTTAATAAAGGAATAGCTAGGGGGCTAGGAAGGTGGCTCAGTGGTAGAGTGCTTGCCTTGCATGCATGAGGTCCTGGGTTCAATTCCTCAGCACCACATAAGCAGAAAAAAACAGAAGTGGGGCTGAGGCTCAAGTGGTAGAACGCTAGCCTTCAGCTGAAGAGCTGAGGGACAACATCCAGGCCCAGAGTTCAAGCCCCACAACCGACAAAATAAATAAATAAAAAATAAAGGAATAGCTAAGTACCAGTGGCTCATACCTATAATACTAGCTCCTCAGGAGGCTAAGATCTGAGGATCACAGCTAGCCCAGACAGAAAAGCCCCCTAGAGACTTATGTCCAATAAACTACTCAAAAAACCAGAAGTGGCATTGTGGCTCAAGTGATAGAGCGCTAGCCTTGAGCAGGCCCATGGACAGCACCCAAGCCCTGAATTCAAGCCCAGGACTAGCAAAAAAGAAGAGGAGGAAGAGAAAAAGAGGAGGAGGAGGAAGAAGAAGAAAAAAGAAAAAGAAGTGAAGGAATATTACTGGGTGCTAGTGGTTCATGCCTGTAATCGTAGCTACTTAGGAGGCTGAGATCTGAAGATGGAGGTTCAAAGTCAGCCCAGGCAGTATAGTCTGTGAAACTTTTTTTTTTTTTTTTTTTTTGTTGTTGGTCCTTGGGCTTGACTCTGAGCCTGGACACTGTCCTTAAGCGCCTTTTACTCAAGGCTAGCACTCTATCATTTGAGCCACAGCTCCATTTCCTGCTTTTTCTGTGATTAATTAGAGAGATAAGTTTCACAGATTTTTCTGCCCAGTCTGGCTTTGAACCACAATCTTCAGATTTCAATCTCCTGGGTAGTTAGGATTGTAGTCAGGAGCTACCAGTACCTGGCTATCTATGAGATTCTTATCTCCAACAAACTACTCAGTAAAAGCCTAAAGTGGAGCTGTAGCTCAAGTGAGCTCTAGCCTTAAGCAAAAGAAGCTGAGATAGCACCCAGACCCCGAGTTCAAGCCCCAGGGCTGGCACATATTTAAAAAAAAAAAAAAAAAAGGAAGGAAGAAAGAAATGAGAAAAGAAAGAAAGGAATGTGGCTTGGTAGCAGAGTGCTTGCCTAGCGTGCATGGGGCCCTGGGTTCCATTCCTTAGTACCATATAAACTAATAATAATAATAAAAGAAAGTGAAGGAACAGAATGTAGAGTGGTCAGATGACAAAGACTCAAGAAAGGATTGAAACAGCTCAGTAAATAGTCTTGCTGGGTGCTGGTGACTCACGCCTGTAATCCTAGCCAGTCAGGAGGATGAGATCTGAGGATCACAGTTGAAAGCCAGCCCGGGCAGGAAAGTCAGTGAAACTCTTATCTCCAATAAAAACCACCCGAAAACAGAAAGTGGCTCTGTAGCTCAAGTGGTAGAGAGCTAACCTTGAGCTGAAGAGCTAAGGGACAGTGCTCAGGCCCAGTGTTCAAGCCCCATGACGCACAAAAAAAAAAAAATAGAGGGCTGGGAAGGTGGTTCAGTGGTAGAGAGCTTGCCTTGCATGCATGAGGCTCTGGTTCGATTCTCAGCACCACATAAGCAAAAAGAAAAAAGCCAGAAGTGGCACTATGGCTCAAGTGGTAGAGTGCTAGCCTTGAGCTGAAGAGCTGAGGGACAGTGACCAGGCCCAGAGTTCAGGCCCCACGACCGGACCCAAAAAAAAAAAAAAAAAAGAGTCTTGCCTCTCCTTCTACAGTTTGTGAGCTCTGAGTAAATGACTTCCATTGGAGGAGAAGCATAGCCCTCAAAGATAACCCAGATCAGCTGAGTGCCAATGCTCTTGCCTGTAATCCTAGCTACTCAGGAGGCTGAGATCTGAGGATTACAGTTCAAAGACAGCCTGGTCAGGAACATCCACGAGACTCTGATCTCCAATTAACCACCAGAAAACCAGAAGTGGAGCTGTGGTTCAAGTGGTAGAGTGCTTGCCTTGAGCTAAAGAGCTCAGGGACAGCACCCAGGCCCAGAGTTCAAGCCCCACAACTGACAAAAAAAAAAAATAGGGGGGAGGGGGGAGGCTGGGAAGGGAGGTGAAGGGTAAACAAAGGAGGAGGCTGCAATGCTTGGTAAGAAATGTATGCATTATCCTGCCCATGTAATTGTAGCCCCTCTGTACAGTATGTTCTCAAATAAAATTAAATTAAATTAAAAAAAAAAAGAATAAAAGATTTTAAGGTTTTAAGACAGGGTAGCGAAGGGAACAGTGGAAAGGCTAAGGGCATAGCAGAGCTCTTTACTGTATTGTAAATCCAGGAAGAACATTTAAGAGAGAAATATGGTGAGACCAGTAACAAAATTCAGAGGAATAAAGCAGTAAAGTATTAAGGTGAAGCTGGGCACCGGTGACTCATGCCTATAATCCTAGCTACTCAGGAGGCTGAGATCTGAGGATAGTTGTTCAAAGCCAGCCCGGGCAGGAGAGACCATGAGACTCCTATCTCCAATAAACCACCAGAAAACCGGAAGTGGCTCTGTAGCTCAAGTGGTAGAACACTCGCCTTGAGCTAAAGAGCTGAGGGACAGCACCCAGGCCCAGAGTTCAAGCCCCATGACCGACAAAGAAAAGAAAAAGATACCAGGAAGATTTGAGATTTTCCTGAAGAAAACTTGGCTCTAGAAACTTCAGAACCCCTACCAGTATATGGATATAACTTTAGTCCCAAACATTAAGCTTGCCTCAACCTGGATTGGTTATATATCCAAGGGAATCCCCTAAACCAGAAAACTGAGAAATCACAATTGGTCCCATGTTTACCCAGTTCTAGAATCTGTTAGCCTGTTCAGGAGGCAGGTTTATAGATAGAAAAATAATCTCTGAAGTGCAGCAGGAGCTATGCAGCAGAAAGTGTAGTAAATAGTAAAGATCCCAGGAGGGCTGGTAGAGTGCTTTCCTTGCATGCATGAGGCCCTGCGTTCAATTCCTCAGCACCACATAAGCAGAAAAAAAGCCAGAAGTGGCACTGTGGCTCAAGTGGTAGAGTGCTAGCCTTGAGCTGAAGAGCTGAAGGATAGTGTCCAGGCCCAGAGTTCAGACCCCATAACCAGCCAAAAAAAAAGAGCTGGGACTGGTCATATGCTCAGTAACCAGTGCTGGCAAGGCCTCCTCAGCTAGTGTGGCCACCACATACAGTGCTTTGACTAGTACTCTGTCCATGCTGATAGGTCACTAGCCAAAACCTCCTACACTATTAACTGTTTTTCAGTTTTCTCATCCTGGAGAAAGAATACTATGAACTTCCCTTTCATGTGTTCTTTTGAATGGTTAAAAAAAACACAATCAGGATCAATCCTGATTATGGAATTTGTCTAACATCTCTTCTATTCTTACCTTATACATGGCCACTGTAATTCAAGTGAGCAGTAAGTGATGCTGTGGTTCAAGTGGTAGAGTGCTAGCTGTAAGCCTTGAGCTGAGGGACAGCGCCCAGGCCCAGAGTTCAGGCCCCATGACTGGACCAAAAAAAAAAAAAAAAGAGGGATGGGAAGGTGGCTCAGTGGTAGAGCGCTTGCCTTGCATGCCTGAGACCCTGGGTTCAATTCCTCAGCACCACATAAGCAAAAAGAAAAAAGCCGGAAGTGGCACTGTGGCTCAAGTGGTAGAGCACTAGCCTTGAGCTGAAGAGCTGAGGGACAGCGCCCAGGCCCAGAGTTCAAGCCCCACAACCGGAATAAAAAAAAAAAAGAGAGAAAAAAAAAAAAGAAACAGTGGCAGAGAAACTTCCACATTTTTGGTTAGGCATAGGATTTTATCTAAAGTGGTTTTTTAAGTGTTTTTCTGGTCTTTAGTGACCAAATCTTTTTCTTCAAGGTGCCTAAACTGCTGACTGTTCTTTGTCCAGAAGAATCACTGGTCCATTCATCAGCCCAGATTGTCAACAAACACTTGGTAAGTGCTAACATGGGCAGGACAGGTGTGGGACATTTTCTAGGGGCACTGAAATTTATCCTTGAGAATCTAGATTTCAATCTTTTAGCTCTGAACTTGCTTAGCTTCATGAAAATCCCATGTGAATCCTGGTAATAAAGTTGCACTTAGAGTATTTTCTGTGCTTAAAGCATGGTTCAAATATAGACCACCTGCCTAGCAAGAATAAGACCTGAGTTCAACCCTAGTACCAACAACAACAAAAAAGATAAACAAGCTGGGCCCTGGTGACACACCTATAATCCTAGCTACTCAGGAAGCTGAGATCTGAGGATCGTGGTTTAAAGCCAGCCCCGGCAGGAAAGTCCATGAAACTCTGATCTCCAGTTAACCACCAGAAAACCAGAAGTGGTGCTGTGGCTCACATGGTAGAGTACTCACCTTGAGCTGAAGAGCTGAGAGACAGCGCCCAGGCCCAGAGTTCAAGCCCCACAACCAACAAAAAAATTCCAACTGAGCCAGGTACCAGTGGCTCATACCTGTAATCCTAGCTACTCAGGAGGCTGAGATCTGAACATCATAGTTCAAAGCCAGCCCAGGAAGAAAAGTCCCTGCAAGACTCTAATCTCCAATTAACTACTCAGAAACCAGAAACCAGAAGTACAGCTGTGGCTCAAGTGGTAGAGCACCAATCTTGAACAAAAGAGCTCAGGCAGGGACAATACCTAGGCCCCAGGACTGACAAAAAAAAAAAAATCTCCATTAGTCTTAGGTTCAAGTGGCCTGGGAGTGCTTTAGTTGGTTAAGTTGGATGGACAAGATTTTCTCTTTGCCTTTTGCAGGTTGGAGTTGACAGCCTCATCGGACCAGATACACAGGTTGGAGAGAAGTCATCCATTAAACGCTCAGTTATTGGTTCATCCTGTCTCATAAGAGATAGAGTGACTATTACCAATTGTATTCTCATGAATGCAGTTACCGTGGAAGAAGGGTATGTTTCCCTTTGTGCTCACTTGAGGCAAGGTTCCTAATATCCTCAGAAGGCTTTGGGCAGCCAGTCCAGCCCAGGAAAGGGCTTACTACGGAAAAAAGGAAGAAATGAGTAGCAAATGAGTAGCACCTAGCTCTTTTTTTTTTTTTTGGGTCCGGTTGTGGGGCCTGAACTCTGGGCCTAGACACTGTCCCTCAGCTCTTCAGGTCAAGCTTAACGCTCTACTGCTTGAGCCACTGTGCCACTTCTGGCTTTTTTTTTTTCTGCTTTTGTGGTGCTGAGGAATCAAAACCCAGGGCCTCATGCATGCAAGGTAAGCACTCTACCACTGAGCCACCTTCCCATCCCAGCACCTAGATCTTTCGAAGCCTTGGTTTTACCTCTATAATGAAAGACGTGAGGGCTGGGAAGGTGGCTCAGTGGTAGAGCGCTTGCCTTGCATGCCTGAGGCCCTGGGTTCGATTCCTCAGCACCACATAAGCAAAAAGAAAAAAAGACGGAAGTGGCGTTGTGGCTCAAGTGGTAGAGCGCTAGCCTTGAGCTGAAGAGCTGAGGGACAGTGCCCAGGCCCAGAGTTCAGGCCCCACGACCAGACCCCCCCCCCCCAAAAAAAAAAAAAAAAAAAGACACATGATTTCTCAAAGCATTGTGATCCTGGGAGAAGCTGCCTGCCCTTGCCTTGGATTCCTGCTTGATGAGTCCTGGCTTGATATTGGAAGTACTAGAGCAATACTGCCTCAAGACCTAAAGGTCATTTTTCCCTATCTCAGTATCCCAGAGCACTCCTGGAGGTAGAGGTCTAGAAGGAGTGTACCTATAAGCTATTATGTTTTTTTGGGTCCAGTTGTGGGGCCTAAACTCTGGGCCTGGATGCTGTCTCTCAGCTCTTCAGCTCAAAGCTAGCGCTCTACCACTTGAGCCACAGCGCCATTTGTGGCCTTTTCTGCTTATGTGGTGCTGAGGAATAGAACCCAGGGCCTCATGCATGCCAGGCAAGCGCTCTACCACTGAGCCACCTTCCCAGCCCCTAAGCTATTACGTTTTTTAAGACAAGCTTCTCTTCAAGGTATATTGTGTGTGAGAGAGCTTTTTCACTCAAGGCTGGTGTTTTATCACTTTCACTTCCTTGAAGTCACTTTAGAGCATCCTAAAATCTTGCTTTATGAACAGCCTGAACTTAAATAAGAAGACTTGAAAGATGTTTAGTGACTTTATTTTTCTATATGGCCCTCAGGTTTTTCGATGCATAAAATACAAATATGAGTAGTAGAAGAGAGATTTTTAGGAGGTAAATTATTTTCAGTCTTTTTTTTTGGGGGGGGGGTCCGGTCGTGGGGCCTGAACTCTGGGCCTGGGTGCTATCCCTCAGCTCTTCAGCTCAAGGCTAGCACTCTACCACTTGAGCCACAGCACCACTTCTGGCTTTTTTCTTATGTGGTGCGGAGGAATCGAACCCAGGGCCTCGAGCATACAAGGCAAGTGCTCTACCACTGAGCCACCTTCCCAGCCCCTATTTTCAGTCTTTTTTGGAAAGGAACTTTGCTTAAAGTAAAGCTTAGGCAGCCGGGCGCTGGTGGCTCACGCCTGTAATCCTAGCTACTCAGGAGGCTGAGATCTGAGGATCACAGTTCAAAGCCAGCCCGGGTAAGGAAAAGTCCATGAGACTCTTACCTCCAATAAACCACTAGAAAACCGGAAGTGGCGCTGTGGCTCAAGCAGTAGAGCACTCGCCTTGAGCTGAAGAGCTGAGGGACAGTGGTGCCCAATCCCAGAGTTCAAGCCCCACGACCAACCAAAAAAAAAAAAAAGGCTTAGGCAACCTTGAGCAAAAACACTGAAGGGGTAGTGGTCATGCCTATAATCCTACTCAGGAGGCTAAGGTCTGAGGATTGCTCTTCGAAGCCAGTCCAGGCAGAAAAGTTCATGAGATAGTGGGGATGGTGATTAGAGCCCTTAGCAATCTCTAACTTGGCTCCTGTGTTATAGAAGCAACATCCAGGGCAGCGTCATCTGTAACAATGCAGTGATTGAGAAGGGAGCAGATATCAAGGACTGTTTGGTTGGAAGTGGTCAGAGGATTGAAGCCAAAGGTAAATAAGAGTCCAAGTTACAATCACAGATGCTTTTTTTTTTTTTACAGATGCTATTTTATTTAACAAATTCAGTTTTTATTTTGGTGTTTTTGCTATATAAAAACCATTTATCGGACTATTATTCACTGGGCCTAGTGGAATACCAGTTACTTAGATGAATACAGGAGAATTGCAGTTTAAAGCCAGTCTGGTAAAAAAAAAAAAAAAAATAGTTCAGAAGGCTTTGTCTCACAGAACAAATGAGATATGATGGGGTACAATTGTAATCCCAGTTATGTGGAAGATAGAAGAATTAGGACTGTAGTCTGAGGCTGACAAATTAACAATATGTTGTCCAAAAACATACCTAAATCAAAAGAGGCTGGGGCATGGTTCAATAGGTAGGTCATTTGGCTAGCAAGCGTGGATCCCTGAATTCAAACTTCAATATTATGAGAGACAGACAAACAGAAACAGAGACATAGAGACAGAGACACAGAGAGAGACAGAGATACAGATGCTTTTTTTTTAACCTATTCACATTAGCACAGTAGGCAAGACATGAGAAACCAGCACATTCATGCACTGCAAGTGAGAATACAAGTCTATAAAGCCATTTTTGGAAAGCAATTAACATCACTGTCAATTTTTTTTTTTTGGTCAGTAATCGGGTTTGAACTGGGGCCTGGGTACTTTCCCTGAGCATTTTTGCTCAAGGCCAACACTCTACCACTTTGAGCCACAGAGCCACTTCTTGTTTTCTGGTGATTAATTGGAGATAACAGTCTCATATAAATCTATAAAAAGTGTGCTTGACACAGAGGACAAGTAATGCAGCAGAGACTCTGGAACTAACTCTGTCTTCCTAAATACCAGGAACATTTCCTCTGACCTGGTTTGGTTTTTTGGTGGTTGGTTGGTTGGTTGGTTGGTTAGTTGATGGGAGGGGCTTGCCAGTCCTGGGGCTTGAACTTAAAGCCTGGGCACTGTCCCTGAGCTTCTCTTTGCTCAAAGCTAGAACTCTTATCACTTGAGCCACAGCACCACTTCTGGCTTTTTATTTTTATGTGGTACTGAGGAATTGAACCCAGGACTTCATGCATGCTATGCAAGCACTCTACCACTAAGTCATATTTCCAGCCCCTGACCTGGTTTCTAAGACAGATAGTCACATAGATTCCTAGTCTGGGAAAGGGTTTGTCATTCTCAATGGCTTAAAGATGATTCTGTAAGCTATGTTGTGAACTTGCTCTGCCCAGCAGCTTATACAAAGATGGTATAATACTGAAAAAACATACAAAAACTGGGTGAAGCTAGGTGTCAGTGGTTCACACTTATAATCCCAGCTACTCAGGAGACTGAGATCTGAGAATTGTGGCTCAAAGCCAGCCCCTGGAGGAAAATTCATGGGACTTTTATCTCTAGTTACCACAAAAAAGCCAGAAGTGAAACTGTGGTTCAGTGGAAGAACATTATTAGTCTTTAGCAAAAAAGCTCAGGGAGGGCTGGAAAGGTGGCTCAGTGGTAGAGCACTTACCTTGCATGCATGAGGCCCTGGGTTTGATTCCTCAGCACCACATAAGCAAAAAGAAAAAAGCCAGAAGTGGCACTGTGGCTCAATTGGTAGAGCACTAGCCTTGAGCTGAAGAGCTGAGGGCCCAGGCCCAGAGTTCAGGCCCTGTAACCTGATCCAAAAAAAAAAAGCTCAGGACAGCACTCAGGCCCTGACTCCAAGTTCCAGGACTAGCACAAAAAAAAGAAAGAAAAAAAATTGTATATAGGGGCTGGGAAATTGGCTCAGTGGCAGAGCGCTTGCCTTGCATGCCTGAGGCCCTGGGTTCGATTCCTCAGCACCACATAAGCAAAAAGAAAAAAGCCGGAAGTGGTGCTGTGGCTCAAGTGGTAGAGTACTAGCCTTGAGCTGAAGAGCTGAGGGACAGTGCCCAAGCCCAGAGTTCAGGCCCCACGACTGGACCCAAAAAAAAACCCAAAAAAGCAAAAAAATTGTATATATTAGCAGGGATCAAACTCAGGGATACACTCATTTACAAGGCAAACAGTCTACCACTGGGTTGCATTCCTATTTCTGACTAAATATTTGTGTGTGTGTGTGTGTGTGTGTGTGTGTGTGTGTGTGTGTGTGCGCGCGCATGCACACACGCGTGCACATGCACATACACACACACATGCATATACCAGTCTTGAGATTTAAACCCCGGCCTACATGCTGACCCTGAGAGTTTTTGCTCAAGCCTGATGTCCATACCACTTCAGTCACAGCTCTACATCTAGCTTTTTGGTAGTTAATTGGATATAAAAGTCATGGACTTGGGCTGGCAAGGTGGCTCAGTGGTGGAGCACTTGCCTTGCATGTTTGAGGCCCTGGGTTTGATTCCTCAGCACCACATAAGCAGGAAAAAAAAAAAGCCGGAAGTGGTACTGTGGCTCAAGAGGTAGAGAGGTAGAGTGCTACCCTTGAGCTGAAGATCTGAGGGACAGCGCCCAGGCCCAGAGTTCAGGCCCCACAACCGGACCCCCCCCCCAAAAAAAAAAAAAAAGCCACGGACTTTCCTGCCCAGACTGGCTTCATACTGTGGTCCTCCAAGTGTATAGTATATGTCAAGTCCCCAGTCAGAGATTACAGGAAGAAAAAAACATGTTCATACAGAGACCTGTCCCCTCTTCAAATTCTAGTCATTTTCATAGCTCAGAGTCCCCATACCTTACCTCAAAAATGTGATTCTGATAATCCAGTGCACACCTCACTGCTCTTTTTCCCCCAGTACTGAGTTTGAACTCATGCCCTTATACCTCCTTAGCTTACTTGTTCAACTAGTATACAACCACTTGAGCTACATCTCTAACTCACCTTTTTGGAGATAGACCTCTTCCTCCTTAGTGGCTAGGGTTACAGGCATGAACCCCTGGTACCCAGCTCTTACTGCCCTTTCTAGCACTAAAAAACAAAAGAATAACTCACACCTTTTTTTTTTTTTTTTTTTTGCAATTCTGAGGATTGAATCCAGAACTTCACAATACTACATACATACTCTACCATTGAGCTACAGGCTCTTTAATACAACTTTAATACACCCGAACACACTTAGGTATTATTTCTGACAAAAGTCCTGACAGCCAAGTTTGACCTTCTGCTCAAGCAGCAACAGTCAAAATTTGAAAGACTAATTGGATTCTTCATCTGAATCTCTTAACATCAATGACAGAACAGTGATGAGTCCTTTGACCATGAAAGTAGACATTTTGATACAGGTCAAGCTTTTGACATATGCTTGACATAAAGTCTTTCTGACGATCAGGAATCCTTCCTAGTTTCCCAGTAGTGTAGTTTTTCTTTTCTTTTTTTTGGGGGGGTCCAGTTGTGGGGCCTGAACTCTGGGCCTGGGCGCTGTCCCTCAGCTCTTCAGCTCAAAGCTAGGGCTCTACCACTTGAGCCACAGCACCACTCCCGGCTTTTTTCTTATGTGGTGCTGAGGAATTGAACCCAGGGCCTCAGTCATGCAAGGCAAGCACTCTACCACTGAGCCACCTTCCCAGCCCCAAAGTGGTGTAGTTTTTCATTTGTAGCTTATTATTACCTTATATCACACTGGTTTCTCTCCTGTTTACCATACTCCCTGATAGTCTGTCTTGAGATTTTTTCCAGTCTGATTCAGCCCAGAGCTGGAGGGTTTACTAAAGCTTGAAACCTGGCAGTTCAGAAGAAAGTGTTGTCTGCCCCAGCCAGGCACTGAGGCTGCCTCCCAGTTACAGAGGGATAAAGGGATTAAAGAAAAGCATTTGATTAACTGATAGTGACACTTAAAGACTAGCTACAAAGCTGGGCCCCGGTGGCTCATGCCTATAATCATAGCTACTCAGGAGGCTGAGACCTGAGTATCTTGGTTCAAAGCCAGCTTGGGCAGGAAAGTCCGTGAGACTCTTATCTCCAATAAACCACTCAGAAAACCGGAAGTGGTGCTGTGGCTCAAGTGGTAGAGCACTTGCCTTGAGCTGAAGAGCTGAGGGATAATGCCCAGGACCAGAGTTCAAGCCCCACAACTGACCAAAAAAAAAAAAAAATTAGAAGCAATTTGTTTGAAATGATACCTTTTACTGCCAGTTCTCAGAAAATCTTTTTGTTTTCTTTTATAGCTAAACGGATAAATGAAGTAATCGTGGGGAATGATCAACTCATGGAGATCTGAGATCTGAGCAACTTAGACTCTCCTTCATTTGGTCCCAAACTACAGCTGTTGGCTGGCCTACCTGTTTGACTCTGTATTTATTTTCCAATAAAGAAAGACTTCCAGAAAGAAAGAAAGACTTCCAAAGGCATGGTGGAGACTTGTGGAGAAGTTTCAGGCTCCAAGTCATGTGGGTGCCAAATATACACAGTGTGTTCATGGATCATGCGATAAAGACTATGCAGGACAAATGAGTGGAAAAGGATAGACCAGAGGCTTAGTGTTTTTTTGGGTTTTGGGTTTTGGGTTTGTTTTTTTTTGTCGGTCGTGGGGCTTGAACTCTGAGCCTGTCCCTGAGTTCTTCAGCTCAAGATGAGAACTCTACCACTTGAGCCACAGTGCCACTTCCGGTTTTCTGGTGGTTAATTGGAGATAAGAGTCCCACAGACTTTCTTGCCCCAACTGGCAGATCTCATCAGATCCCATCCGCCTCCTGAGTAGCAAGGATTATACGCATGAGCCACCAGCGCCCAGCTAGGTGTAGCTCTTACTAAAGTTATTAGGCTATTGAAGCAACTGTCTACTGATAAAACTCCTAGTGAAGCTATTTTCTGAGTGGCCACCCAGCCCAAGCCATGAAGCATCTCTCACCTGAAGGACTTGGAAGTACTTCAGTACCTGATCCTAATCAGGCTTTCTAAACCCATAGACCTAGCTGCTGCCACCTCTGAGCATCAGGCTAAGACTTATTTATTTTCTGCTCCAATAGTTATTCCACAGATACCCAGCAGCTGCCCCACTATTTATTCCATCTTTTCAGCCTCTAACCCCTTTCTCCAACTCAACAATTGTCCCTTGGAGGCTCTTAAAAGCAAGTAGGAAGAAAGCCCCCAGCTAGTCAACAAGCCTAACCAGCAAGTTTTCAGGGAGGCAAGAGCCATATCTGAGACAATAATCTGAGCCAGCCAGATCTATCTTCACCTTGCTTCAGGAGGCCTTTCAGCCTGATAAGAGCCAGGAATCTTCCTGACTCTTAGCTACTTGTACTCCTTTATGTCCTAATTATAGATATTCCTGCTCCAGATAATTTAGAAATGAGATTTCTATATTCACAGCCCTTCTGGAGTTTTATCCACCTGTTTGCCACCCCTGCTCCCAAACATAAGTAACATAAGTACACTTTCCCTACATCGCTTTTACAACCTGCAGGTGTTGGTAGAAGATAAAAGTGGCTCCTGGGGTGAGATTTCACCTCCTAGAATTATCAAAGTAAAGGTTTCTCTTGATGTCCTCACTGTGGGTGGTAGTAATTATAAAGAATGGTTTGAAATACTGGTTTCTACATTGCTTCAAAAATCTCAAGGCTCCCAAGTTCATTTGAGTAATCTTACCTCATCTTAGTGTTCTCACTGAGTTTGTGAGAAACAGGATGAACATTTCTACCCTGGGGGAACTCCACCTCCACCAGCTTTCTTAGAAGCTCAGAAGCACCACATTCCTCCCACTGGTTAGGGCAAGGTTCCTGAAAGAAGTTTACTATGATGGGATAGGAGCTACAATGGCCCAGCAGAAGTGGTTGGAATCAATAGGACTGAGAGGGAGATGGGAATAAAGAGCTATAGTGTACCCAGTATAATCTTTGAAACTGAAATTAAATTTGTGGGGCTCAGGTAGTGCTGGAGATGGAGTCCTGGCTTCTGTGGCAGAAGAACTGGCCTCTAGTGTGAGATGGAAAAGAATTGACTAAACTGTTCCAGAGCCTTCTTGTTCCCTTTCTGTCCTTCCCCAGTGAGCCCTCAGAACTTGATAGTGAGATGGAAGAAAATTTCTCCCTTGGGGCTGGGAAGGTGGCTCAGTGGTAGAGTGCTTGCCTTGCAGGCATAAGGCCCTTGGTTCGATTCCTCAGCACCACATAAGCAGAAAAAGCCAGAAGTGGGGCTGAGGCTCAAGTGGTAGAGCGCTAGTCTACAGCTGAAGAGCTGAGAGACAGTGCCCAGGCCCAGAGTTCCAGCCCCATGACCGACAAAAAAAAGAAAAGAAAATTTCTCCCTTGCCTTCTCTTTGCACAAGTTCATTCCACAGTCTCTACACCAAGAAAAGAAGGGAGCTGAAGCAAACAAAAGACAAGGGTTTCTCAACTGGGCTCAGGCCCCACAGTAAGCTGCTGCCACTGTTCCTAACTCCAAGATGGGAAGCTAAATACTCAGAATACTTCTCTGTATCTGTTGGCCTGCTTCTGTGCTCCCTTCCTTTCCCCGTCCCTCTCCCTCTTCCTCTTCCCCTCTCCCTTCCCCTCTCTGCCAGCAGGGATCATTTTTGTTTCCTTTGGTAGAAACTACAGAGAAGTTCTGTCTAAAACCTAGTAACTAAATATCCACTGGGTGGCCAAGGCAATCACCCTCTCCAGTGATGCTTGATAGAAGAAGAAAAAAGAGAGATCAAGGTGAGCCTTCAATGCTAATTCAGGGAAGACTGAAAAAGTGCTGAGAAACTAAGTCTTAGAGCTTGCCAGGTCAGATGAAACTTGACAGCTATTACTCTAGGAACCCCCTCCCCTCAAAATCTCATTCCTGCCTATTGGCAAGCACTCCTGAAGCCTGTAAGAGGACTGACTGCCAAGACTACCCTGCAAGTTATTTCCTAAGGCCAGAAGCTGAACTTCTTCCTAATCCACTACATTCTCATCCCACTCATCCCCAGTAGGAGGAAGAAAACTGTTAGTCTAGGCCCCAAGAGCAGTCCAGTGGCCTACACTTCCTAGAGGCTATTTCTACTTCCAAAGAATTGCTGACAGTGGCTGGGAATGTGGCTTAGTGGTAGAGTACTTGCCTAGCATGCATGAAGCCCTGGGTCTGATTCCTCAGTACCACATTAAAAAAGCCAGAAGTGGTGCTGTGACCTACATGGTAGAATGCTAGCCTTGAGCACGGAGGGGCTCAGGGACAGTGCCCAGGCCCTTAGTTCAACTGGCAAAAAAAGAATTGCAGTGGGTACACTATCCACTGTCATACCTCTAAAGAGGTACATAAATAAAACTTTACATGCTGCTTCCTAAATAGTTAACTATAAACCAGGAATTTATGCCAGCACTTGAGAAAAAGACAGCATTCCAGACCAGCCTGAGTAACATTAAGACCCTCTCTCAGGGGCTGGGAAGATGGCTTAGTGGTAGAGCACTTGCCTTGCATGCCTGAGGCCCTGGGTTCGATTCCTCAGCACCACATAAGCAAAAAGAAAAAAGCTGGAAGTAGCGCTGTGGCTCAAGTGGTAGAGTGCTAGCCTTGAGCTGAAGAGCTGAGGGACAGTGCCCAGGCCCAGAGTTCAGGCCCCACAACCAGACCCAAAAAAAATAATAATAAAAGACCCTCTCTCAATAGAAACAAAAATAAAACACTAAATAGCTAAATATATCTGAGAAAGAGGAATCACATAAAGGAGACCTGGACAGAAGGTCTAGAATGCTCTGCTGGATGGAACTAACCCAGAGGGAAAGAGGCTGGGCAGGAAAATATTGTATTTGGAATCCAAAATGCCTGGGCCTTAGCCTGAGCCATTTTGGACTATCCAGAAGGATTTTTATCAGAGGCCTTCCATGAATATGAGGAAACTGCTTTGGTTCTTCACCTCTCTCTCTCTCTCTCTCTCTCTCTCTCTCTCTCTCTCTCTCTCTCTCTCTCTCTCTCTCTCTCTCTCTCTCTCTCTCTCTCTCTCTCTCTCTCTCTCTCTGTCGTGGGGCTTGAACTCTGGGCCTGGGCACTGTCCCTCAGCTTGTCAGCTCAAGGCTAGCCCTCTACCATTTGAGCCACAGCGCCACTTGGAGTTTTCTGAGTGGTTTATTGGAGATAAGATTCAAGGATTTTCCTGCCCTGGTTTTAAACCATGATTCTCAGATCTCAGCCTCCAGAGTAGCTAGGATTACAGGCGTGAGCCATCAACGCCCGGCTTCAGGTCTCTTTTTCTCCATATTCAGGGTGAAGGGCCATTCTCTGATCTGTAGTTGCAAACCTTGTCACTAAAGACTTGCTAGATGCTACTGGCCTCAAGTTGCCAGCAGGGAATGGGCACATATGCCAGGCTTGACCTAGTGGGATTGAAAATTACCCTGCTTCCTTCTTCTACAAGGCAGGGTCATTGAATCTGCCTAGTCTGGATAATAGAAGCAAAAAGCAGAGAGAAAAGCCTGAAGGAATGTTCAGATAAGAAAGCTTGACTTAGGGCTGGGAAGGTGGCTCAGTGGTAGATGTAAGATCCATTCCTGGATGGTGAATAGATCTCACCCAGTACCTGCGTTACCTAGGCAACTGGGACACCTTGAAGAGGTCACATCTGCATCCCCTGAGGTCACATCTCAATTTGATGTGGCCACACCTTTCTCTGCCCATACCCTAGATAAGGCCTAGCCCAGGCCCAGAAGCTCTCTTTTCTAGCTCTTTTCTCTCTTTTCTAGCTCTTTTCTCTCGCTTTCCCAGCTCTCTCTCTTTCCCAGGCCTTTCCCCACTGCATGGAGGACCAAGATGGCCTGGTGCCAGCCAGAATGATGAATAAACCTACCCTTTACCTAAATACCACGTGCGTGGTGCTGTTCTTACTTGGCCACCTCTTTTTAAAAAACTAACAGTAGAGTGCTTGCCTTGCATGCATGAGGCCCTGGGTTCTATTCCTCCACACCATATAAGCAGAAAAGTCCAGAAGTGGCTCTGTGGCTCAAGTGGTAGAGTGCTAGCCTTGAGCTGAAGAGCTGAGGGACAGCGCCCAGGCCCAGAATTCAAGCCCCACAACCAACAAAAAAAAAAAAGAAGGCTTGACCTGGCTCCCTTTGACTCCCATATGGATTGGCCCCTTTCCACCAACACTTAGTCATAGTGTGCACCCACCCTATTTTTCTTTTTTTTGGGGGGGGGTCCAGTCGTGGCGCCTGAATTCTGGGCCTGGATGCTGTCCCTCAGCACTTGAGCCACAGAGCCACTTCCAGCTTTTTTCTTTTTGCTTATGTGGTACTGAGGAATCGAACACAGGGCCTCAGGCATGCAAGGCAAGTGCTCTACCACTGAGCCACCTTCCCAGCCCCTGTATTAGCTCTTTTAATCTTTATATCAATGTCAGAGATTATGTGACTTGCCTAATATCTCACAGCATATACTTAAAATACGCAAGTGGCGCTGTAGCTCAAGTGGTAGAGTGCTCGCCTTGAGCTGAAGAGCTTAGGGACAGCACCCAGGCCTAGAGTTCAAGCCCCACGACCAACAAAATAAATAAATAAAATACGCAGACCTTGAACCATGCCTTCTCCCACCTTTCTCATCCAGTTCTTCTCACTTCTGGAACCCAGTACACCCTTAGTACCCCAGTTCACAATAATTTTCCCCGTGATCTCCATGCTCCCCTCCAAAGTGCAGCAAATAGGTAGACATGTTTGTCTAATTAATTAGTAATTATATCCTTGATGATATTTGCTTTTCTCTTTGTAACTCTTTGGTGTAAGCCAAAGACACATAACCCTTACCAGTGACTGATGCTTGTGACTAGCTACTCATGAGGTTGATACTGGGAGGATCTTGGTTCCAGGCCAGCCTAGGAAAAAAAAGTTCATAAGATTTCAATTCCATAGAACTTGAGCATGGAGGTCCAGGTGTGCACGTAGGCAAAAAACGCAAGACCCAATCTCAAAGTAACTAGTGCAAAAATGGGCTGGAGATGTAGCTCACCAGTAGACCACTTGATTAACAAGGTATTTTGCTGCATTAATAAACCAATGGAAGTGGAAAACCTGCTATTCACCCCCTCAACCTAAAGTTTTCCTTCCCAGGAACTGAGGTTCCAGAGGTGATATTAATGTATACAAGTTCTGTAAAAGTTGTTTTGTCAATGTGTAGCAAGACCATGAAAACGTTTATAGGGCTGGGAAGGTGGATCAGTGGTAGAGTGCTTACTTTGCATGCATGCATGAGGCCCTGGGTTCCATTCCTCAGCACCACATAAACAGAAACAGCCAGAAGTGGCTCAAACGGTAGAGCGCTATCCTTGAGCTGAAGAGCTCAGGGTCAGCACCCAGCACCCAGACACAGAGTTCAAGAACCACAACCAACAAAAAGAAAAAGAAAAAAAGTTTATAGTAACCAGGTGCCAGTGGCTTACGCCTGTAATCCTAGCTACTCAGGAGACTGAGATCTGAGGATCATGGTTCGAAGCCAGCCCAGGCAGGAAAATCCACAAGACTCTTATCTCCAGTTAACTACTCAGAAAAAGCCAGAAGTAGAGCTGTGGCTCAAGTGGTACAGTGCTAGCCTTGTGCCTTGAGCACAAAGAGGCTCAGGGACAGTGCCTAGGCCCTGAGTTCAAACCTCAGGACTGGAAAAAAAAGTTTATACTTTTTGACCCAAACAACCCTATTTCTGGGAATCAATCTATTCTAAGGACACTGCAAATGACTGATACAAAGACTATGTAGTAACACAAAATATTTACGATGTAATGACAAAGAAGTCTGGAAGAATTGACTCAAAGTTGGCCAAAGATAATACTTGTGTTAGATTCATGAATTTATTGCAGATTCCTTTTCTCTTTCTCTACATATTGAAATATTAATTTACCCTACTTTTCTACTCAAGGTTGTCAGTTAGGAATCAGCTAGAAATAGCATACTCAGATGGAATAACTCCCTCTTTCATTTCCAGTGTCTTACACCCAAGTTTCTACAATTTTCAATGGTTCACAGTTATTGAGCACTTACTATCTAGTGAGGAAAGCAAATTTGCAGCACTCTAGATAGCTTATTTCATCATTAATGCAATAATTATGTAGGGGCTGGGAAGGTGGCTCAGTGGTAGAGCGCTTGCCTTGCATGCATGAGGCCCTGGGTTCATTTCCAGCACCACATAAAGCAAAAAGAAAAAAGCCGGAAGTGGCTCTATGGCTCAAGTGGTAGAGCGTTAGCCTTGAGCTGAAGAGCTGAGGGACAGCATCCAGGCCCAGAGTTCAGGCCCCACAACTGGACCCAAAAAAAAAAAAAAAAAAGCAATAATTATGTATAAACTGAGTGTTACAAGAACCACAAAGAAGCAATTCTCTAGCAGGGAACTGGTGGCTCACGCCTGTAACCCTAGCTGCTCAGGAGGCTAAGATCTGAGGATCCCAGTTCAAAGCCAGCCTGTGCAGGAATGTCCCTGAGACTTTTTTTTTTTTGGTCCGGTCGTGGGGCCTGAACTCTGGGCCTAGGCACTCTCCCTCAGCTCTTCAGCTCAAAGCTAGCACTCTACCACTTGAGCCACAGCGCCACTTCCGGCTTTTTTTTTTCTTTTTGCTTATGTGGTGCTGAGGAATCAAACCCAGGGCCTCATGCATGCAAGGCAAACGCTCTACCACTGAGCCACCTTCCCTGCCCCATGTCCCTGAGACTCTTATCTCCAATTAACCACCAAAACTTAAAGTGGCACTGTGGCTCAGGTAGTAGAGTGCTCACCTTGAGCTGAAGAGCTCAGGGACAGAGCCCAGGCCCAGAGTTCAAGCCCCACAACCAACAATGAAGAAGAGGAGGAGGAGGAAGCAGCAGCAGCAGCAGCAATTCTCTGACAGGAGATTGGTATCAATCAATGAATGCTTCAGAGGGGTGATTAATTCAGTTCAGTTTTCTAAGATTATCTGCCAAGATAAAAGAGCCACATGTACAGAGGCAGAAATCCAAGGTACAACATGATGCACTTAGGAAATGACCTGGCTCTCCAGAGCTGGAAGGAATATTGGGTGGGTGTGAGAGACTTATGGGAAAGAAAAAATGTTGGGCTGGGAAGGTGGCTTAGTGGTCGAGTGCTTGCCTTGCACGCATGTGGCCCTGGATTCAATTCCTCACCACCACAGAAGCACAAAAGGCCGGAAGTGGCGCTGTGGCTCAAGTGGTAGAGGCACTAGCCCTGAGCTGAAGAGCTGAGGGACAGCGCCCAGGCCCAGAGTTCAGGCCCCACGACAGACAAAACAAACAAACAAACAAACAAAAAGGTGTTAGATTGTTCAGGGTGCAGGGCCCTGTGCTTCTGGAGTTTTCATCCCATTTGCGTTTTAGAGAGAAGACTCTTGTCTCCGTGGAAATAGCCTGGAGCCCATCAAGAAGAGTGAAGTCTTTAGGTTTGGGCTGTGTTGGGAACAAAGTATGGCTCCAGTGGGACCAACAGCCGCGCTTTCTCAGCATCCAGACTTGCACTTGGCCAGCGCGAGGCGGCCCGGGAATCTCCCTCCCTTCTCCTCCCGAAGGGCCCCCGAGGGTGGGCGGGAGGCAGGCGGGGGAGGCGAGGCCAGGGGTGGCCCAGCCTGGGTGGTCTCCAGCCCCGCCCCCTGCGGCGCAGTTACCTAGCAGCGGATCCGGCTGCGCGGCTCTGGGTAATTTGCAGCTGGCTCAGCCAATGGGAGGGCGTCTCCCGAGCTCCCTTTTTCTGGGACTCCAGCCACCACCCCGGCACTGTGGTCGCCACTCGCAGCTGCGAGGTGTGTCTGTGCCCTCCAGTTCTACCTACTTTGGCCACTGCTGTCCACAGTGCGCCTGACAGGGCTAACCTTGACGCCTCGCCCCGAGCCACTGCCTGGCACTTCTCCCTCTCAAACCACCACTGCGAATCTGCACCCTGAAGATTCCCGACTACGCGGCTTCCAGCCCCAGTAGAATCTCACGCGGATTGCGTGTACAGTGGGACCAGGCTAGCCTATGGGAGTGCTCAGATAACACAAGCTGGGGGCGTCCGCGCCCCCCATCCCCTCCAGCATGGCTCGGCCGCCACCCCTGGAAGAATTGCCCCGATGCTGCCACACACCCCCAATTCGATCCGTTGCACCTCAGGTGAGTAGAGAAGCTGGAAAGCGTGGGACCAGATCTGTCACTTGGGCTCGTACAGTGCATGTTGTCATATGTCTCTGGGTGTATGAAGACAAGTGAGAACTAGCATGGTTGTGTAAGTTGTGTCTGTTTCCTTGTCATCTGAACAGTGAGAATGAGTGTGCCTATGGGTTCACCTCTGTGGCCACCTGACATCAGAGGTGTGTGTGTGTGTGTGTGTGTGTGTGTGTCCTACTCTCAGAAAAAGGGTCTGTGCCTTTCTCAGAGCAGAAGGAAAGGAGTTATATTTCCCAGTTTGGGCTTGTGTGTGAAGGTGTTTTCTGGCCTGCATCCAGAAGTCCAGGGACTACAGCTTGCTAGAAGGTGTACATAGGGACAGAAGGGAAGAATTTCATGCAGTGTTGTAGTGACACCTGGCTGACCCTTCTCTTTCCATCCCAGATCCTAGCTGGGAGCCTGAAAGCTCCGCTCTGGCTTCGTGCTTACTTCCAGGGCCTGCTCTTCTCTCTGGGCTGCAGGATCCAGAGACACTGTGGCAAAGTACTCTTCCTGGGACTGTTGGCCTTTGGGGCCCTGACATTGGGTCTCCGTGTGGCTGTTATTGAGACTGACCTGGAACAACTCTGGGTAGAAGGTGAGTGATGGACAATGAACAGAGTATGTTGAACCTAAAATAAGGAGCTAACCACCAAGCCCTAGCAAGCCTAACCAAGGGACTGGCTGGAACATCTCCTGACCAGAACCTGTGCACTTGGGCTGTCATACCCATAAATGTATACCTATAGATGGTAGCATCTGTGAATAGAACATTGAATATTTATCTTTGATTCTGTGCATTTGTTTAGCTTTTATTCCCAACCGTGTGTGTGTGTGTGTGTGTGTGTGTGTGTTTGTGGTGGACCAGGCCGAATGGGCCTGGGCACTGTCCCTGAGTTTTTTTGCACAAGGCTAGACTGTATCACTTGAGCCACAGCTCTACTTTGGTGTTTCTGGTTTGGGGGCTGCTTTTGAACCACAGCCCTTAGATCTCATCCTCCCGAGATTAGGATTACAGGCATTAGCCACTGGGCCTATGTGTATTTTCTATAGTACCAGCAGGGTTTATAAAGACAGTTAAAACAAGACCCATCTTTTAAGTAGCATAGAAAGTAAAATATATACTATTAAAATACAGTATATGGGCTGGGATTGTGGTTTAGTGGTAGAGTGCTTGCCTAGCATGCATGAGGCCCTGGGTTCAATTCCTCAGCACCACATAAACAGAAAAGGCTGGAAGTGGCACTGTGGCTCAAGTGGTAGAGCGCTAGCCTTGAGCTGAAGAGCTAAGGGACAGCGCCCAGGCCCAGAGTTTAGGCCCCATGACCGGACCAAAAAAAAGAAAAGCTGGAATGGGTGAGGGAAGGGATAATGGGAGAACAGCAAAAGAGAGGGCAACAATGCTCAACAAGAAATGTACTTAGGGGCTGGGAAGGTGGCTCAGTGGTAGAGCGCTTGCCTTGCATGCATGAGGCCCTGGGTTCGATTCCTCAGCATCACATAAGCAAAAAGAAAAAAGCTGGAAGTGGCACTGTGGCTCAATTGGTAGAGCGCTAGCCTTGAGCTGAAGAGCTGAGGGACAGTGCCCAGGCCCAGAGTTCAGGCCCCATGACCAGACCCAAAAAAAAAAAAGAAAGAAAGAAAGAAATGTACTCATGCTGGGAGTTAGTGGCTCATGCCTGTAATCCTAGCTACTCAGGAGGCTGAGACCTTAGGATCGTGCAGTTCGAAACCAGCCTAGGCAGGAAAGTCTGAGACTCTTATTTCCAATAAACCATTCAGAAAACTGGTAGTGGCACTGTGACTCAAGTGGTAGAGTGCTCGCCTTGAGCTGAAGCGCTGAGAGATAACACCCAGACCCAGAGTTCAAGCCCCACCACTAACAGAAAAGAAAAGAAAAGAAAAGAAAGGAAGAAAGAAAGAAAGGTATGTCGGGCGCTGGTGGCTCACACCTGTAATCCTAGCTACTCAGGTGGCTGAGATCTGAGGATCATGCTTCAAAGCCAGCCCAGGCAAGAAAGTCTGTGAGACTCTTATTTCCAATAAACCACCAGAAAACCGGAAGTGGCGCTGTAGCTCAAGTGGTAGAGCGCTCGCCTTGAGGTAAAGAGCTGAGGGACAGAACTCAGGCCCAGAGTTCAAGCCCCACGACCAACAACAACAACAACAAAAAGAAATGTATGCATTACCTTACTCATGTAACTAAAAAACAAAAGAAAGAAAGGGCTGGAAGTAGCACTGTGACTCAAATGATAGAGGACTCAGGGAAAGTTCCCAGGCCCTAAGTTCAAGCCCCAGGACTGGCTAAATAAATAAAGTATAATCAGAGCAGAATACGATTATGTTATGTAAGAAAAGACAAGAAGAGCTGGGAAGGTGTCTCAGTGGTAGACTGCTTGCCTTGCATGCATGAGGCCCTGGGTTTAATTCCTCATCACCACATAAGGAACAAAAGCCAGAAGTGGGCTGTGGCTCAAGTGGTAGAGTGCTAGCCTTGAGCTGAAGAGCTCAGGGACAGCACCCACGCCCAGATTTCAGGCCCCACGACTGACAAAAAAAAAAAAAGAAAGAAAGAAAGAGAAAGAAAGAAAGGAAGTTAAGAAAAGAAGAGTCACCTTTTTTTTAGTGCCAGTCCTGGGGTGTGAACTCGGTCCCTGAGCTCTTTTGCTCAAGGCTAGTGTTCTACCATTTGGACCACAGCTCCATTTCTGGCTTTTTTGTGATTAATTGGAGATGAGAGTCTTACTGGCTTTCCTTCCCTGGGCTTGCTTCAAATCATGATCTTCAGATCTCAGACTCCTGAGTAGCTAGGATTACAGGTATGAGTCACCGGTGCCTGGCTAAGGAAAAGCATTTCTGACTAGGAAAATTAGAAAAAATTAGGACCCAAAGTCCCAGCTCTCAAGCAGGAAGTTCACTTAAGCCCAGGAATTCAAAGCTAGCCTTGGCCACACAGGAAAAACAAGATATAAAGAAGGGAGGGAAGGAATGTAAGAAAGAAGAAAAAAGGGAAGAAATAGAAAAGATAGGGCTGGGAGGCTGCGAAAATAAATTAACGGAGCCAGACTCCTGCCCCGACACCTCTTGCAGCCAAGTAGAGCTCCAGACCACCTCCCCTTCCCCACCTTCCACCTCTCCCCCACCCTGCCACAGAATGCCAAGGCCAGAACAAATCCCCACTTCCTAATGGGAAGCACTAAGTAAAAAGTTTCTTCTTAATAATCTCACCATAGCCTCTTTCCTGAGGCTCGGTTTCATATGGTAGCTACTTAACAGGATCAAAACTCTTTTTTGTTCTTCCCCAAGAAATTTGTGGGTTCTCCCCCACTTTCCTCAATCTTGGCCCATACTCAAAGGCAAGACCCAGGTTAGAGTCTCACACCCTTGAATTATTTCAAATGCTGGCAAGTTTGGGGATCTAGAGCAGATGTTTCTTGGAGCCTGTCTGCCTGTTAGGCATCCACACCCCGTCCCCACCCTACCCCCAGCCTTCTGCAGACTTCCAAGCATTCATACTCCAGGCCAGCCCTAGGGTCCCAAGCAGATGTTTTTCTCTGCCTGCCTGCCTGCCCCCAGCACCAAGACACACATGTGCATACACGCACATATGCCCACCCATACCCACACCACTGCTTCCTGGGTGGTCCCAAATGACTTTTAAATTTCCTGCCACAACTGAGGTAGTCTCCATTCCTCCCTTCTCTTCCTTCTTCTTTCCCCAGATCTTCCCCAGCCAGACACTGCTTGAACTTCTGTGTTTCTTCATTCCTGCCCCAGGCCTCCAGCACAGGAAGGAATAAAGGAATAGTCATTACCAACTTTTTGCTGCTTAGAGGAGGGTGTAGGATTCCTAGGGGTTTTTTTTTGGGGGGGGGTCAGTTGTGGGGCTTGAACACTGGGCCTGAGCACTGTCACTGAGCTCTTCAGCTCAAGGCGAGCATTCTACCACTTGAGCCACAGTGCCACTCCCAGTTTTTTAGTGGTTAATTGTAGATAAGCGTCTCATGGACTTTCCTACCTGGGCTGGCTTTGAACTGCAGTCCTCAGATCTCAGTCTTCTGAGTAGTTAGGATTACAGGCGTGAGCTACCAACGCCCAGCTACCTTGAGACTTATCTCCAATTAACCACCAGAAAACCAGAAGTGGCTCTGTGGCTCAAGTGCTAGAGCACTGCCTTGAGCAAAAAGCGCAGGAACAGTGCCTAGGCCCTGAGTTCAAGCTCCAGGAGGAAAGGAAAAAGGAGACAAGAAGACAGATATATATGTAACAGGAAGTCTAACTATAGAGAAATTCTGGGGTGGAAGTTCAGCAGCCTGAGGACATCAGCAAGGACCAGGTTCTCTTTCTCTTCATTCATTTTCAGCATGTTGGAACTTGTGTCCTCCGGCTTTCTCCAAGAAAGCTGATGCAGTGGAAAGGAAAAAAAAAGTCATCTCTGATTTGCACCCCTTTTTTTTTTTTTGTCAGTCATGGGGCTTGAACTCTGGGCCTGGGCGCTGTCCCTCAGCTCTTCAGCTCAAGGCTAGTGCTCTGCCACTTGAGCTACAATACCACTTCTGGTTTTGTGGTGGTTTTTTGGAGATAAGAGTCACACAGAGGCCCAGCCCTAGATGGCTTTGAACCTCGATCATCAGATCTCAGCCTCCTGAGTAGCTAGGATTATAGGCATAAGCCACCAGCACAGCCTTGCACCCCTTTTTAAAGTGAGAAAAGAGCTAGATGCCAGTGGCTCAATCCTGTAATTCTAACTAACCAAAATTATAAGGATAGCACTTTGAAGTTATGTTGGTGGAGGTAAGTGGGGAAGGGGAGTCCGAAAGACTGTTATCTCCAATTACCCAACAAAAATTCTGCCTAGATTTGTGACATAAACAATAGAGTGCCAGTCACAAGCAAGCAAGCCAATTAAGAGGGCAGGCCCTGAGTTCTAACCCTGGTACCAGCACTAAATATTTAAATAGGGGCTGGGAAGGTGACTCAGTGGTAGAGTGCTTTCCTTGCATGCATGAGACCCTGGGTTCGATTCCTCAGCACCACATAAGCAGATAAAGCCAGAAGTGGTGCTGTGTCTCAAGTGGTAGAGTGCTAACCTTGAGCTGAAGAGCTGAGGGACAGTGCCCAGGCCCAGAGTTCAGACCTTACAAGTGACCTAAATAAGTAAATAAATAAATAAGGCATCCATGGCTCATGGCTCACATCTATAAACCTAGCTACTCAGGAAGTCGAGATCTGAGAACTGCTGAGGATCACAAGCTTGATGGAGCCAGTCCAGCTAGACAAATCCAAGAGCCTTTTATCTCCACTTAACCAGCAAAAAGCTGGAACTGGAGTCATGGTTCAAGTGGTAGAGCACCAGTTGTGAGCAAAAAAGGCAACTGGCACAAGCAATAAATAAAGTAAGGAAAAAATAAGCAAAAACTCCCTCACTGAATTCTCATTTAGTCTCTGGCAAGAATATCCTCAGCATAAATCCTTCACTCGGCAAATGCAATGGAATTATGTGATTGGCTTCTTAGAATTTCATCATCAAATTTCAACCTCTGATGCTGGGGCGGAGTCTGACCATCTGGTCTCTGAGGGAATAGCCTGTAAAATCAGTCTGTTATCTAGGAGAAGAGGGAAGAGATTCATATTCTCTCTCTCTCTCTCTCTCTCTCTCTCTCTCTCTCTCTCTCTCTCTCTCTCTCTCTCTCTCTCTCTCTCTCTCTCTCATACTTCCATGCAGTGTGGGGATAACAAGTTTGTTTTCTTCAGTTTCTGAGGATCTAACTCAGGGCTTATGGCAAGCATTATACCACTGGGCTACATCCCCCTGCACTCTCCATTGGTTTCTTCCAGATTTGATCAAATCTCCAGGATCAAATATATTTTATATCTAGTATGTATTCCAGGCTCCCTATAATTTAACTCAGTTACTTCTTCAGCATTCAGTCTGGCTCTTCCTGACTCATTCTTAGTATCAAAACTCCAAGCCATTGATAGTACCCTGTTGCTCTGAGCCTGGACACCTTTTCCTGACTTATTCCTTGGGCCAGTTCATTTGTGTGCTAGGTGGTGAAAAAGTCAGATCACCTCACTCCTCAGCTCAAAACTTACCATAATTCTTTTCTTTTTGGAGTGTGTGTGTGTGTGTGTGTGTGTGTGTGTGTGTGTGTGTGTGTGTGTGTGTTTACACTGGTCTTTAGGGTTTGAACCTAAAGGCCCAGGTGCTGTCCTTGAGTTTTTTTGCTCAAGGCTGATGCTCTGCCACTTGAGCCACAGCTCCAGCTTTTTTGGTGGAAATGACAGTCTCATGGACTTTTCTGACTGGGCTGGCTTCTAACCATCATCATCAGATCTCAGCCTAGCTAGGATTACAGGCATGAGCCACTGGTGCTCTCCTACTTAATTCTCAGTTCACTCAGAAAAGAAAACCTGAGTCCCTACAGTAGCTGGTAGGCCCTCATAGGTTAAATTTTTGGGCTAGAGATTAGGGGTATTGAAGGCTTAAATAAGATTAATTAGACTTTGCCAGAGAACCACCCAGACATCCAGCTACAGAGAATAAAGAAAGGTTTATTGCTGGGAAAGAGGGGCCGGCAAGATTCCTTCTCACAAGGGAGAAGTGAGAAGAAGCACCAGCTTTTGTCTGAGGTGACCTACATAACCTAGGATGTTTAGGAGGAACTAGAAGGGACTAGGAGGTGGAGACCCTTGTGTGGACATGTGGGCCAGGGGCTTCATCATGGCAGACTAGGATTTATAGCTGCTGTCCAAATAGTAGATAACTGGTCCTGCAACTGCCCAGACCTGAAGGTCACTCTAAGGGGCTCTTGCTGCCTTATATGGTGGTAGCTGCCCCAGAGAAGTGCCATCCCAAGGTAAAGGGGGTTGGAGGCTGATTATTTACTGCCTTCACTATGTGGGCCTAGTATTGCCTAGGAAGGGAGCATGCTAAGCTGTGAGAAGGGAAGAAGTGGACTAAGCTATGGGAAGAGACTCATTTCGCTAACAGGTATAAATATCACAATATTGGTTTTTACAAAGTGGTATACCAAATTTCTCTCCTGTAAGAAATGAGAGGTGGGGCTGGGAAGTTGGCTCAGTGGTAGAGCGCTTGCCTTGCATGCCTGAGGCCCTGGGTTCCATTCCTCAGCACCACATAAACAAAAAGAAAAAAGCCGGAAGTGGCGCTGTGGCTCAAGTGGTAGAGTGCTAGCCTTGAGCTGAAGAGCTGAGGGACAGCACCCAGGCCCAGAGTTCAGACCCCACGACTGGACCCAAAAAAAAAAAAAAAAGAAAAAAGAAATGAGAGGCAAAGCCAGGCACTGGTGCTCATGCCTGTAATCCTAGCTACTCAACAGGCTGAGATCTGGGGATCGTGATTCAAAGCTAGCCTAGGCAGGAAAGTCCCTGAGACTCTTATCTCCAATTAACCACCAGAAAACCAGAAGTGGCACTGTGGCTCAAGTGGTAGAGCGCTTGCCTTGAGCTGAAGAGTGCAGGGACAGCAACCAGGCTAAGAGTTCAAACCCATGACCAACCAAAAAAAAGAAAGAAAGAAAGAAAGAAAGAAAGAAAGAAAGAAAGAAAGAAAGAAAAGAAACGAGAGGTGAGCAAGAGTGACTAATACGAGCTCAAGGCTTTATTAGTGGACAGACCTGCCAGGCTGCTCATAGCAGGAATGGAGGCAACAACAATGGACAAGTGTAGGCTGAATTTAAGCAAATTTTAGGGGGCAGTCACATGGGTTACATTATGTAGACAATGGTAATTTGGGGGGTAGGATCAGTTCCAAGAAGAGATGTTATAAAGGTGTTACATGGACTACAGGAATTGGAGGAGAGTCACATTCTGAGAAAGAGTGTAGTGAGACTGTTGCAACTGGGGTGGGAATTTGGATGTCACACCAGGAAAACAATACAACATCAGGGAAATAGAAACTTAACAGATTTTTTAAACAGGTAGGGACACAGGTCCTTAATCACCAAGCTGACTCTGAGACCTTAGATCTCCCATTGTAAGCCAACAATGAGTGCTATTGATTTTTAAATTTTGGTTGGATGCAGTGGCCCATGACTGTAACAACAGATACCTAGAAAGCAGAGATTAGGAGGATCACAGTTGGAGGCCAACCTGGGGAAAAAGTTATCAAATCATCTCAACAAATAAGCTTGGTAGGGTGGTATACACCAATAATTCCAGCTACCTGGAAGGCAGAGGTAGGAGGATTGAGATCCAAAGGCAGCTCAAGCAAAAAGCAGGATTCTGTTTTTAAAATAGCCTAAAGCAAAAAGGGTATGTAGCTCAAGTGAAAGAGCACCTGCTCAGCTCTGAGTTCAAACTCCAGTTCAACTGAAAATCATTAATTTTTAAATTTTTGCTAATTTGGTAGATAATAACTCATTGCTGCTTTTAATGTATGGTTATGAATTAGTTATAAGGTAGACTTTTTTCCCATGTTGGTTAACCAGTTATAGTTTTCTTTTAGTGTCTGTGCCTGTCTGTCTCTGTCTCTGTCTCTCTCTCTTTCTCTCGCTCGCTCGCTTGCTCTCAAGTACTGGGGTTTGAACTTGGTTTGTATTTATTAGACAAACATACGTATTTTCCCTTTCATAAAGGTAAAAAAAATTAACAAATGTGGTGATTTGGTTTTGGTTTTGGTTTTGCCAGTCCTACTGCTTAAGCTCAGGGCCTGGGCGCTGTCCCTGAACCTCTTTGTGCTCAAGGCTAGCACTCTATCACATGAGCCACAGTGCCACTTTTGGCTTTTTCTGAATAGTTTATTGGAGATAAGAGTCTCACAGCCAGGCATTGGTAGCTCACACCTGTAATCCTAGCTACTCAAGAGGCTGAGATCTAAGGATTCAAAGCCAGCCTGATCAGGAAAGTCCATGAGACTCTAATCTCCAATAAACCACCAGAAAAACCGGAAGTGACACTGTGGCTCAAGTGGTAGAGTGCTAGGCTTGAGCTGAAGAGCTGAGGGACAGTGCCCAGGCCCAGAGTTCAAGCCCCATAACCAACAAAAAAAAGTCTCACAGACTCTATAGGCATGAGCTACCAGTTCATGGCAAATGCATTGATTTTGATGTTCCTCTTTCCTTGTTCCTTTTCTCCCTATTTACACACATACACACACACACACACACACACACACACACACACAATTTTGCTCCCAAGCCCAGCCAACCTGTTTCATGCTTAAATTCTAGACACACAAGAACTGAGTAACTGCCAGGTGCTGGTGGCTCACACCTGTAATCCTAGCTACTCAGGAGGCTAAGATCTGAGGATTGCGGTTCAAAGCCAGCCTGGGCAGGAAAGTCCATGAGACTCTTTTTTTTTTTTTTGGTCAGTCATGGACCTTAAACTCAGGGCCTGAACACTGTCCCTCAACTCTTCAGCTCAAGGCTAGCACTCTACCACATGAGCCACAGTACCACATCCGGTTTTCTAGTGGTTTATTGGAGATACGAGTCTCACGGACTTTCCTGCCCAGGCTGGCTTTGAACCGCTATCCTCAGATCTCAGCCTCCTGAGTAGCTAGGATTACAGGCGTGAGCCACCTGTGCCCAGCTCCATGAGACTCTTATCTCCAATTAACCAATAGAAAACCAAAGTGGCGCTGTGGCTCAAGTGGTAGAATGCTAGCCTTGAGCTGAAGAGCTCAGGGACAGCGCCCAGTCCCAGAGTTCAAGCCCCACGGCTGACCAAAAAACAACAACAACAAAAAAAAACTGAGCAACTAACACTTTTCCACTTCCTTAGCAGAGCTCCAGATTCTGAAAAGAGGGACAAGAGCTTAGGAGTGCACCTGAGCCATGGCAACGCTGGCAGGGGGCAGGGCAGTGCCTCTTCTCACTCAGCAGCACTTCTTGTCCGGGGCCCCCTCAATACTAGGATCCCACCTACCACCAGGATTTTGATCCCCCCATGGGCCCTTTTCCCCAGCTTTCTCTCTCTTCTGGCAGTGGGCAGCCGGGTAAGCCAGGAGCTGCATTACACCAAGGAGAAGCTGGGGGAGGAGGCTGCGTACACCTCCCAGATGTTGATTCAGACTGCACGCCAGGAGGGAGAGAACATCCTCACGCCTGAAGCACTTGGCCTCCACCTCCAGGCAGCCCTCACTGCCAGCAAAGTGCAAGTGTCACTCTACGGAAAGTGAGTCCGGCTGAGCCCCTGAGGGGCTGAGAGTGAAGCCTGCTGTGGGAGTCGTGGAGTGGAATCTCCACTTCTGTTCAGATCATCTGTACCCATTTCAGGTCCTGGGATCTGAACAAAATCTGCTACAAATCTGGAGTTCCCCTTATTGAAAATGGAATGATTGAGCGGGTGAGTATCCTGAGCTGTCTGAGGAGGAGGGGGAGGGGGGGCTGGCAAGGTGAGCAGGACCTCACCTCCAGAGACTCCTCAGGGAGTGGGACTGTGACTGAGGAGGATTACAGAGCATCCTACTACTGAGTCCCTGGGGAAAAGGAGCCCAGAGACAGGACTGATGTTCCTGGGGTGCCCCGTGTCCTTGGCAGATGATTGAGAAGCTGTTTCCCTGTGTGATCCTCACCCCACTTGACTGCTTCTGGGAGGGAGCCAAACTCCAAGGAGGCTCCGCCTACTTGCCGTGAGTGCTGCCATAGCTGCTCTTGTTTTATCTCCTGCCAGGTACTTCCCCCACAGAAGGGATGGTGGGAGTGAAGATGATGAAAAGTGTGTTGACTAATGAACAAAATGGAAAAAAAAAAGTGTTGTCTTACCTCCCAGGCCAGAGTCAATCAAAGCCTGAGCTACCCAAAGTTGTCACCTCTCCCTGCTTACCTCTGGAGGAAAGGAAAAACCTGTCTCATTTAGACAAAAGGGAATAGATAGATCTCCACAAAGGACAAAAAGATCCCCAAAGAGAGACCTACCTGAGAGGAATTAGCTAGGTATTAGCTAAACTAGTACCTAAACTAGAAAGAAAACCTATTAGATGTAGGTGCCTATCTGGTAATATGTTAAAACCAAGAGTAGAGTAATAGCCAGGGTGAACATGATGAAAGTCCCTTACCAAGGATGTACATACAGCTTGGTACAGACAGTGGGGCTTTTCTGGGGTTTTCTGTGCATTAAGTTCATTTGTCCTGGCTTCTGTCTCAGTCTCTACTAATCCATCCACAGCTCACTGCTGCAACCTGGTGGGCTGGTACAGCATGGCAACTCTGAGAAGCTGAATCTTATACACAAGAGGGTAGTGCAGTATTTGTTCCAGAGCAGCTATTTGAAGGGCAAATAATGTCTTTGATCCTCCTAACCATGGGCCTTCTCCCAGGGGCCGGCCTGACATCCAGTGGACCAATCTGGATCCAGAACAGCTGCTAGAGGAGCTAGGCCCCTTTGCCTCCCTCGAGGGCTTCCGGGAACTGCTAGACAAGGCACAGGTGGGCCAGGCCTATGTGGGGCGGCCCTGCCTGGATCCTACTGATACCCACTGTCCACCTAGTGCCCCCAACCATCTCAGCAGACAGGTGAGTTCCAACCAGGTCTGTTAGAGAAAGGCTGTTTCTCTTCTTTCTCCTCCTCCTCCTCACTTGTTTCTCTATTCTAAGAGAGCATTCATTGCTCTGCCCATCATTTCCTGGACATGGCCACCCACTCATTTCTCCTAAAGAACCCTCAAGTGGTATATGGATCTCTTCTTCCTTTACCAAGCCTAAAGCTAGACTTTATCGAAAGAGACTCTTCTGGGAAACAAAACAGCTAACTGTGAGTCAGGCAATGATGGTTCATACCTGTAATCCTAGCTACTCAGGTGGCTGAAATCTGAGAATCACAATTCAAAGCCAACCTAGAAGTTTTATCTTCAATAAATTACTCAGAAAAGGCCAGAAGTGGCACTGTGGATCAAGTGGTAGAGTGCTAGCTTTAAGCACAAAGAGGCTCTGGGACAGCACCCAGGCCCTGAGTTCAAGCTCTCTAGGACTGACGCGCAGGCCTGCGCATGCTCACGCACACATCTAGTATCCCACATATCTACATGGCCCTGTGTGAGGTACATTTTCCCATCCCCACTATAGTTAGGCTAGTTCCTCCCAGGCCCTGCTCCCTTTGTGGCTTTCTGCCTGAAGCACACTCCCTGTTCACTCTACAGAGTAGTCAGAGGCTCAAAAGAACAAGCATCTATACTTAAGGCCTACTGACCCCTAGAGGCATGAGGCCGCAGACACCTGTTTTCTACTGCCAGAGTCTTGAGTATGAAACCTCTCTCCTGTCTGCCTCCAGGCTCCCAATGTGGCTCAGGAGCTGAATGGGGGCTGCCATGGCTTCTCCCACAAATTCATGCACTGGCAGGAGGAGTTGCTGTTGGGAGGCATGGCCAGAGACGTCCAAGGACAGCTGCTGAGGTAGGGCCTCCCCTGAGAGTTGGCAAGGAGACTCCACATGTGGGAATCCGCACCCTAATGCCAAACAGCTCTGGCAAAAGGTCCTGCAAACCCTCCATGGGGATTTGGGCCAGCTCTGACTCTTTGTTATCCTGCAACTCCCCTCCCCACACTTCCCCCAGGGCAGAGGCCCTGCAGAGCACCTTCTTGCTGATGAGTCCCCGCCAGCTGTATGAGCACTTCCGTGGTGACTATCAGACGCATGACATCGGCTGGAGCGAGGAGCAGGCCAGCACTGTGCTGCAGGCCTGGCAGCGGCGCTTCGTACAGGTCAGTGAATGTAGACAAAGGCAAGGAAGAGTGCCCAAGGCCCATCCCTCCACCTGCCCATCAGATCTACTCTGTCTCTCCAGCTGGCCCAGGAAGCCCTTCCTGAGAATGCTTCCCAACAGATCCATGCCTTCTCCTCTGCCACCCTGGATGACATCCTACACACGTTCTCTGAAGTCAGTGCTGCCCGGGTGGTAGGAGGCTATCTGCTCATGGTGGGTCCTGCACCTGGCACCTTGTCCCACCTCTACCCTGGACCCACCCTGAAAGCCCCAATCTAACCGTGTGCCCTTCTCTGCCTGCAGCTGGCCTATGCCTGTGTGACAATGCTACGGTGGGACTGTGCTCAGTCCCAGGGTGCGGTGGGCCTGGCTGGGGTGCTGCTGGTGGCCCTGGCAGTGGCTTCAGGCCTTGGGCTCTGTGCCCTGCTTGGCATCACCTTCAATGCTGCCACTACTCAGGTAAACCAGGACTTCAAGGCAGACTTTGGGAACTATCACCAGACTACACAGCTCCTCCAGCCTGCCATCCCTCTACCTCTTCAGGTACTACCCTTCTTGGCTCTGGGCATTGGAGTGGATGACATATTCCTGCTGGCTCATGCATTCACCGAGGCTCCACCTGGCACCCCTCTCCAGGTAAGGCCCCATCTTCCAGCCCAGCTTATCTGAAATAGTTTAGCCTGGTGGTTAAGACCATCTTGGGAGCCAGGTGCTAGTGGCTTACATCTATAATCCTAGCTACTCAGGAGGCTGAGATCTGAGGACTGAAGTTTGAAGCCAACCCAAAAGGAAAATCTTTAAGACTCTTAATCTTCAATTAACTACCAAAAAGCCAAAAGTGGGGATATGGCTCAAGTGGTAGAGCACCAGCACTGAGTGAAAAAGCTAAGGGACAATGGCCACGCTCTGAATTCAAGCCCCAGTACTGGCACAAAACCCCACAAAACTTGTTTTAAGTGAACTTGGGCTTATTGGTTCACTAACCTTGTGCTTCAGTATCCTCATCTATAAATGGAGATAATGATCATGCTTGTGCCCTAAGAGTTGCTGTGAGGGTCAATGAGATAACTCAAGGTAAGTGCTCAGCACAGCCCATGACATACTCAATGTACTCATTAAATGTTAGCTGCTGTGGTACTGTTGTCCCACCTCTGCCATCCCAACTTCCTGAGCCTCCACTTTCACTCTACTGTGAAGACCCACCACCTTCCTCCCCAGTGACCCAAGGGCATGTCCCTGCTCTGTCCTGGCAGGAGCGCATGGGCGAGTGCCTGCAGCGCACCGGCACCAGTGTTGCACTCACATCCATCAACAACATGGTCGCCTTTTTCATGGCTGCCCTGGTTCCCATCCCTGCCCTGCGGGCCTTCTCCCTGCAGGTGAGGCCTCATGAACAGACAGGTGGGCTGGGGTGGGCATGGAGCTAGAGGAATACTTCATCTTGTGCTCCCATCTACTTCCCAGGCAGCCATAGTGGTTGGCTGTAGCTTTGTAGCTGTGATGCTTGTCTTCCCAGCGGTCCTCAGCCTGGATCTGCGCCGACGCCACTGCCAGCGCCTTGATGTGCTCTGCTGCTTCTCTAGGTACTGCCCCCACATCCCACCCCTTTCTCTCCTCAGCCCCACCATGGCATGTCCCCGGTCAGCATTTCAAAGCACAGACCTGTCATCCACTCTCTCTGTTTCTTCCAGTCCCTGCTCTGCTCGTATGATTCAGATTCTCCCCCAGGATCTGGGGGAGAGGACAGTACCAGTGGGCATCGCCCACCTGACAACCACAGTGCAGGCATTTACACACTGTGAAGCCAGCAGCCAGCATGTGGTCACCATTCTGCCTCCTCAAGACCACCTGGTGCCCCCACCTTCTGACCCACTGAGCTCTGAGCTTTTCAGCCCTGGAGGGTCTACACGGGACCTTCTGGGCCAAGAGGAGGGGACAAGGCAGAAGGCAGCCTGCAAGTCCCTACCCTGTGCCCGCTGGAATCTTGCCCATTTTGCCCGCTATCAGTTTGCTCCCTTGCTGCTCCAGTCACAAGCCAAGGTAAGTGTGGATGAAGCAGAACAGAAGCTCAGTACCCATGGGCCTCAAGAAGGGCAACAGGCCCAGCCTACTCCCTGAAGGCCGGAGGGCAGCCCTGTGCCTCTGGCTTAGTGGCCATTTCTCACAGGCTATGGTGCTCGTGTTCTTTGGGGCTCTTCTGGGCCTGAGCCTCTACGGAACCACCTTGGTGCAGGACGGGCTGTCCCTGACAGATGTGGTACCTCGAGGCACCAAGGAACATGCCTTCCTGAGTGCCCAGCTCAGGTACTTCTCCCTGTATGAGGTGGCCCTGGTGACCCAGGGTGGCTTTGACTACGCCCACTCCCAACGCGCCCTCTTTGATCTGCACCAGCGCTTCAGTTCCCTCAAGGCTGTGCTGCCCCGTCCTGCCACCCAGGCACCCCGGACCTGGCTGCACTATTACCGCAACTGGCTGCAGGGTGAGAGGCCAGGAGGTGGGGAGGGGAGGGCTGCTGCAGGGAGAGTCTCACAGAACCACAGGCCAACTGTGGCCTACTCTGTTCCCCCCAGGAATCCAGACTGCATTTGACCAGGACTGGGCTGCTGGGCGTATTACCCGTCATTCCTACCGCAATGGCTCAGAGGATGGGGCACTGGCCTACAAGCTGCTCATCCAGACTGGAAATGCCCAGGAGCCGCTGGATTTTAGCCAGGTTTGGAGAGGATTAGAACATTCCGAGGGTGCACAGAGGCTCTAGACTTCATGGTCCAAACCTTTAGCCATCTTTGCCTCTGCAGCTGACCACAAGAAGGCTGGTAGATGAGGAGGGACTGATTCCACCAGAGTTCTTCTATGTGGGGCTGACAGTGTGGGTGAGCAGTGACCCCCTGGGTCTGGCAGCCTCCCAAGCCAACTTCTATCCCCCACCTCCAGAATGGCTACACGACAAATATGACACCACTGGGGAGAATCTTCACAGTGAGTCCTGTGGGTGGAGCTCAACCTAGAACCTCAGCCTTAGCCCCTAACAGGCCCTGCCCACTCTTCCCCTGCTCACTGTCCCCTTCCTTCTTCCCACTCTCTCCTTCCCTTCACAGTCCCAGCAGCCCAACCCCTGGAGTTTGCCCAGTTCCCCTTCCTGCTGCATGGCCTCCAGAAGACTGCAGACTTTGTGGAGGCCATTGAGGGGGCCCGGGCAGCATGTGCGGAGGCAGGCCAGGCAGGGGTGCATGCCTACCCCAGTGGCTCCCCCTTCCTCTTCTGGGAGCAGTATCTGGGCCTGCGACGCTGCTTCCTGCTGGCTGTCTGCGTCCTGCTGGTGTGTACCTTCCTGGTCTGCGCCCTGCTGCTGCTCAACCCATGGATGGCTGGCCTCATAGTGAGTACCTGCAGGAATGAGGTTGCAGAGACCCAGTATGCCCCCTCAACCCTACCCTATCTAGTCCAGCCCCCCTGCTGACAGGAGCCATGGGTGAGCCCTGCCCTCCTCAGGTGCTGGTCCTGGCGATGATGACTGTGGAGCTCTTTGGGATCATGGGTTTCCTGGGTATCAAGCTGAGTGCCATCCCCGTGGTGATCCTCGTGGCCTCTGTGGGCATTGGTGTCGAGTTCACAGTCCACGTGGCTCTGGTAAGCACACGCCCAAGGGGAGGGATGGGACAGCTGAGTACTCAACAAATGTGGCCCAGGCACTTCTGTGTCCTAGAGATTATTTAACAGTTGGAAAGATGTTAAGGATATGACTCAGTATTCCTGTGCTTGCCTAGCCTGAGACAAGGCCTTGATTCCCAGCACAGGGGAAAAAAAAAAAAAAGAATTTTAGAGGTAGATGATAAATAAGTCAATAAGTAATCAGCCATTTCAGTAGACAAAAGAGACAAAGGCCTGTCTGCAGTGGGTTAATGATAGAATCGAAGGTTGGAAAATAGGAGCCAGTGAGTCTTTTTCTCTTTTTTGCTGATCCTGGGGCTTGAATTCAGGCCCTGAGCTTTTGTGCTCAAGGATAGTGTTCTACCACTTGAGCCATAGCTCCACTTCCAGCTCATTGTGATTAATTATGGACTTTCCTTCCCAGGCTGGCTTCAAACAGCAGTCCTTCTAGCTCAGCCTCCTGAATAGCTAGGATGACAGGCACACATCTTCAAGTCTTCTTTTCTTTATTACAGTGTTAGAGGTCAAACTTAGGGCCTCACACATACTACCAAAAGCCCTGGACTCAATTCCTCAGTACCACATAAACAGAAAAAGCTGGAAGTGGTGCTGTGGCTTAAGTGGTAGAATGCTCGCCTTGAGCAAAAGAAGTTCAGGGACAGTGCTAAGGCCCTGAGTTCAAGCCTCAGGACTGGCAAAAATAAATAAATAAATAAAATGCCCTACCAATGTGCTACATTCTCATCTCCAGGGACAAATAATTCTCTAGGACAAGAGATCAAGAAAGGGGCTTGGAAGGGACTCAGTGGTAGAGCGCTTGCCTTGCATGCATGAGGTCCTGGGTTCAGTTACTCAGCACCACATAAGCAGAAAGAAAAAAAGCTGGAAGTGGCGCTGAGGTTCAAGTGGTAGAGCGCTAGCCTTGAGCTGAAGAGCTGAGGGACAGTGCCCAGGCCCAGAGTTCAGGCCCCACTACCGGACCCAAAAAAAAAAAAAAAAAAAAAGAGATCAAGAAAAGAGATAGTAGCAGCATGGCAGTGTGGGTACGGAGGAAGAATGCTATATAGAATATAAAACTGAGGAGGGTACAGGCCTCTCCCAAAACAACGCATTCGCTGGCAGAGAAAGGGGCACACAGACCAGCTGCAGTCACCAGCATAAACCTGGCAAGGCCCAACAAACATCTCTTCATCTCTAATACCCAACCCTATAATAACAGAACAAGATATACTCCTTGAATAAAACAAAAGGAGCCAGGTACCTATAACTCTAGCTACTCAGGATTCTGAGATAGCAGGACTGCTGTTCAAAGCCAGCACCCACAGGGAAGTCCATAAACTCTTATCTCTAGGTAACCAGCAAATAGCCTAAGTGGAGCAGTGGCTCAAGTGGTAGAGCACTAGCCTTGATCAAAAAAACCTTAAGGAAGCCGGGCGCTGGTGGCTCACGCCTGTAATCCTAGCTACTCAGGAGGCTGAGATCTGAGGATCGTGGTTCAAAGCCAGCCCTGGCAGGAGAGACCGTGAGACTCCTATCTCCAATAAACCACCAGAAAACCGGAAGTGGCGCTGTAGCTCAAGTGGTAGAGCGCTCGCCTTGAGCTGAAGAGCTGAGGGACAGCGCCCAGGCCCAGAGTTCAAGCCCCACGACCGACAAAAAAAAAAAAAAAAAAAAAAAAAACCTTAAGGACAGTGCCCATGCCCTGAATTCAAGCTCCAGGATGAGCACACACACACACACACACACACACACACACACACAAAGATTGAGGTATGGCTCAGTGGTAGAGTACTTGCTTGACAGGACAAGGCCTTGAGTTTGATCCCAGCATGTAAATCAAAATCATAACAAAAACAGATTCAAAATTTTCTGCAATGCCAGCTGACGTCCACCTTTCTACACCAGGAGTTTGTACATTTCTTTTTTCTGTAAAGGACCAGATTGTAAATATTTCAACTTAGCAAGCCATACAGTTTCTATTACAATTCTGCCATTATACCACAAAAGCAATCATAGATGGCAATACCAGCAGCAGATTATAGCTTGCCTAGACTCTTCTGATGTTTTTCTTTCTTTCTTTTTGGTCATGGGGCTTGAACTCTGAGTCTGAACACTATACCTCAGCTCTTCAGCTCAAGGCTAGTACTTTACTACTTGAACCACTGTATCACTTCCAGTTTTCTGAGTAGTTTATTAGAGATAAGAGTCTCATGGACTTTCCTGCCCAAGCCGTCTTTGAACTGCAATCCTCAGATCTCAGCCGCCTAAGTAGCTAGAATTACAGGTGTCAGCCACTGGAGCCCAGCTTTCTGGACGTTTTTCTATGTCACCACATAACACTATACGATGTCACCTAAGTGGATATCCTTCAGACAATTCTGTGAACTTGATTCACCTGGCATTCCATGGGCCAAGCATAGCTTCCCTGGGGGAATATGGATGAGCTGGCCATGATTGGCAGAGAAGGAGCTCTCAGACCATTCTCTTCCTCCAGGGCTTCCTGACCACCCAGGGTAGCCGGGACCTTCGGGCTACCCGAGCGCTAGAGCGCACGTTTGCCCCTGTGACCGATGGGGCTATCTCCACGTTGCTGGGTCTGCTCATGCTTGCTGGCTCCAACTTTGACTTCATTGTAAGGTATGGAGGGATGGGAGGAGGCAGTGGGCCTGCCCCGTTGGCCTCAGGGCCTGCCCAGCCTGATGCCCCACAACCTCCCAGGTACTTCTTCCTGGTGCTAACAGTACTCACACTCTTGGGCCTCCTCCATGGACTCATGCTGCTGCCTGTGCTGCTTTCCATTCTGGGCCCCCCACCTGAGGTAAGCACACCCTCCTTTTGTTCCTACTGTCATGGATAGGATGGGGATAAGCAAAAGAAAGGGCAGAGCTGTTACTAAATGCCATCAGTAGCCAACAGCCCGTCCTTCCTAACAGTTGCTACTAGCCACTTCCTTTTCCAAGATACCCTATATCTGCCCCTCAGCCTTCTGTGGAGCCTACCTTCACGTTTTAGGACTCAGGAAGGCGCAGGGTTTGCCCAGGTATTGACATCTTGTTACCTGTGATCTCTCCTACCCTGCTAGAGGCCAACAAAGGTCTCAGCTTAGCCAGGCACTGGTGGCTCACGCCTGTAATCCTAGCTACTCAGGAGGCTGAGATCTGAGAATCGCAGTTCAAAACCAGCCTGGGCAGGAAACTGTGAGACTCTTAGCTCCAATAAACCCCTAGAAAACCCGAAGTGGTGCTGTGGCTCAAGTGGTAGAGTGCTAACTTTGAGCTGAAGAGCTCAGGGATAGTGCCCAGGCCCAGAGTTCAAGCCCCATGACCAACAAAAAAAAAAAAAAAAAAAGAAGAAAGATCTCAGCTCACCAGTATTCATGGTACTCACCAGAGGGAGGTGCTGAAAGATGTCGCAGCTCCAGTAACCCCCAGACTCACTAGGACCACTGTCTTCCCCCAGGTGGTACAGATGTACAAGGAGGGCCCAAGGGTCCTGGGCCTTGCAACTCCACAGGGAGGCAGACTTGGGTGGGGGGCGTCCCCCACCCTCCACCAGAACTTTGCCAGAGTGACTACCTCCATGACCGTGGCTCTTCACCCACCCCCGCTACCTGGTGCCTACATCCACCCAGCCTCTGATGAGCCCACATGGTCCCCAGCTGACAGTGGCTCTAGCAACTTCGGTTCTAGAGCCAACCACTGAGTGAAGAAACAGCCAGGGGCTGGGAAGGTGGCTCAGTGGTAGAGCGCTTGCCTTGCATGCATGAGGCCCTGAGTTCGATTCCTCAACACCACATAAGCAAAAAGAAAAAAGCCGGAAGTGATGCTGTGGCTCAAGTGGTAGAGTGCTAGCCTTGAGCTGAAGAGCTGAGGGACAGCGCCCAGGCCCATAGTTCAGGCCCACGACCAGACCCAAAAAAAACAAAAAACAAAAAGAAACAACAGAGGAACAGCCAAAGCAAGGAGACCCTGCCTGGACCACATGAAGTCACTGGAAAGCAATGGTGGAGCATAGAAGGCAACATGGACCCCAGAGGGTCTGCTGCTGTTTGCATCCTCTCCCCTGTCTCAGACATCAGACCACCCTGATGACAGACAGCCGCACCTAGATTCACAGCATCCTGGCACATGGGGGCCCCTGTGTGCCCATATCTGTCCGGGTGGGGATGGCAGCCAGCACTTCAGGTTGCAGTGCAACTCTGTTGCCCCCCTCCTCACCTCACACTGTCACCCACCCAGCAGAGGGGTTTCGTAGCACACAGTCCTAGCCCATCACTGCTTGATGACAACTTTTGGGGAGGCCTTCTAGATCCCTGACCACCTCTTACCACGTAAGTTATTTATATGAAGATGTTTATTTTTGTAGTATATATAGATGTTAGTTTGCTGAAAGTTTTATTTTTTAAAGAAATATATTCTATCTTATCTTCTAACTTATCTTAAATGACTGATGGTTTTTCTTCAGCATTGGGAGTTTGCAAAAGAGGATTAAATGTAGGAAGTGGTCATGTGGTATCCAGGGCCTAGAGTCTTGGGGGCTTGTTGAGTTGTGGGTGGGAAAGATCTGAAAAAACCTCAGAATCTGAATTTTTGTCATATACTTGGTAGTAGGGTCTACAGTAAAAGCTTAGTATAAAAATTGAAACAAGGAAGCTAGGCGCTGGTAATCCTCCTGAGTAGGCTGAGATCTGAGGATTGCGGTTCAAAGCCAGCTTGGGCAGGAAAAGTCCGAGAGATTCTTTTTTTTTTTTTTTTCTCCCGTTGTGGGGCCTGAACTCAGCCTGGGCACTGAGCTCAGCACTTGAGCTCTTCAGCTCAAGGCTAGCCCTCTACCACTTGAGAAACAGCACCATTTCTGGCTTTTGTTCCTTATGTGGTACTGACGAATGGAACCCAGGGCCTCATGCATGCAAGGCAAACACTCTACCACTAAGCCACCTTTCCAGCCCTCCATGAGACTCTTATCTCCAATAAACCACTCAGAAAACCAGAAGTGGTGCTGTGGCTCAAGTGGTAGAGTACTAGCCTTGAGCTGAAGAGCTAAGGGACAGCGCCCAGGCCCAGAGTTCAAGCCCCACAACTGACAAAAAACAAAAAAGAAAGAAAACAAAACAAGGGCTGGGAAGGTGACTCAGTGGTAGAGTGCTTACCTTGCATGCATGAGGCCCTGGGTTCCATTCCTCAGCACCACATAAACAGAAAAAGCCAGAAGTATTGCTGTGGCTCAAGTGGTAGAGCACTCTTTGAGCTGAAGAGCTGAGGGACAGCTCCCAGGCCCAGAGTTCAGCCCCATGACCAACAAAAAAAGAAAAAAAGAAAAGAAACAAGCTACGCACCAGGGCTTATGCCTGTAATCCTAGCTACTCAGAAGGCTGAGATCTGAGGATCACAGTTCAAAGCCAGCTTGGACAGGAAAATCCATGAGACTCTTATCTCTCATTATCCACCAGAAAACCAGAACTAGCGCTGTGGCTCAAAGTAGTAGAGCACTAGCCTCGAGCTGAAGAGCTCAGGGACGGTGCCCACGTACAGAGTTCAAGCCCCACAACTGACCAAAAGCAGAAAAAAAGAAAAGAAATTTTTTGGTATTAATGTAGGCTCATCTCCCAACTTCGTGCTTCATCAGCATGTGGCACAGGGCAGAAGAGCAAATGCAATTAGAAGGGGAAAGGGAAGTGACCACGTGAAACAGAGATAGAGAAAACAGGGCCTGGCTGGGGTGAGATTTTTTGGACAGGAGGAAAGGAGCCACAGCCCAGAGCATCATCTAAGGCAGAGCCTCGACACCAGCAGTCAGCCTGACAACTGGGAGGCATCTTAGGCCAACTAGCCAGGTAGAGAAGCTTAAGAAATGTAGGTGTTAGCTACTGGTAAGGGCACTGAATTTAAGTTGTTTGTGTAGGAAAGTCAACTACCCTGTCTCTCTTCCAGAGGCCTTGAAGAGCCATATCCTTGGGCTAGAGAACCAAGCCTCACCAAGTAGGGTGGGAGAGGTCTTTTCTTGCTCTTCTTGAGTTATCTTTGGACCAATACATATATACACTCTGGGTGCCAAGCACCCACTCTGCAGGAATGATTCTGATCAAGAACATTGCTTTCTTGCACCTCACTATACCCAGAGGCCAGAAAATCATATTCTGACCAAATATTATACAAACATACACATCAGCTGAATCAACGCTAAACTGCCTTAAAAGAAAACAGCACAGTGGAAGATGGGGGACAGAATTAAGCAGGCCCAGTGTCAGTGGCTCCTAACTGTAATCCTAGTTACTCAGGAGGCTGAAATCTGAGGATCACAGTTCAAAGCCAGCCTGGGCAGAAAAATCTATGAGATTTTTTTTTTTTTTTTTTTTTTGGGTCCAGTCATGGGGCCTGAACTCTGGGCCTGGGTGCTGTCCTTCAGCTTTCAGCTCTTCAGCTCAAGGCTAGCGCTCTACCACTTGAGCCACAGCGCCACTTCCGGCTTTTTTCTTTTTGCTTATGTGGTGCTGAGGAATCGAACCCAGGGCTTCACACATGCAAGGCAAGTGCTCTATCACTGAGCCACCTTCCCAGCCCATCTATGAGATTCTTATCTCCAATTAACCACCAAAAAATCAGAAATGGAGCTGTGACTCAAATGGTAGAGAGCTAACCTTGAGCACAAAAGCTCAGTGACAGCACCCAGGCCCTGAATTCAAGCTCCAGGAGTGCCCCCCACACACACCCAAGAACAAAAAGAAAAAAGAAAGCTGGGTGCCGGTGGCTCACACTTGTAATCCTAGCTACTCAAGAGGCTGAGATCTGAGGATCTCAATTCAAAGCTAGCACGGGCAGGAAAGTCCGTGAGACTGTTATCTCCAATTAACCATCAGAAAATCAGAAGTGGCACTGTGGCTCAAGTGGTAGAGGGCTCACCTTGAGCTAAAGAGCTCAGAAACAGCCCAGGTCCCTAAAGAGCCCAGGTCCAGAGTTCAAGCCCCATAACCAACAGAAGAAGAAAAAAAGAAGAGAAGAAGCAGGTAGCTGGCTTTGAAACTAGTTTCAGATGGGTCCAGCATGTGCAAGGAATGGAGGTTACTTGGTTCCATTGTGTTTGGATCACTGTGGAGGGACTTTTAGGTGAAACAGAGAAAGCTCACTAGGCTAGAATAGTGTTTTAAATGCCAGCTGTGTGCAATCAGGACAAATTAACAAACCTCAGAGTTTCAGCATTTTCATCTGTGAATTGGAAAACTGGGCCCTATTTGGTAGTAAATCTTTTGGTTGGTGGTGGTAGTGGTAGTCCTAGGGCCTTGGGGCCCAGGGACTGTTCTGACCTTTTGTGCTCAAGGCTAGCACTCTACCACTTTGAGCCACAACTCCACTTCCAGTTTTCAGATGGTTAGTTGGAGATGAGTCTCATGGCCTTTCCTTCCTGGCTTTAAACTGTGATCCTCAGATCTCGACCTCCTGAGTACCTAGGTGTGAGCCACCAGTGCATACTGGGAAATGCTCCAGGATAGCGTTTCCAGCTCCCCTTTTCAGGATCTGTGTGTGTACGTAATCATACCCGTATGATTAATTGGAGAAAAGAATGTCAGCCAGGAATGAGTGGCTCATGCTTGTAATCCTAGCTACTCTAGAAGCTGAGATCTGAGGAATGCAGTTCCAAGCCAGCCAAGGCAGGAAAGTCAGTGAGACTCTTATCTCTTAACCACTCAAAAACTGGAAGTGGTTCTTTGGCTCAAAGTAGTAGAGCAAAAAAGCTCAAGAGACAGTGCCCAGGCCCTGAGTTCAAGCCCTACAACTGACAAAAAATAAAAAGTCACAGGTTTTCTTGCCTGGGCTGGCTTCAAACCATGATCCTCAGATCTCAGCCTCCAGAATAGCTAGGATTTAGAGGTGTAAGCCACTGGCACCCAGCACCCTTTCAGGATCTTAAATGAAATTATACAAGAGGGTTGGGGTGTAGCTGAGAGAGCATTTACCTAGCATGTGCAAAACCCCTGGGTTCAATCCCCAACCATGCAAAAATAATAAGCATAAAAATAGCCCTGTATCTAGTAAGTGATCTCAGTTTACTATTGAAGTTTGTTTAGATTTAGCTATGCTGACAGTTTTTCCTCTGAAGGGATTCCAGTGGAAAGTTGGACCATCCCTGGAGCAGTTTGTCTTCGAGCACTGACCTCATCTGGTCACAGGAACGAGTATCAGTTCTACTAGGGCGCTATGCTTCAGCTTCAACACCTTCCATATGATTCTCCAACCCTAAGAAGAGCAGGTCAGGTCCCCTCCAGGCCCTGCTAGAGCTAGCTTCTGCCTCTAGACAACCTCTTTTACATATACTCCACTTTGTGGACAAGGCTGAATTATTATATATCGCCCAGTAATGTAAATTAACCCCAGACACATGTTTGTCCTAATTTCCAGTCCCCTTTGAGAGGAATTGGGTGCCAACTTCTCCAGGAAGAGGTGATGATCTGCCTCTTGGCCGTTTTAACTTCTGTCACCCTAGGACTTGGGCTTCCCTGAAGGTAACCACAGAACCCTAATAATTAGGACTAACAATTTACCAGTCTCAGCTCAGTGAGAGACCCCGGCAGGGCATCAGGCACCGGCGGCAGCAAGTGCCCTCTTGCTTTCAGAAAAAAAGGCGAGGGAAGTGAAAGCCCTGACTCTTGGCTCCTGGAGTTCTACGCCCCCTGTGGCCCCGCAGGGTCCCAGCAGCTGTTGCCGCCAACCTGCCCAGACCCGTCTAATTTGCATACCCATGGTGCACCACGATTTCACGGCTTCGGTGGTGCTTGAATTGCCCCCCCCCTTCCATTCCCGAATGTGTTTCTTCACCACCATAGGCCATACCACCTTCTAGAACTTTACGTGGGTGTAAGTTACAGCCTTGTAGTACCTGAAGGTCAGGCACCAAACAACCATAAGTGTATTAAGTGTTAGGTCTCTAGGGAGAGTTGGGAGGCAGACAGAGAAGACATACTCTGGTTTCTCTTCAGATCGTATAAATCTTTCGCCTTTTACTAAAGATTTCCGTGGAGAGGAACAATTCTGAGTCATTAGTAATTTTTTGAGGCCTCGTCTTTAACGAGGCTCCATTTGTTTGTTAAAAAAAGACGCTTCTCAGGTTTAGTGTTGATCTGGGTTTTGAAAGAGCAAAGGGTGTGGTTAGTGTAAGTAGGATGCGTTCCAGCTTTCATGAAACCAAGTGCTTGGGTGGTGAGAATGGTGAAAGTGAGTAGCACTATTCAGGATAAGTATCTCAGGTTTGTTTTCCTGTGTCATTCTTCGCAGTAAACCACTTCTCTTGGGATCTAGGGAGCAGTAACTAGCAATGATTTAAGGGCCTCAGTCCATCCACCTGACCAATCATGAGACTATGGAACTGCCTGCTGACTTGGGACTGTTTTAACTGCGCACACCCTCTCACTCGCTGACTCCTACCTCAGAAAACTCATAATTAAAAAAAAAAAAAAAAAAAGATTAAAAAGCTGGGAAGGTGGTAGAGTGGTAGAGCGCTTGCCTTGCATGCCTGAGGCCCTGGGTTCGATTCCTCAGCACCACATAACTAAAAAGTAAAAAAAGCCGGAAGTGGCGCTGTGGCTCAAGTGGTAGAGCGCTAGCCTTGAGCTGAAGCGCTGAGGAACAGCGCCCAGGCCCAGAGTTCAGGCCCCACGACTGGACCCCCCCCCCAAAAAAAAAAAAAGAATGAAAGAAGTGGTGGGAGACATCTTCAGTAACAAGATTATAAATCTGAAACCTTAGACTCCCAAAGTCAAGGTTGCTACATATAGGAGGAATATGGGAGTTCTGAGTATCCTGAAATTAAAAACTGTTGTATTTTGAACTGGAAAGAGGAGGTGAAGTGAAAAAGACCAGTAAGTTAAGACTGAAAACTGAAAGGTCTCTTAGAAAGTAGAACTGGGGGCTGGGAATGTGGATTAGTGATAGAGTGTTTGCCTGGCATGCATGAAGCTCTAGGTTCGGTTCCTCATAGACCGTATAAACAGAAAAAAACGGAAGTGGTGCTGTGGCAAAAGCAGCTCAGGGACAGTGCCCGGGCCCCTGAGTTCAAGCCCCCAGGACAAGAAAGAAGAGAGACAGGACAGAGACAGAGACAGAGAGACAAATAGAACTGGCCTCACAGCTAGAGGAAGCAATCCAAGATTCTGGGCGTGGGCACCCACACAAATGGGACACAGGGCAGACGGGAAGCTCCATTTGTACTGGGCCTGAGGTGTTCGTGGCACATTTAGGCAGAACTCTTTCCAACAGCCTGGTTTATTATTATAAACGTAGTCTGAGCTGCTCGGGGTCATCAGCGCAAACCCGCACCGGGAAGGACAGGCCCGGGGGCCGAGCGTAGACTGAGGGCGGAGAGTTAAGGACTCTGACTGTCGGGTCTACAAACCCTAACCCCAGTCCTCCCACGGCTCCCACCCCAGGCTCCCCGCACAGGGCGTGGGGCCCCGCAGAGATAACCCTGTCCTCTGTGCTGGCTCGCGGGGCATGCTGGGGCCGGAAGCCAGCTCTAGGAGCAGAGGATGTCGGGAGCTGTAGTCCGGGATGCTCAGCCAGGCAGGCTCGGAACTCTTCCCCACTTGGTTGTGGATTTGGGTCACTTGAGAGGCAAATCCAGAAAGCGGTGGTGCTCCCGGGGCAGCGTGCCCCTCCTCCGGCGGCACGGGGTGCTTCGGGCCAGGGTTCCTCCCCGCAGGGCGTGGCACTTCCAGGCCTCCACGAGCTGCTCCACCTGCAGGGATCCGCCAGTCACTGTGCAGTCCCGCAGGACCCCTCACCCCCAAAGATTCAGGGCAGGCGGGCCGTGGGACCCCCGTTCCCGGGGTTCCCAAGCTGCAGAGTGGATCTGAGCCTGGTTTCCCGCGTCCGCACCGGGATGAAGGGCTCCCGCCGGTTCTGCTCTTCCAGGGCGCTCAGCTCCGCGGGGGCCAGCAGTTCCAGTCTCAGTTCTCCAACGACAGGGGCCGCCACCTCGGCCACAGGCCGCTCCAGCACAGCCTGCAAACGCCAGCCCTGAACCTTGGCCAGGCGGGCACATCTGCCCCCCCTCCCCCGCGCCCCTTTTTGGCTGAGCTCTTGCAGCCCTGGGCTCCCCTAGGCCACACTCACCGCGCCCACGCGCGCCCAGCTGCGGACTGCCCGGACCAGCTCCGCCTCGTCCACGCAGAGCCGGTCGCTGTGCAGCAGTGCCAACAGTGCAGAGGCTGACAGTTCCAAGAAGCCCCGGGTCTGCAGCGCCTCCTGAGGGCGGGGGACGGGGGGGAGGGAAGAGGGGTCAGGACGGAACACAAGAGGATTTGTGGGTTTAGGAGTATGAGAATGGGAAAGCATACCTGGCTGTGGGCCTCAATGAAGGCTATGCACCGTTCCTGCAATGGCCCCAAGCCAAAGGTGACAGCCACCTATTAGAGGATTGAGAGTGGACAGGTTCCATTAGCTCAGTGCTCCAACACTGAGAACCACCATTTAAGTCTAGCCCTAGCCCTAGATGAGGAGCTCACAGCACCTGTGACCTCCCAGGAAACGAAATCCAGACAAAGTTGTGTTGACACATGAGGACCCACATGAAGAACTGTCCTTCAAGCCCTATCCTGGGGCCAAAGCATGGCTTTTGAGTGCCACACTCCACCCTTACCCTCCCCCCAAAGGAGACCATTCCCACTTTTTTGGTTTGTGTCTTGTGCCAGTACTAGAGCTTCACCTTGGCCTGGGCACTCTCCATTAGCTTTTTCACTCAAGGCTAGGGCTCTACCACTTCTGGCATTCTGCTGATTAATTGGAGATGAGAATCTCACAAACATTCCTGCTCAGCCTGATTTTTGGACCTTGTTTATCAGATCTCAGCTTCCTGAAGAATTGGATTACAGGAGTGACCAGTGGCTCACTTGAGGCCCTGTGACCCTTGCTCCTGAAGCTGATTTGGGTGATAGGCCCTGGATCCCACAGCTCTGGGTACAGAATTTATTTATTTATTTATTTATTTTTGGGTCCAGTCGTAGGCCTGAACTCTGGGCCTGAGCACTGTCCCTCAGCTCACCTCAAGGCTCGCGCTCTACCACTTGAGCCACAGCGCCACTTCCGGCTTTTTTTTTTTTTTTTGCTTATGTGGTGCTGAGGAATGGAACTCAGGGCCTCAGGCATGCAAGGCAAGCACTCTACCACTGAGCCACCTTCCCAGCCCTGGGTACAGAATTTATATGTCCACTTCATGTACCCAGATATTCCCAAAGCAGATCTAAGCTGCTGGTACCTGAAGTACCACACACACAGACTTGTTTAGCAACACTCACCTGCAAGGCCTCACAAACCAACTCCACATCCAGCACCTTCACTACAAACTCCAGGCACAACTAAAGACAGAAATCAGAGCGCAGACTTAAAACAGTGAGTCACCCAGACTCCTAGCAGTCTCAGACCCATCCTGACTACAAGGCCTGACTAAGGACATGGAATTGTTAGGGCTTGAAATTTGGGGAACCCAGAGGGCCCAGAGGCTAACAAAGTCAAACACAGAAATGCATCTTCTTTTGCTGCTGCTTCTTCCTCCTCCTCTTCTTCCCCCTCCCCCTCCCTCCTCCTCCTTCTTCTTCCTCTTATTCCTTCTTGTTTCTTCTATTGTTGTTGTTGGTCATGGGGCCTGAACTCTGGGCCTGGGTGCTGTCCCTCAGCTCTTCAACTCAAGGCTAGCACCCTACCACTTGAGCCACAGTGCCTCTTCCAGCTTTTTCTGCTTATGTGGTACTAAGGACTCAAACCCAGGGCCTCATGCATACAAAGCAAGCACTCTACCACTGAGCCACATTCCCAGCCCAAAAATGCATGTTCTAGCATGTTTGCCTCTGATCAGATCAGATGTTATCATCCAAAATTTTAATTCCTTCCTCTCAGGATACTAATCTTTGTCCACTTCCTCCCACCTATTTTTTGGTGAGTGTGGAGGTGTGTGCGCACGCACGAGCACGCATGCACGCGCGTGTGCTGAGGCTTGAACTCAGAGTTTCATGCCTTTCCACTTGAGCCACACTTCCATTTCTGGCATTTTGATTAGCTGGAGATGAGTCGCTTGGATTTTTCTGAGCTGTCATCCTCAGATCTCAGCCTACTGAGTAGCTAGGATTACAGACAAGAACCACCAGCACCCGGCCACAGCCACTACCACCTCCTCCTCCTCTTCTTTGTTTCCCCCTTTTTCTTTTAATTTGGCACTAGAGATCAAACCCTGGGCATCATGCATGCTAGGCAAGTGCTCTGCCATTGAATTATATTCCCAGCCTAAAGTTCAAATTTTGTTTTATTCTGTTTTGTCGTGTTGGAAACTGTATGGGTCCTTACAGATGCTAAGCAAGCACTCTATTCCAGTGAACTACACCCACAATCCTTTGGGTATTTTTTTTTTTTAATTTTTCTTCTTCAATGCTGGGGAATGAACCCAGGACTTTATACATGCTAGGCAAGCTCTCTACCATTGAGCTACATCCCCTGCCCCCACATTCTCTCATGTTTTTTTTTTTTTTTTTTTTTTGCCAGTCATGGGGCTTGAACTCAGGGCCTGGGCACTGTCCCTGAGCTTCTTTTGCTCAAAGCTATCACTCTACCATTTGAGCCACAGTGCCACTTCCAGCTTGTTTCTGTTTATGTGGTACTGAGGAATGGAACCCAGGGCTTCATGCGTGCTAGGCAAGCATTCTACCACTAAGCCACATTCCCAGTCTCACCCCTGTACTTTTCTTTTTTTTTCTTTTTGGTCCGGTCGTGGGGCCTGAACTCTGGGCCTGGGCACTGTCCCTCAGCTCTTCAGCTCAAGGCTAGTGCTCTACCACTTGAGCCACAGCGCCTCTTCTGGCTTTTTCTTTTTGCTTATGTGGTGCTGAGGAATCGAACCCAGGGCCTCAGGCATGCAAGGCAAGTGCTCTACCACTGAGCCACCTTCCCAGCCCACCCCCGTGCTTTTCTTTGTGTGCATACATGCTCCCCTCTAGGTTAGTGTGTGTGAAGCAGGGTGTGAACTGAGCCCACGAGAGGCATGGGAACCAAGCCAGAGCCTACCTCTCGCAGATCCTCCAGCCCATACTCCAGGGCCGCTGTCAGCACTTCCAGCACCTGATGGGGAGAGCAGAAGAGTTTTCCCCATCCCTAAGCCCACTGCATGATGGGAGGACACCTGCTTTTTATACCCCCAGCATCTCCCATCCCCAGGCCACTGCTTAGTGGGCTCACAGAATGGCGGTGCAGTGCGACACTGTTGGTATACAGGAACTCCAGCACTGCCAGGAAAGCCTCAGCTGGCACAGTGCTTAGCACCACAGGACTAGGTACCCCAGAATCCAGGTCTGTACTCAGAAGTCTCTGGAAGAAGTTGCATCTACAGGCCAGCAAGCACCGGTGGGCAAATACCTCCTGCCGCTCTTGACCAACTACAAAGCGCACATCACTGAGGGAGAGAAGTGGGGGAGAAGAATCCTGAGCCTAGAGAACAGCTTGGCCTTTCCTCCTGCCTACTATGGGCCTTAGTTTCCTTGAGTATATGTAAGAAATAGGGCTTAGGAAGTAGCCCTGTGGCTCAAAGTGATAGAGTGCTAGCCTTGAGCAAAACACTCAGAGATGATGCCCAGGGCCTAAGTTCAAGCTCCATGTTGGACAAAAAAAAGAAACAAAGATTTAGCCTTCCAGCAGCAGATCTGGACACTGGCCTGAATTCTAATCCCAGCTCTACCCTATACTAACGTAGTGATTTTCTATCTGATCCTGGGCTTTTCACCCAGATCTCACTGGAGGTGCTCATGCTTTATCAGGACTGATGCAAGATGGCTCCCACCACCCTCCTCACTAGTCTTAGCCTTAAGGGTAGAGGAAACTTCTTGACTCCTCCTCTTCATCTGACTGCCAACTCAGCTTTTTTCAGCCCTCCTCCAGAAAAATGTGGGTGTGGGATGCAGAGTGTGAAAACAGACTGCAAACAAACATAGAATGGTGATGTACTGAGGTCAGACCACATTTTCCATCTTCATGATCATTTCCGGCCCCAAACTCTGGGTGTCTAAACAAGGTAAGTCAGTAGAAGGGAGGAAGAAAAAACTTGAGCTTCCTGGAGCCTCCTATAGTGTCCCAGTCTTAAGACCTGGTGTTCCCACTACTCAAGCCAGACTCTGACACCCCCCCCTCCCACTCCGCCTCCCGCTCCAAGAAGCAGGGTTGTGGGAACCACTGACCCTTGGAGAAGAGTAAAGCTTTGAGAAGATGGCATCCTGACTTATGCTGCCCCAGTAAACTCTAGCCCTGGTTTCAGACAGCACTAACATCTTGCCCAATCAGTGGATGGTCAGCACCCTTGAACTACTTCCTGTCTAGGTCACTGGTTCAATCCCTTGAGCTTTCTTTCTCTTGTGAATCCCCAGTTCCCACAACAGTCATCTTACTCCTCTGCCTCTTCAAGAAAGGAGGCCTTCACACTAGCTGAGTATTGTCTGGGGGAGCGTCAAGTTACATCCCACCCCTCTAGATCCAGAAAGTGAAGGCTCTTTGCCAGAATCAGGGAAGGACAGGCTTTGCCTGAACTCATACAGCAGCCCCAGACTCCAGTTCCTTCTGTTCCCCACCTCTGGCTCTCAGAATACCTTGGTCACTGAGTGGCCAGCAATCATCTTCTGTATTTGACGTCCCCATAGACTGAGTCCCCTGGTGAGGGAGGAAGGCCAAGTCCTCACTCCCCACCTCCTCTTCACCCAGGGCCTCCCTGGTAGGAGACACAGGCCCAACAGAGCCAGCCAGGGAAAACTCACCAGCCAGGCCCACTCCCTCACCTGTATCGGGGGTTGTTGACAAGGCTCCGGAGTGCTGTAGAAAAGGGCACAGCCTGTCCATGCACAGTCAGGCCTGCCGTCTCCATGGGTAAGATGGGGTAGGGGGAGAAAGACAGCGAAGGGGCCTAGGAGGCCCGCTGCGGCTTCTGGTCTGTGAAAGACTTGGCCAAGGCCCTAGAGCCAGCCTGGAGACCGGAGAGGGAGGGGCGGGGCCCACAAGGCCTATCTGTTAAGAAGCTAAAGTTTAGGGAGGAAAAGCAGCCCAGGTTGCTAAAGAAAGCGGTAGAGACCCATAGAGGAAGCCAGAGGCTCCCTGGATGGTGACGAACACAGAGGAGGTCCTGGGGAGGCCGATGCTGGATCAGCCTGTGGTCTTGGGAGAATCTGCTAGCAACAAGGCCCAGGCTGGGAGCCTGCCCAGGCAGCAGCTGGTAAGAAGCCTGTGGGTTTCCATGGAAACAGCAGGGCCTGGGGAAGCCCCGCCCATCTTCCAGTCCTAGGGCAAAACCTCTCAGCCTGTGGAAGGGCCCTAAGCTGAGTCTGAGAATCCTAGCACTGGCCCCTGTCTGTCCTAGATTCAGAGTTCAAGCCCCTTGTCTTCCTAAGTCCTTCCAACAGGCTCACAAGTTAAATCTTGGTTGGGGAGGCAGAGGAGCCCACCTTGACAGGGAAAATGATAACCTCTTTGGGTGGTTTTCAGGACTTAGATTTAGCTGTGCCATCCTTCCATGAAGAGGATCTTCAGCTCCTGAAGTGTCAGCTGTGTCATTGCCACTAGCATTCCTGAAATGCAATGCTGGAGGGGATACTCTAGGTACTGAGGCAAGCAGAAGATATGCCAGCTCAGGACAAGCCCCAGGGCACCAGGATCAGTCAGCAACGGTCAGGAGATTGGATTTAAATTCATTCCTGAATCACAGCAGTCTCAGGCCTGGCTCTCCTAAGCTGAGTCCACGGGCCTCTCCTCCCCCCACCTACAGTCCAGAACTGAGGAAATCATCCAAGCCCCACCCTAGCTCTGCCTGGAGCGGAAATCTGTCCTCCTAGAAGCTGACAGAGGAACCATGACGTGCTCTTTCCTGTGGGCCCAGACTCTGCATTCCTGAGCAGCCACCCCAGCAGCCTAAGGCTTTCCCCTACCCTAGGCCCCTGTGACTCACAAATGGCAAGTCATCTGGGCATTATGTACAGAAATGGACAACAGCTCAAGAGCCCTGAGACTGGATACCTTTCTGACCAGAGACCTTCTCTACATCCTCTTCCCTCTTCTTGTTGGCCCATAGTAACAGGTCTTTAAACTTCAGTCCCTCAAGGAGTTCTTGGGCTCCTTCTCCCCCATAACTAACTCAGGGGCATGCCACCTTTGACAGGTGCTCATAGTAGTAACAATCTGGTTATTCCAGAGTCGGGCCAGAGGGAGGAACTTTGGGAGGGAGGTGTCCTTGCCATGGCAGCCATGGCAACTGCACAACACAACCCTTCCCCGCCCACCCTGCAGTCAGGTCAGGCTGGGCCAGCCAGGTGAGAACTCAGAAGCCAAAGGCTACAGGTGACTCAGGTGCCTGAAGGAGTTTCGGGAGAAGAGAATAGCCATCCCACAAGTGATTCTGTAGGTGGAGTCAGAAGCCAGAGCTGAGAGTGGAAGGTGCCCCAGAAGTCATCTGGCCCCAGCTTCAGCCTGCTGCTGCAGGAATCTTCTGAGTGCCTACCCAAAGCAGGTAGGATTGGAAGATGGCTGGATTCATTCAGTACGTCCTGGGTTAGAGGGTTCTGTGGGGAAGGAGTTGGGTGCTGATATCTCATGCCCATTCAAAGCTAGCCCTAGCCAAAAATTCCATCAGACTCTTATCTCCAATTAACCAGCACTAAGCTGGGAATAGAGCTGTGGTACCGTGCTAGCAAAGAGTAAAAAAAGTACAGAGACAGCACCCCACACCCAAAGACAAGAATAAACAAAAGATTAGAAACACCATTTCCAGCTAAGTGCCAGTGGCTCATGCCTGTAATCCTAGCTACTTAGGAGGCTGAGATCTGAGGATCCTGGTTCAAAGCCAGCCTAGGCAGGAAAGTCCATGACATGCTTATCTCCAATAAACCACTCAGAAAACCAGAAGTGGTGCTGTAGCTCACATGGTAGAGCGCTAGCCTTGAGCTGAAGAGCTGAGGGACAGTGCTTAGGCCCAGAGTTCAAGTGACACACACACACAAAAAAAAGAAAAAAGAAAAAAAAGTGGCGGGGGGTGGGGTGATATCACCAAGCAATACTTGAGTATAGAAAGAGCTGGCCAGTAAAAGCCACTCAAAGTGTGGGTCTTTTAGCAGGCAAGTCCATGGCTGGCAAGTGTCTATCTCCTGGACACCAGGAAGAAGAGAGTGCCAAAGACCCAGTGCCAAAACTACCATCAGTGCGGCCAAGAAGCCGCCTGCCCAGCATTGATGAGACCAGACAAACGGGTGTAGGCCCTGCCTCCCGCCGTGGTTCAGTGCTGGGCATAACCGTGTCCCTCTCACACCGAAACTCGCTGGCTGGATCAGGAACTGGACATGGAGGTCGGCGACAGTCCTTGGGCCCAGTGCCTCCTCTTGGCTGGCGGGTCAGTTTCTCAGGCCTGCCCCTAGGGCCTGTCCGTCGAGTGGCACCTTCATACCGTATGGAGCCTGCGCCAGGGGAGCGCTGGGAGACTGCACGTGCACAGCGTGTCCTGGAGGCAGTGTTGGATAAGAGGCTGTGCAACACCAGCTACTGTGGCTTAGAGGCCGGGCAGCTGGCACGGGAGCTGTGTGAGCAGGTGCGCCTGCGCCTGCGCGAGCTCAGCCCACCTCGCTACAAGCTGGTGTGCAGCGTGGTGCTGGGGCCACGTGCAGGCCAGGGCGTGCACGTGGCCAGTCGTGCTCTGTGGGATGCAGCGCATGATGGGCTGGCCTCTGCTACCTTTACGAATGCCTCACTCTTCGCGGTGGCCACAGTCCACGGGCTGTACTGTGAGTAAGCAGACCTCCACATTCTGTAAAATGGTTTATTATCCCAGGAGGAAGCCCCCCTGGGGCTCACATCCCAATAAATAAATGTTTGTCAATAAATAAAAGTGGTCCATAAATAATACCCCCTAGCTGGGGGCTAAGGCTCAGGCTTAACTCAGAGAAGGGGTAAGAAACAGTAAGAATAGGCTGCCCCTAACTCCAGTAAAGCTGGTCCCTGATTCCCTGGGGGGATTCATCCAGGAGCCCCCAGTGAGGCACCAAAGGGACAGGGAGGGCCACAAAGGCAAGGGCCAGAGTCTTGCAGGCACAGGCCTCAGTCTTGAGAGCTTGGGTCCCGGCCTGCTTCTGCAGGTGAGGGTCTAGGCGGGACTGCGGTCACGAAGCAGGCGCAGAGCATAGCGGAGTCGCTGCCGCAGGTCTGGGGAGCAGCCCAGCTGCCGGAGGTGGGAGGCGAGGTAAGTACAAGCACTTCGATTCCGGGCCACAAAAGTCACAAGGAGGGGCTCCCAGCCACTGAGGATCAGCTTGGTGTGGTCCCCGTAAAAGTTCACCTGTGCACAAGAGGGCGACACTGTTCAAGCTCTAGGCCCAAAAGACTTTCCCGGCATTCTGGACCTACCAGCCCTTCCATCCAGCTCCAGCATGGACTCTTACCTGGACAGTGCCATCGCTAAATATCATGAGTAGGGCTTGATCAGTCTTGACCCACTGCAGCAGCAAGGGTGGAGCAGGTACCTCTACCTCTTCCACACTGGGCAAATCTCCACCCTAGGAGCAAAGGCAGGGGCAGGTCACTGAGCTGACCAGAGTCGGACCCTGCCCCACTGACGAATCCCTTACCAATCAATCCTAGCTGTGTCCTCCCATCCCCACCAAAGGGGAATCGGAAAGGATCAGGATGTTGTTTGTTGTCCACATGGCTCCCCGCAAACCAAGTACCTTCATGAGGTGCTGTTCCATGTAGGAGGCAAAATACCGCAGGATGCCCAGCTGAGGCTGTAGGGCCCGGGGCACAGCACCCACAGAAAACGAAAAGTGCTTTGTACTGGTAGGGTTGTAGTGCACAGTCCTAGATGGGAGGGGGGCAGAAATCAGAGATAGCCCTGCACCCATGTTCTTCCCCTGGGAAACTCCAGGCCCCTGTACCCAGGAACATATCCCAAAGTGCAGCCTTGTGGGTTCTGGGCACCCCACAACACTTACTTTCTATTGGCGGACAGGGCCATGTGTGTGCCGTCGTTGAAGAGCACAGCTACACGACGGCTGGACAGTTGATAGCCAAAGCCAAACTTGTTGGAGTAGTCAACCCACTTGCTGACCCACACGAGAGGCTCTGGCTGAGCCAACGGAGCTGGGTTCTGGTCGGCTGTGTCCAGAAAGGAAGTGATGACTTAACCCTTGGCCAAGGCCAAAGAATTCCCCATATCATCCCCATGTACCGGACTCCAGCCTCACCTGGGGGCATGAAGGCCACACAGTTTCTCAGAGCACACAGGGCTGACTCTACCACCGTAGCCACAGTCAGACCCTCTTCAAACCCTGAAGGGAACAGGACGCTGCTGAGATTTAGGAGGCATTAACCTCTCTACCCCAGACCTAGGTCAAATCCCTCTTGTCTTCGCTCCAGTCCCTTGTGTCCACCCCAGCAACATTATAGCACTTGGAGTCCTCCCTGGCTCCTCACCATCTCCGGTGCTTGCCAGGGTCCCCCGGGGGGAGCTGTCTTCAGCTGCTGTCTCTACCAGGCTGATAGGGGCAGGACCAGAAGCTGCTGGATCCTAGAGGGTTTGGATAAGGAGAGCAAGTGAAATCGGTTCCACAATCCAAATCCTTGAAAGTCCAGGCCCAGCCTGGCCCTGGCTTCCAGGGCACCTCAGGTCAGTCCTAGCTAGCTAATGAGATGTAGCCAATTAGCCTACCACGAGGCTGGATGCTTCATCAGCCTTTTATCCCAGGCTTCCCTCAGCTGCTAGGGCAGGAATGAGTCAGAACAGTGCCACGTGAGCACTCACCTCGGGCTTGGCATCTGGATGGCCAATGGATGTACGCATAAGGCCGCTCACCAAACACGACACTTCGTCCCGCTCCTCAGGGTGGCTCTTATCTGAACGTGAGGGAGAAGAGAACCCTCAGTTCCTGTCCAGCCCATTTGCCCCAGGGATGGCACAGACAGGCCTTCCCAAGCACTTGGGCAACAAACACCCCGCTCCAGGAGTTCACAGACGCCACGCTCCCATGCCTACAAAGTGGATAAAATAAGCTGAACAACTGTGTACACCAGTACTGAAGTTTGAGTTCAGGGCCTGGGCACTGTCCCTGAGCTTTTTTTACTCAAGGCTAGTGCTCTACCACCTGAGCCACAGCTCCACTTCCAGCTTTTTGATAGTTAATTGGAGGTAAGAGTCACGTGGACTTCCCTGCCCAGGCCAGCTTCAAGTTTTGATCCTCAGAGCTCAGCTTCCTGAGTAACTAGGATTCTAGGAATAAGCCACTGGCATTGGCTGACTGCCTGCTCTTATACCTCAGCCCACGAACACCCCAGACTCACTTTTGTTCTTCTTCCTGCCAAACAGGCTCTTGGTAACTTTGGCAAAGAGACTCCTGGCTGGGTTGGGAGGCGTCAGATCTGGGACTGTCACGCAGCTGCTCACAGGGAGCCGGTCAGGGGTATAGCCCTAAGGAGGAGAGCCACGTCAACAGAGAGACCCCAAGGGTCCTTCCACCTGTCTCCATTTATCCCTCAGGAACATGCAGACTGAACTCAAATGTTACGTGACAGACCTTGGTAAAGAAATCATGGCGCAGGATCTGCTCAATAGAGGGGCGGTCTCGGGGTGAGGCTCGTAGGATGGCAGCCAGGAGCTGCCGAGCAGGCAGCGAGAGGCTGGCAGGCAGAGTGTAGTGAACCTGTTTGATGCAGCGGTACGTTTCCTTCAGGTCAGCTGTCTCAAAAGGGGGGGTCCCACACAGCAGTGTGTACCTGTGGGCCAAGGATAGGGATCAGGAGCAATGAAGTAGGAAGAGAGCCTCCCACTAACCACCACCTGTCTGCCAATGACTGTGTCACTCACATGACGCAGCCCAGTGACCACACATCTGCCTCAGGGCCATGGCCCTGTCTCAGCAGCACTTCTGGAGCCACGTAGTTGGGAGTGCCACAGATGGTCCTGAAAGAGGGTAGGAAAAAGAGGGGAGGGTTCAGATCCAGCCCAGCAGCCCCCATTCCTGCCCCCACTGTGAGTCCAGACAAAGCAGCTGCCTGTCACCAAAGGCCAGAGAGCTCCTGCTTGTCTTGAGACAATGGATGCTGGGGATGGCAGCTGAGTCCCCGCCCACCCGCCTGGCCCAGCTGCTCAACTGCTCAGCAGGACAGGGGGAGGCCCTGACCCCCAAGCAGCCCCCTCCTCCAAGGTCAATACAAAGGGTCCATGAACTGATCTCATCCCCGACTCCCGTCTGTCAGAAACTCATCAGGCTCCTTCCATGGTCTGTGCCATACCCACACCAACACTAGCTCTCACACACACACACCCAACACTCATCTTCCACACATGCTATCTGTGTTATACACACCCAGTCATAGTAGCCACAGTGGGATCATCTTTTGTGTGTCTATCTGTGTGCACCAGTACTGGGGCTTGAACTCAGACCCACATACTCTTGCTTAGTTTACTCAAGGCTACAGCCCTACCATTTGAGCCAAATCTCCACTTCTGGCTTATTGATGGTTAATTCAAGATAATAGCCTCTTGTACTTGTCTGCCTGGGATACCTCTGAACCTCAATCCTCAAATCTCAGCCTTATGAGTAGCTAGGACTATAGGTATGAGCCACCAGTGCCTGACCTCCCAGTAGTCTTCTTACACAGAAGATCAAGTTCTGTCATTCCTACACTTAAGTCTCCTTCACACATGTACACACTGCCTGGCTCATGTTACCATCCCCATCCATACACAGGCTCAATTATACAATTCAAAAGATCCTATACACATATAACCTCTTCCTCCCCTGCCCCCCAGGAACTTAGGTCACCTTCCCCATCTGTATCACATGTCAATCTTCCAGGGTTCCCACCAGACCCATCCTCTCAGTCAGACCCAGGAAGCCAGGCTGCCACCTCCACCTTCAAACACTCAAGCAAACAGCTCATCACCCCTTCCCTATTTATCACATGCTCACATCAGGCAGTCACCTGCCTCCCACATACATACTGTCTGTCTGTCACATACAGATTGTGCCATCCCTCCCTCAAACACTCACTTCTTCCTCTGCTCTGGAGGCTCTAACCGAGCTGCCAGCCCAAAATCCCCCACCTTCAGTTCCATGTTCTCAGTGATGAAAAAATTTCCTAGACAGGGCCAGAGGGATATATCAGATAACTCCCCTCCTCCCTCCCTCTTCTTCCCACCATATGCCCTCCCTCCCCCCACCCCTCCCCAGGCTGATCACCAGTCTTACCCAGCTTGAGGTCTCGGTGCAAGATGCCCCTCTGGTGCAAGTACTTCAGGCCTGAAAGGATTTGCCGCAGGTAGTAGCGTACTTCTGGTTCCAACAGGGTGTGCCGAGCCTTCCAGATGTGGGCCAGAGACTGCAGAGAGCCACGGCGTCAAGCCCTGTTCACCCTCCCTGACCCTTCCCCGATAAGGGGCTGGCTGAAGAAGGCAGAACCCCATGACTGGGTCTTTGGACAGCTTCCCCCCCACCCCCTTTTCTCTTCCCACCCCTCCCTGTCCCTCACCTTTCGGCTGCAGAGCTCCAGGAAAATGTAGATATTATCAGCATCCTCGAAGTGGTGAGAAAAGCGAACGATATGGCGGTGCTGGAGGTCTCGGTGCAACTCAATCTCGTTTAGGATCTGCGATGGGGGAGCCGGGTCGTTATCTTCGCGGGGTTCTCCAGCCACTCTCCCCTCCCCAACCCTCGCCCCTCTGCGCCCGGTCCCACCTTCTCGCGTTGATGCGGCTTGGCGACGCGGCTCTGCGGGATGACTTTGACGGCGTAGGCGCCGCCAGTCTCCGTGTCGGTGGCTTCGTAGCAGCGGGCGAAGCCCCCCTAGGAGAAGGGCGCATCAGGCCGGGCGCTCCAGAGGCTGGTTCTGGCCCGCAGACGCCTCCACATAAGGGCCCAGCGTACCCCGCCTACCCGGCAGGACTCCCTCTCACCCCACACAGCCCCCGACCCACCTTGCCCAGCAAGCGCCCTTTGAAGTAGGTACGGCCGCTGCGCGGGTCGGTGATGAGGCGCCCGGGGTCCGGCGCCGGGGTCCCGGCCAGCATCTCTGGCTCGGATCCGGGCAAGACACTAGGAGGTGGTCCCGGTCCGGCGGGAGGCGCAGGCGGGGCGGCAGCACGCGGGAACGGGCGCGGGGACAGGAAGCCGGCGGCGGGCTCCATCCCGGCGGCGCGCAGCAGCGCGAGCCCGCCTGGTTCTCGGTTCCGCCCGGCCCCAGCCGCGCGTGGCGCTGCCAGGTTTCGTTACGCTGCGCTCGCGCCCAAGGGAGGCTGGCGTTTTTATCAATGAAGGCCTGCCCCCTCCCTAGTCCTACGTCACCACGAGCCCCGCCCTCTTCCTGAGGGCGAGTCAGGGGAAAGCCTCGCCCACTGCCCGGCCCTGCGTCACCCTGAAGCTCCACCCACCGGCGCACTTCCAGGCTCCGCCTTCTGATCCTGCCTTAAAGCCACAGTGCTCGTCACGCAGCTTGCTGGTGCGTGACCGTGTGTCCTGCTAATGGCAGCCTCTTCCTTTCCCTATTTTTCGGGACACAAGTTGAAGTCAGAGTCGGGGTCTGAGAACTAGGAAAGGAAAGGCACGCCAGGAGTGGCGCTCACTGTTTCTTGGGCGGGTCAACGATTCATCTTTTTTGTGTGTAGTATCCTGTGAGCTAGCCAGATGCTAGCCCAGTGCTGCCCCCTTTAGAACTAAGGAGAAGCACACCCTAGAGCCTGGCTTGCCTGGCTAGTCTGGCTGCAGGACTCCATGCTGGCTTTGGTGGGCTGAGTCTAGAAGTCAAGACTTCCCCACACACACCCTGCCCCTGGTTTGAACTCTGGGCCTGGGCGCTGTCCCTGAGCTCTTCAGCTCTAGGCGAAAGCTCTACCACTTGAGCCAAGCGCCACTTCCGGTTTTCTAAGTGGTTTATTGGAAATAGAGTCTCTCGGACTTTCCTGCGCGGGCTGGCTTTGAACTGCTATCCTCAGATCTCAGCCTCTAGTAGCTAGGATTACCCGCCGGTCAAGACTTTTTATCACGCTCCAGGTCCCACATCTTCTGCTACCTACTCCTACATACTCACCCCCCCCTTTTTTTATTTTGGTGGAGGGAGAGAGCATGCTAAACACATGCTCTACCTCTAAGCTATACATCTAGCCCCTTGAAATTTATCATAGAGCTCTTGCAAGATCCTTTTTCGGGTGGTGTTATTTCTGCATCCTTGCAGATCTTAGGCTCCTATGGGATCTTTAACCCTTACGAAGTACCCATTGCTTTTCATTCTAGTGAAAAATGGGGGCTGTAGGCAGTTAGTTTTGGGTTCTCCAGGAGCAGTAGGACCCTGCTTCAAGACCCACCCTTCCTAGGGTGAGAGTCAGAGATAGGGTTGAAATACCTCTGGAAAATGTAAATTTATCCCAAGGTGACAAGACTTTTGTTGTTGTTGAGGTTTTGGTTTAATTTGTCCATCTATGTACAATGTTGTTGGGGTTTTTTGGGGGGGGAGGGGAGGGGGAGGGGGAGAGGGGGGGGGACTGGGACTGCCGCTTGTACTCAGGGCCTTTGTGCTATCTCTTACCTTTTTCACTCAAAGCTAGCATTCTACCACTTGAGCCACAGTTTCACTTTTCTGCTCGTTAATTGGAGATAAAACTCTCACAGACTTTCTTATCTAAGCTAGCTTCAAACCTCAATCCTCAAGCTTCAACCTCCAGAGTAGCTAGGATTACAGATGTGAGCTACTGGCATCCAGCTGTACAACAGCATCAACAACAGTAAGAGTCTTACAACAATACGAGTTGCCCCTTACATCCTCTCCCCTGCCCCAGGCCTCCTATTGATCTCCTAGTATCCCTCAGCTCTCTTTTCACTCTGGTGCATCCAATCTATTACTAAACCATTCAGACCTCTGAAATTTTTGAAAAATGCTAGGCTTAGAATAAGAATGGACAAGGTTACAACCCTCCTATAGTTTACTTGATTTTGCTTTAGGGAAATAGATACTAGACAAGTATATAAACAAAGTAATTGTAGGCTGTGAAGGAAGTAAACGAAAGAACAAAACACCTACTCCAGTATGAGCAGCCTGCAAAGTCAACAAATACTTGTACCTCATTCCTGCCAAGTTTAGCTCACTAATATCTTATACGTATGCACTTGGATCTGTCTTCCCCGCACACACTGACTGGGCTGGGTCAGTCTCTTGTCTCAGCACCTTGCAGGTCTCCCAGCCTCTGGCTCACCTCCATTTCCAGTCAGAAGTCCCATCTATTCTCAACAGACCCTCTGGGAACTAACTTCACGTTTTCCTTTCATGGTCACCAAAGGGAGACTCCAAACAGCCTAAGATGTGGAGAGTTACAAGTACTGTAGGTAAATGAGGGGTCAGGAGGATGTGGTGGGCAGGAAGGGCTTGAGTACCATGCTCAGAAATTCTTTTCTTTTTTTTTTGTTGTTTGTGGGGCTTGAACTCTGGGCTTGAGCACTGTCCTTCACCTCTTCACCTCAAGCCTAGCGCTCTACCATTTGAGCCACAGTGCCACTTCCAATTTTCTTTTTTTGTTTTTGTTTTTGTTTTTATTTTTTAGTCTGGTAGTGGGGCCTGAACTCTGGGCCTGGGCGCTGTCCCTCAGCTCTTCAGCTCAAGGCTAGCGCTCTACCACTTGAGCCACAGCACCACTTCCGGCTTTTTTCTTTTTGCTTATGTGGTGCTGAGGAATCGAACCCAGGGCCTCAGGCATGCAAGGCAAGCGCTCTACCACTGAGCCACCTTCCCAGCCCCCCACTTCCAATTTTCTAGTGGTTTATTGGAGATAAGAGTCTCACAGACTTTTCTGCCTGGGCTGGCTTTGAACCATGATCCTCAGATCTCAGCCTCCTCAGTAGTTAGGATTATAGGCGTGAGCCATCAGCTCCCGGTAGGGATTTGGTCTTTATCCTCACAGGTCAGCAATTCACCAAGAGATAGAAGTAGTGAGGTTAGAAAGAATAGACTCCCCAGAGTAAATAGGCCTAAAGTCTGTAGCACCTCAAAAGAACTTCAGTATTACATTATTATAGCGTTAAATCCAGAGCTTGTGCATGCTATGTGAGTGCTTTACCACTGACCTACATTTCCAGCCTAGTGTTGCAGTGTGTGTGAGCATGTGTATGTGTGTGTATGTGTGTTCATGTGCACGGTGCTCATCCTAGGGCTCGAATTCAGAATCTGAGTACTGTCCCATGGCTTTTTCTTTCAAGGTTGGCCTTCTACCACTTGAACCACAGCTCCACTTTTATTTATTTATTTATTTTTTGCTGGTGAAATGGAGTTAAAAGTCTTATGGACTTTCCTGTCTGGACTGGCTTCAAACCACAATCCTTAGATCTCAGCCTCCCGAGTAGGATTTCAGGTGTGAGCCACCAGCGCCTGGCTTATATTTCAATTATATATATACACATACATATATAAATAGATTTTTTAAAATTTTATTTTATTGTAAAGATGCTGTACAGAGGGGTTACAGTTACATGAGTAAGGTAATGAGTACATTTCTTGTCAAACATTGTTACCCCTTCCTTTGTTTTTTTTCCTATTAACCTTTCCCTCTCCCACTTCCCCCACTTCTCCCTCATTTTATATTTGAAAAACAAATCCAAACATCTCTGTATTAGGTTGCTAGAGCTGCCATGACAAAATACCATATGGATTTAAGCCATATGGATGGCTTAAATGGCAGAAATTTATGTTAGCAATTCTAGAGGCTGCAAGTCCAAGATAAAGATTTAATTGATTTCTAGATGTTTTCTCTGTTGGTCTCAGTCTCTGTCCTTTGGTGTCTCTCCCCGCCCCCGCTCCCCCCCCCCCCTTTATCAGTTTGTTTGTTTGGGAAAGGTTTTTTGGTTGTTGTTTGAGACAACATCTCTCTATGTAGAACCTGAAATTCTCCTGCTTCTGATTCTCAGGATTATAGTTGTGTACCACCACACCCAACTAGGACTGGTATTTTGGGGGGCCTTTCATATGATCTTTATCTCAGTCTGGGTACCTTTTTATTTTGTGTTGTTTTTGTTTTTTGTCAGTCATGAGGCCTGAACTCGGCCTGGGTGTTGTCCCTCAGCTCTTCAGCTTAAGGTTCTACCACTTGAGCCACAGCGCCACTTCTGGCCTTTTCTGCTTCTGTGGTGCTGAGGAATTGAACCCAGGGCTTCATGCATGTGAGGCAAGTACTATACCATTGATCCACCTTCCCAGCCCTCAGTCTGTGAACCTTTATATCATCTTGTAAGTACTAATCCTTTTAAAGGACTTCAGTCAGATTGGATTAGGGTTTACCTTCATAGCCACTTTTTAACTTAATTATCCTTTTGAAGGCCCTAGCCAAACACTATATTCAGAGGTACTGGGGGTTAGATATTCAAAATATGACTTGAGTAAATTGGGAGGGGACACAATTTAGCTCATACAGCCTCTTATTTATTTATTTATATATGTACTTTTATTGTGAAAATACCATACTGAGGGGTTACAATTACATGGGCAAGGTAATGAGTACATTTCTTTGTTTTTGGGAGGTATTTTTGGGCCCGGTCGTGGGGCCTGAACTCTGGGCCTGGGCGCTGTCCCTCAGTTCTACCACTTGAGCCACAGTGCCACTTCCGGCTTTTTTTTCTGCTTATGTGGTGCTGAGGAATCGAACCCAGGGTCTCATGCATGCAAGGCAAGCGCTCTACCACTGAGCCACCTTCCCAGCCCCTAATGAGTACATTTCTTACCAAGCATTGCTGCCTCTTCCTTTGTTTCCCCTTCCCATCCCTTCCCATCTCTCCCTCCCCCTCCCCCCCCCACACCAGCCTCTTATTTATTTATTTATTTATTTATTTAGTGCTTGTTCTGAGGCTTGAACTCAGGGCCTAGCTCCTGCCCCTGAGCTTTTGCGTTCAAAGGTAGAGCTCTACCATTTGAGCCTCAGCTCCACTTCTGGTGTGTGTGTGTGTGTGTGTGTGTGTGTGTGTGTGTGTGTGTGTCTGTGTGTGTCTGTGTGTGTGTCTCTGTGTGTGTGTATCTGTGTCTGTGTCTGTGTGTCTGTGTGTGTGTCTGTGTGTGTCTGTGTGTGTCTGTGTGTCTGTGTGTCTGTGTGTCTGTGTGTGTGTCTGTGTGTGTCTGTGTGTGTCTGTGTGTGTCTGTGTGTCTGTGTGTCTGTGTCTGTGTCTGTGTGTCTGTGTCTCTGTCTGTGTCTTGGTCATGGTGGGGCTTGAACTCTGGGTCTGGGCACTGTCCCTCAGTTCTTCAGCTCAAGGCAAGTGCTTTACCACTTTGAGCTACAGCACCAATTCCAATTTTCTGGTGGTTAATTGGAGATAAGAGTCTCGCAGACTTTCCAGCCCAGGCTAGTTTTGAACCTTGAACCTCAGATATCAGCCTCCTGAGTAGCTAGGATTATAGGCATGAACCACTGGTTCCCAGCTTTCTTTTTTTTTTTTTTTTTTTTTTTTTTAAGATTTTTAATTTTTGCACAAGGGATCTAGCCCAGTGCCTTGTACTTGCTAGGCAAACATTTTATCATTCTACCACTGAACTATACCTGTATGCTCATGGCTTTTTTTTCTTTTTTTTTTTTTTTTTGTTGGCCATGGGGCTTGAACTCGGGGCCTGGCACTGTCCTTGAGCTCTACTTCTGGCTTTTAGGCAGCAGCAAGTTGGAGATAAGAGTCTCAAGCTGGGGGCTGGGAAGGTGGCTCAGTGGTAGAGCGTTTGCCTTGCATGCCTGAGGCCCTGGGTTCGATTCCTCAGCACCACATAAGCAAAAAGAAAAAAGCCGGAAGTGGTGCTGTGGCTCAAGTGGTAGAGCTCTGGCCTTGAGCTGAAGAGCTGAGGGACAGCGCCCAGGCCCAGAGTTCAGGCCCCACGACCGGACCCAAAAAAAAAAAAAAAAGAGTCTCAAGCTGGGTTCTGGTGGCTCATGCCTGCAATCCTAGGGAGTCAGGAGGCTGAGATAGTGATTCATAGCCAGCACAAGCAGGAAAGTATGAAAGACTCATCTCCAGTTAACCACAAGAAAACTGGAAGTGGCACTATAGGTCAAAGTGGGAGAGCCCTAACCTTGAGTGAAAGAGCTCAGGGACAACACCCAGGCCCTGAGTTCAAGCCCCACAACAGACAAAAAAAAGGGGGGGCGCGGGTGGCTCATGCCCATAATCCTAGCTACTGCGGAGGCTAAGATTTGAGGATTGCAGTTCAAAGCTAGCCTGAGCAGGAAAGTCCGTGAGACTCTAATTTCCAATAAACCAAAAGAAAACCAGAAGTGGTGCTGTGGCTCAAGCAGTAGAGCACTCACCTTGTGCTGAAGAGTGCAGGGACAGCGCCCAAGCCCTGAGTTCAAGCTCCACAACCAACCAAAAAAAAGGTGGTGGTGGTGGGGGAACCTGGAAATGTGGCTTAGTGGTAGAGTGCTTGCCTTGCATGCATGAGGCTCTGGGTTTGATTCTTCAGCACCACATAAACAGAAAAAGCTAGAAGTGGGCCTTGGCTTAAGTGGTAGAGTGCTAGGTTTGAGCAAAAAGAAGTTCAAGGACACCATCCAGGCCCTGAGTTCAAGCTCCAAGACTATAAAAAAAAAATCTCATGTACTTTCCTGCAGGATTTGGCTTTGAACCATGATTCTAAAATTTCTGGGGACTGGGAAGGTAGCTCAGTGGTAGAGCGCTTGCCTTGCAAGCATGAGGCCCTGGGTTCCATTCCTCAGCGCCACATAAACAGAAAAAGCCAGACGTGGTGCTGTAGCTCACGTGGTAGAGCGCTAGGCTTGAGCTGAAGAGCTGAGGGACAGCGTCCAAGCCCAGAGTTCAAGCCCCACAACTGACAAAAAAAAAAAGTACTTGTGGTAAATATATAAATAAATACATAATTAAAAGCCTATGAAGCCAGGCACTAGTGTCTCATGCCTGTAATCCTAGGTACTCAGGAGGCTGAGATCTGAGGATTGTGGTTCAAAGCAGGAAAGTTCAGGCAGAAAAGTCCATGAAACTCCTCTCCAATTAATGATCTCAAAGCCAGACATGGAACTGTGGATCAAGTGTCAGTGCTAGCCTTGAACACAAAAGTTCAGGGACAGTACCCAGCCCCTGAGTTCAAGCACCACAACCAACGCCTATAATCCTAGCTACTCAGGAGGCTGAGATCTGAGGATCTTGGCTCAGAGGCACCATGGGCAGTAAACTCTGTGAGACTCTTATCTCCAATAAACCACTAGAAAACTGGAAGTGGAGCTGTGGCTCAAGCAGTAGAGTGTTCGCTTTGAGTTGAAGAGTGCAGGAAAAGCACCCAGGTCCAGAGTTCAAGCCTCATGACTGACCAAAAAAGAAAAATCAAAATCTTCTGAATCCAGAGTCTCATCCTTGTTAGGGAAATGCTCTGTTGCTGAGCTACAGTTCCAGGCCACTATCCTTTTTGGAGCTCCACTGTCCTGTAGCTTTCCTTTGGGGAATTTAACAAGTTGCTTGAACCCTCCTCCTGGAGTCAGGATACCAGGATGTGTTTTTGGATGCTGTAATTCAGGGGTCTGCCACAGCCTCCTCTCACTATGTAAACAGCTCCCCATCCATGGATCTAATGTAGCTTCTATGTTTCAGGCACTGGCCAGGCATTTATCTTTGTGTGTGTGTGTGTGTGTGTGTGTGTGTGTGTGTGTGTGTGTGTGTGTGTGTGTGTGTGTGTGTGTGTGTGTGTGTGTGTGTGTGTTTGGTTATGAGGCTTGAACTCAGGGCCTGGTTGCTGTCCCTGAACTCTTTTGCTCAAAGCTAGCATTCTACCACTTGGAACCATAGCTCCACCTCTGGTTTTTTGGTGGTTAATTGAAGATAAAAATCTTTTGGGCTTTCCTGCCCAGGCTGACTTTGAACCATGATCCTCAGATCTCAGCCTCCTGAGTAGCTAGGGTTACAGGTATGAGCTTCCAGTGCTGGGCTGTACTTATCATATTGATGGTTCACAGTAACCTTATCATATGGATGTGATTTTGTTATCCTCACTGTATAGATGAGAAAATTGAAGTCCATTTATTCACAGTTTGACTTTTCTGCAGTCATGGGGTTCCTGTCTTTGAACCTGTCTCTTTCTTACACTGACCCATATACTGCTGAGATTTTCTGAGGTCTCTGGGTTTCCATCCCCCCAAAAACGCTATTAGATGTGATACCCTGTTGAGCACATGTCCCAGAATCCCTGTCTCTTCAGCACCTTGGAGTCAGACCTGAAGGGAAGAGGGAGACTGAGAAATGTGAGGAAGGCTAGCACTTAGGAGGGGTTATTAGAGAGTAATCTCTGGAATCCTTGGTGTGTTCTATAGCCCACAGTAAAGTATGAGCTAATAGGCTAAAGCAGGAAGATGGTGAGTTCAAGGCCAGTTTAGACTACTACATCATGAGACCTACCTCAATCCCCAAACCTAACAACAACAAAAAACCCTGCTAATAGCTAGAGCACACTTCAGTTTTACCATTGTGCTATTCTGAACCATTTATACAGTTAACTCACTTAATAATCACAACTCAGGTTGGCATTATTGTATCCATTTCTCCAGGAGTTCAGTGGCTTGCCCAAGGTCGAGGCTCATCTGATTCATGTATGAAGGGAGGGAAGGGCAATGGAGGGCAGGACTTGCAGAGAGGGAGAAACAGTGCCCAGGGACAAGCAGGGTGGGGTGGGTGATTTATGGGCTGCAAGGTTCCCTTTCCCGGACCATAAACTGGGAGTCATGGGTCCTGTGTGCAGTGGGAAGGGAGATAAGGTGATTCCGGAAGGCAGGGTGAGTGGCCCTTCCTGGGATGGAGGCCTTCAGGACATATCTCTTTGCCCTGGCTCTGTGGGAAATTCACAGACCTGAGTGCTGGTAGCAGAGTGCTGCACAGAATCTCAGTGCAGTCACCCCAGCTGGGCTGCCCTGGGGAGCTGACCCAGCGAGACCCAGAACCTGGCTGCCCAAGACCTAGAACATCTTTGAGTGGTAAGCAGCCCAGAATGCCCAAGGAAAGGTGCAGATCCAAGCTTTGGAAGAGGCTGCATGGGTCCCGATGGCTGAGGCTCTGGAACCCTTCTTACCCTCTGAAGCTCAGGTTCTGATCACATGTGTGCGGTGTGAGTGCATGCGCGTGCGCGCGCGCGCACACACACACACACACACACACACACACACAGTATTCTTCTTTACTCTTGAAGATTTCTCATCTAAAAGGAGGACATAACTCCAGTCAGGCCATGAGTAGGTTTTCAGACCATGACTCATCTGAGAAAAGGCATGGGAGGTTGACAGTGGTGAAACTGAATGTCTTTCATGTTAAAAATAGAGAGAGAGAATGGAAAGAGAAAGCGAGAGAGAGAGACAGAGACAGAGACAGAGAGAGAGAGAGAAAGGGAGGGAGAAAGTGAGGGAAAGAGGGAGGGAGGGAGGGAGAGAAAGTGAAAGAAAGGGAGGGGGAAAGGGAGGGGGAGAGGGAGGGAAGAAAAGTCTTCAGATTTCAAGTATTCTTTGATGGAAGGGGCTGGGAAGGTGGCTCAGTGGTAGAGTGCTTGCCTTGCATGCTCGAGGCCCTGGGTTCGATTCCTCAGCACCACAGAAGCAAAAAGAAAAAAGCCAGAAGTGGCGCTGTGGCTCAAGTGGTAGAGTGCTAGCCTTGAGCTAAAGAGCTGAGGGATAGCACCCAAGTCCAGAGTTCAGGCACCATGACCGGACCAAAAATTTAAAAAAATACATCTTTGATGGAGGTTATAGGCATGTACCACCTTACTAAGTATTTCTTCCTGGGTTACCACTCATCTATCTGCATGCTATCTGTATTGTATAATCCATGGCATAGAGATTTTACTATTCCTTTTCTCCTTTGGTTGAAGCCTGGTAAATTAGAGGCAAAACTGGTATAAGAGAGTGAAGAAAACTAGTTCTGAGCTGTATCTTGAAGGAGCAGTTAAAAATGAGGTAGGCCAGGGCTGGGAAGTTGTCTCAGTGGTAGAGCGCTTGCCTTGCATGCATGAGGCCCTGGGTTCAATTCCTCAGCACCACATAAGCAGAAAAAGCCGGAAGTGGTACTGTGGCTCAAGTGGTAGAGCACTCACCTTGAGCTGAGGAGCTGAGGGACAGTGCCTAGGCCCAGAGTTCAGGCCCCATGACCGGAACCAAAAAAAAAAAAAAATGAGGTAGGCCTCATCTGGGGTGTAACTCAGTGGTAGAGAATGTTTAGCTTGCCTCAAATCTGGGTTGAATATCGAAAAGTTCCCCACCTCCACAACTGCTGCCAAAAAATAAAAATAAAAAGCTAGATTAGAGGATCATAATGGGAGTAGATGGGTGACTCTCAGAGAACCTAGGATGTAGCACCTTTGGCTGTGGGGCCAGGCTGACAGAGCATCCAGAGAAAGGTCTCTGCCTTCTCATCTCTGAAACACTTTCTGGTTCAGAAAAGCTTGGGAGGTACCAGTGAACAAGTAGGTGGAAACGAAAGGGACAGATCTGACTCGTAGCAACCCCAGCTGAGTGCGCACCATGCACCAAGCTTCCAGGCATTGTTCAAATACTCATAATTGCCTTTGGGGTAGGCGTCATCCATTGTGCTTTGTGGGAGGAGGGAACTGAAGTTCAGAGAGGTTAGGTAACTTGTATAAGGTTACAGAGAGCTGAAATTCAGACCTATATAAGCCCAAGCTTATAACCACTTGTCCACAATTGTTATTTATATTTTTGTTTTTTGTCAGTCCTGGGACTTGAACTCAGGGCCTGGGCGCTGACCCTGAGCCAGTGCTCAAGGCTAGCGCTCTACCATTTGAGTCACAGCACCACTTCCGTTTTTTTCCACTGGTGCCAGACTTCCATGCTTCCTCTTTTTAGGAAATGCTTCATGAGTGATGATTAGCTCACTGTAGGGAAAGAGATACCTAAAACAGGTGGGAGGTAGGAGCAAAAGTCCTGGGATTTTGCAAATGACTGGAGCACTGAGAAAGTACAGTAGCTACCTTGATCTCAATCTCTTCCTGTTTTTATTATTTATTTTTTTATTTTTTTATTTTTGCCAATTCTGGGGCTTGAACTCTGGGCCTGGGCACTGTCCATGAGCTCTTCAACTAAAGGCGAGAACTCTACTACTTGAGCTACAGCATCACTTCCGGTTCTCTGGTAGTTAGGGATAAGAGTCTCATGGTCTTTCCTGCCTGGGCTGGCTTTTAACTGTGATCCTCAGATCTCAGCCTCCTGAGTAGCTAGGATTACAGGCTTGAGCCACCAGCACCCAGCCCTGGTTTTATTTTATTATTATTCTTTTTTGATGTGGGTGCCAGGACCTGAACTCAGCCTTACACTCTTGCTTAGCTTTGTCACTTAAGGCTGGCACTCTGCCACTTGACTCATAGTTCTACTCTGGGGCTTTTTTTTTTTTTTCTGGTTAATTAGAGATAAAGGTCTTGTGGGCGGGGGAGGATGGGATAGGAAGGGGAAACAAAGGAGGAGGCAACAATGCTTGATAAGAAATGTACTCATTACCTTGCCCACATAATTGTAACCCCTCTGTACGGTATTTTCACAATAAAAAAAAATTTTTTTTAAAAAGGTCTCTTAGATTTGCCTACCAGGATGGATTAAAACCATGATCCTCAGATCTTAGCCTTCTGAGTAGCTTGGATTACAGGCATGATCCACCAGTGTCTGGCTGGGGGTTTTGTTCCTAATTAGGTCAGTGCCTTCTGTGTGACAGATAAAGAAATGGAAGCAATTTGAAATTTTGTCTCAAAAACAAAGGGAGAAAGGGGTAACAATGCTTGAGAGGAAATGTATTCATTACCTTACTCATGTAATTGTAACCCCTGTGTATCTTTTTTTTTTTTTTTTTTGGCCCATTGTGGGCCTTGAACTCTGGGCCTGAGTGCTGTCCCTGTGCTTTTCAGCTCAAGGCCAGTGCTCTACTGCTTGAGCCACGGTGTCACTTCCGGTATTCTAGTGGTTTATTGGAGATAAGAGTCTCATGGACTTTCCTGCTCGGGCTGGCTTTGAACCTTGATCCTTAGATCTCAGCCTCCTGAGTAGCTAGGATTATAGGTGTGAGCCATTGGTGCCCGGCTACCCCTCTGTATCTTTACAATAAAAAATATATTTAAAAAAAAAACAAAGAGAGAAAGAAAAAAGAAAGAGAAAAAGGAGAGAAAGAAAGAAAGAAAGAAAGAAAGAAAGAAAGAAAGAAAGGAAGGAAGGAAAGAAAGAAAAGAGAAGAAAAGAAAGAAGGAAGGAAGGAGGGAAGGAAGGAAGACAGTCTCTGGGCACAATTAGGAGTCAAGATGTTGGACATGGCACTTAAAGGTGTGTGTACTAAGAGCCTGAGTTCCAAGATTTGTGGCCTTGTCAGGCCTGTGACAAGGGGTTGGGGAAAGAGCCTTTAAAGTCCACCAGCACTGGCTTCGACTCTTGTCTCCAGCATGCCCTTGCTGTGTGACTATGGGCAAGTCATTAATCTCTTGGAGCCTAATCTGTGAAGTGGGTTGACTCCTACCTCCTGGGGTGGATGAGGATTCTGGGAGAGGGTGATAGGGCAGTGCCCTTCTCGGTGCTGTGATCATCAGCTGGTATTTTAATAGTTTATCCTGAGTCTGTCTTCTCAGGATGATAGTTATCGCAGTCACACTGACTTGAAGGACATAGGGTTATCTGTATTGAGCTGTGGAGTCAGGGAAGATGGCACTTCTGCCACCCAATGACCAGCCCCACCCTGCAGGAGTAGGAAGACAGCCAAGTTCCCAGGACCAGGGGAAGTTGGGTGACAGCCTCAATCCATCAATGATAACCTCATTCCAGTCTAATTTTATGGATCCAGTAGATACTTAAACTTGTGAGGAGTGAAAACTGGTTCAGTTTTTCCAGGCTGCTGCGCTGAGAAGGTAGGCAGGATGAAGGGAGATGAATAGGCTCTGGGCTTTGAGAGACCAGATACGCAGGTTCCAGAGCAAAGCCCCAGGGAAAAGTGTGGTTCTAGGTTGGAATGGAATTGGGGCTTTTTCTTTTCTTTTTCCCCTTGAGTCAGGGTCTTGCTATGTAAGTCAGGCTGAACTCTGACTCAAGATCCTCCTGCCTCAGCCTTGTAAGTGCTAAGGTTGCAGGTGTGTGAGAGGCTTGGGGCCTTGCTGTCAGTTCAGGATTTGATTACTTATTTCTACAGGTGGAAAAGCTCAGTCTCATTTGCCCAACTTCATCCTGGCTTCACCTTTGCTCTGCAGGGGATGGGTCGTACTTTGTCTGCCCTGCAGCTTTCTGCCCCCAATGTCTACAGACAGAGTAAAGGTTGGGATGTGGGTAGCAAGAGGTGACAAGCATGGCGAGCTAAGTTAGTGATGTCCTCAGAGAGGACAGATCTGTGACCTCTTGCCCTAGGCACCAGCACCATGACGGTTTCATACACCCTTAAAGTGGCAGAGGCGCGCTTTGGAGGCTTCTCGGGCCTGCTCCTGCGCTGGAGGGGCAGCATCTACAAACTCCTCTACAAGGAGTTCCTGCTCTTCTCCGCCCTGTATGCCATACTCAGCATCGTCTACCGGTGAGGGAGACTTTCAGGGCTGGACTAGCCTGTGAGGGCCTAGGCTGCCTGTACCCCTCTAACCCAGCCTTACATCTGTTCTTCTTTAGGCTGCTGCTGACCCAGGAACAGAAGCATGTGTATGCCCAGGTGGCCCGGTACTGCAACCGCTCAGCGGAGCTCATCCCCTTGTCCTTTGTATTGGGTGAGGCCCCCTTCTGGTTCTCTCTAGTGTCCTGTTTCCCCTGACTCTAGCTAACAGCAGTGAACAGCTGGAGTCAACTAGTGCAAGCAGGCCTAGGTGAAGGGTCCAGGGGGGCTACAGCCTGCTGGTCATTTGCTAGACCATCACTCTGCACAGACATGTACACCTGCTCATCTCAGAACCCCACTCAGGGTACTGAAGAGCAGCTGGGAAGAGGTGACAGTCCCTTCCCACGCTGACTGGAAACATGTCAGGGTTAACTGTCCCCTGGCCTTGAACTCCTCTACTTCCCCTCTTCCCAAGAGGTTTGCCCTTCTCTCTCCTGTCCTGTCCCAGCAGGGTGGTGGGACCAGAGACAGAGTTGCTGAAGCTGAAAATGTCCTCTCTGGGTTCAAGACCCAGGCGAGGGCCTCTGCGGGTGGGGGTAGGATAGGGTAGTGCAGGGTGGGCGAGGTCCTCCTCGTGGCCTGCTTCCTGTCCCCACCACCCATGTGGGCTCCCCAGGTTTCTACGTGACCCTGGTGGTCAACCGCTGGTGGTCTCAGTACACCAGCATCCCGCTGCCAGACCAGCTGATGTGCGTCATCTCAGCCAGTGTGCACGGCGTGGACCAGCGTGGCCGCCTGCTCCGCCGCACCCTCATCCGCTATGCCAACCTGGCCTCGGTGCTGGTGCTGCGCTCCGTGAGCACCCGCGTGCTCAAGCGCTTCCCTACCATGGAGCACGTGGTGGACGCAGGTTCGTGGCCGACTGGGGGTGGGGGGCGTTTTGGGGCAGGAGCCCTCTGGAATCTGGAAGTCTGGCGGGGTGGGGTGGTGGGAGGGGAGGGGGAAGGGGGCGTTTTAGGGCCCCCTGACGGCAAGCTCCGGGACTGCGGGTGGATGCGCAGGAGGGAGGGCAACTGTACAATGCTCCCCCTGGTGGCAGAGGATGTGCCTGCACCCACTTCACCCTGGCAGGTTTTATGTCCCAGGAGGAGAGGAAAAAATTTGAGAGCCTGAAATCCGACTTCAACAAATACTGGGTCCCCTGTGTCTGGTTCACTAACTTGGCGGCCCAGGCTCGCAAGGATGGGCGAATTCGTGATGACATCGCTCTTTGTCTTCTTCTGGAAGTGAGTCAGTCCAGGATCAGGGCTCCTGGCCTTCCATACTCCAGTCATACGAATAATTTTGGAATGATTTGATACTTAACACTTAAATGGCACTAATTATATAGTGTCAGACACTCTTGGAAGCATGTACTTATATTAACTTACTTAACTCTTGAAACAACTCTTGAGCTGGGTACAGTTACCATCCCCTTTTCCCAAACAAAGAAACTGAGGCACTAGTAGAAAAGCTAGTTAGTTGTCTCCACAGCTAGTTAGTGGAGATGTGATCCACAGTCATTCTGGCTCCAGGACCTATGTTAGCCAAGATGTTGTTAATTACTTCCTATCACAGGCACCCCAGATTGATAACCCCAGATTGAGCCTCAGGTTTGCCCCGGTCTGCTTTATGCTCCCTGTTCTCTTCCTATCTTCCTCCTCAGCTCTGCTGACCTCCTTTTCCTGCTGTTCCACCAGGAGCTGAACAAGTACCGTGCCAAGTGCAGCATGCTGTTCCACTATGACTGGATCAGCATCCCACTCGTCTACACCCAAGTAACTGCTTCTCACCTGTTCAGTCCCAGTGCTTCTGCATGTCCTGGGCCTTGTGAGATACCAAGGAGGATTGAGAGATGGTCCTTGCTAGTTCAATATTGCGAGGCACTTTATAGTCAAGGGCTTATTCCTCAAAGTATCTCTTCCTTCTTGGCAAGATGATCCTATCTCCATGGTTGCCCCTACCCCATTATATGTTTAATTACTTATCAGATTCCCCCCAGGTCAAGGCAAGAATTTACTCCTGGTTTTCCCTTCTCTAGGTGGTGACTATCGCTGTATACTCCTTCTTTGCTCTCACTCTGGTTGGCAGGCAGTTTGTAGAGCCAGAGGCAGGGACTGAAAAACCTCAGGAGCTTGAACCATCGCCAGCCCTGGGGAACCTGGACATGTATGTCCCTCTCACCACACTGCTGCAGTTCTTCTTCTATGCTGGCTGGCTCAAGGTGGGCACTTCAAATGATCCTATCAGCCTGCTCCAGAAATGTGGGCACAGATAACCACTGTCACACTCTTAACACTGGGGACAGAGGGACTCTGGGCCCAGATACACTGTTTCTGCATGTAACTTACAGGTGGCAGAACAGATCATCAATCCCTTTGGTGAGGATGATGATGATTTTGAGACTAATCAACTTATAGACCGAAACTTGCAGGTGTGTGGGGCAGGGATGGAGGTGTGGAGCTGGGGTCTAGGAGTGGCTGCTTGGCTCCCTCACCCCAGTAGCTCAGTCCAGGTGGAGGAAGAAGGAAAACCCTTGCCATGTGCTGCCTGCCCTTCTGCTGGTCCAGGTGTCCCTACTGTCTGTGGATGACATGTACCAGAACCTGCCTCCAGCAGAGAAGGACGCATACTGGGATGAGGACCAGCCACAGCCACCCTACACAGTGGCCACAGCGGCCGACTCACTGCGGCCTTCCTTCCTGGGTTCCACCTTCAACTTGCGGTAAGTAGCCTGCACTTTCCTGGCCTCCCACTGGAGCAATAGACTCCACCAGAAGCCAGTGTCAGAGGCTCACACCCGTAATCCTAGCTATTCAGGAGGCTGAGATCTGAGGATCATGGTTCAAAGCCAGCCCAGGCAGGAAAGTCTGTGAGACTCTTATCTCCAATAAACCACCAGAAAACTGGAAGTGATACTGTGGTTCAAGTGGTAGAGCTCTTAGCTCTTGCTTTGAGATAAAGAGCTGAGGGATAGTGCCTAGGCCCAAAGTTCAAGCCCCATGACTACCCCCCCCCCCAAAAAAAAAGACTCCACCACCAGAGTGTAATCCCCCATTGCTGGCTGGACTCAAGATCTACCCTCCTGTCCTCAGAATGAGTGATGAACTGGAGCAGAGCGTGCAGGTGGAGTTATCCCCAAGGTTGGCTGGGCCAGCGCCCGCAATGCAGACCCCACTGCTCAGCCGCTTTCTGGGGGCAGGTGCACCCTCTCCTGCCATCAGCCTCCGGAACTTCGGCCGCCGGGTTGTGCCCCGGACTCCCCATCTGCTGCGCTTCAGAGGTGAGGAGGGAGGAGACTCTGAGACTGCTGAACGCATTGAGGAAGAAACTGTGGCAGAATCCCCAGATGAACCCCTGGGACCCTGAGACTTACATCCCTGTGGTTTAAAGTTGCCCCCGCAAGACAGGCCAGCCCAAGGTGGGCTGGCCAGGGTGAGAGAAAAGGAACTTGGCACAAAAGACCAGTAACTGGCCTACAAGGAGTGAGGCCTGTTTTGCCTGGGGCTTGTCCACTGTTAGACACCCCTGAGGTTTCCTGACACTCATTTTGAGATGGGGCACAAGAGGTGTCACTGATAACAGCAGCTGTGTTGCTGGTCTTGGGGTGACAGCTTAAGTCATGTATGAAAAATGTATAGAAGGATATACTTCTGGCTTGATAACCTAACTAGAAAAGGCACAGAATGTACTGGAATTTTTTAACTGTTGTGAGAATATAAATATGCTGATTACTTATCTTTGAAGGGCCTGGAGGCTGATTTAACTCAGATGGGAAGCAGTCCCACCAGATTGGCTTTAAAACCTTGGATAACCAAAGCCAAAACAAGGGCTGGGAAGGTGGCTCAGTGGTAGAGCACTTGCCTTGCATGCCTGAGGCCCTGGGTTCGGTTCCTTAGCACCACATAAGCAAAAAGAAAAAAGCTGGAAGTGGCACTGGCTCATGTGGTAGAGCTCTAGACTTGAGCTGAAGAGCTGAGGGACGGCGCCCATGCCAAGTTCAAGCCCCACCACCGGACCCCCCCCAAAAAAAAGAAACCCCCTCCCAAAAAAATACAAGGGCTGGGGAGGAGGGAATAGGGAGTAGCTGCAGCCACTGGCAGTTATGCAGGTTAACTTTGACTTTTCCAAACCCACAATATAACACCTCCAGATATATTCCAAGACACTTGGAAGCTTCTAGGTGCAGCTAGCCTTACTACATGGAAACAATGGTTATCCAAGAAAGTAGTACAAGTCAAGAATATAGAATCAGGGGGCTGGGAAGTTGGCTCAGCAGGAAGTGGCACTGTGGATCAAGTGGTAGGGCGCTAGCCTTGACCTAAAGAGCTGAGGGACAGCAATAAGGCCAAGTTCAGCCCCCACGACTGACAAAAAAAATTTATATATATATATATATATATAAAATATATATATTACATAATATACATATATAATATAGAAGCAAGAACAAATTAGTTGAAACCCCTTTGTACAACTATTTGAAAAACAAAACCAAAAGGTAGAACTGAATCAGGTTTCCTTTGATTCAGGGTCACAGTTTAAAGCCAGCCAGGGAGCCGGGCGCTGGTGGTTCACGCCTGTAATCCTAGCTACTCAGGAGGCTGAGATCTGAGGATCGAGGTTCAAAGCCAGCCTGGGCAGGAGAGACCATGAGACTCCTATCTCCAATAAACCACCAGAAAACCGGAAGTGGCGCTGTAGCTCAAGTGGTAGAGCGCTCGCCTTGAGCTGAAGAGCTGAGGACAGTGCCCAGGCCCAGAGTTCAAGCCCCACGACCGACAAAATAAATAAATAAATAAAATAAAATAAAGCCAGCCAGGGCAGGAAAAGTACAACTCATCATCAAAAAGTTGGTAAGAGTGGTTCAAGAGCACTAATGTCCAGTGCACTTACCTGGCATACTCAAGGTCAGCTTAAACAGAAACACTGCAAAGAAAGATGGATGTCTAGCTGAATACAAGTGGCTCACACCTAAATCCTAGCTACTCCAAGCTGAGATCTGAGGATTGCAGTTTGAACCAGCCTAGGGAGGAAATTCTGAGACCAATCTCCAAGTACAGTAAAAAAGCCAAAAGTGAAGCTATGGTAAGCAGTATACTAGCTTTGAGCAAAAAATGAAAGCACAGCACCCTGACTTAGGTTCAAGCCCCAGTATTGACAGAAAATGGATAAACTGTTGACAGATTAATACCTCTTGGGGAATTGAGTGTAATTTAAAGGTCTTTTCCCCCCCAGTCCTGGGACTTGAACTTGGAGCAGGGGTATTATCCCTGAGCTTGTGCTCAAGGGCAGCACTCTAACAATTGAGTCACAATGCTACTTTTTTTTTTTTTAATATATATGGTATTGAGAATTAAATCCAGGGGTCTTCATGTATGCTATGCAAGCACTCTACCACTAAGCCACATTCTCAGTCCATGCAACTCAGTTTTGTGACTGTACTTGTGCGGTTGACAAGGTCTGCTTCTCACTACTACTCATACTGAGATTGGGGCCAGTGTTGGTGGACTCTATACACTGGCAGCAGCTAGAAAAAGCTGTAAAGCAGAACCATGGCTCATTTCTTGGATGTAGGCTAGTCTTTTTTTTTTTTTTTTTTGGTCCGGTGGTGGGGCCTGAACTCTGGGCCTGGGCACTGTCCCTCAGCTCTTCAGCTCAAGGCTAGTGCTCTACTACTTGAGCCACAGCGCCACTTCCGGCTTTTTTCTTTTTTTGGTCGGTCGTGGGGCTTGAACTCTGGGCCTGGGCGCTGTCCCTCAGCTCTTCAGCTCAAGGCGAGCGCTCTACCACTTGAGCTACAGCGCCACTTCCGGTTTTCTGGTGGTTTATTGGAGATAGGAGTCTCACGGTCTTTCCTGCCAGGGCTGGCTTTGAACCGCAATCCTCAGATCTCAGCCTCCTGAGTAGCTAGGATTACAGGTGTGAGCCACCAGCGCCCGGCCCGGCTTTTTTCTTATGTGGTGCTGAGGAATCAAACCCAGGGCCTCAGGCATGCAAGGCAAGTGCTCTACCACTGAGCCACCTTCCCAGCCCGATGTAGGCTAGTCTTGAGCAAAGAAACTCAGGGACAGCTCCCAGATTTGAGTTCAAGCCCCAGGACCCACACCACACACACACACACACAAATTCATAGCTGGGTATTGTGGCTCATGCCTGTAATCCTAGCTACTCAGGAGTCAGATATGAGGATCACAGTTCAAAGCCAGCACAGGCAGGAAAGTCTGTAAGACTCTTAACCTCCAATAAACCACCAGAAAACTGGAAGTGGCCCTGTGGCTCAAGTGAGCTGAAGAGCTGAGGGACAGTGCCCAGGCTGAGTTGAAGCCCCACAACCGACCAAAAAAAAATCCCCAGAAACACAGAAAATTCCTAACACAATGCTCAAAAAAGCTGGCCCCCCGGCAGTAAAGTCCCTGTGAAACTCATCACCAATAACTACTAAAAAAAACCTGGGAAGGTGGCTGTTGCAAAAGTGGTAGAGCACTAGAGCACAAAGAGGCTCAAATACAAAGCCTAGGCCCAAAGTTCAAGCTCCACAACTGGCAAACAAAAGGGGCTGGGAAGGTGGCTCAGGGATAAGTGCTTGTCTTGCATGTATGAGGCCCTGAGTTCAATTCCTGAATACCAGGTAAGCAAGAAAAGCTGGAAGTGGCATGGTGGCTCAAATGGTAGGGTGCTAGCCTTGAGCTGAGGGACAGCACATAGGCCCAGAGTTCAGGTCCCATGACCAACAAGACAAAAAAAAGGAGAAGAGGCTCACACCTGTAAACCTACTCAGGAGCCTGAAATCTGAAAGATCATGGTTCACACCCAGCCCAGGCAGAAAAGTCCCTGAGACTCTAATCTCCAATTAACCAGAAAGAAAAAGCCAGAAAACGGAGCTGTGGCTCAAGTGGTAAGAGTGCTAGCCTTGAGAGCAAGAGAAGCTCAGATTCAGTGCCCAGTCCCTGAGTTCAAGCCAGACGACCAATCACAAAATAGAAAATTTGGAGCCAGTAGGAAGCACAGGTTGTATAGCTTCTTGTGAATGTTTAGTGCCACTGAATTCAAGGGATGAAGCTGGGCACCAGTGGATCACGCCTGTAATCCTAGTTACTCAGGAGGCTGAAATCACAGTTCAAAGGCAGCCCAGGCAGGAAAAGTCCAGGCTAGGACTCTTACCACGTGAGCCACAGTGCCACTTCGAGCTTTTTTCTTTTTGCTTATGTGGTGCTGAGGCATCGAACCCAGGGCCCATGCATGCAAGGCAAGCGCTCTATCACTGAGCCACTGTCCCAGCCCCAGCCTATGACTCTTAGAAAACAATGTTGTGCTGAGACTGAAGTGGTAGAGCACTAGCTTTGAGCTGAAGGACAGCGCAAGGCCCAGAGTTCAGGCCCCACGACTGACACCCCCTCCCCAAAGAAAGCCATCAGATTCAGAACAGAGAAATATCAAATAGAATGGAAGACATAGAACAATAAACACTTTTATTACATGAGCTAAGGATGGTAGATGACTTTATTTGCCTTTCCGGGCCTTGATCTTCCTCAGATAGAATTCCAGCTCCTTGCCTTCTAGCACATAGCCATCTGCTCGGCCACACTGGCCTGGTCGGGATGCAATGCAGGCTGAAAGAATACATGGTTCTTAGAAACAAACGGCAACAGGCCGCACCTTACCTACTTAACCCTCCCCCCACTTACTGACACCTGCCATGCATTAAAGCCCATTGTCTCCTCAGATATACTTTGTCGTCAATTTAAATTCAGTAGCAGAACTGGACAAAGTTTTCATCACTGAGACATCTTCCGGCAGGTCTGGACACTCTTTCCAAGCTATCCATGACTTCTCATTTTTGCTTTCATACCAGATACAACACAATACCCCCATGCATGTTTGTACCCAGTTCTTTTCCACAAAATGAAGAGCCAGTTAACTCACCAAGAAGCTTCCCTTGTTGGAATTGCTCCTCTAATAGACTGCTGATTTTGGCATTCTTTTTTCTTTCATCATATTTCTTCTGAATTTTCTTGGATCGCTTTTTGTTTAAAATCTCTTCCTCCTCAGGAGTCTGAGTAAAGATAACAATTATTAGTTTAAGGAAGAAAGGTGATTAGAGCCCGTGAGCCTTGTACTAATGCCTGCTTTTTTAGCTCTAAAGGCCTGGTTCCTTCACAAGCAACAAGTAGTTTTATCACAACAAAATCCCAGTCATAAAGGCAGCCCCCCCACCTTTACACAACATACAGATTGGCCTACAACTCACCAGCTTGGCCCCCTTCTTGCGGCCCAGGGGCAGTGCATAATGGGATTCATACCACAGCCGGTATGGTGTGCTGTCGATGAGCACAATGCAGTTCTTTACTAGGGTTTTGGTGCGGACCAGCTCATTATTGGATGCATTGTAGACAACATCAATGATCCTTGTTTTACGAGTACAACCTGCTCACAAGAGACATAGAATTAAGTGGCTGGGGTGTATCTCAGTGGTAGAACATTTGCCTGGCACACACCAACGAACCGGACCCTGGCTTCAATTCTCACACCTAAATCAAAACAAACCGCATCACTATTACTTCAAAGATGGAGTCCAACCTTTCAGTGTCAAAGATACAACAAGCTAACCTTCACCCCCAACTACTAATCCTTTTGTAGAGGTGGTTGGTAATTGCTTGCCTAGACTCACCCCCAAGTGCAGAAGGTTGGGTGGGCTCAAGTCTGACTACCTCAGTGTTTCTGTAAGGAGAAACTTCAAGAACTGGTCTAGGTCTAGCAAACTTAGTTGCCCTTGTCACCCACCCATCCCGGAAGACCTACTCACACTCAGAACCCCAGGAAAAGTTGCCCACATCCAGCCTCAGAGCACGGTATTTCTTGTTGCCACCCCGAACTCGGACTGTGTGTATGCGACGGGGACCGATCTGGAAAACAGGAACCAGGTTATCAAACTGAACGATTCTGAAAGGAAAAAGACACGTGGCTGGACTGAGGTAGCTCAGTCAGTGTAACTATGACAAGTCCTCGCATTGGCAAGTGGTAAATAAGCAACCAAGACGGCCGCAACCACGCCTAAGGAAACTTCCTCATCACTCTAGCCACCTCCAAAGGGAAAAAAAAGCCGAAACATTGACATCCATATCTCCAGGCAGGCCACAATCACAAGCCTTCTGATAGTACCTGGAGCCCACCCCTGCAGTTTCAACACACAGCACCAATCTCCACCAAACCAAGTCCTGGATGCCGGGCGCAGAAACCATCTTGCAAGGCTGGGAGGGCGAGGGCCCTCCCCACCTGCATCCAGAACCACGCACCTTCGTGTTGGCGGCAGGGCGTCCCAGCTCATACTTCCGCTTCTTGTGGTAGGGTTTCCTTTTACCCCCGGTTTTGCGGCGCTTGTGCCAGTTATCCCGAGAGATGCCTGTATATGGGAGCAGGGACGCAAGCTTGAGCCACTGGGACTCGGCCGAAGTTCGCCTGCTCCAGATGCCCGCGCCCGGCGGGCCGCACGCTCAGCTCTCCAAGGTTGGCTTCCCCACAAGGCAGTCGGGAGTCTGCAGCATTACCGAATTGTCATCATACACGTGCGACCGGCCCGGGCCTCTTGACCGCGGCAGCCATGTTGCTGCTGTTTGCAACGCGGAGCCCTGGCGGTCCCCTCAGTGGGCTTCGACAGCCCAAACCTCAGGATCACCCTTTCTCGTAGCTGTTCGGAACCGAAGGCCGACGTTAATGCACTCCTAAACTGGCTGCGGGACAGGATGGCTCCGGATTGAGGTCATCCTCCCTCCCGGGTCCCCACACAGAGAAAATACTCACCCATCGCTCGGCGCTGGCTGGAAAGAGGAAACGCAAAGCCTCACGGTCCCATTTGTGATACACTGTCCCGCCCACTTTGCGCAACTTCCGGCCGCGAGGGAAAGGAGGTGGAGCTGCTGAGCGGCGAGCTGTAATTGGATGCCGCAGTTGGGTGATTCCGGGGCACGTCGTGGGTTTAAACGCCTGCGACCGGCTGCCGGGTCCTGACTGCGCAGTCTCGGCCCAGAATCCTAGGCTTCTTTCTCCCATGCTCAGTGTAGGTCATTCGGAAGCTTGGTTCTACTTAAACCTTTAGACAGATTCCTTCCTGCAGCCGGGCGCTGGTGGCTCACGCCTGTTATCCTCACTACTCAGGAGGCTGAGATCTGGAGGTTTGAAGCCACTTAGGGCAGAAAAATCGTAGACTTCATTTCCATTATAACCAGCAAACTGCTGGGCTAGAGACTTGGCTCAAGTGGTAGAATGCCAACCTGCCAAGCAGACTGGACAGAAAGCCCTGAGTTCAAACCTTGGTACTGACAAAAAACAAAACAAGCAGTAGACAGTCCTAAGTGGTTGGATGGATGCCAGCCAAGCAAATCCTGTTGGTAGTGGGTTTTTTTTGTTTGTTTTGTTTTGGGTGGTCATGGTCGTGAGGCTTAAACTCTTGAGGCTGGGCACTGTCCCTTAGCAATTTTGCTCAGGACTAGCGCTCTACCACTTTGAGCCACAGCACCACTTGTTTTTCTGGTGGTTAATTGGAGTAAGAGTCTCATGGACCAATTTGCTCGTGACTGGCTTTGAACAGTAATCCTCAAATCTCAGCCTCCCGTGTAGCTAGGATTACACTCATGAGCCACAAGCATCAGGCTTGGTGAGACTTGTTAACTTGTCTCCAATTAACCACTACAAATCCAGAAATGGATCTGTGGTTCAAATGGCAGGGTACTAACCTTGATCAAATAAGCCCAAGGACAGCCCCCAGGCTCTAAGTTCAAACCCCAGTATGACACCAAAAACCGTTCTTTTCCAAGAGGCCATCATTTTGCACTGAGCTCCAGCACTAAAGACCCAACACACCAGACTAAAATTCGCAATGGAGGGACTAAGTTTGTAACGTAAGTGGTAGAGTGCTTACCTAGCATGCCCAAGTGAGTTCCCTGGCAGAATGAAAATAAAAATGAAGTCAGTCATGCAAATGCCTGGGAAGGTGACTCGGTGGTAGAGAGCTTGCCTTGCATGCAAGAGGCCATGGGTTCGATTCCTCAGCACCACATAAGCAGAAAAAGCCAGAAGTGGTGCTGTGGCTCACATGGTAGAGTCCTAGCCTTGAGCTGACAAGCTGAGGGACAGCACTCAGGTCCAGAGTTCAGACCCATGACCGACAAAAAAATAAAATAAAAAATTTACCTTTAGAGAAAGCAGAATAGACACAATAGATAAATTTTGGAAATAATCCAGTTTATTTCCCTTTTTCTTTTCAATTTATTTTCTGGATGGTGGTAGAACTGGGTTTTTGGGTATTGGGCTTGTAGGTACTATACATATTTGGCCACACCTCCATCCCATTTTGCTTTTTTTTGGTTGGTCATGAGGCTTGAACTCTGGGACTGGGCGATGTCCCTAGCGCTTTAGCTCAAGGCAAGGGCTCTACCACTTTAGCAACAGTACGACTTCTGGTTTTCTGGCTGTTAATTGAAGATAAGAGTTTCATGGATTTTTCCTGCCTGGGCTGCCTTAGGATTACAGGCGTGAGCCACTGGCACCCAGCTACTCTTTTTTTTTTTTTTTTGTCGGTCATGGGGCTTGAACTCTGGGCCTGGGCGCTGTCCCTCAGCTCTTCAGCTCAAGGCGAGTGCTCTACCACTTGAGCTACAGCGCCACTTCCGGTTTTCTGGTGGTTTATTGGAGATAGGAGTCTCACGGTCTCTCCTGCCCGGGCTGGCTTTGAACCGTGATCCTCAGATCTCAGCCTCCTGAGTAGCTAGGATTACAGGCGTGAGCCACCAGCGCCCGGCTTACTCTTCTTATTTTTCAAACAGGATATGCCTATTTTTTTTTTTTTTTGGTCCTGGGATCTGAACTTGGGCCTGTGAACTATTTTTTTTTTTTTTTGGGTCTAGTCGTGGGGCCTGAACTCTGGGCCTGGGCGCTGTCCCTCAGCTCCTCAGCTCAAGGCTAGCGCTGCACCACTTGAGCCACAGTGCCACTTCCGGCTTTTTTCTTATGTGGTGCTGAGGAATCGAACCCAGGGCCTCACGCATGCAAGGCAGGCGCTCTACCACTGAGCCACCTTCCCAGCCCTGGGCCTGTGAACTATTATCAGCTTTTCAGCTCAAGGCTAGTGCTCTACCACTTGAGTCACAGTGCCACTTCCAGCCTGGGCAGGAGAGACGGTGAGACTCCTAACTCCAATAAAACCACCAGAAAACCGGAAGTGGCACTGTAGCTCAAGTGGTAGAGCGCTCGCCTTGGGGACAGTGGTGCCCAGGTCCAGAGTTCAAGCCCCCCGACCGACAAAAAAATAAATAAAAAATAAACTTTCATCCAGGCCCTGGTGAGCCTCCTTCCCACCCCCAAACAGGTCACCTTCCAACAGTTTTTTTTTTTTTTTTTGGGTCCGCTTGTGGGGCCTGAACTCTGGGCCTGGGCGCTGTCCCTCAGCTTTTCAGCTCAAGGCTAGTGTTCTACCACTTGAGCCACAGCGCCAGTTCTGGCTTTTTTCTTTTTGCTTATGTGGTGCTGAGGAATCGAACACAGGGCCTCATGCATGCAAGGCAAGCACTCTACCGCTGAGCCACCTTCCTAGCCCCCTTCAAATAGTTATAGTGGAGCTTCAGATAGTTATAGGGGAGCTGATGTTAACTAGTTATTCTACTGTTCAGCCTCTTTTGCTGAGTTCACTGGGACACTTTTTTTTTTCTCCAGTCCTGGGGTTTGAACTCTGGGCCTGAATGCTATCCCTAGGTTCCTCTTGCTCAAGGCTAGTGCTCTACGGTTTTGAGCCACAGAACCACTTTTGGCTCTGTGTGTTTATGTGTGTGTGTGTGATTGGAGATTAGTGTCTTTACAGACTTTCGTGCCCAGGCTGGCTTTACACATTCTACACATTGCCCAATTTGGACTGACAAGTAAAGCCAATTAATATCTTAAGTTTGTTGCAATTGTGTTTTGGCACATTAACCCAGGGCTTCATGCATGTGTGGCAAACACTCTACTAGTAAGCCACATTCCCAGCCCCAGATATTTTTTTCAAAGCCATAAACACATACTTGTAGGCTGTTTTGGGGGGAACAAGGGAGAGAAGAGGGAGAAAAACAGGGTGAATAATATAAAAATATACTTCATATATAAAAAATGTTTCTGAACTTTTTTTTGTTTTTTGTTTTTATTTTTATTGTGAAGATACTATACAGAGGGTTACAGTTACATGAGTGAGGTAATGAGTACACTTCCTATTGAACATTGTTACCCCCTCCATTGTTTTCCCCCTACCATCCCCTCCCTCTCTCCCTTCCCAGAGGTTTTTTTTTTTTTTTTGATTGTGATTAAGTGATTACATAATTTCCAGAAATTCACAGTATTGTGGAATAATGATGCTCATTTAAAGTCACAAGATCGGCAGTGGGGCTTGAACTCTGGGCCTGGGCGCTGTCCTTCAGCTCTTCAGCTCAAGGCGAGCACTCTACCACTTGAGCTACAGCCCTACTTCCGGTTTTCTGGTGGTTTTATTGCAGATAGGAGTCTCACGGTCTCTCCTGCCCAGGCTGGCTTTGAACCACGATCCTCAGATCTCAGCTTCCTGAGTAGCTAGGATTACAGGCGTGAGCCACCAGCGCCCAGCTGTTTCTGAACATTTAAAAACATAAGCTGGGGGATGGGAAGGTGGCTCAGTGGTAGAGTGCTTGCCTTGCATGCATGAGCCCTCGGTTCGATTCCTCAGCACCACCTAAACAGAAAAAGCTGAAAGTGGTGCTTTGTCTCAAGTGGTAGAGCGCTAGCCTTAAACTGAAGAGCTGAGGGACAGTGCCCAGGTCCAGAATTCAGGCCCTGTGACCGACAAAAAAATAATAATAAAATTAAAAATAAAATTAAAAAAATACATCAAAGCAGGCAGAGAACAAATGCCATCATAATACGCAGTAAATACTATGTGGGCAGGGACTGGAGGGGGAAATTGGGGGAAAGCAAAAGTAGGGTGATAGTGTCTAAAAAGAAATGTACTCACTGGGTGCCAATGGCTCACACCTGTTATCCTAGATACAAGGGGCTGAGATCTGACTATCGTTCAAAGCCAGCCTGGGCAGGAAAGTCCATGAGCCTCTTCCCCAATAAACCACCAGAAAATGGGAAGTGGCGTTGTGGCTTAAGTGGTAGAGTGCTAGCCTTGAGCTGATAGAGCTCAGGGACTGCACCCAGGCCCAGAGTTCAAGTCCCATGACCAACAAAAAAAATGAAAAAAGAAATGTACTCATAGCTGTGCCCTGGTAGCTCAAGCCCTATCAGCTACTTAATAGGCTACGATATGAGGATGATAGTTCAAAGCCAGCCTGGTCAGGAAACTTCATTTTTTTGTTTTTTTTTTTTTCCTCCAGTAGTGAGGCTTGAACTCTGGGCCTGTGCACTGTTCCTGAGCTCTCTTGCTCAAGGCTAGCACCCTACCTATTGAGCCACAGTGCTACTTCCAGCTGTTCTTGCTTAATTGGTACTTTAGAATCGAACCCAGGGCCTCATGCATGCCAGGCAAGCACTCTACCACTGAGCCACCTTCCCAGCCCTCCTTTCTTTTTCTTTTTTTTTTTGGTCGGCCGTGGGGCTTGAACTCTGGGCCTGGGCGCTGTCCCTCAGCTCTTCAGCTCAAGGCGAGCGCTCTACCACTTGAGCTACAGCGCCACTTCCGGTTTTCTGGTGGTTTATTGGAGATAGGAGTCTCACGGTCTCTACTGCCCGGGCTGGCTTTGAACCACGATCCTCAGATCTCAGCCTCCTGAGTAGCTAGGATTACAGGCGTGAGCGACCAGCGCCCAGCCCTCCTTTATTTTTCTAATAGGGCCTTACACTTATCTTGGAGATAGAATCTTGAGGACTTTTTTGCATGGGCTGAGGAATCAAACCCAGGGCCTCATGCATGTAAGGCAAGCGCTCTACCACTGAGCCACCTTCCCAGCCCCTCTCTTTTTTTTTTTTTGCAAGGCAAGTGTTATACCACTGAGCCACCTTCCCAGCCTTCTTTTTTTTTTTTTGTACTGGAGATTGAACCCAGGTCATTATACTTTCTAGACCAGTACTTTGCCACTACATCCCAGGCCTGGATTTGACATTTTTATTTTTCCAATCCTGGGGCTTGAACTCAGGGCCTGGGCACTGTCTCTCAGCTCTTCAGCTCAAGGCGAGCACTCTTACCACTAGAGCCACAGCACCACTTCCAGTTTTCTAGTAGTTTATTGAAGAGTCTCTTGGACTTTCCTGCCTAGTCTGGCTTTGAATCATGATCCTCAGATCTCAGCCTCCTGAGTAGCTAGGATTATAGGTGAGTCACTGGCACCTGGCTGACATAACCTTTTTATTTAAGGACACTTCTGGACACAAAATCTAAGCCTGCCCATGCCTTAAACTTGGTCCTTTAGTCCATCTAGCACACATTTTTTTTTTTTTTTGGTCAGTTGTGGGGCCTGAATTCTGGGCTTATGTGGTGCTGAGGAATCAAACCCAGGGACTCATGCCTGCAAGCCAAGCACTGTGCTACTGAGCCACCTTCCCTGCCCCCACAATTTTTCTATTTTTTTTTTTGTTGGTCATGGGGCTTGAACTCTGGGCCTGGGCACTATCCCTGTGCTCTTCAGCTTAAGGCGAGGGCTCTACTGCTTGAGCCACAGTGCCACTTCTGATTTTCTAGTGGTTTATTGGAGATAAGAGTCTCACGAATTTTCTTGCCTGGGCTGGCTTTGAACTGCGATCCTCAGATCTCAGCCTCCTGAGTAGCTAGGATTACAGGCGTGAACCACCAGCGCCTGGCTTCACAATTCATTTTTCAATACCAAACTGGTGTTTTTTCTTTTCTTTTTTTTTCTTGCTGGTTGTGGGGCTTGAACTCTGGGCCTGGGCACTGTCCCTCAGCTCTTCAGCTCAAGGCTAATGCCCTACCACTTGAGCCACAGTGCCACTTCTGGCCTTTTTCTGCTTATGTGGTGCTGAGGAATCGAATCCAGGGCCTCATACATGTAAGGCAAGCACTCTACCACTGAGCCACCTTCCCAGCCCTGGTGTGGTTGCCTTTCAGATTCTTCTTGCTTCAGCAAGGCAAGTGCTTTCTAGTTGGTGGTTCCTAGTCTTTTAATCTGCCCTAAGTAGACTTATGTAGAGACTGGAACAGAGTAGTTCCTGTCCCTATGGAGGACCTGGGTTCAAGCTCCAGTACTGCTAACAAGTCAGAGGCTGGGTCTTCAGCCGGTCATGAAAGCTGTAGGCATGGGTCTGGCCTCCAAGAAGAATACAGAATAAGCACTAGCTAGAAGCCAAAGGCACAGTAGTGTTCTTGGTCTGGCAAAAGGCTCAGATACATCCCAGGCTCATTACCCACATCACTCAAGAGGCTGATTTTTTTTTCTTTATTGTTAAAGTGTACAAATATATAAAGCATCTTGGGCTTCAAAAACAGAAAGGAAGAAAGAGGTCTTAGAAACAGTTTACAAAGTATAAAACATGCAACTACATAATCTAAGGGTGTACAGAATAGCCAAGAGATAGGATAAGAGCTCCTTCTCTTTCTCAGAGCTAAGACAACCTTGGGGAGCCTCCTGAAGCAGCTAGTCCACTGCCAGGGAAAATACAGTACCCAGTCAGCGTGCCCCTCTCAATGGAGAGAAAAGGGCAACATACAGCTTACCTAAAAGCTCTTTCCTCCTGCTCCAAATCGAAGAAAAGCAAAGTCGTGTCCCTTTCCCAGCTGCCCTAGGCCCAATGCCTACACTTGGCATTTACCAAAATGTGTCCCTGCTCAGATCCTTCGTGTGAAACCAAACATCTTTATTTCAGTCATCACAGGGGCCGTTTCTTGCTGCTTATTTGTTTGCTAGCTTGCTCTTCCAGCTGCATGGCCAATCGCAAGGACTTGATGACATCTGGAATGAATTAGAAGTGATGCACAAGGGATAAGAGTCTCAGAGGCACCCACCCACTCAGTGCACATGCAGCCACACCTACCTCGCAAAGCTGAGAAGTGCTTGGCTTGCTGGGCGAGAGCAGATTCTGCTTTATTTACAAAGGTCTCCAAGTCATAATCTGGTTGCTCTGTCATCTCGGAGAGCTCAAGCCAGCCTGGTCCTTGCTGCAACAAGTAGTAACACCAAAACACTTCAAATTATCCCTGCTTGCCGGGCACTGGTGGCTCACGCCTGTAATCCTAGCTACTCAGGAGGCTGAGAACTGAGGATCACGGTTCAAAGCCAGCCCAGGCAGGAAAGTCTATGAGACTCTTATCTCCAATAAACCACCAGAAAACCTGAAGTGGTGCTGTGGTTCAAGTGGTAGAGTACTTGCCTTGAGCTGAAGAGCTGAGGGATAACGCCCAGCCCAGAGTTTAAGCTCCACGACCGACAAAAATAAATAAATAAAATTATTTCTATATCCCAACTGCCTGCAATGCTGTTGTCTGTATGAGAGGCCATTCCTCATCTGTGCCCTATACCCCGCCGCCTCCTGACCCTCTTCCCCTGAGAAATACTCAACTGGCATTCATCCTCCTTCTACCCAGACTTATTCCTATACTCCACCAAATGAATAACATCATTGCTTCTGCTACCCAAACCAAAAGGTAGAATAACAACTTCTACTCTCACCCAATCCTGTCAATTCCACGCCTCTAATGGTTCTTGAATCTCATGCCCTCACTCTTATCCCAAGACCATGGAACTGCCCTGGTCTATGCACCATCATCTTTCTTGAACTCTTCCTAATTCCTAAGTGCTTCTACTTCCCAAGCTCCCAAGCCAGACTCCATATTGTGGCCACAGTGATACACCATGTGTGTATGAGTGTGACTGTATGTATTGTGTGTGTGTGTACAAAACAGTACTGGGACTTAAACCCAGAGCCTGGGTGTGGTCTCTTAGCTCTTTTTTTGGCTCAGTTGTGGGGCCTGAACTCTGGGCCTGGGCATTGTGCCTGGCTTAGTGAGACCCTATCTTAAAAATAAAGGGTGAAGCCAGTGCTGGTGGCTAACGCCTGTAATCCTAACTACTCAGGAGGCTGAGATCTGAGGATCTCAGTTCAAACAGTTCAAAGCCAGCCTGGGCAGGAAAGTGCAAGAGACTCTTTTTTTTTATTATTATGTGGTGCTGGGGAATTGAACCCAGGGCCTCATGCATGCCAGGCAAGCGCTCTACCACTGAGCCACCTTCCCAGCCCAGAGACTCTTATCTCTAGGTAATCACCAAAAAACCAGAAGTGACTCTGTGGCTCAAGTGGTAGAGTGCTTGCCTTGAGCAAAAGAAGCTCAGGGACAGTGCCCAAGCCCAGAGTTCAAAGTCCCAGGACCAGCAAAAAATGAAATAAAGGGTGGAGATGAAGCTCAGTGGTTGAGTGCTTGCAAGAGACTGGTATAACCAACCATGTCACTACTTTGCCAAGTCCCTTCAAAGGCTTCCACTGCCTTCATAATGAAGTCCAAGCCTTTCGTACAAGCTATATATATAAGCCCTTTAGCATCAGGGTCCTGCTGATCTGTCCAGACCTGGGATCTTCCTTTAATATCTCTTCAAAATTTTTGTTTGGACAACAGTGCATCCCTCGTTTATCCTAAAAGTGCCATGTCCTTTAAACCTCAGTATCCAGAACAGTCCAGGAAGAAGACATGCTTAAGCACTTCGCCATAGTCGCATATCACAAGTGCTACAAATTCTTCCTTTCTGCTCTGCAATTCCCAGAATGCCAATGTGTTGAGATATTTTGTGTGGTTCCTCAATAGCAAAAGTAGCACCTCCCACTTACTCAGCTCCAACCACTTAATCATCAAAGACAGCCCTTCTCTCCCAATTTAGGGATGAAAAAACTGAGGCCCAGTGAGGCTGACTTTCACAAGGAAATCAACTCACACCCAGAAGGGTCAGGATTGACCTCAAGTCTACTTAGAGCTTACTACATGGATCTGCTTTTTTAGGTCCATGATTGTAGCATAGGAGCTGGAACATTTACTGAATAAAAAAGCAAAGATTCCTGAATTACCCTCAGCATCTGCAATAAAGGGAGGAGGAGGAGGCTTAGTAGCTCTAGCTGGGAGGACACAGAAAGGCCTATTTGCGCCAGATGGTGTGATCACTGCCTGCCCTAGAAGAACAGCTAGATTGTCAGGTAGAGATTAAGAGGTGCTAGTGTAGGGGGCCTCTTGCCATCCCAACCCAAGGGAGCCAGTATGCACATGCAGTTCTTCCCTGGCCAGGGCTAGCCCCTACCTGTATAATCTCCTTAAGCTCTTCCATAGCTCTCTCCTCCAGCTCCCTGATCTGTGTCATGGCTTCATTAAAGCTGGACATCTGGGAAGACAGTTCATCCTCTTCCTTGGAGAACTGAGGTGCCAAAAATAGAGAACAATATAGACTACATGGCCTGGGGTTCCTACCTCAGAGGCCACATTTTCACTTTCCCTCCCTTCCTTGTAGCCCTCTTACACTGCTTGAGATCAGAGCCCTATTACAGTTGGTTTCCATCTCTTCTGTTTCCATTTGAATTGGCTGCTCTCCACTGGGCCCGGTGTGGGGGCTGAGCTCCTTGACTCTGAGGAAATAAGGAAGTCTTGATCTCACAGCAGCTCCCTTGGCACTCAGCATGGAGTACAGAGACACACAGGTTATAAGGCTTGAGATCCAAGGTTGATGAGCAGTAGTTTTGCCATTGGGCAAGAGAAAATAAACTGGACAAAACCCTCAAACAATGCTAAAGGGAGCTGGGAAAGGTCTAGCACCACAGCTGAACTTTCATGACTTACAGTCACTGAATCATAGGGAGTATACAGCAGGCACTGGGTATCCCAGCCTCCCCCATCCATTCCCCATCCCATTAGGCTGGAGGTACTAGTACCTGTCTGCATATCGTAGTGTGTTTAAAGTATATTCACAGGAGCTTATGCCTGGTGAGATCATAGCAATCTGAAAAGAGGCAAAAGATAGAAGTTGCATATCACAGGTAGAGACGCTAGTCAGTCTGCTCCTGGAGTTGCTGCAGGGAGGAACCTGATGACATTCAATTGGTAAGGTGGAGGGAGTCATTAGGCACCCATGCTATGCCAGGCAACTTGCCTAATATGAAATGCATATTTTAAAAAACAAATTTTTAACAAAAACACTTTTTTTCTTTTTTGGTGCCAGTCCTGGGGCTTGAACTCAGGGATGTGGTGCTGCCCCAGAGCTTCTTTTGCTAAAAGCTAGCGCTCGACTACTTGAATCATAGTTCTACTTCCGGCGTTTTGGTAGTTCATTGGAGATAGTCTCACAGACTTTCCTGCCTGGGCTGGCTCAGCCCAGATCTCAGCCTCCTGGGTAGGTACTGTATTCAAGGTGTGAACCACTGGGGCCCAACAGAAAAAAAAAAAAAACAAAGGTTTTTTTTTGTTTGTTTGTTTGTTGGTTGGTCATGGGGCTTGAATTCTGGGCCTGAGCGCTGTCCCTCAGCTCTTCAGCTCAAGGCTAGTGCTCTACCAGTTGAGCTACAGTGCCACTTCCGGTTTTCTGAGTGGTTTATTGGAGAGAAGAGTTTCACGGACTTTCATGCCCGGGCTGGCTTTGAACCGTGATCCTCAGATCTCAGCTTCCTGAGTAGCTAGGAATACAGGTGTGAGCCACCAGCACCCGGCCAAAGTTTTTTTTTAAAAAGCCAGAATTTTACTATGTTGCCTACACTGGTCTCAAACTCCTGGGCTGAAGTGATCTTCCTGCTTCACTCTCCCTGGTAGCTGTGACTATAGATGAGATATTCTTATGTCCAATGAACTAGCAAAAAGCCAAAACTGGAAGTGTGGCTTCAGTGGAAGATCTCTGGCCTTATATGAAAAAGCCAAGTAAGAGTGCAAGACCCTGAATTCAAGCCCCAATGCTGGCACTAAAAAAAAAAAAAAGGGGGGGGACGGGGCTGGGAAGGTGGCTCAGTGGTAGAGTGCTTGCCTTGCATGCATGAGGCCTTGGGTTTGATTCTTCAGCACCACATAAGCAGAAAAAGCCAGAAGTGGCACTGTACCTCATATGGTAGAGTACTAGCCTTGAGCTGAAGAGCTGAGGGACAGTGCCCAGGCCCAGAATTCAGGCCTTATGACCCGTGCGCATAAAACAAAACAAAACAAAACACTGCAGGCTTGTAGCTTGTGCTCCAGCCTATATACTAGGCTGGGAACCAATGAATCTGAAGGAAGCCTTGGAAGAGATAAGGATTTTCCTTGTTTGCATCCCCTCAGGTTTATCTTCAAGTTTTGCAAGTCCCTTTTTTTTTTGGGGGGGGGGCCGGTTGTGGGGCCTGAACTCTGGGCCTGGGCCCTGTCCCTCAGCTCTTCAGCTCAAGCTCTACCACTTGAGCCACAGCACCACTTCCAGCTTTTTTCATTTTGCTTAGGTGGTGCTGAGGAATCGAACCCAGGGCCTCTCAGGCATGCAAGGCAAGCACTCTACCACTGAGCCATCTTCCCAGCCCCTTGCAAGTCCCTTTTTAACCAGATAAGGGACTCTCCACCAGCCAGCCAAGAGATGTGCCTACACCTGGTAAAAGAGCAGGTTCTTTTTTTTTCCTTTGGTTTGTTGTGGGGCCTGAACTCTGGGCCTGGGCACTGTCCCTTGGCTCTTCAGCTTATGGCTAGCACTCTACCACTTGAGCTACAGTGCCACTTCTGGCTTTTTCTGCTTATGTGGTGCTGAGGAATCAAACCCAGGGCTTCATGCATGTAAAGCAAGCATTTTACCACTGAGACTCCTTCCTAGCCCCAGCTTTTTTTTTTTTTGCTCAAGGCTAGGACTCTACCACACAGATCCACTTCTGGTTTTCTGGTACTTAATTAGAGATAAGAATCTCAAGGGTTTTCCTGGCCCAGAGTGGTTTCCAATCATAATCATATCTCAGTCTCCAGAGTAGTTAGGATTATAGGCATGAGCCACCAGTGCCTGGCAAGGGGCAGGTTCTTTCCTCCTTGCTTGGGGGTGAGGGGTGGGGGAGGTGGTAATGTGGAAGCAGCAGCAGTAAAGGAGGGTGCAAGTCCAGTCAAGAGCCTGGAAATGGAGGCAGCCAGGAATGAGCCTGCTATCCAGGGACAGAACTAAATGTCTCCTCTGTACCAAAGTAACTCTACTCACCATGCAAGTCCTTGAGTTCTCCCCAATAAAGGAGTCTCTCAGCACCTGTGTCAGTTTACTCTCTCGGAATGGGGTGTGAGCTTTGTTCTGTCCTAGGGCCCTGATACACTCCTGTGAAGCAGCAGGAACAATTAAAGACCCATCTTTCCCTCCCTTCCCTCCAGGCCCTACCACTAGCTGGCCTCTGTTACCTTCAGGGCCAGAAGACTTTTGTTGATTTCTGCACCCTCCATTCGGGTTTGCCGGTCAGCACTGGAAGTATCTGCCCCTCGTTCGTTTCCTGCCAGATCTACCAAAGAAAACTTGCCATATAGTTTCCCTTTGACTCGAAGAAGTATCTGGAAGCAGGCATGGGAGCGGGAAGAGTTGGAGTTGGCAAATGTTTGCCCAGAGGTCCTGTGGCAAAGGTGATGAGGGAGGCAAAGAAAGGTTATTATGACCTTCTGGGATCCAGTCCCCAAGACCCTCCAGTGTTTAGGTCAGATCAGGATTCTAATAAGTGTGTGTCTTCCTTTCTCAGACTTTCATTCTGGACAACAGCCATCTCCAACTTTGGACATAATAATTTTCTACGTTGCCAAATCAGTAGGCTTTAGGTAGATCTGCGGAAGGATAAGCTATGTCTGCTCCAGGGCACATATAAACTACATGAGAGCATTGGAGGGGCCTGAGGAGGGTAGCCCCTCCCTGACCCTCCATAATACCACATCAGTACTTCCTTACTTCTGTGTTCTATCCCAGAACACATCCAGCCAGGAAGCTCCTGAATTTCACAAGGGAAGGACCAGGACAGTCTTATAGATGTGGAGAAGCATGCCTGTGAATAAAACCTGCCTTGGTTAGAGTCGGACTACTTTGACTTGAGTCTGAGAAACCTTTGGCCTTAGGTTCTGTCCTACGCTAAGCCCTTAAAGCAGAGACCCTCACAGCCTTTACCAAGCTGGCAACAAGTAGCATTATGTGGAAATAAATGGCATGAGTTAGGCTAAAACCAGTCATTAGAAGATAGCCCCTTTTTTATTAAAATTCTGACCTGCAGGCGCTACCCAAGTTGATCATCTTGATGACATCATCAGCAGAGTTAACCAGGTACTCCTGCAGCCCCACCACCTGCACCTGTTGCTTGCCGTCCTCCAGCACACGTAACTTGGCCTTTTTGTTGAGCAGATCAAACAGCTGTGCAAGGCAGACAGAATAAACCTAAGGGCACAGGTGCTAGGTACCCTGTCCAGCTCTTCCAATCTCCAGATATCAGACTAGTAGAGGGTGTTGTACTTGGAATCTGAACTAGTTTACCTCAGTTCAATGTGGCTCTGCTACTTTACTAGTTGCAAGAGCTGAGCAAGTTACTGAACCACTCTAATCTGTTTTTATTTGTAAAGTCAAGATAAATTATGTGCTTAGATAGCAGGGCGCCGGTGGCTCATGCCTGTATCCTAGCTACTCAGGAGGCTGAGATCTGAGGATCATGGTTCAAGGCCAGCCCTGGCAGGAAAGTGAGACTCTTATCTCCAATAAACCGCTAGAAAACCAGAAGTGGCGCTGTGGCTCAAGCAGTAGAGCACTTGCCTTGAGCTGAAGAGCTGAGGGACAGTGGCCAGGGCCAGAGTTCAAACCCCACAACCCCCCCCAAAAAAAAAAAAATGTGCTTAGAATAGTGCTTAGCAGTGGAAACTGGTGGCTCATACTTGTACTCCTAACTACTCAGAAGGCTGAGATCTGAGGATTATATGTTTCAAAGCCAGCTCAAGCAGATAAATCTGTGAGATTCTTTTTTTCTTTTTGGTTGGTTGTGGGGCCTGAACTCGGGGCCTGAACTCTGGGCCTGGGCGCTGTTCCTCAGCTCTTCAGCTCAAGGCTAGTGCTTTACCACTTGAGCCACAGCACCACTTCTGGCCTTTTCTGTTTATGTGGTGCTGAAGAATTGAACCCAGGGCCTTATGCATGCAAGGCAAGCCTTCTACCCCGGAGCCACCTTCCCAGCCCCAAATCTGGGAGATTCTTATTCCCAGTTAACCAGCAAGAAGCTGGAAATAGACATGTGGCTCAAGTGGTAGTGTGTGCCAGCTTGAGCAAAATAAGCCAAGTGAGAAAGTGTGGCTCTGGATTCAAGCCCCAATACCAGCACCAAAAAAAAAAAAAAAAAAAAAAAAAAAAAAAAAAAAGCACAAGGCCCCGAGTTTAAATCCAGTACTAACACACACACACACACACACACACACACACACACACACACACACACACACACACACACACACACACACACACACACACAGAGTACTTAGTACATACTAGGAGTAAATATTAGCTACTTTTATAATCTGTTTTCTAAGGAAGGCAACCCTATAAAAGTGTATAGAGACTACAGAGAAATCAAAAGTATTCACATGCCAGGCGCTGGTGGCTCATGCCTATAATCCTAGCTACTCAGAGGAGATCTGAGGATCATGGCTCAAAGCCAGCCTGAGCAGGAATGTTTTTGAGACTCTTATCTCCAATTAACCACCAGAAAACAGGAAGTGGCACTGTGGCACAAAGTGGTAGAGTGCTAGCCTTGAGCAATAAGAGCTCAGGGATGGTGCCCAGGTCCTTAGTTTGAACAAAAAGAAAAATAAGGAAGCAAAAAAAAGTCTCATGGACTTTCCTGCCCAGACTGGCTTTGAACAATGATCCTCAGATCTTAGCCTCTAAGTAGATGCCAGTTCTTATTCAACTTTGGTGCCATTTCATCATCAGATTTTCACCTCCCTATACATGCCTGGGACGAATAGCTCAAAGGTCTAACCTATAGCTAGTAAGTTATTTGTTTTCTGTAACTTGTAGCCAACTTTAAGGTATTGGAAAGTCAGGAGCTCCCTCAGCATAGACAGGGGCTCCCTGACTACTACCTTCCCATTGTAGATCTCAAAGAAGGTCACATAGACTTCCAGGTCCAGGTTCCGGTAACGGGACTGTTTCTTCAGGAGGAAGACATCCTGGGCTGAGGAAGAGAGCCTGGATAAGTAACAACTTACCTTTCTTCACCCAATCCCAATGAGACAAAACATATTACTCACAGGCCATTGCATAGATCCCTTTGGATGCATTCTGAGCTTTACCAGACAGGTCTCCACCCATAGTCTGCAAAAGGAAAAGTAGACAACTATGGTTAAACTTGGTCTAAGCCAGGTCTACTGGCTATATTGCTAGAGTGGGCCATACCAAAGCCAGGAGACTAAAGCTGCTGAGGCCTCTCTGTGTCTGGTATAGTGAGTGTCTGGTGATGGGGCATCTGCACTGAGAGGACTTTTTGCAAGACATTCTCTTCCTTTTCAGGAGTCCAATATTACACTATAGGAAAGTTATCTCTCTGCAGACTTGAATACTCACATGTGTCTTGCCACTTCCTGTCTGCCCATATGCAAAACAAGTTGCTTTTCCTCCTTCAAAAATCGTCTGTACTAGTGGCCTTGCTGTAAATCTAGGAGAAAGGATAGAAGGGGTGGGGAGGGAGTGGCATTTGTACAACCAATAATTCTTGGGTTCTAAGAGGCACTGGAAATGTTAGGATGCTCTGCAATACTATCTCCCCACCATCACCAGGGTTGATTTGGTTGACCTGGCTGGTTAGGTGGGTACTCCTTCCCTCAAAGTTCCATATGCATCCCTCCCAAAGCTACATGTGTGGTGGAAGATCATTTTCTCTGGTAGAAACTATTCTTTGGTCAAGAGTTTATTAGTAGCCATGTTCCCCTGCTAGAACCTCCAAAGAGCTCTCCAGGCAAATGGAAATGTTCTATCACTATTGGATTCGAATGTTCCAGGAACCCCTCAAACAGATATTAAGCAAATTTGTAAGTCCATTACTCTTATTTTTCAATTTTTATTTTGCTAGTGATGGAATGGGGCATCACACTGGCTAGCAAGTACTCTACCACTAAGCTACTCCCAGGCTTCAAAATCTTTATATGTAACATGGCATAGGACACATTCCCCATTTTTGCATAATTTCTAGGTTATTAGTAATAGTTAAGTGCAAGATAGTTGTTATGCTGCATTGTAAAATGTCTGCACATGCTCAGTACAGAACCAGTCTTTTTGAGATCTGTGGATGGCTAAATACACAGCTATGTAATCCAAGAATATAGAGGGCCTGAGATCCCCAATACCTTCTAGGTATACTACTCCTTTGCTGCCTCAGTAGTCCATCCTCTTCTTGACCCACTAACAAATCCAAAATACTACTGGCTTATTGTCGGGGAGAGGGTGAGGGATAGTAACCTACCAGGAGCAGGCTGATGGCGTACATTCTAAACTGCCCAGCCTATCTTCTGACACTGGAGATAAAAGTGAAAACCTGAGCTTGGCAGACAGCCTCCAGCAGCATCCAAGGGAAATCAGATCTAAAATATTTTATGCTCTGTGGGCTAAATAAGGGTTTCTGTCACATTTTTCTGTTTGAGACAGGGTCTCAATAAGGAGCCCTGGCTGGGTCTTGAACGCTCTCTATGCTCCTATCTTGGCCTTCTGTGTCTGTGTGTTAGGATTATAGGGGAGAGAGAGAGAGAGAGAGAGAGAGAGAGAGAGAGAGAGAGAGAGAGAGAGAGAGAGAGAGAGAGAGAGCATGCACTGGTACTAGGCCTTGAATTTAGGGCCTCACATTTTCACTGAGCTTTTTGCTCATAAATAGCAATTACCACTTGAGTCATGCCTCCAAGGCTAGCTTTTTGATTTTTTTTTTTTTTTTGGGTAGGTCATAGAGCCTGAACTCTGGGCCTGGGCGCTGTCCCTCAGCTCTTCAGCTCAAGGCTAGTGCTCTACCACTTGAGCCATAGCGCTACTTCTGGTTTTTTCTGCTTATGTGGTGCTGAGGAATCAAACCCAGGGCCTCATGCATGTGAGGCAAGCATTCTACCATTGAGCCACCTTCCCAGCCCTAGCTTTCTGATTTCTGCAGGTTAATTATAGATGAGAGTCTCTCAGACTTTTCTTCCCAGCTGGCTTCAAACCACAATCCTTGGACCTCAGCCTCCTGAGTAGGTCGGAATACAAATATGAGCCATTGGACCACAAATTTAAAAAAAAAAGTGTGAAAAGAAAGAACTTGAAGCCAGGAAGGTGGCCCACACCTGTAATTCCAACACTTGGAAGGCAGGATGGAAAGCTGAATGGCAGTTTGGGCTAAACTGCCAGTTCAAGGGCCTTTTGAGCAAGAATCTGTCTCAAAAACCATAGGCTTGGTAGCTATGTGAATATGATCATGTAAATATGATCGCATAATATTTTGAAATGAACTCTAAGAAATGGAAACAAGAGGGTTCGTTTTTTCTTTGTTGCTGTTTTTGTTTTCTGTACTTTTGCTTGTAAGTTTATCTGTTTGGGGAGGGTAAGGTGGAACACAGAAAGGGTAGGAAAAAGGGTGAATGCAGCAGTGGCAGGCTGGGAAGGTGGCTCAGTGGTAGAGTGCTTGCCTTACATGCCTGAGGCTCTGGGTTCGATTCCTCAGTACCCTATAAACAGAAAAGGCTGGCACTGTGGCTAGAGCGCTAGCCCAGCGCCCAGGCCGAGTTCAGGACCATGACTAACACACACACACAAACAACAATGACAACAAACAAATGCAGCATTGATACTCACTAGATATGTTGAAAATGTACTACATAACTTGTGGGTAGAAATAGGAGGGAAAAAACTGGGAGAGAGAAGGGAAGGGGATACACTTCAAAAAGAAATGTACTTATTGCCTGATTTGTGTAACTGTAACCCCTCTGTATATTACCTTTACTAAGATTATATATATTACAATTACATAACTATATATAAAATATATTAAAATTATATAATTATATATATAAAATATTAAAAATAGCTAGAAGCCAGGTGCTGGTGGGTCATACCTATAATCCTAGCTATTTGGGAAGTTAAGAATGAGATTATCATTTGATGCCATCCTGGGCAGAAAATTAGTGGGATTAGACCAGGTGGCTCCCTAAAGCCACTAGGAGAAGCAACATCCTATCCTAAATAAAACCAGTGAAAAGCAGGGCAGAAAGTTTGGTTCTGTGGTATTAATAACAGCCAGCAAGCACCTGAATTCAAATTCAGTACAATCAATCAATCAGTAAATCAATCAAATAGGAGACAGACTAACCTGTAGACAACTTCATTGGTCGCTGTTTCATCAAATGCAAAGTCAAAACAGAATGCCTGGTTCTCTAGATACTTTGTTAAGTCCACTTTTAATTTGGGTTCATGCACCAAGAGGAGGCACTTGCTAGGAACAGAAATCACATCGATTTCTTTCTTGGCCAGTTCTGCAGAGGGAGAGAACTTCAGGGGGGTGCTCCCTGGATACAGGGGACCTTCAGTCAGTCTGAAGCCTCTTTTTGACTGACTGAATGGCTTACCTTGCTTATTTAAAGGGCGTTTCCTAACACAGACACAGATCCTGTGTTCTTCGATCTGTAAGAGGGTAAGAGGAGAAATCGAAAGGAGAAAAGTCAGAGCAGTATCAAAAAGTTGTTCAGGGGCTGGTAGAGTGTTTGCCTTACATGCATGAGGCCCTGGGTTCAACTCCTCAGCACCACATAAGCACAAAGATCTGAAAATGGTGCTATGGGTCAAGTGGTAGAGCGCTAGCCTTGAGCTGAAGTGCTCAGGGACAGCGCCCAGGCCAGAATTCAGACCCCGTGACAAACAAACAAAAACAGAAACAAAAAGTTTGTTCAAACCTCCCTGCCCTGCCCAGTCAATACACAAAATCTTAGTGATCCTGTTAGTCACACTAGAGCATAGGAAGTTGTATTGTATATTCCCCAATTTCCTTACTCTGCTGCCCATAAGAGTTTCCAGCACTATTTTTATAATTTTTTTTTGGTGTCTGGGGGGAGGGGAGAGGCAGTCCTGTGGCTTGAACTCAGGGCCTAAGCATTGTCCGAGTTTCTTTTGCTCAAGGCTAGCACTCTACCATTTGAGCCACAGAGCCACTTTTGGCTTTTTCTGTTTATGTGGTACTGAGTAATCAAACACAGGGCTTCATGCATGCTAGGCAAGCACTCTACCACTAAGCCACATTCCGGCCCTATTTTTGTAATTATTAGCAGCAATCTAGCCAACCTATACTAGAGAGGATAGGATTCAGTTTGTAAAGATCAGACTCACTCTCCTGAATTTCACTAGCTGCATCCCACCAGAGTTTTAAAAAAAGTGGCCAGAGCCAGGTGCTGGTGGCTCATGCTTGTAAGCCTAGCTACTTAGGAGGCTGAGATCTGTGGATCGCGGTTCATAGCTAGCCTGGGCAGGAAAAGTCCGTGAGACTCTTATCTCCAATAAATCACTCAGAAAACCAGAAGTGGTACTGTGGCTCAAGTGGTAAAATGCTAGCCTTAAGCTGAAGAGCACAGGGACAGCGCCCAGGCCCAGAGTTCAAGCCAGGCATGTAATCAGCACAGAGTAGACAGGTTAGAGCGCCAGTGTGAAGCCAGCCTGGGCATCTCAAAAAAGGGAGATGAAAAGTGGGCTACGGGCATAATTCAAGTAGGAAAACCCTTGCCAAGCCTTCTCAAGACCCTGGGTTCAATTGCCATACTACAAAAAAGGGGGGACTGCTGGGCACCGGCGGCTCATGCCTGTAATCCTAGCTACTCAGGAGGCTGAGATCTGAGGATCTCAATTCAAAGCAGGAAAGACCATGAAAATGCTATCTCCAATAAACCACCAGAAAACCGGAAGTGACGCTGTAGCTCAAGGTAGAGTGCTAACTTTGAGCTAAAGAGCTGAGGGACATGGGGCTGGGAAGTTGACTCAGTGGTAGAGCTCTTGCCTTGCATGCATGAGGCCCTGGGTTCAATTCCTCAGCACCACATAAGCAAAAAAAAAAAAGCCGGAAGTGGTGCTGTGGCTCAAGTGATAGAGCGCTGCTTTGAGCTGAAGAGCTTAAGGACAGCGCCCAGGCCTAGAGTTCAGACCCCACGACCAGACCCCCCCCCAAAAAAAAAAAAAAAAAAAAAAAGAGCTGAGGGACAGCGCTCACGCCCAGAGTTCAAGCTCTACAATAACAAAAAAAAAAAGGGGGCAGAGCGGGGATGATACATAAGAAAGGTAGGAATATGATTCAGTAGTAGATTTGGTGCTCAACATACATGAGGTCCAGGATTTAATCTCCAGCAAAGCTGTGTGCTGACAGCTAACACTTGTAATCTTAGCTACTCAGGAGGCTGAGATAAGGAGGATCAAAGTTCAAAGCCAGACTAGGCAGAGAAGTCTGAGAGATTCTATCTCCAAATAACCAGCAAAAAGCTGGACTGGAGGTATAAAGTAGGTGGTAGAATACCAGCTGTGAGCAAGAAAGCTGAGAGTATGAGACCTGAGTTCAAGCAAAAAGAGCTCAGGGGTAGTACCCAGGTCCTGGGTTCAAGCCCCACAATATAAACAAACAACAAAACCCAATGGACTAAGCTGAGTGCTGATGGCTTAGAAGGCTGAGATCTAAAGACCGTGGCAAGAAGGTCCAAGCCAGCCTGGGCAAGAAAGTCCATGAGACTCTTATCTCCAATTAACTTCCAGAAAAATGGAAGAGATGCTGTGGCTCAAGTGGTAGAGTGTTCTCCTTGAACTGAAGAGCTCAAGGACAGCACCCAGGCCCAGAGTTCAAACCCTACGGCCAACAAAATAAATAAATAAAATTGAACAAACAATGGACTGGAGCTGGGAATGTGGCTTAGTGGTAGAGTGCTTAAAGCCATGGGCTTGGTTCCTTAGTACCACATAAAAAAAGCCAGAAGTGGCACTATGGCTCAAAAGAAGCCCAGGAACAAACCGGGTGCTGGTGGCTCACGCCTGTAATCCTAGCTATTCAGGAGGCTGAGATCTGAGGATGGTTCAAAGCCAGCCCGGGCAGGAAAGGGCAGGAAAGTCCGTGAGACTCTTACCTCCAATAAACCACTAGAAAACTAGAGGTGGTGCTGTGGCTCAAGCAGTAAAGCACTTGCCTTGAGCTGAAGAATGCAGGGACAGCGCCCAAGCCCAGAGTTCAAGCCCCACGACAGACCAAAAAAAAAAAAAAAGAAAGGAAAAAAAAAAAAAAAAAAAAAGCCCAGGAACAGTACAGGGCCCTGAGTTCAAGCCCAGGACTGGCAAAAACAACACAACAACAACAAAAAACCCAATGGACTTTCAAAGCTTAAGTGTATATATTTATTTTTTTTTTTTTGGGGGGGGTCTGGTCATAGAGCTTGAACTCTGGGCCTGGGCGCTGTCCCTCAGCACTTCAGCTCAAGGCTAGCGCTCTACCACTTGAGCCACAGGGCCACTTCTGGCTTTTTTTCTTTTTGCTTATGTGGTGCTGGGGAATCGAACCCAGGGCCTCATGCATGCAAGGCAAGCGCTCTACCACTGAGCCACCTTCCTTGTATTCTATGCCAGAACTGGGGCTTAGAACTCAGGGCCCAATTGTTCTACCACTTAAGCCACACTTCCAGTTCTGGCTTTTTTCTGGTTAACTGAAGATAAGCATCTTGGGGATTTGCCCCAACTGGCTTTGAATTACAAACCCCATATCTCAACCTCTTGAGTAGACAATCCTGTGTATACTTTCAGTCTTGTAAAGGTAAGTTTTCTGTCTCTCAATGTACTTACAGGATCAGTCATAGTAAGTGGATGACATTCCAGAGTAGCTCGATATTCCTTAATCATCCGGGAAAATTCCCAGTTTGGAAAACTGTTGTCATACTCCTATTTGAGAAAAGAGCAAATTGTTAAGATATAAGCACTCTCGGACTCAGCACTAAGAGGCAGCAATGACAGCTCTTTGGTACAACTTCACAGTTAAAGTCTTCATCCTGACTCTAGGGTATAAAAGTCTTGGGGTACAGATCGGCAAGGGAGCCTAGGCATGTATCATAACCAGCTAAGAAGTAGGACAAGCTCATCATTCCACACTTATCTCAGGAGGCACAGCAGTACACTGTACCTCTCCAGAGCAATGAACCCATCTAAGGAGTCTTCACTACAGTCACTCCCATCCTGCAGTAGGGAAAGCAAATGTCTGCCCAGCGCTGGGTTAGTATGTGATGGGCTTCCTCATTGATTGGCATCAAGAGCTGTTAATCTGAGGGCCTTTCAGACAATTTCTGAATCATGTATTTACTTTATGAACAAATCTGATAAGAAATCAATTAAATTTCCTGGATAGCAAAAGTGGCATCTCAGAAATGCTAGGGCCCAGCCAGGCGCTGGAGGCTCACGCCTGTAATCCTAGCTACTCAGGAGGCTGAGATCTGAGGATCGCGGTTCAAAGCCAGCCCGGGCAGCAGAGACCCTGAGACTCCTATCTCCAGTAAACCACAAGAAAACCGGAAGTGGCGCTGTAGCTCAAGTGGTAGAGCGCTCGCCTTGAGCTGAGGGACAGCGCCCAGGCCCAGAGTTCAAGCCCCATGACCGACAAAAAAAAAAAAAAAAAAAAGAAATGCTAGGGCCCAGTGAATTTCTGTTGCCCATGGTGCTTTAGTTCAGGAGGACCATATAGGCCAGTTCCAAAACCCTTGCCCAAATCTCCCATGAAAGGTACCTGGGCTCGCTTTATTCTTATTTCAGAGTTTTGGGCCCTCTTCTCTTCCCGCTTGGTCTTCATTTTTTCAATTTCTTTCACAATACATGATTTCCTCCGAACTGGTGGGGGGGAAGGAAATCAGTCTTTTACTTTCCTAAGTCAGCCTGCTGTTCTCCAGCTGTTTTGCTGTTTGGCCTTTCTCATGAACAGGTCTTAAATCTTTGGCCTGAAATCACTATGCACAGCAAACAATACATGTGACTCTTGGATCAGTAAGTGAACCGAGTAATGACTTGGCTAGTGTAAGGTGAAAACAGTGACAACAGTACTCTTGTTCTGACCCAAACTCTCTTTATGCCTCCGTAGCTATTTTCTTAACCATCCAAAAGATGAGGCAGCCCTGTTTGGTTTTCAGAGTTAGTGTGATAACACCAGATTCCTCTCAAATCAGGGGGCTTCTGCCCAATCTTGTAACAGTCTATGGTCACATGAAAACACGCCTTCATGATGACAAAATGGATCTTGTACTTAGGTATCCAGATATGCCAGATGTTAACTACCTGCTCTATACCAGGAGCAGAATAGCAGATAGCTCATTGTATGTACCTGAGTTCATAGGGTGTGCAGACGAGCTGCCTCGGATGGCATGGACTCGCTCTTCCACCTCCTCGCTGATCATCGTCAATGGTATTTCAGTTCCTGCAGGGCATGAGGGCCTACCAGAGCCAGCTGTGAGGGAACAAGAGTCACTGAAGAAACAGCAGGCACATCGTAACTGTTCTCATTGGGGCCTTGGCAGGTCATGGGCCAGGAGAAGGCTACTGCCAGCTTAGCAAGGACTCAAACTCTTCCAGCATGAACAGAACTTAGGCTTTTCCCTTCACCTTGGCCCACACCTGACCCCAATCATTTCTGCATTTTTAAAAATTTTTTTATTTTTTTTGGTACCAGTCCTAGGGCTTGAACTCAGGCCCTGGGCACTGTCCTACACTTTTTTTGCTCAAGGCTACCATTTGAACCATTGCTCTACTTCTGACTTTTTGGTGGTTAACTAGAGATAAGAGCCTCATGGAGCTGGGTACCAATGGCTCAGGCTTGTAATCCTAGCTACTCAGGAGGCTAAGATCTGAGGATTGCAAGTTCAAAGCCAGCCCAGGCAGGAAAGTTCCCATGAGATTCTATCTCCAATAAACTATCAGAAAACCAGAAGTGGCACTGTGGCTCAAGCGTAGAGCCCTTGCCTTGAGCTGAAGAACTTAGGGATAGCGCCCAGGCCCAGAGCTCAAGCTCCATGACAAACACACGCACACACACAAAGTCTTATGGACTTTCATGCCCAAGTTGGCTTCAAACTGTAATCCTCAGATCTCAGACTCCTGAGTAACTAGGATTACAAGAAAATATTCTCGGGGCTAGGAAGGTGGCTCAGTGGTAGAGTGCTTGCCTTGCATGCATGAGGCCCTGGGTTCGATTCCTCAGCACCACATAAGCAAAAAGAATAAAAGCCGGAAGTGGCGCTGTGGCTAAACTCGTAGACCACTAGCCTTGAGCTGAAGAGCTGAGGGACAGTGCCCAGGCCCAGAGTTCAGGGCCCACGACCCAACCCCCCCCCCATACACAAAAAAAAAAAAAAGAAAAGAAAAGAAAAGAAAATTCTCCTTTTTGGCAGTAGGAATTAAACTCAAGAGCCTCACATTCTTTTTTTTTTTGTCGGTCGTGAGGCTTGAACTCTGGGCCTAGGCGCTGTCCCTCTGCTCTTCAGCTCAAGGCGAGCACTCTACCACTTGAGCTACAGTGCCACTTCCGGTTTTCTGGTGGTTTATTGGAGATAAGAGTCTCACAGTCTCTCCTGCCCGGGCTGGCTTTGAACCGTGATCCTCAGATCTCAGCCTCCTGAGTAGCTAGGATTACAGGTGTGAGCCACCAGCGCCTGGCTCGAGCCTCACATTCTTGCTTGACTTTCTTGCTTATAGCTTGTGATCTATCATTTGAGTCAGGTCTCCAGTTTAGCATTATATTGGTTATTTTGGATATGAAGTCTTGTGAACTGTTCTGTCTAGATTGGTCTCAAACTGCAATCCTCTAGGTCTCAAACACCTGAGTAGTTAGTATTACAAGTATAACCCACAAGTTGGCTCAAATATTCTAAAGGATGTTTGAATAACTTAGAATGGGCGTTGTTATAAAGGGAAAAGGTCTTTGGAGACTTGACTCTGTAGACTTGACCAAAGCATGGGTTCTCAGGCCAGGGTAGCCCTTTCTACTCCTGTGAAAGTTCCAAACTTGTCCAAAGCCTCAGAAACTCAGATGGTTTCTGAAAGAAGAAGAAAAAAAAAAGCCAGGAATGACAGGGAATCTGGGCAGCAACTAACCACGTTGAATCAACAAAGGGATGCAACTCTAGTGCCTCATTATCTCCCATACAGCATACAGGGTCATCACTTTTTCATTTACCTTCATCATATTAGAGTTGACTTTGGTAATATAAAGTATAATGATTTATATTTTACAAGTACCTGAGTCTACTTTATCTATTAGAACATTTAAAACTTTTAAATTCCACTTTCAAAAATTTTTTTAAAAGGGGAAAAAGGTAATTAGGTGCTGGTAGCTCATATCTATAATCCTAGCTACTCAGGAGGCTGAGATCTGAGGATCCCGGTTAAAAGCCAGGCTGGGCAGGAAAGTCCATAAGACTCTTAATTCGAATTAATCACCAAGAAGCTAGAAGTGAAGCTATGGCTCAAGTGATAAGAGTACTAGCCTTGAGCACAAAAGCTCAGAGACGCCGGGCGCTGGTGGCTCACGCCTGTAATCCTAGCTACTCAGGAGGCTGAGATCTGAGGATCGCGGTTCAAAGCCAGCCCGGGCAGGAGAGACTGTGAGACTCCTATCTCCAATAAACCACAAGAAAACCGGAAGTGGCGCTGTAGCTCAAGTGGTAGAGCGCTTGCCTTGAGCTGAAGAGCTGAGGGACAGCGCCCAGGCCCAGAGTTCAAGTCCCACTACTGACCAAAAAAAAAAAAAAAAAAAAAAAAAAAAAAAAAAAAAAGCTCAGAGACATCTGGGTGCTGGTGGCTCACGCCAGTAATCCTAGCTACTCAGGAGGCTGAAATCTGAGAATCACGTTTTAAAGCCAGCCTGGGCAGGAAATGCTATTAAACTCTCCAATAAACTATCAGAAAACCAGAAGTGGCACTGTAGCTCAAGTGGCAGAGCGCTAGCCTTGAGCTGAAGAGCTGAGGGACAGCACCCAGGCTCTGAGTTCAACCCCCAAGATCAGCACCCCTACTAAAAAAAGGGAGAAAGCTAACTTATGCTATTAGAGATCAGGATAATAGTTTGTAAGTGGGAGGCCCTGAGTTCTTTCACTGCTAAAAGTGAGAAAAAAGAAGTAAAGATTATAGTTAGCCAAAGAAGGTAGGAATGTGAGCATTTCTGAGGGAAATGTTTGGAGTGCTGCTAGTGCTCTGTCCATGTGTTAGGAATACTCTATCCATGAGTGTATTCAGTTAGCAAAAACTCATTGAACTATGAACACAATGATATGTGTATTCTTCTGTATATGTTTCAATTGAGTTTTTGTTTTGTTTTGTTTTTGGGTCCAGTTGTGGGGCCTGAACTCTGGGCCTGGGTGCTGTCCCTTAGCTCTTCAGCTCGAGGCTAGAGCTCTACCACTTGAGCCACAGCGCCACTTCCGCCTTTTTTCTTTTTGCTTATGTGGTGCTGAGGAATCGAACCCAGGGCCTCATGCATGCAAGGCAAGTGCTCTACCACTGAGCCACCTTCCCAGTCCCTCAATTGAGTTTTTTAAAGTATAACTGTAGAAGAGTAACTGTTTTTTAGAAGTACAACACTGTTTCCAGTTCCGGAAACAATGTTGACAGGGTAGGGGGAGAACAGTACTAGCACTAGGGTAGTGGAGGAATCCTAGGATATTCTAGCACAGACACAGATAATGTGTGAGGAACCCTCACCAATGTCTCAAAAAGGGACAGTACATTCACTACTCACTGGAAACTGAAAACTGCTTGCGGGTATTTGTAGACACAGGTACCTCCACTTCCATTTCATTCTCCTGAGTGGTGATACGAAGCTCTGAGATAGTAGACATTCGAGTGGAGCGTCTTCGAAGACCTGAATATTTGAGAACAGCAACCAATCAGTGCTGAAAAATCAGGATGGCACGATGAAGACAAGGCCAACCTCTAACGTCCTGTACAAGGTAGCAGAGGATGAAGTACTGGCATCCCTCAAATATTTGTGTATGTCATGAAAATTCAGGACCTCAGGGCTGGGAAGGTGGCTCAGTGGTAGAGTGCTTGCTTTGCATACATGGGTTCGATTCCTCAGTACCATATAAGCAGAAAAAGCCAGAAGTGGTGCTGGCTCAAAAAGTAGAATGCTAGCCTTGAGCTGAAGAGCTGAGGGACAGTGCCTAGGCCCAGAGTTCAGGCCCCACAACAGACAGACAGACAGACAGACAGACAGAGACACACACACACACACACACAAAATTTAGGACCTCCTTAAGGCAAAGATACCATCCATAAGAAACCTAGTTTGGCATATTTATAAGATTATGTCTTTGTTGCCTTGTATGTCCCTCCCCCATGGTATAACCCCTGCTTTCACCATATATGTTGGTATATGTGGAGGGGAAGGGAAAAAACAAATTGTTAAAACAGGGATACAGGAGGACCCATTGCAACAATGAGATGTACAAGTCGTTATGTTGAAAAATGAACTTTACAACTTTGGAGGGGGGGATCGGAGGGGGGGAGGATATAAAGGGATGGGAAGGAGAATCAAAGCAGGAGGCTACAATGCTTGATAAGAAATGTGCTCATTATCTTACCCATGTAATTGTAACCCCTCTGTACAGTATTTTCACAATAAAAAATATATATATAAATAAACAAATAAACAAGAAACCTAGTTTGGGTGCTGGGAAGGTGGCTCAGTGGTAGAGCGTTTGCCTTGCATGCCTGAGGCCCTGGGTTTGATTCCTCAGCACCACATAAGCAAAAAGAAAAAAGCTGGAAGTGGCACTGTGGCTCAAGTGGTAGAGCGCTAGCCTTGAGCTGAATTGTTGAGGAACAGCGCCCAGGCCGAGTTCAGGCCCCACGACCGGACCAAAACAAAACAACAAAAAAAAAAGAAGAAGCTCGGGACAACACCCAGGCCCTGAGTTCACAAGCTCCAGGACTGGCAAAAAAAAAAAAAAAGTCTCATAGGGACTTTTCTGCCTGGGCTGGCTTTGAACTGTGATCTTCCTGAGTAGCTAGGTTTGTAGGCGTGAGCCACAGATGCCTTGCTAACAATAAAAAACTTCTTTAAAAAAATAAAATAGGGGCTGGGAAGGTGGCTCAGTGGTAGAGTGCTTGCCTTGCATGCAAGAGGCCCTGGGTTCAATTCCTCAGCACCACATAAGCAGAAAAAGCCAGAAGTGGCACTGTGGCTCAAGTGGTAGAGTGCTAGCCTTGAGCTGAAGAGCTGAGGGACAGCACCCAGGCCCAGAGCTCAGGCCCCATGACTGGCAAAAAAATAAATAAATAAATAAATAAAAATAAAAAATAAAATAAAATAGCCGGGCGCTGGTGGCTCACACCTGTAATCCTAGCTACTCAGGAGGCTGAGATCTGAGGATTGCGGTTCAAAGCCAACCCGGGCAGGAGAGACCGTGAGACTCCTTATCTCCAATAAGCCACCAGAAAACTGGAAGTGGCGCTGTAGCTCAAGTGGTAGATCGCTCGCCTTAAGCTGAAGAGCTGAGGGACAGCGCCCAGGCCCAGAGTTCAAGCCTCAGGACTGACAAAATAAATAAATAACTAAATAAAAATAAAAAATAAAAAAATAAAATAGGCTGGGCTGGGAAGGTAGCTCAGTGGTAGAGCACTTGCCTTGCATGCATGAGGCCCTGGGTTCAATTCCTTAGCACCACATAAGCAAAAAGAAAAAAGCCGGAAGTGGCACTGTGGCTCAAGTGGTAGAGCGCTAGCTTTGAGCTGAAGAGCTGAGGGACAGCACCCAGGCCCAGAGTTCAGGCCCCACGACCGGACCCCCTCCCCCCCCAAAAAAAATAAATACATAAAATAAAATAGGAAGCTAAGCAAGAGTTGGAGATCCTGAGTTCAAGCCCTAGTATCACATACACACATGAAAAAGCTTAAGAGAAATGGTTGAGTTACACCGGTGCCCTTATCAATTTTTAGGAATATAAATACTTCCATCTATTAGGAAAAAATTGCCACCTATATTTTAAGTCATAAATGTGGAAACAAAACTTGGTTTTATATAAGCAAGTACAAGTACCAATTTGTACCAAGTATCTGAGTATCATTCATTTTAACCATCCCGACTCACCAGTGGTTTGATGATGTGAAAGTGATGAACATTCATTAGATACTGAATTTTGATCTTTTCCCAGGCTACTAATATGCTGTACAATACTCTTTTAAGACAGTGGGCAGGAACAGCAGGCTGCAGCTCTCACTGAGCCATGAGATCACAAAGATAGGCAACTCATACCCTAAAGTGTACTATGTTGCTTAGCTATGATGTTCCTCAGGTTAGGTATATTAAGTGCAGTTTTGACTTTATAGTTATTTTTAACTTAATGCACATGTCAGGAGATAACCCATTGTTAAATTGAGAAGTATCTATAATCCATTTATTTCACAAGAACAACTATGGTAGTTTTCTTATTTCACAAATAATTTGTCATCTTGCAGGTTTTTTTTCTTTGTTGTATTTTTATTTATTTTTATGCCAGAATTGGGGCTTGAACTCAGGGCCTGGATATTCACCGTCCCTTAACTTTTTCACTCAAGGCTAGAACTCTACCACTTGAACCACATGTCTATTTCTAACTTTTTTCAGTGGGTAATTGGAGATAAGTCTCTTGGACTTTCCTACACAGACTGGTTTGTACCTTGATCGTCAGATCTCAGCCTCCTGAGTAGCTGGGATTAAGATAAACTAGAGTGCTAGCTTTGTGTGGAAAAAACTAAAGAATTATTCTCAGAGATGGGTGCCGGTGGCTCCTGCCTGTAATACTAGCTACTCAGAAGGCTGTGAGATCTGAAGATCAAGGTTCAAAGCCAGCCTGGGCAGGAAAGTCAGTGAGACTTATTTCCAATTAATCACCAGAAAACCCGAAGGGGCGCTTTGGCTCAAAGTAGTAAAGTGCTAGCCTTGAGTGAAAAAGCTCAGGGACAGCACCCAGGCTCTGAGTTCAAGTCCCGTGACTGACAAAAACAAAAACAAAAACAAAAACAATGCTCAGGCCGAGTTCAAGCCCTAGTACTAGCACATGCACACATATACAGACAAAAAGATTCTTGGGAGTTGCCCATGAGGCTCACATGGTAGGGCATTGCTTTACAAGTTCAAGTACTACATTCAAACACCAATACTCCACCTGCCATACTTGGAACACAAAGACAGAGTTCACATACAAGCCACATGCTGAAATTGGAGCAACAAATCTGCTTCAATTTCCACAACTCTGAGCCCTAGTATCATCACATCTAGCACAAATGCAATAACAATTACAGTAAAAACTTTTTACCTTCTTTTGGGGCAGGAATTTTGGAGTTGACTGATTTGCGCTTTTGTTTCTGAAAAACAAAACAAACCACCATATATATTGGCTCTTATTAATTCTATAGGGCCAAGTGCTATGCCGAAGCTCTAGGCAGATTCCAGAAATCAAATCAGCAAAGAACCAGTAAATGCAGTTCTAGATCATTAGCTACAGCCAGATGACTAGTACCTACCTGGATGGTTACATTTTCCTGCAGTGGCAAACTGTCCTTCTGGTGTAAGGGAAGATGTTGTAAGAGATCTGGGTTTATTGCAGCCACATCATCAAAATCAATCTATAAGGAGCAAGTAAGAGTTTCAGTAAACAACTCAGTGTTCAATCTAAATATACCTCTGAATTCAAGGCTACCTTTCCATTCAAATATTACTTTAAATTCTAATAAGTAAATAAGTATAAAACAAATAATTTTTTTTTGGGGGGGTCATGGGGCTTGAACTCTGGGCCTAAGGCGAGCACTCTACTACTTGAGCCACAGTGCCACTTCTAATTTTCTGGTGGTTTTTTTTTTGGAGATAAGAGTCTTAGGGACTTTCCTGCCTGGGCTGGCTCTGAACCTCAGTCCTCAGATCTCAGACTCTTGAGTAGCTAGTATTACAGGGTGTGAGCCACCAACACCCACCAAAACAAATAATCTTTAATAACGGTTTACCATCTAGATGGCTATGAGATTCTGATATCCAAGCCAAAGGTAGTCTGTCAGTGATGAGAGGGAAGTAAAGAGGAAGGAAGACAGGCAGGCAAACAGTCAGGTATTCCTCGATGGATCTAGGCCACTTGACTCTACCAATCGCTAGATGGTGAGATCCTGGTGGGACACAGGATCACTTATTGCTGGCTGACACAAAGGAGGAAACAAGTTCTAAGTGACTGGAGATTGTCAAAACAGAAGGCCCTTCAGGATCTTACGGGCAGGAACAAGTTTCAGAAAGCTGCTACCTAAGTCTATCTACATTTTCTACTGGATCCAGAAATTTCTTCCCCAGTCACAGCTTCCTACTCACACCTGCACCGAGGTCACAATTCTTGGTTTACATCATCAGTCTTGCAATCCTTCAGGAACAACTCAAACTTCACCAGCATAACTTTATAGCAGGTTCAAACACACTAAGCTGTGCTAGAGATGTAGCTCAGTGGTAAAGTGCTTGCCTAGCATGTTTGAGGTCCTGGGTTTGTTTCTTCACAGAGAAAGAAAGCCAGCAAATGAGTCCCATTTTGTTATATTTTGAAATGTGTCAGAGCTGAAGCATTTACTCTAGGATATAAAAATTTATATTTACACCAGGAGCTAGTGGCTCACACCTGTAATCCTAGCTACTCAGCAAGCTGAGATCTGAAGATTGTGGTTCAAAGCAAGCCTGGGCAGGAAAGTCCCCATGAGACTCATCTCCAATAAACCACCAGAAAACCAAAGTGGCACTATGACTCAAGTGGTAGAACACTTGCCTTGACTAAAGATATCAGGGACAGTGTCCAGGCCTAGAATTCAAGCCCCATGACTGACCAAAACAATAAAAAATAAATTTTAAAAATCTATATTTACTTAGTTTTTACAGGCCCTGGCATCCACTCTTCCATCTTCCCCACTCAACATATATTTATTAACTTGCCTGTTCAAACATTAGGCACAAATAAGATAGTAGCATGCAAGGATAAGTTAATCAAAGATAAATTAAGGTACGTATCACCTTAGCCATCAGTGAGTTCAAACTGTAACAGGGAAGAGAAGTCTAGGAAATGGCACTGTGCCTCAAGTGGTAGAACGCTCGCCTTGATCTGAAGAGCTGAGGGACAGCGCCCAGGCCCAGAGTTCAAGCCCCATGACTGACAAAAAAAAAAAAAAAAAAGGTAAGTCTACAAAGGAGTAGATAGGATAAGGCATGAAACACTGCTGCAAAGCTGTCGGGTGCTTTAGTAATCACATTTCTGTTCATATTTTGGGGGGCACTAGTCCTGGGGCTTGAACTTAGGGCCTCGGCACTGTCACTGAGCTTTTTTTTGCTCAAGGCTAGCACTCTACCACTTGAGCCATAGCACCACTTCTGGCTTTTTCTGTTTATGTGGTACTGAGGAATCGAACCCAGAGATTCCTGTATGCTAGGGAAGCACTCTACCTCTAAGCCACATTCCCAACCCTTGGTTTTTTTTTTTTTTGTTCGGTCATGGGGCTTGAACTCTGGGCCTTGAGCGCTGTCCCTCAGCAATTCAGCTCAAGGTGAGCGCTCTACCTCTTGAGCTACAGTGCCACTTCCGGTTTTCTAGTGGTTTATTAGAGATAGGAGTCTCACGGTCTTTCCTGCCTGGGCTAGCTTTGAACCGAGATCCTCAGATCTCAGCCTCCTGAGTAGCTAGGATTACAGGTGTGAGCCACTGGTGCCCAGCTTCTTCACATTTCTTATATAGCTGCAGACCCTTAGTCCACATATTTCCCCATTTCTAGTCCTCAAAGTACAGAGAGCATAAACAACATGGAACACTAGGTGAGACTGACTCACTAATCCATGTTATACTGAACATCCTGGGGGAAAGGAACAAGAGTATGAAGGAGAAAGGAGACCAGATAAGGCTACAACGGTATGCTAGCTTTGAGCAAAAGAAGCTCAAGGACAGTGCCCAGGCCCTGAGTTCAAGCCCACAATTGACCAAAAAAAAAAAAAAAAGACAGAAAGAAATGTACTTATCTGACTCATGAAATGGTAACCCCTCTGTATAATACCTTTATAATAACACCAATATAGCCGGGCGCTGGTGGCTCACGCCTGTAATCCTAGCTACTCAGGAGGCTGAGATCTGAGGATCGCGGTTCAAAGCCAGCCCGGGCAGGAAAGACCGTGAGACTCCTATCTCCAATAAACCACCAGGAAAACGGAAGTGGCGCTGTAGCTCAAGTGGTAGAGCGCTCGCCTTGAGCTGAAGAGCTGAGGGACAGCGCCCAGGCCCAGAGTTCAAGCCCCACGACCGACAAAAAAAAAAAACACACCAATATTTAAAAAAAGAAAAGGCGGGGCTGGGAAGGTGGCTCAGTGGTAGAGTGCTTGTCTTGCATGTCTGAGGCCCTGGGTTCGATTCCTCAGCACCACATAAGCAGAAAAAAGCCGGAAGTGGCGCTGTGGCTCAAGTGGTAGAGTGCTAGCCTTGAGCTGAAGAGCTGAGGGACAGCGCCCAGGCCCAGAGTTCAGACCCCACGACCGGACCCCCCCAAAAAAAAGGCTCTGAAGATAGGGATACAGCTAAAAGCAGAATGTGGGTGAGGCTTTGGGATAGCTCTCCAGCACAGGGGGAAAAAGTTTAGCCCTTATTCCAATGGCAATATTTGAGCTGAGACCTCCCCACTCCAAAAAATATATGTGTGTGTAATTTTTTTGTTTGTTGTTGTTTTGGGACAAAATCTTCCTATGTAACCTGGGAAGACATTTGTGATCCTCGTGCTTCAATTTCCAGAGTACTGGGATTAAGATATACATTTCAGCTGGGCACTGGTAGCTCATGCCTGCAATCCTAGCAATTCAGGGGGCTGAGATCTGAGGATTGCAGTTCCAAACCAGCCCAGGCAGGAAAGTCCTTGAGACTTTTATCTCTGATTAACCACCAGAAAACCAGAAGTGGTGCTCTATAGCTCAAAGTAGTAGAGTGCTAGCCTTGAACAAAAGAACTCAGGAAAGTGCCCAAGCCCTGAGTCCAAGCCCATGACCGACAAAAAAAAAAAAGACATATATTTCTTAGTTGAGTGCAGGTAACTCATGTCTATAATCCTACCTACTTATGAGTCTGAGATCTGAGGATTGCAGTTTGAAGCCAGCCAATGATGAGTATTTTCACTCTATGCAAATCTTTGACTCTTATCTTCAATTAACTAGCAAAAAACTGGAATTGAAGGCAGGTTAGAGCACCAGCTATTAGTGGAAAAGCTGACAGAGGGCATGAGACCGTGAGTTCAAGTATCAGCAGGAAAAGGAGGGGGAGGGCGGCGGACATTTCTTGATAGTCATGGTGGCTCACACTGGTAACTCCAGCAACTTAGGAGGTAGAGATCAGAGAACAGAAAGTCTGCAGTTTGAAGCCAACCTGAGCAAAAAGCTAGTAGACCCACACCCAACCAGTATACTGGGAATGGTAGTACATACTTGTTATCACATACAGAAATCATAAGTAGGAAGACTGTAATGCAGATTGGCTGGGGCAAAAATGAAAGACCCTTCTTGAAAAAATAAAACAAAAAGAGAGCTCTACCACTGGAGATCACCTGACTAACAAATACAAGGTCCTGAGTTAAAAAGATTAGCCACCATATAAGGGGGGCTCTGGTGGCTCATGCCTATAATCCTAGTTCAAAGCCAGCCCAGGCAGTAAAGTCCATGAGACTTTTTTGTTGTTGTTGTTCACCTTGGGGTTTAAACTCAGGTCCTGAGCACATCAGGGTAAACTATCTACTTACTAGTGCGGACATTTGGGCCCGTCTGTATCCAGCACTTTCTGTTTGACAGTCTACAACGCGCATGCAAATGTGTTTTGTCTCAATGTTTGTGTGTATGTATTCTGGAATTCTTTCTTTCTTTTTTTTTTTTTGGGGGGTCCGGCCATGGGGCCTGACCTCTGGGCCTGGGCGCTGTCCCTCAGCTCTTCAGCTCAAGGCTAGCACTCTACCACTTGAGCTACAGCACCACTTCCGGTTTTTTTTATGTGGTGCTGAGGAATTGAACCCAGGGCCTCGAGCATGCAAGGCAAGTGCTCTACCAGTGAGCCACCTTCCCAGCCCCTTCTGGAATTCTTGGAATGGTTCTCCTCTCAGATTCATCCTGATGCGAGAGCCTGGAAGAGACTGGCTAACACCCCCTTAATATCTGTTTCTCTCTAGTTCCTTCTTTTTTACTTATACTTTAAACTGACTCCCCTTTCTACCCTTCACTGCCACCTTCTCCACCCTCTCTGGATCCAGAAGTAGAGAGGGTGTTGGGGGTGAGAAACCTGGAGGATCTAACAATAACTTAAAAGGGCCGGCAGGGCCGGGCGCTGGTGGCTCACGCCTGTAATCCTAGCTACTCAGGAGGCTGAGATCTGAGGATCACGGTTCAAAGCCAGCCCGGGCAGGAAAGACTGTGAGACTCCTATCTCCGATAAACCACCAGAAAACCGGAAGTGGCGCTGTAGCTCAAGTGGTAGAGCGCTCGCCTTGAGCTGAAGAGCTGAGGGACAGCGCCCAGGCCCAGGGTTCAAGCCCCACGACCGACAAAAAAAAAAAAAAAAAAAAAAAAAAAAAAGGGCCGGCAGGGAAAACTTGCAGCTGGATGAAACTGCCACTGACCAGCTGCAAGTGACACCTGAAAGATCTTAGCCTTGGGTCTTGGCCCAGGCGGTCTGAGTATGGGGGAGAACCTGTCAGTCTGAGGGGACGGCCACTAGGGACTTCTTTCTCTTGCCCCAAGATGACTGGGAATTCTCCTCCTTAAAAGGCCCCTGGGTCAACGTTTACAGGAATCTAAAAAAAAAAATCCTCCGGAGGTGAGTAGAGGGGGTTCGAGTCCCCTGATAAGTGGATTTGAGTCCCACTCGTGAATGGTGGTGAGATGTTGCCCCATTCACTGAGACCTGATATTGTCTTTGTGGCCACTTGTTTGTCTTGTTTACTCCGGTGTGTTTTCTGTTCTATGTTTTCTGAGGTAGGGATAAACTGGGGGCCCATTAGCCCCCAACTCAGCCTTTGGTTGTTGTCTTGTCTAGTTCTGTTTTGGTACCAGTTTTAAATGTACGTACAACTGATTTTGATTTGGGCATACTTCAAGATCTGTGTGTGTTTTGTATGTGTTTGTGAACATGTTCAAGATAAGAATTGTCAACATGCTGTAACAATTGGATGAGTTTAAGTTTAAAATTCAAAAGGTTATGAGGTTGGACATTACCAAAAATTTTAAAGAATTTTCACGTTGTTTTAAATGACTTTTTAAGGATTCTTTTTTTTTTTTTTTTTTGGGGGGGGGTGTCTGGTCGTGGGGCCTGAACTCTGAGCCTGGGCACTGTCCCTCAGCTCTTCAGCTCAACGCTAGCACTCTACCACTTGAGCCACAACGCCACTTCCAGCTTTTTTTCTTTTTGCTTATGTGGTGCTGAGGAATCGAACCCAGGGCCTCAGGCATGCAAAGCAAGTGCTCTACCACTGAGCCACCTTCCCAGCCCCATTTTTAAGGATTCTTTAACTTAAAAAATTAAAAAATCTGGTATTTTAAAATACATAAGACTGTTTACACTGTAATCAAGTTATCTGGCTTAACAAAAATGCATTGGCTGTTTAAAATTTAGTTCCCTTGGCTAAAATTTGGGGATAAGTATTAGAAGTTTAAATATAAAAGTTTGTTTAACACTGTCAAAGACATTACCTGTTCTGCCTGTCTAAAACTGTGTACTTTCATTCAAAAACCAAGAGATAAGAAAAGGAAAAAACTTAAAAGCCAACAAAAGACCTATCTTTAGGGGTAAGGGATAAACAGACAAAAGTGCAGTTCAGCTGGCCATACATGGTGTGACAGGCCATGGGAGGAGTCCACGCATGGTAAAAGGGGGCAAGCTGGCACAAACGCAGTTTATCTAACTCTAAAGAGTTGTATTGGGTGCGTGCCCATTCTATAGGAGGGGCCAAGTGGCCCCTCTGTCCTTTGTTCTGTCCTTTTCTCTACAGATAAATACTAGAAACATGATGGTAAAAATTAGTGATGTGATGATCTGATTAGTATTGCTAAAACTGCCCCTTGGACTTAAAAAGAGGGTTAAAAAATATATTTGTAGGGACTGGGAAGGTGGCTCAGTGGTAGAGTGCTTGCCTTGCATGCATGAGGCCCTGGGCTCAGTTCCTCAGCACCACATAAGCAGAAAAAAAAAGCCGGAAGTGGTGCTATGGCTCAAGTGGTAGTGTGCTAGACTTGAGCTACAGAGCTGAGGGACAGCGCCCAGGCCCAGAGTTCAGGCCCCACGACCGGACCCAAAAAAAAATAAAAATAAAAAAATAAAATATATATATATATATATATATATATATATATATATTTGTATAATGTGACTTACTTTCAGTGATGTTCTACAATTAAGATATGTTTTTAAAAGTCATATAGGTGTTAAGTCTAGCTTCTTGGTACAGTGATGGTGATTGTAATTCTTACATTAAGGAAAAATTGTCATTTGAATTTAAAAGTTTTAATGTGTATGTTTTAAAACAAGCAGTCAAGAGACAATGAGTGACACTTGACCTCAAGATTTTAAGGGATCTTTTTTTTTAATGCAACTAAAAACTAAAATATAAAATAATAAAAAAGATTAATAGGAGACATTTATTCCAGTGAGGAAAAGACACTCCTGGGACAAGAGCAATGGAGGAGCATCCAGAGGCAGTAAGCCACTGCTTGGATGGCAAAAATGTCAGATCCTAGAATCATTTGTGCGGGGCCCTTCAAAAACTGGTCAAAGCCAGGAGGTCATGGGAAAATAGTTTGTAAGCATGCCTAATATCCATGACTATCTACCTTGTAGGGACAGGAACTTGTCAGTAATCTGTGATAGTACTAAAAAGCTAAAGTTATAAAATGTGGGGGATGGTTTAAATCCTAACCCCTGTATGTGCCAAAAGCCCTAATTGGCAGTAACTTTTGAGCTAACTCAAGCTACATAAAATTTATCTGTTCAAGAAAAAAGTTTGTGGGCTGGGAAGGTGGCTCAGAGGTAGAGCGCTTGCCTTGCAGGCCTAAGGCCCTGGGTTCGATTCCTCAGCACCACATAAGCAAAAAGAAAAAAGCTGGAAGTGGTGCTGTGGCTCAAGTGGTAGAGCGCTAGCCTTGAGCTGAAGAGCTGAAGGACAGCGCCCAGGCCCAGAGTTCAGGCCCCACAACCGGACCCCCCCCCAAAAAAAAAAAAAAAGTTTGTAAACCTGAGAGTGTATTTCTATTAACATCTGTCTAAAGGCCTTCACAGGTGACTTAGGCATTGTTAGGGTCACTAGAGGTCACATTCCTAAAGATGCTTTTACAAACCAGAGTGCTAAACAAGCTACACTGCTGTAACAGGGAAAAATGTCTGTGCATTTGTCAAAAGTTAAAATATTGTTCTTAATGACATCTAACCCTGGTAACCTCTTTGTAAAATAGACTAAGGTTATAGGTTCCTGGCTAGGTAGGATTAACACCCCTGAGTCAGCTTGAAGAAGTTACAGAAGATAAATCTTTGCCCATCATCCCCTTTTTAGAACAAGGGACCAGAGTCATTAAACAAAAAAAAAGTGACAAAATAGACAGGAAAATAGTAGTACAGGCCTGAGCCCTCTATATCTGCCTAGAAAATCAGCTTTATTAAAAGAACTATCTAGTTAAAAAAGTTGTCATCTTGGTAAATTGTCCTGGGCTACCGTCTAAATAGTCTTAAAAACTAGTGGGGCCACAGCCTGCCAAACCTATGTATTACTTGTATCCTTAACCAGTCTGTATAGAAATTTATAGCTCAGCACGAGGTGTGACAGTCCCTTGGAGCCACTGAGAGACCCTGCTGCTGCTGCTGCTACAGCCTGACAGTCACCTGGAGAAAATCTACATCTTTACCCTGACCACCTCCACTGTGAAAAAAGTAGACTAAACTCCTGCCTGATTCCATCTTTTGGATGGCTTCGCTTTGTCCATGTTACCATATATCTACTCTAATTTTATTATGGCTACTCTTCTTGCCAGGGAGACTATCAAACATTGTATTGCTCATTCCCTACACTGCTTTGCCACTATAGGACTTCCTAAATATATTAAAACTGATAATGGTCCAGGATATGTCTGACAAGCTTTTCAAATTTTTTGTAAATCTTACCAGATTGTTCACTCTACAGGTATTCAGTATAATCCTCAAGGACAAGAAATTGTTAAGCAAGCCAACGGGCTGTTAAAACACCAAATTTTTTAATTAAAAGGGGGGAATTATACCCCTTCTCTCCTGTTAATATTCTTCTCACGCTTTATTTGTACTAAATTTTTTTAAGTTTAGATTGTAATGGCCTTTCCACAGCACAGCGGTTTTGGGAAAAAAGAGAACAAAGAGCTTTTGCCCAAGTTAAGTGGAAGGATCCTTTAACAGGTGATTGGCACAGGCCTAATCTGGTTTTAACATGGGATCGAGGACATGTTTGTGTTTTTTCGCAGGAAGAAAATAAATCTTGCTGGTTGCCTGAGCATTAAGTTAGGATTGTGGAGGCTCATTCAGATGACACAAACCCTGATACATTGGTCTTACGTGCCGGATCCCCCGACTGTGCACCCTACAACTTGGGAGGGAGTTAAAGTACTCATTCACGTCAATAGATCAGCATACAGTACAACCCTCCATCCCTTCATCCAGCACACCAAGATGGGAGATATCTCAGCTTCAGGCATTGGAACTCCTTTATGCTTTACCACCAGCTCTAAAGGCTCCATTCCAGTCTGTATTATAATGCTATCCATGACTCATAAAATTTGGATCCCGGACAAAAATCAAATGTACAATATGCAGATATCCTTGCCAACTGGGCATCCAGTTTATGCAAATTCTACTCCATCCTGTATGATACCCCATTACATTAATTCTTCACAAATAGTAGAATCTACAGGACAGCCTCATCCAATAAGGTACAGGCATGTACAGCCATTTGTTACCAATATTTCTGGAACTAACTCAATTAATGGACTGGTCTGGAGCTAATCTTACTAATAAGTACAATCTTGGACTGTGGTGGATGAATGGGCATCCTCAACATAATGTTTGGATGCTGGTGGCTGCACTCAACAACATAACCTGGCCCAATTCATCCTTTTAAAAAAAAATTATGAGTTATATATCACCACCCTATGTCATTATGTATGGACCGTTTAATATTTCTGTAGGAGCTAATTATTTTTTTTAATGCTACCTGCTCTAATTGTTCTTTTACTAATTGCTTGCATAGCGACATAACTAAATCCATACTTATTGTTAGACAACCACCTTTTGTTATGCTTCCTGTAAATATTTCTAAAACTTGGTATAAAGATTCTGGCATTCAGGTGCTAAAACAATTAAAAGAACTGATGTGCCCTCGTCGATTTGTTGGGTTACTTGTAGCTGATGTTTTGGCCTTTATTTCGTTAGCTGCCTCTGCAGCGGCAGCTGCTGTGGCGCTAACACAAAAAGTACAAACTGCCCATTATCTTAATCAGCTTGCTCATAATACTACACAGGCTCTACACTTTCAAGGCCAGGTTGATGACAAGGTAAAACAAAAACTAGAAGCATTGTATGTGTCAGTATTATCTTTATGAAAACAAGTCCGTGCTCTGCAAACTTTACAGCGAATGCGCTGTCATGCCAGCCTTGATTTTTTTTTTGTGATCCCCTCATATATATAATGAATCAAATTACTCATGGGAAAAAGTTGTAGCACATCTCAGTGGTATTTGGCACCATAAAAAACTATCTTTAGATCTTTTTCAACTCCACAGACAAATAGCCAGATTAAAATAAGCCCTGCCTCTGGACTCTAAAGTGGCAAAAACTGCTAAAAAACTGTTTAAACAATTTCAGTGCTATATCCCTTCCCTGACTTATGTTAAAGGATTGCTAATGTCATTGCTTGGCCTGGGAATGTTTTTGCTGATGGTTTTTCTATGCCTTCCTTGTATTATACATGTACTGCAAAACTCTCTTATGAGTTTAGCCAGCCAGCTACATATAAAAAAATTCCCCCCAAGAGGAACTGCAGCCAGAGACAGGTAAGAGGGGGTGCCAGTCTGACCAAACTAAGACAGGGCCTTCAGCTTCGCTCTAAAAAAGTTCCCGATGATGGGTAATACAGACAAGACTACCCACCCAACCTAAGACAGGTGGGTTCACTTCTTTAGACAAAGATGGGGGAGATGTTGGGAGCCGACAGTAAAGTTTAAAGGTCATCTTGACCCCTGTGTTCATTTAAAGGCACGTACAAGAAACTGGCTTACTTAAAAAACACCAGGTTAGGGCTTGGAAGGTGGCTCAGTGGGAGAGTGCTTGCCTTGCATGCCTGAGGCCCTGGGTTCAATTCCTCAGTACCACATAAGCAAAAAGAAAAAAGCCAAAAGTGTAGATGTGGCTCAAGTGGTAGAGCGCTAGCCTTCGGCTGAAGAGCTGAGGGACAGCGCCCAGACCGAGTTCAGGCCCCACGACCGGACCCCCCCCCCCCAAAAAAAAAAAAAACCACCAAGTACCCGAGATTGCTTTGCTATGTCTGCAGTTTGTTTTCCTTTTTACCAGCTGACCGTGTCTTGTTTTTACTGCACTCTGTTTTTACTAAAATTTTCTTGTTTTTCTGGACTATTGTAACCTTATGTTACCTCTTGACTTCTAATAGTATATATTAGGGAAAGTTAAAAGTAAACAGGGCTGCAGTCTTGAGCTGCAAACCTCTCCATCCCATCCTTTGTCTTATATCTTTTTCCCCATCCTCACCCCCTAAATCAGGATTCCCTTTAGGCTCCGGCAGTGACTCAAGTGGTAGAGTGCTCTCCTTGAGCTGAAGAGCTAAGGGACAGCGACCAGACTCTGAGTTCAAGGCCCACGACCTACCCCCCCCCCCCCAAAAAAAAAGAAAAAAGAAAAACTATGCTGGGCTGGAAATGTGGCTTAGTGGTAGAGTACTTGCGTAGCATACATGAAAACCCTGGGTTCGATTCCTCAGTACCACATAAACAGAAAAAGCCAGGCCAGGCGCTGGTGGCTCATGCCTGTAATCCTAGCTACTCAGGAGGCTGAGATCTGAGGATCATGGTTCAAAGCCAGCCAAGGCAGGAAAATCCGTGAGACTCTTATCTCCAATAAACCACTAGAAAACCAGAAGTGGCACTGTGGCTCAAACGGTAGAGCACTCGCCTTGAGCTGAAGAGTACAGGGACAGTGCCCAAGCCTAGAGTTCAAGCTCCATGACAAAAAATAAATAAATAAATAAATAAATAAATAAATAAAAGCCAGAAGTGGTGCTGTAGCTCAAGTGCTAGAGTTCTAGCCTTGAGCAAAAAAGCTCAGGAGCAAAAAAAAAAGCTCAAGGACAATGCTCAGATACTATGTTCAAGTCACAGGATTGGCAAAAAAAAAAAAAGAATAAAAATTTAAAAATACATGCTTTTGGAAATATGGCAGAGGAGGTGAATATATACTGTGTACATGTAGGGAAATATCACAGTGAAACTTCCTTATTACAAATATATGTTATCTCAAAAATTACAAAAAAATGAACCAAATATATTCTTGTCTCCTCACTTTGGTTGCTGATTTTGTTATTCAAACTGTGATTACTGCTACTGTGCACTTAGAACCTGCTTTGGTGAGTGGGCAAGGGCATCTTTTGCTTTCTAAAAACACCAGAAGCTAAGTTCAGAATAGGTCTACATGATATTACATGTGTAGAAGCATTTTCATAGAACCTACCTCTTTGCCTTTTGTGGCACCTCCTTCTGTCCATTCCACTGAAACAGAAGCAGCCTCCAAATTCACAGTGCTTATGTTGGCACTGTGAATTAAGCCTATGTAGGAAAAAACAAAACAAAAAAGGGTTTTATCTAGCTATCAATTTCCCTTTGGGTTCCCACAGAGATTCTCCATGTGGAGCTTACCTGGGAGGGACAGTTAATTATTTTTTTTTTCCTTTCCTTTTTTTTTTTTTTTAACGAAACAAAAACAGAGAGTCTAAGAGACACAATAGACCAGTGGGTCTTCACCCTTTTAGAGTATTTTACAATGAGGTGGGTTGGAAAACGTTCTTAAAACCCAGCTACATGAGGTAAGGACTTCTCCCTACTGAAGAGTCTTGCCAGACGTCGGTGGATCATGTCTGTAATCCTAGCTACTTAGGAGACTGAGATTTGAGGATTGCAGTTCAAAGCCAGCTTGAGCAGTAAAGTCCATGAGAGTTTTTAATTTTTTTTTTATTGTGAAAATACCGTACAGAGGAGTTACAATTACATGGGCAAGATAACGAGTACATTTCTTATCAGGCATTGTTGCCTCCTCTTTGTTTCCCCTTCCCATCCCTTCCCATACTCACCCTCCCCCCACCCCCATGAGAGCTTTTAATCTACATTTAACCACCACAAAGCCGGTAGTGGAGCAGTGGCTCCCGTGGTAAAGCACTAGCCTTGAACAATAAAGCTAAGGAATAGAGTAAGGGCCTAGGAGGCCGAGGGTCCCCAGACGCACAGTGGTGTGGGGGAATTTGGGAAATCAATCTACACGCCCCAATTTCAGCGAGAAAGCCTTCCCTGTCGGAGGACAGGAAAGGGACCCCCGCCCCCAATCGGAGCAGTTCTGCCACAGAGTAGGGGAAGACGGACTGTCAGTGCAGCCACCCGGACGGTGTGTTTACACGCGCGCGGCCCGCGCGGGCGGGGGAACCCCCAAGCCTAGCCCCTGGCCGTGCCGTTCAGGGGCGGGGCAGCCAGCTCCCAAGTCCTAGGGCCCACGCGTCCCCCACCCCCGGCCTCGGGACCCGCCTCTCACCATTACTGCGTTGGATCTTGATGGCGAGACCAGGGAACAGGCGGGCCTGAAGCGTAGAGTCCATGGACATCCGGAAGCCTGCCAGGAAAAAAAACTCTTACCAGGGCGGAAAAACACACGACTCTGACAACCAAGCCGTCTCAGCGCCGCGTAAACCGCCGCAGTTTAAATCCCGCGCGCCAGCGTCCCTGGCAACGTCATCACGCTAGCGTGGGCCTCACTTGCGTCAGTCAGCAGCGCCCTGCGGAGCCTTGTGGGTGATGTAGTCTCTGGCCCAGCTCCTGGCACCGCCCACCTATTTGGCCACACGCCTGAGCACCCAATCAGCCTGTATCGGTTCTTGTTTTTGTTTTTTTTGTCGTTCTTGGGGCTTGAACTCTGGGCCCAGTCACTGTCGCTCTTTCGCTCCAGGATAGCTGTCTACCACTTTGAGCCTCAGTGCCACTTCCAGTTTTCTTATGGTTAATTGTATCTTTCCTGGCTTTGAACCGCGATCCTCAGATCTTAGCCTCCTGAGTAGCTAGGATTACAGGTGCGTGGCCTGTTCTTGTTCCATTTTTCTGTTTGTTGGTCGTGGGGCTTGAACTCTGGGCCTGAGTGCTGTCCTTGCGCTCTTCAGCTCAAGGCCAGCGCTCTACCGCTTGAGCCACAGGGCCAGTTTTCCAGTGGTTTGTTGGAGATAAGAGACTCACGGAGTTTCCTGCTCAGGTTGGCTTTGGACCGCGATGCTCAGATCTCAGCCTCCTTAGTAGCTAGGATTACAGGCGTGAGCCCCGGCGCCTGGCTGTTCTTGTTCTTTTTGCTTATGTGGTGCTGAGGAATCGAACCCAGGGCCTCAGGCATGCAAGGCAAGCGCTCTACCACTGAGCCACCTTCCCAGCCCCATGGCTGTTCTTGTTCTTGATACCCAGTCCAGCTTCAGTGACTAGATTCCTGAAACTTGAGTGTGTGTGTGTGTGTGTGTGTGTGTGTGTGTGTGTGTGTGTGTGTGTGTGTATGTGTGTGTGTGTGTGTGTGTGTGTGTGTGTGTGTGTGTACTGGTCCTGAGGTTTGAATTCAGGACCTGGGCTCTGTGGCTTAGCTTTTTTGCTCAAGGCTGGCACTCTACCACTTATGCCACAACTCTATTTCTGTCTTTTTGCTGGTTGGTTGTATATAAACATCTCATGGACTTCGCTGCCCAGACTGCCTCCGAATCGTGATCCTCAGTTCTCAGCCTGAAAAAGTAGCTAGGATCACAGCCATGAGCCACAGAATCTAGCTTGGAAATCTAGTCACTTAGCCAAATGAGTTTTTACTTGAAACTGGGTCTTGCTGTGCTGCCCAGGCTGGTCTCTAACTTCTGAGCTGAAGAGATCCTCTGACTTCTGCCTCCTAGAACCACAGCATGGGCCACTGTACCCAGCTCAATGACATTCCTTAAACTAGTAGTGCACAGTGGAACACAACTGTGATTCCAGCCCACAAGAAGCAGAGGCAGGAAGATTATGAATTTGAATCCAGCCTCAGCTACAAGGTGAGTTGAAGAACAGTCTAGGTTACCTAGAAAGACCCTGTCTTCGGGCTAGGAAGTTGGCTCAGTGGTAGAGCGCTTGCCTTGCATGCCTGAGGCCCTGGGTTCGATTCCTCAACACCACATAAGCAAAAAGAAAAAGCCGGAAGAGGCGCTGTGGCTCAAGTGGTAGAGCACTAGCCTTGAGCTGAAGAGCTGAGGGACAGTGCCCAGGCCCAGAGTAAAAGCCCCACGACTGGACCCAAAAAAAAAAAAAAAGAAAGAAAGAAAGAAAGAAAGACCGTGTCTTGGAAAAAAAAAAATCCTTCAACTAAATTTGTTGTAATTGCCGGGAGCTGGTGGCTCACGCCTGTAATCCTAGCTACTCAGGAGGCTGAGATCATGAGGATCATGGTTCAAAGCCAGCCGGGGCAGGTTTATCTCCAATAAACCACCAGAAAACTGGAAGTGGTGCTGTAGCTCAAATGGTAGAGCGCTTGCCTTGAGCTGAAGAGCTGAGGGACAGCGCCTAGGCCCAGAGTTCAAGCCCCAGGACCGACAAAAAAAAAAAAAAAGTAAATTTGTTGTAATTTTTGTATTTATTTATTTAGAGACAGTCTCCATATGGACATGTAGTCCATACAAAAAATTATGCTGGGGCTGAGAATGTGGTTTAGTGGTAGAGTACTTGCCTAGCATGTATGAGGCCCTGGGTTTGATTTCTCTATACTACATAAAAAAATAATAAAATTATTTTTTAAAAAAGGTTATGCTGTGAGCCTTGAGCTGAATTGCTCAGGGACAGCTCCCAGGCCTAGAGCTCAAGCCCCATGACTGACACACACACAAAAAAGAGAGAGATCTTTCATGCGATTGTTTCTAACATATTTATAAGATTATGTCTTTGTTGCTTTGTATGTCCCTCCCCCATGGTATATCCCCTGCTTTCACTATATATGATGTTGGTATATGTGGAGGGGAAGGGAAAAAACAAAATCGTTAAAACAGGGATACAGGGGCTGGGAAGGTGGCTCAGTGGTAGAGCACTTGCCTTGCATGCTCGAGGCCCTGGGTTCGATTCCTCAGCACCACATAAGCAAAAAGAAAAAAGCCGGAAGTGGCACTGTGGCTCAAGTGGTAGAGTGCTAGCCTTGAGCTGAAGAGCTGAGGGACAGCGCCTAGGCCTAGAGTTCAGGCCCCACGACCGGACCCAAAAAACAAAAAAACAAAAAAAAAAAACAGGGATACAGGAAGACCCATTGCAACAATGAGATGTACGAGTAGTTATGTCAAAAAATGAACTTTAGGGCTGGGAAGGTGGCTCAGTGGTAGAGCGCTTGCCTTGCATGCCTGAGGCCCTGGGTTCAATTCCTCAGCACCACATAAGAAAAAAAAAATGAACTTTACAACTTTGGTGGGGGGGGGGATACGATGGGATGGAAAGGGGAAACAAAGGAGAAGGCTACAATGCTTGATAAGAAATGTACTCATGGGGCTGGGAAGATGGCTCAGTGGTAGAGTGCTTACCTTGCATGCATGAGGCCCTGGGTTTGATTCCTCAGCACCATATAAACAAAAAGAAAAAAGCCGGAAGTGGTGCTGTGGCTCAAGTGGTAGAGTGCTAGCCTTGAGCTGAAGAGCTGAGGGACAGCGCCCAGAACCAGAGTTCAGGCCCCATGACCAGACCCCCCCCCCAAAAAAAGAAATATACTCATTATAAAAAAAAACTTACCCATGTAATTGTAACCCCTCTATACAGTATTTTCACAATAAAGAAAAAATAAAAATAAAAAAAAAAAAAGGTTATGTTGACCTAGCCCTGTGTGATGACAATTAAATGTAGCTACAGAATGGAAGTCAAGCAGCTTTTTTTTTTTTTTCTTTAATTTTTTGGTGCCAGTACTGGGGCCTGGAAGCTGTTCATTAGCTATTTTGCTCAAGGTTGGTACTCTACCTCTTGAGGCACAGCTTTGCTTCTGGTTTTTTGGTGATTTATTGGAGGTAAGTAGGTAGGATTACAGGCATGAGTCACAGAGGTGGTATTATGGAATGCTTTCTTGGAGAGCAGCAGGCCTCCTAAATATTAGTACGTTAGCAGTGGCAACAAAACAAACCACAGGCATACAAAGTAATACTGGGCTCATAGGCAAGGTTTGGCTCAGTTTCCTGATTTCCTGTTGGTTCAGTTCTCACAAGGGCAAGAGAGGTTCTGTCTTGGCCAGAAGATGGAGGAAAAAGAAGATGGAGGAGGTGAATCAGTGGGATGATGGAACAAGGAGCACCTACATAAATGATCATCAATGATCATCATTGGAGTGGGGAGATTCCCACCTTAAATGTATACCACCGTCCCCCATCTTCCCATCCCTTCCAGGATATTATTTCTACTCATGGAGCTTCATTCTCTCCCTCTGTGCTGGCTTCCTTTCCATCAGCCTTTAAACATGTTAACCACGTTATTATTTCCTTATTTATGGTGAACACATGGCCTCTGGCTAAGTAAGCATTCCTTTATCAAATTTCTGGCTCCCTAGAGCTGGTCTTTCACTTTCAAGACAATTGTTGTTGTTGTTGTTGTTGTTGTTGTTGTTGTTGTTGGTGGTGGTGGTGGTGGTGGTGGTGGTGGTGTGTGTGTGTGTGTGTGTGTGTGTGTGTGTGTGTGTGTGTGTGTGTGTGTGTGTGTATGTGTGTGTGTGGTTTGCCCTCCTTTTCTATCTTCATGCTGGGGAAGGAACTCACAGCCTCAGGCATGCCAGGTAAGTGCATTACCACTGAGCCATATTTCCATAGCTAACTGACCTTTTTAAGAATTCCTGCCACATGGGCAGGGAATGTGGCTTAGTGGTAGAGTGCTTGCTTAGCATGCATGAAGCTCTCGGTTTGATTTCTCAGTACTACACACAGAGAAAAAGCTGAAAGTAGCAATGTGGCTCAAGTGGTAGTGTGGTAGCCTTGAGCAAAAGAAACTCAGAGACAGTACCTAGGTCCTGCGTTCAAGCCCCATGACTGGCAAAAGAAAAAAGAAAAAAAAAAACTCTTCTATAGTTGACCATCATGCTCCACCTCCACTTCCTCCCGTGTTACCACCCCAAGGCTGACCTTCCTTATCCTCACTCCATAGAAACAGCCTGGCAGAGGCCACCAATGACTTCCCTGTAGTGAATTCATGGACTCTGTGGTCCTTACCTCATTTGAACTCTCATTTACAATATTGACCACTCCTTTCACGTCTGCTGCCTTCCTAATTGCCTTCACATGCTCCACATATATTTGCTTTTGAAACAAGGCCTCGTCGTGTATGTACCTCAGGCTGGCCTGAGGGGAAAAAAAATTTTTTTTTTGGTTGGTCAGGTGGCTTGAACTCTGAGCTTGAGCACTGTCCCTGAGCTCTTTAGCTTAAGGCAAGGGCTCTACCACCTTGAGCCACAAGGCCACTTCCGGTTTTCTGGTGGGTTTATTGGAGATAAGAGTCTCACAGATTTTCCTGCCCAAGCTGGCTTTGAATCACTTTCCTCAGAGCTCATCCTCCTGAGTAGCTAGGATTACAGGAGTGAGCTACTGGCACCTAGGTTGGCCTGAGGAATTTACTATGCAGATAAACTCAAACTCTACCAGATTCTACTCAGACTTTGACATCTGACTCCCTTTGTGTCACTGCTTTGTAGGGACCTACCCTCAATTGTGTTTTTCCTCACTTTATATACTTTCCTAGGGCAATCCAGACCCCCCCCCCCAAATAAAGCATATTCTGAAATTAGGACTTTAACACATGAAATTTTTGGGAGGAAAAATAGGAAAACTTTACCCCTATGACCAGATGCTGCTACTTTGAAATACCCAATCTGAAAAGAACAAACAAACAAACAAACAAAACTTTACAAGAATCTGATAGTATTTTCCTTTAGAGCCTTTCAATTGCTCCCCATTGCTTCCAAAGTAAATCTGAGTTGGGGTAAATGTTAAGTGACTTTATATCTATACTGCCTTACATTTTGGGGATCCTTTAATGTTCACCCAATGTTCTTTTTTTTGGGGGGGGGGAGGAGGTCCTGTTGTGGGGCCTGAACTCTGGGCCTGGGCGCTGTCCCTCAGCTCTTCAGCTCAAGGCTAGCACTCTACCACTTGAGCCACAGTGCCACTTCCAGCTTTTTTCTTTTTGCTTATGTGGTGCTGAGGAATTGAACCCAGGGCCTCATGCATGCAAGGCAAGCGCTCTACCACTGAGCCACCTTCCCAGCCCCAACACCCAATGTTCTGTATCATACATTTCTCAGAAGGAGTGCTGAACAAATCTTTGTTAAATAAATGTACCTAGACAATTATATATATATATATATATATATATATATATATATATATATATGCTCTTTTGCTCAAGCTTACACTTGAGCCACAGCTACACTTGCGGCTTTTGAGTGGTTTATTGGAGATAAGAGTCTCTTGGACTTTCCTGCTGGCTTTGAACCGTGACCCTCAGATCTCAGCCTCCCGAGTAGTTAAGATTTCAAGTGTGAGCCTCTGGCTCTTGGATTCAAATTTTTTATTATTTATTTATACTAACGACGAAACCAAGAGTGAACGCTGTGCATGCTAAGCATGTGCTCTACCACTTAATTACATCCGAGTCTTTTCTGCAGTCTTTATTTATTTATTTTTTTGTAGGTCGTGAGGCCTGAACTCTGGGCCTGGGCGCTGTCCCTCAGCTCCTCAGCTCAAGGCTAGCACTCTACCCTTTGAGCCACAGCACCACTTCCGGTTTTCTGAGTGGTTTATTGGAGATTAGAGTCTCTGGGAGTTACCTTCGGGAGCTGGCTTTGAACCTCCGATCCTCAGATCTCAGCCTCCTGAGTGGCTAGGATTACAGGGGTGAGCCACCTACACCAGGCTTTCTGCAGTCTTAATTCTCCCTTCTATGTTGGACCAGGTATATTTCTGTAACTCTAGCTTCCTTTTCGCCCTCTAGTGGTGCCTCAACGCCTCGCGGGGGAAACAAATCGAACTATTTAAGGAATTTCCGGAAACGGGTGTGTGTGGTTACGTATGATAATTTACATACCCACAATGCATTGCACTCAGGACTTTGCTTAAATTAAAACATGATTCTTTTTCTTTTTAGATTTTTTTCCCCTTAAAATAAGAAAAAGTCACAGAATTATGTGACATAAGAGCAAAGGTCACCATCTATCTTGGGTAAATAATGACCGTTGGTGATGAAGGAGTTGCAGTTACCCGAGTGCTGGGTGATCAGACGTAACTGCATACTCTGGTTTCTCTTCAGATCGTATAAATCTTTCGCCTTTTACTAAAGATTTCCGTGGAGAGGAACAATTCTGAGTCTTAACCCAATTTTTTGAGGCCTTGCTCTTAGCAGGGCTAACAATCGCGTCTTAAAAACAGAAAGTTTAGTTGTGTTTTAAGTATTGCATATGTTTTGGGTCTGCTCGAGTATGAGTGGCTGTCTCTTCAAGTTTAGAGTCTGAACTTGCGAAGCATGCACGACTTCTTGGTCTGCTTTAGTTTTTGATTCGGCCCCGAAGTGCGCTGGTGGCTCACGCCTGTAATCCTAGCTACTCAGGAGGCTGAGATCTGAGGATCACGGTTCAAAGCCAGCCCGGGCAGGAGAGACCGTGAGACTCCTATCTCCAATAAACCACCAGGAAACCGGAAGTGGCGCTGTAGCTCAAGTGGTAGAGCGCTCGCCTTGAGCTGAAGAGCTGAGGGACAGTGCCCAGGCCCAGAGTTCAAGCCCCACGGCCGACAAAAACAAAAAAACTTCAAGCAAGCCGCTTGTCGGTCGTTTATGCATGTAGTCCTCGCTACTAAGGAAGCTGAGGTCTGAGGAACATGGTTCAAAGCCAGCCCAGGCAGGAAAGTCTGTTAAGATTCTTACCTCCAATCACCATCAGAAAGCCGGAAGTGGTGCTGTGGCTCAAGTGGTAAAATTCTAACCAGGAGCTGAAGAGCTGAGGGACAGCGCCCAGGCCAAAGAGTTCAAGTCCTATGACCAACAAAAAAGAAAAAGAGTTCAAACAGGCAGGTGGCCAGGTATCTGTAATCCTGGCTACAAGGCCGAGATCTGATGATCATGGTTTGAAGTTAGCCAGGCAGGAAAGTCATTGAGTCTTATCTCCAATTAACCACCAGAAAACCAGAAGTAGCACTGTAGCTCAACCTGATAGAACAGCACTAACTTGAGCAAAAAGCTGAAGTATAATTGGCCTCCTCCCCACCCCTGCCCGGGACTGCCTTTGAACCATGATCCTCAGATCTCAGCCTCCTGAGGAGCTAGGAATATAGGTGTGAGTCACCGGCACCTGGGTATAGTAGTGTCAGCATACAGTAATGATAACTGTACACTCATGTTTTAGGAAGTATTTTTATTATAAAGGTGATACACAGAGGGGAGTTACAGTTACATAAGTCAGGTAAATAGTACATTCCTTTTTTGAAAGTGTCACCCCTTCACTCACTCTCTCCCCACCCACAAGTTCTATAGCTCATTTTCAACATAGTGTTCAGTGAAGTACCATTGCTGCATTTATTCATCTTTTGTCCATTTCTGTGCTTCTCTTTATGCTGTCAAAGACATATAAATGAACAAATGGAAAAGGAAAGAAACAAAAAAGAAAAAAAATCTCTTGATTTCATTTCCTGGAGTTCATTTTGATAAGTATTATTTTGTGTGTGTGTGTGTGTGTGTGTGTGTGTGTGTGTGTGTGCGTGTCAGTTGTGGGGCCTGAACTCTGGACCTGGGTGCTGTCCCTCAACTCTTCAGCTCAAGGCTAGCACTCTACCACTTGAGCCACAGCGCCACTTCTGGCTTTTTCTGCTTATATGGTGCTGAGGAATCGAACCCAGGGCCTCATGCATGCAAGGCAAGCACTCTACCAGTGAGCCACCTTCCCAGCCTGAGACCTGTATAATTTATGTCCAGGTATTTTAGATGTAGCTTCTGCATATATGAAAAAACATGCGCTGTTTGTCTTTCTGAGCTTGGCTTACATCAATTAACATGATTTGTTCTAGGTCCATCCATTTCCCTGCAAATGACACAATATTCTTTCTAATGCCTGTGTAAAATTCCATTATGTATAGGGATCACATGTTTTGGATCCACTCATGCACTCATTTGGGCTGTTTCCACAACTTGAATAGTATGAATAGTGCAGCAATGAACATAGATATACAAGTGTCTTTATGTGCACACTCATGTTTATCATAACATGATTCACAATAGCCAAGCTATAGAGTCAACCTGATGAATGGATAAAGAAAATGGCATATTTTCAGCCACAAAATACTACATGAAGAACAATGAATTGGGGTTGGAGGTGTGGCTTACATGATAATGTACCTGCCTAGCAAGTGCAAGGCAAGGCCTGGAGTTCAAATGAATTAAGTCATTTGCAGGAAAGTGGATGGAACTGTAGATCATAATGCTAAGCAAAATAAGCCAGACTCAGCCAGGTGCTGTTGTCTCGTGCCTGTAATCCTAGCTGAGATCTGAGGATTCTAGTGCAAAGCCAGCCTGTGCAGAAAAGTCTGTGAGACTCTTCTCTGCAATTAACCCTCAGAAAACTGGAAGAGAGCTGTGGCTCAAAGTGGTAGAGCACTAGCCTGAGTGACAAGGCTCAGGGACAGCACCCTAGGATCTTAGTTCACACTCTTGGTACTGGAACAAAACAGACTCGGTGGATTAGTGTTTTGGAGTGGCTTGTGGGGGCCACCTGGGATTAGGCAGGCCCTATATTCAGGCCAGATGATGCCCTGAGCTTTCCAGGAGGCTAATTAGTGGCCCTCTCCTCCAGACCTGCGTTTTGGGAAGCAAAGGCATCCTCCTCCAATACATCGCTCCAGGGCTCATGTGATCTCCCTTCTCCACACCGTGCACAACAGACAGATGTTGAAACTGTTTATTGAAGTCTTCCCAGACAGCAGCTAACTCTCCCCCCACCCCCAACCTCCCACCCAGGAACCCGGGGGAGGTTCCCCATAAGGAAAGGCCTTGGCCTGGGTTTGACATAGGAACAATTACTCTTTTCATTCCATATCCTTCTTCACTTTCTCCTCTTCCTTTTCCTCCTCTTCTTCCTCCTTCTCTTCCTCCTCCTCCTCCACTTCTTCTTCTTCCTCCTCCTCCTCTTCTACCTTCCCTTCCTCTTCCTCTTCCATGGCTGTGATGTATTCCATCCGATTGGGATCATCAAGGTCGGGGAGAAAGGCGAAGTCGCGGCCCCTGGAGCCTCTGTGGAAGTGTAACGCTGCAGGCCCACAGCGGCGTGAGCTGGGGCGCTGGCCGGGCCCCGCACCCTGGCAGCCAGGGCTCCTCGCCCCCTGCTCACCTTTGGTAACATTGACCGTGTTGGCTGCCAAGATGTCCGCCTGGATGCTATCGATCTTCCTGTACAGGTCCTCAGCGCTTTCCTGAGGACGGGAGCGGGAGGGGCCGGCAGGGGTGAGGCAGGGCGGGGTGCACTCTGCCACTGGGGTTTGAGCAGGGGGGTGCTGCAGGCAAGGCTTCCTGGGGTGCAGCTCCCAGCCCGATTGCCAGGGTGCAAGAGCGGTTGTGGGGACCCGGAGAGCGCGGGCGGCCAGGCCGGTGCTGGGGGGGGGGTTGGGAGGGGGGGGAGGGGAGGTGGGGGAGGGGAGGTGTCCTTCTGCCCCCCGCCCCCCCCGCACCTGGGCTGAATCTAGGGGGCCGGGAGGGAGCACTCACGAGGAAAAGCTGGAAGAGCTCTTCCCCCATGGACTTGCGCACGTGCTCCTCCACCACCGGGAACATCTGCACGAAGACCTGCGCCCCCCCCCCCCCGTGTCCATGTCCATCGGTCCATCCGTCCGTCGGTCCGTGCGCGGACCGTGACCCTGGCCCCGCAGCCCTGCCCGCCCCCCCCCCCCGGCCCACCCCGCACCTCCAGCGTCAGGCTGGCCAGCCTCTGGCTGTTGCTGTGGTCCGTGTTGCCCATGGCGGCCAGCAGGCTGTGCACCACGCGCATGTGCAGCAGGTCCTCCGCGACGCTCAGGCTGCCGCGCGCCAGGACCCTGGCAGGGGGAGCGGGGCCAGGCCCCCGCCGGCTCGGGTCTCTGCCACGGCCGGCGGCTGGGGTGCCGGACCCACCTTCCCTGCCCGCTTACCCGATGGTCTTGGCGGCCGCAGCCTGCTGCAAGAATACTGGCAGGTGGGTGGTGAAGTCGAGAACCGAGGAATCTGGGGGTGTGGAGGGGGGGGAGGCAAGCGGCCTTGAGGCCCAGGGCCCCTTCCCCGGGCCCCGGCCGGACATCCGACCCGCCATCCTACCCGCGAGGATCTTGGAGTGCAGTTTGGACTTCTCCAAGGATGGTGTCAGCAGGGCCACTAGGCCCTTGAGCAGAGGGAAACGCACGTCGTAGTTGACCAGGTCCTTGATCAGCTCGATGGCTAGGAAAGAGCGGAGACGCTGGAGAGGCCGCGCCCCTGCGTGCGCCCCCCCCCCCCATCACCCTTCCCAACACCCAGCCGTGGGCAAGACCTGGGGAGGAGACAGCCTTTCCAGGCCTCCTGGAACATTGTGGAGGCCACATCCTTACAGAACCAGCCCCAAGGGAAGGGGAGGAGGAGAAAGGAGGAGGGGCTGGTGAGCCACTTCAGCAAGAAGGTTAGAGTAAAGGGTAGAGTAGAGGAGATTAGAATGGAGGAGGTTGGAGTAGAGGAGGTTAGAGTACAGGAGGTTGGAGTAGAGGAAGTTAGAGTACAGGGTAGAGTAGAGGAGGTTAGAGGAGAGGAGGTTAGAGTAGAGGAGGTTAGAGGAGAGGAGGTTAGAGTCTGGACATGGAGGACCCACTGGCCTTTATTTTATTTTTAATTTTTTTATTCTGTTGGTCATAGGGCTTGAACTTGGGGCCTGGGTGCTGTCCCTGAGCTCTTTTTGCTCAAGGCTAGCACTCTACCACTTGGAGCCACAGTACCACTTAATTGGAGATAAGAGTCTCACAGACTTTTCTGCTTAGGTTGGCTTTGAACTGAGATCCTCAGTTCTCAGCTTAGCGTTGTCAGCTCATTTTAGAGACTAAAAGTGTCACGCCTTTAGAGGGAAAAAGTTAATTTTTGTTGGTCATGGGGCTTGAACTCAGGGCCTGGGTGCTGTACGTGAGCTTTTTTGCTCAGAGCTAGCGCTTTACCACTTGGAGCCATAGTTCCACTTCCAGTTTCCTGGTGATTAATTAGCGATAAGAGTCTCATGGACCTTCCTAACCCTGGCTGGCATTGAACCGGGATCCTCAGATCTCAGCCTCCTCAGTAGCTAGGATTACAGGCATGAACCACCAGAGCCCAGAGGAAGAGTTAATTTAAACTCTGCCTGCACATGCAGCCAATTCCAAAGTGCTAAAAGTTCATGGCAATTCTTGTTCCTAGTCTGTCCCTGTTCTTTATATTTCCAGACAAGACTGCCACCTACTGGCCAGAGTTGAGAACTATGCTTACATTCAAGTTTGGTTCCTCTTCCAGCAGAGAGCTAGCAAGACTGATAAATTACACTCTTATAAAGAAGATCTCCAAATTAAGCATATTCCTGACCATTTATTTTCTACCTCTGACTCCTGTGCCTTCCATATCTCTTTCCCCATATCCTGTTCAAAGCCCAATGTTGAAACATTAAAAGTACCTTTTAAGCCAGGCCTGGTGGTTCAACCCTGTAATTCTAGTTAGTGGACAGGCAGAGATGGAGATGGGGTGAAGTAGGATGGGGGTTTTGAGGTCAGCCTATGCATAAAAGTTCAGGAGACTCCATCTCAACCAGCGACTGGGTGAGGTAGCGCATGCCTGTTATCACAGTTACAGGGGAAACACAATGACTGGGCACAGTGGTATGCGCCTGTCAACCCCAGCAACATGGGGAAGCACACGTAGGATCACAGCCCAGGCCGGCTTGGGTATGAAGTGAGACTCTACCTTAAAAATAACCATTGCACGGGGCTGGGAAGGTGGCTCAGTGGTAGAGCGCTTGCCTTGCATGCATGAGGCCCTGGGTTGGATTCCTCAGCACCACATAAGCAAAAAGAAAAAAGCTGGAACTGGCGCTGTGGCTCAAGTGGTAGAGCACTAGCCTTGAGCTGAAGAGCTGAGGGACAGCGCCCAGGCCCAGAGTTCAGGCCCCACTACCGGACCCCCCCCACCAAAAAAAAAACATTGCAGCTGGGCATCAGTGGCTCATGCCTATAATCGTAGTCAATTAGGAGGCTGAGATCTGAGGATGGATGTTCAAAGCCAGCCCGGGCAGGAACATTTGTGAAACTCTTTTATCTCCAATAAGCCACCAGAAAACCAGAAATGGCACTGTGGCTCAAGTGGTAGAGCACTTGCTTAAGCTGAAGAGCTGAGGGACAGCATCCAGGCCCAGAGTTCAAACCCCACAATTGACAAACAACAACAACAACAAAAGAGTGCAAAACGAGGCTGCAGGTGGCCGAGGTGTCCAGCAAGCAGCAAGGCTGTGAACACAATCCCCAGAGCCTCCCACCACACAAAAAAGGCCAACTCCATGTATACTTATGGTCTCAGCTACTTGAAAGGCTGAAGTTGGAGGATCACTTGAGCTCCAGAATTCAAGGCTAGGGCTGGGAAGGTGGCTCAGTGGTAGAGTGCTTGCCTTGCATGCTCGAGGCCCTGGGTTCCATTCCTCAGCACCACATAAGCAAAAAGAAAAAAGCCGGAAGTGGCACTGTGGCTCAAGTGGTAGAGTGCTAGCCTTGAGCTGAAGAGCTGAGGGACAGCGCCCAGGCCCAGAGTTCAGCCCCCACGACCGGACCCCCCCCCCAAAAAAACAAACAAACTCAAGGCTATCCTGGGCAGCATAACGAGATCCTATCTCAAAAACAAAATGGAACGAGGCACTGGTGGCTTATGCTTGTAATTCTAGTTACTCAGGAGGTTGAGATCTGAGGATTGTGGTTTGAAGCCAGCCCAGACAGGAAAGGAGATTCTTCCTTTTCCTTCTTTCCTCCTGGTCCTGGGGCTTTAACTTAGAGCCTGGGGACCATCCCTAAGCTTCTTTTGTTCAAGGCTGGTGCTCTACCATTTGAATCACAGCCCCACTTTTAGCTTTTTTTTGGTCGGTCATGGGGTCTGAACTCTGGGCCTGGGTGCTGGCCTTCAGCTCTTCAGCTCAAGGCTAGTTCTCCACCACTTGAGCCACAGCTCCACTTGTGGCTTTTTCTGTCTTTTTTTTTTTTTTTTTTTTTTTTGCCAGTCGTGGGGCCTGAACTCTAGGCCTGGTCACTGTCCCTCAGCTCTTCAGCTCAAGACTAGCGCTCTACCACTTGAGCCACAGTGCCACTTCTGCCTTTTTCTGTTTATGTGGTGCTAAGGAATCGAACCCAGGGCCTCATGCATGCAAGGCAAGCACTGTACCACTGAGCCACCTTCCCAGCCCCACTTGTGGCTTTTTCTGTCGAGGACTCGAACCCAGGACCTCATGCATGTAAGGCAAGCACTCTACCACTGAGCCACCTTCCCAGCCCCCACTTTCAAATTTTTTTTTTTTTTTGTCGGTCGTGGGGCTTGAACTCTGGGCCTGGGCGCTGTCCCTCAGCTCTTCAGCTCAAAGCGAGCGCTCTACCACTTGAGCTACAGCGCCACTTCCAGTTTTCTGTTGGTTTTATTGGAGATAGGAGTCTCACGGTCTCTCCTGCCCGGGCTGACTTTGAACCGCGATCCTCAGATCTCAGCCTCCTGAGTAGCTAGGATTACAGGCGTGAGCCACCAGCGCCCGGCTCCCCACTTTCAAATTTTTGATGGTTAATTGGAAGTTAAGTATCTCATGGACCTTTCTGTCTGTGATGGCTTGGAATTGAGAGCCTCAGATCTGAGCCTCCTGAATAACTAGTTTTAAAGGCATGAGACACCAGCACCCAGGTCAGACAGTGATGTTTGACTCAGGTCTCAGAGAGAATCCCTATCACAGAAAGCTGGCTGGAACCTGCCCAGATTCTAAACCCAGCAGCACATATATGCTGAGTTGCTCAGCAGAATCTGAAGCCCCAGAGACTCCAAAGGCTGAGTTTTCCCTGCGCTCTTAGTCTCTCATAATACAACCAATATGAACGACTATAACCTTTACAAATATTGAGACGAAACTTATTTTTAATAAATTGGTAATTTGGTAAATTAGCCATTCAGCAAATTGCTCATTTGGCCAATTGACTTCTGGCAAGCATGTGTTTGGCAAATTAACTTACAGTGAATTAGTCTACTTCTAATTATCATACATAAGAATGCTCATGTTCCTAAGGTAATAATTGATCTGTCAAGGATATATATCCCTGGTTTTGCAATTTGTTGTTCTCAAACCTGAAGGAGTTCATTTTGGATCTTCTCTGGCTACTCACCTACGACATCTAAGATCTATTAGTCTCTCCTCCCCTCCCTTTGGAGGAGTTTCACCAGAAACTGAATGGTTCATTTTTTAACTTCAGTTCTGCACTGAGCAAGTGCAACAGCTCCTCCTTGTGGACACTTATTATATATGCAGCCTCTATATTCAGAGTTACATCAAGACTATTTTGACATGGTAAGACAGACTAATTCAAAGAAATGTACTTTTTGCCTGACTTATGCAACTGTAATCCCATTGTACATTAACTTTCTAATAACAAAACATTTTAAAAAGCTGGGTGCTGGTGGCTCATGCTTGTAATCCTAGCTGTTCAGATGGCTGATATCGAAGGATTGAGGTTCAAAGCCAGCCAGAGCAGGAAATTCTATGAGACTCTCATCTCCAATTAGTCACCAAAAAACCATAAGTGGAGCTGTGGTACAAAGTGGTAGAACGCTAGCCTTGAGCAAAAGAACTCAGGGACAGTGCAACAGGTTCTGAGTTCAAGCCCCACGACTAAAAAAAAAAAAAAAGAGAAAGAAAAAAAGAAAAGACTAATTCAATCAATCAATAGACATTTCTCTTCTTCTTTTGTCTGTGCTGGGGCTTGAACTCTGGGCCTGAGCGCTGTCCCTAAACTCTTCAGCTCAAGGCTAGCCTAGCACTTTACCACTTGAGCCACACCACCACTCTGGTTTTCTGGTGGTTAATTGGAGATAAGAGTCTCTAGGCTTTGAACCTAGATCCTCAGATCTCAGCCTCCTGACTAGCTAGGATTACACGCGTGAGCCACCACGCACGTCTTTCTTCTTATTTTTTTTTTTTTTAAGACAAGGTCTTTCTATGTAGCTCAGGCTGGCCTTGAACTTTCAGTCAGATTACCGAGTTATAGTCAGATAACTCAGTTTCTTTGTCATCACGAGCTGACATCAAACCAAAGGGCAATGTGGAAGCTTCCTGTTCCCACTGCCTCTGACACCATTAACTATTACTAAATAAACATAGAAAGATTCTAAACTGGGCCAATATTGAAAGAGCTGGGGCCTGGAGGAGTTCATCAACATAACTAAAGCTAACCCATTTTGTCACAATTTTTTTTTTCCCAGTCATGGGGCCTGAACTCTGTCCCTCAGCTCTTCAGCTCAAGGCTAGTGCTCTACCACTTGAGCCACAGTGCCACTTCTGGCTTTTTCTGCTTATGTGGTGCTGAGGAATTGAACCCAGGGCCTCATGCATACAAGGCAAACACTGAATCACCTTCCCAGCTCCTGTCCAAATCTTTTTTTTTTCTTTTTTTTTTTTTGTCGGTCGTGGGGCTTGAACTCTGGGCCTGGGCACTGTCCCTCAGCTCTTCAGCTCAAGGCGAGCGCTCTACCACTTGAGCTACAGCGCCACTTCCGGTTTTTCTGGTGGTTTATTGGAGATAGGAGTCTCACGGTCTTTCCTGCCCGGGCTGGCTTTGAACCGCGATCCTCAGATCTCAGCCTCCTGAGTAGCTAGGATTACAGGCGTGAGCCACCAGCGCCCGGCTCCAAATCTTTTTTTTTTTTTTTTTTTTTTTTTTTTTGTCGGTCGTGGGGCTTGAACTCTGGGCCTGGGCGTTGTCCCTCAGCTCTTCAGCTCAAGGTGAGCGCTCTACCACTTGAGCTACAGCGCCACTTCCGGTTTTCTGGTGGTTTATTGGAGATAGGAGTCTCATGGTCTTTCCTGCCCGGGCTGGCTTTGAACCGTGATCCTCAGATCTCAGCCTCCTGAGTAGCTAGGATTACAGGCGTGAGCCACCAGCGCCCGGCCCAGCTCCAAATCTTTTCAATAGCCTGGTCCTAGTGGTTCATGCCTATAATCCTAGCTACTCAGGAAGGTAAGATCTGAGGACTGAGCTCAGGCAGGAAAGTTTTATCTTTACATAACCACCAAAAGAAACTCAGAAGTGCCGAGCCCCCATGAATCACACCTGTAATCCTAGCTACTCAGGAGGCCGAGGTATGAGGATCAAGGTTCATAGCTACCCAAAAAAGGCAGAAAAGTATATGGTATGCTTATCTCCAATAAACCATTCAGAAAAAAAAACTGGAAGTGGCGATGTGGCTCAAGTGGTAGATTGCTAGCTTTGAGCACAAAGATGCTCAGAGACAGCGCCTGCGCCCTAAGTTCAAGCCACTGGACTGGCAAAAATGAAACAAAACAAATCCTAGAAGTAGAGCTGTAGTTCAAGCATGTACACGCATGCATGTGCGCATACACACACACACAATTTATTCAGCCATTGTGTTCCAGACACTGGGCTGTTAAAGAAATGGAGCAATCCTTGTTCCTATACTGGAGTTGCTCAGAGGTTGGGAGGAGAGAGATATTCACTTATTCAGGAAAGTAATAATGCAGTGTGGAGTCCTCCCTGCCTCCATCCCAACACGGAAGGATGCCCTAATATATGCTTGGGACGGTGCTGAGGATGTAGGGATAAAGACCAGGACAGTTACCCAGGAATTTTGCACCATCTATGTAAAGGGCTTTTGGGAGGTTAATGCTGTCATTGAGGGACAACTGGAGGCTGCCATCTGATAAGGGTTAAAGGGAGGGTCCAGGAAGGCCTGAGAAGAAGAAATACTTAAGCTGAGAGCCTTGGGAGGGAGAAAGTGGCTGTGTTTTCCAGGTAGAGGTAGGTGGGAAGATCTGAGGCATCTAACCCAGTCTCACTGGGGTTAGATTGAACTTCCTATCATGATTCCACTGCTAGGTCATCACAGGATCAATGCCAGAAACTGATCTTTACTTAGGTCCCCCTCGCTCAGCTCCTCCTCAGATAAGAGCTGCTTGGGCTGTTAATCAGAGGGTTTCAACAAGCATTACTTCTCAATATACAAGGCCCACATACCCATCTGTACCTATGGGACTAAAACAATCTGATAATGCAGTGACAGAAAAATATGGCTGATACATTCCTTCATTCCCCAATCTTTTTTTGTGCTGTTTCTGTTTTTTGTTGTTGTTGCCAGACATGGGCACTGTCCCTGAGCTTCTTTTTTTTTTTTTTTTTTGTCGGTCGTGGGGCTTGAACTCTGGGCCTGGGTGCTGTCCCTCAGCTCTTCAGCTCAAGGCGAGCGCTCTACCACTTGAGCTACAGCGCCACTTCCGTTTTCCTGGTGGTTTATTGGAGATAGGAGTCTCACGGTCTCTCCTGCCCGAGCTGGCTTTGAACCGTGATCCTCAGATCTCAGCCTCCTGAGTAGCTAGGATTACAGGCGTGAGCCACCAGCGCCCGGCTTGTCCCTGACCTTCTTTTGCTCAAGGCTAGCACTCTACCACTTGAGCCACAGCACCACTTGAGGCCTTTTCTGTTATGTGGTACTGAGAATCAAACCTAGGGCTTCATGCATATTAGACAAGCACTCTACCACTAAGGCACATTCCCAGTCCTGTTCCTGTTTTTTTGTTTTGTTTTGTACTGGTCCTAGGCACTGACTCTGAGCTAAAGGCTAGTGCTCTACCAATTGAGCCACAGCTCTACTTCTTGCTTTTTGGTGGTTAACTGGAGAAAAGAGTCTTATAGACTTTCTTGCCTGGGCTAGCTTTGAACCATGACTCTCAGATCTCAGCTTCCTGAGTAGCTAGGATTAAAGGAATCACTGGAGTCTGGCTATGTGCTGAATATTTTTTTAAATTATGATTTATTTAATGACTTCTTCTTTTTGTTAATGTGGTGCTGAGGAATCAAACCCAGGATCTCATGCATGCTAGGCAAACACTCTACCACTAAGCCACATTCCCAGCCTGTGCTGGTAATTTTTTTTTTTTTGTCAGTGTAGGGCTTGATCTGGGCCTGGGCGCTGTCCCTCAGCTCTTCAGTTCAAGGCTAGTGCTCTACCACTTGAGCCACAGCACTACTTCCAGTTTTCTAGTGGTTTATTGGAGATAAGCGTCTCATGGACTTTCCTGCCTGGGCTGGCTTTGAACCTCGATCCTTAGATCTGAGCCTCCTGAGTAGTTAGGATTATAGGCATGAGCCACTAATGCCTGGCTGAGCTGTTTTTTTTTTTTTTTTTTTGGGTCCGGTCATGGGGCCTGAACTCTGGGCCTGGGCGATGTCCCTTAGCTCTTCAGCTCAAGGCTAGCGCTCTACCACTTGAGCCACAGTGCCACTTCCGGCTTTTTTCTTTTTACTTATGTGGTGCTGAGGAATCGAACCCAGGGCCTTGAGCATGCAAGGCAAGCGCTCTACCACTGAGCCACCTTCCCAGCCCCCTGAACTGGTTATTTTTGAGGTAGCATCTTGCTTCTTGTCTGGGTGTGAGCCTGAAGCATTATCTGCTTATTTTAGTCTTCCCTTTGTAGGCGGGATGACAGGTATGTACCCCCACCTTTCTTAGTCCCAAGTAGCTAGGATTACACATGTGAGTAACTAGTTGTCCTCACTTCTCTCCTCTTCCTATTCCTCCTCCTCCTCCTTCTACTTTTTTTTTCTTTTTGGTCAGTCGTGGGGCTTGAACTCTGGGCCTGGGTGCTGTCCCTGTGCTCTTTAAGTTCAAGGCTAGTGCTCTACCTTTTGAGCCATACTGCCACTTCTGGTTTTCTGAGTGGTTTATTGGAGATAAGAGTCTCACAGACTTTTTCTGCCCAAGCTGGCTTTGATCCATAATCCTCAGATCTCAGCCTCCTGAGTAGCTAGGATTACAGGCGTGAGCCACTGGCACTTGGCCTCCTCCTTCTTCTTGCAGGAACTAGAGCTTGAACTCTGGGCCTCACACTTGCTTGGCTTGTTTCTTTAGCTGATACTCTACCACTTGTACCATTCCTCCAACCTAGCTTTTTGTTGGTTGTTTTAAGGATGGAATTTTGAGGACTTTTTTTTTTGGGGGGGGGGTCTGGGCTGGCCTCAAAATTCAATCCTCTAAGATCCGAGTCTCCTGAGTAGATAGGATTACAGAAGTGAGCCACCAGCACCTGGCTTTTTTTTTTTTTTTTTTTTTGCCAATCCTAGGCACTGTCCCTGAACTTCTTTTGCTTAGGCTTTCTCTATTTTTATGCCTCCGTTTCTACTATTCTTTCCCCAGAATGTCCTCCTCTGCATCTTTCTACCTTCCAAACTCTTTCCATTCTCCAATGCTCAGTCCTCTTTCCTTGTCCCTTCTTATTGACTACAGAAAGGTCTCTGAATCACCATAGGAAAAAAGAAGGAAATCACACCCTTTGAATGTCTGCTGTGTGCTGTGTTGAGAATGTAAGTCTTACAAGTCTCTCAGGCTGCTTTGAGTCAAGGTAGCTGTGTAGCCATGAGAAATATACTTAACTCCCTGTGTTTTATTTTGAAAAACATAAATACCACCATTCTTTCGTCACCATTCATTCACTCAAACATTTTCAAACCTGGTATATGCTCCAGGCTTTGTACTCATGGTGGTTTTGAGAATGAAGCAAAATGATGTATGGAAAATGGCTTGCATCTCCGGCCCTCATTGTGTGAAATGTATTAATACTGTCATTATCCAGTTTAATTTCCTATAGAGAGGACATTCCTCAGAGTGGTTTTTTTTCCCCTTCTCTTTTTCCTCCTCCCCCTTCCTGTCCTTCTCCTCCCCCCCCCAACCCGGATTGAAGCCAGACCTCACCAATGCTAGGAAAGTGCTCCACTCTAGTCCTAACAGTGTGACCTCTTCCACCATAAGAGGCTTGAACAAGAGGCAGCTTTTAATCCAGGCAGATTGTTTTATTTATGCCAGTAGCCAGTACTGTTGCTTGCATTCAGGACCTGGATGTTGTCCCTTCGCTTTTTTGCCCAAGGCTCCTGCTCTATCACTTAAGCCCTATCTTCACTTCATTTTTTTTTTTTCTGGTTAATTGGAGATAAGAGTCTCACAGATGTGTCTGCTTGGGCTGGCTTCGAACTATGATCCTCAGATCTCAGCCTTCTGAGTGTGTAGGATTATAGGTGTGAGCCACTGGCATCTGGCTAGATCCTAAGAAAAGTTAAAGCACCATCTGGTTGATTCAAAGCATGACTATGACTGTCATATCCTTAAAAAAAACTGCTGAGTGTCATGGGCTCAGCATCTTCCACACAGGATGTAGAACAACAGGCTCTGTGATTGAGGGAAGACTCTGAGGCCTAATGTGCCTTCTATCACCTGGAGGTGGCCTCCTTACCTTCATACTGAACTTCCAGATGCATCGTGCCCAGCACCTTCAGCACACAGTGCACGATGCTGGGGTGTGTCGTTCCGATGATTTCCTGGTGAGATAAACAAGAAGACAAGGTGGCTGTCCTTTAGACCTTGTACTCCTGGAATGAAACACCAACTTCCAAATCAACAAGTGCTATGGTGAGGGATGGAGGGAAGAACCAAACCAAACAAGCCCCAAAGAGTGACAGGGGAGCTTCCCAGGTTTCTACTGAAGCATCCCAGGTTTGTACTGAAGCACTAAGCTGAAGCTACCTGGTCAATGCAGGAACCAGGTTTGCAGAAACAAGAATCAGTCACTTCTTCTCTTAGGAGCCTCACCCATCAGCTAACCACTCTTTTCTACCTCTTCCTAATTTATTTACACTCAGCTCATGGGCTCCTGTGAAGGCTTAGAGGCTTGGGGAGTTTCAAAGGAAAAGGTATCACTACTACTGGGCACCAGTGGTTCATGCTGGTAATCCTACTCAGTAGACTGAAGTTTGAGGATCCAAGTTCAAAGTCAGCCTGGGCAGACAAATCTAGGAGACTCTTATTTCCAACTAACAAGCAAAAAGCCAGAAGTGGTAGAGCAGCAACCTTGAGTAAAAAGTTAAACCTTGAGCGTGAGTCCTAGTATAGGTCGACAAGCGCATGCACGTGCACACACACACACACACACACACACACACACACACACACACACACACACACAAAGAAAAAGAAAAAATCATTAGCTCTCTGTACATCATCTTTATAATGACAATAAAAAAGTGAAACAAGGGCCTGGGAAGGTGGCTCAGTGGAAGAGTGCTTGCCTTGCATGCATGAGGCTCTGGGTTCAACTCCTCAGCACCACCTAAGCAGAAAAAGCTGGAAGGGGCACTGTGGCTGAAGTGGTAGAGCGCTAGCCTTGAGCTGAAGAGCTGAGGGACAGTGCCCAGACCCAGAGTTCAGGCCCCATGACCGGCAAAAAAATAAAATAAATAAATAAATAAAGCTGGGCATTGGTGGCTCACGCCTGTAATCCTAGCTACTCAGGAGGCTGAGATATGAGGATCATGGTTCAAAGCCAGCCCAGGCAGGAAAATCTGTGAGACTCTTATCTCCAATAAACTACTCAGAAAACTGGAAGTGGCACTGTGGCTCAAGTGGTAGAGTGCTAGCCTTGAGCTGAAGAGCTGAGGGACAGTGCCCAAGTCCAGTTTAAGCCCCACAACTGACAAAAAATAAAAATAAAAATAAAATAAATAAATAAAATAAATAAAAATTTAAAAATCATTAGTAGGAGTCACAGAGAGCTGTCTATGAGAGGAAGGTTCTAGATTCACAAAACAAAAGAAAACAAAACAAAAAACCAAATTCTGTATTTGGATATAGCTTGGCTGCTTTTCAGATGGGCACTTGGTAACCATCAAGGTCTATCAAGTTAGTAAGCAAACCCTAACTCCTTCCAAGTCAAGGTGAGTTTTCCCTGCCCCTCCCCCCCTTTTTTCTTGTCAGTTGTGGGGCTTGAAGTGAAGGCCTGGGTGCTGTCTCTGAGCCTCTTTGTGCTCAATGCTAGTGGCTCTACCACTTGAGCCACAGTGCTACTTCTGGTTTTTCATTTTTTATTTAAAATTTTTTGTTTATATGGTTCCACAAATCGAATCCAGGGCCTCATGCATGCTAGGCAAACATTCCTCTACTCTAAGCCACATTCCAATTTTTCTTTTTCTTTTCTTTCTTTCTTTCTTTTTTTTTTTTTTTTTGTTGGTCATGGGGCCTAGTGGTTTATTGGAGATAAGAGTCTCACGGACTTTGCTGCTCAGGCTGGCTTTGAACTGTGATCCTCAGATCTCAGCCTCCTGAGTAGCTAGGATTACAGGCGTGAGCCACCAGGGCCTGGCTTTCATCACTGTTGAGTTTAGTGGCACTACGCATATTCACAAGTTGCTGTACAACCTATGCCTCCTACTGGCTCCACTATTTTTTCCTCTTTTTTTTTTTTTTTTTTTTTTGATAATGGGGCTTGAACTCAGGGACTGGGCACTGAATCTGAGCTTCTTTTGCTCAAGGTTAGCACTCTACTACTTGAGTCACAGTTGCCACTTCTGGCTTTTTGTGTTTCTGTGGTACTGAGGAATTGAACCCAGGGCTTCATGCATGTTAGGTAAGCACTCTACCACTGAGCCATATTCCCAGCCCCTCCACATTTTCTCTTTTGGTTATCCTTCCTCCTAGAGATCACCTATTCTATTCTATTCTATTCTATTCTATTCTATTCTATTCTATTCTATTCTATTCTATTCTATTCTATTCTATTCATTTGTGTGTGTGGAGGTGCTCAGAACCTTATTTGTCTGTTTGTTTCTTCAAGGCTGGGACTCTACTACCACTTGAGCCACAGCTCCATCTTCTGGCTTTTTTTTTCTGGTTAATTGGAGATAAGAGTCTCATGGACTTTTCTGTCTGGGCTGTTTTTTGTTTTTTGTCGGTCGCAGGGCTTGAACTCGGCCTGGGCGCTGTCCTTCAGCTCTTCAGCTCAAGGCGAGCGCTCTACCACTTGAGCTACAGCGCCACTTCCGGTTTTCTGGTGGTTTATTAGAGATAGGAGTCTCACGGTCGGTCTCTCCTGCCCGGGCTGGCTTTGAACCGAGATCCTCAGATCTCAGCCTCCTGAGTAGCTAGGATTACAGGCGTGAGCCACCAGCGCCCGGCTTTCTGGGCTGGGTTTGAACCATGATCCTCTCAGATTTCAGGCTCCTGAATAGCTAGGATTACAGGTGTAAGCTCCTTCTCCATTCATATAAAGAAGGAAACAGTCTCAGACAAGTCAAAGTCAAGTCTTTCCTACTACGAATTACTCTCTTCATTTCACAGGAAGGAAACAGAGGCCAGAGATGTCAAATAGCTCCCAGGCTGTCTTGGCTGAGAATCCTGCCCTCCCCAGATAGTCAGATCAAAGCCACTGAGCATCCTTAAGCATGAGGTCTTCCCATGGCCACCACACATGTCCCAAATATGACTTCACTCAATTGCTAGGACAGAAGCCAACAAGGAAAAAAGGAAGCAGTTCTAGTTCCACAAGTGGTGATTTGGCCTGTCACTTACACACTGTCTACACATGCACCCTGGCTCTTTCCCTTTAATCTTTTCTGCAGACTTCTCACTATCCTTGTTGCTTGTCACAATCACTTTGAAGTCTGCCTTAAGTAAACAGGACAAATCACTCTGCTGGGAGGCATGAACCCTGTGACCCACCTGGGCCTTCTAGAAGAGACACTGACTGCGGCATGAAGGGCAGACATGCTGGGGGAGGCTGAGCGAAGGTAATTATAAGACTGGTGTGGCTGAATCAGGACCCCAGGAGCACACAGCCTTGGCTCACCTGGGCGGTCCTGAGGGTCTGCAGGGACAGCTGCTGAGCTTTGGGAGACACGCAGGGCAGCAAAGCTATTAGACCTTTATATACTTGATTCTGGTACTTGGGGTTTCCATGTAGCAAAGAATCCAACAGAACCTGCACTTCCTCCTGGGTTTCTTCTGACTTAGACTTTGCAAGAAATTCTGCTATGGATCGTACACCTGGGAAAAAGAGAGAAAATGTTAAATTGGATGTGATTTATGAAAATCACCTCCACTGAAGATTGCATGATAGAGAGCTGGGTGCCAGTGGCTTATGCTTGTAATCTAGCTACTTAGGAGGCTGAGATCAGAGGTTCAAGGGTTGAAGGCAGCCCCAGCAGACAAATCCAAGAGATTTTTGTTGTTTTTTTTTCTCGGTCATGGCCTGAACTCTGGGACTGGGTGCTGTCCCTCAGTTCTTCAGCTCAAGGCTAGCGCCCTACCACTTGAGCCACAGTACCACTTCCGGCTTTTTTCTTATGTGGTGCTGAGGAATCGAACCCAGGGCCTCAAGCATGCAAGGCAAGTGCTCTACCACTGAGCCACCTTCCCAGCCCCAGCTTTTAGTTTTTTTCCAGGTTGTGTCTTGTTTTTTTTTTTTTTGGGTCCGGTTGTGGGGCCTGAACTCTGGGCCTGGGTGCTGTCCCTCAGCTCTTCAGCTCAAGGCTAGTGCTCTACCACTTGAGCCACAGCGCCACTTCCGGCTTTTTTCTTTTTGCTTATGTGGTGCTGAGGAATTGAACCCAGGGCCTCAGGCATGCAAGGCAAGGGCTCTACCACTGAGCCACCTTCCCAGCCCGTCTTGTGATTTTTGCCTGGGGCTGGCCTCGGTCTGCAATCCTACTTATGGCCTTCCACATAGTTGGGACCACAGTCCTGGACCATCATGCCTAGCTTATTGAGATAGAATCTTGCTTTTTCCCTAGGCTGGCCTTGAACAATGATCCTCCTGATCTTTACCCTGCAAGTATCTGGGCTTATAGTTATGAACCTCTGTATCTGGTGATTCATTCCATTTTACAGATGAAGACATTGAGGCCATGGAGGAGACAGAAGGGAGAATCCTTATGAAAGCACAGGCTGGGAAATGCTTTGAAAATGGGCTGCCTGGGGGTGCCATTGTCTTTGCATGCCTCAATCAGAACATTCCAAATTCTGGAAATTACTGGGTTGTTTGCTTTCTCATCAGATGGTAAACTATTTGAGAACAGGGCCTGTATTTTACTCATCTTTGTATTCCTCCTCCCTTTGCCAATACCTGAACTATCATAAATAATCAATAATTTTACTTCTAGGGTTATTCACAACTCAATTTCACACAAGATTTTTGGCAGCAGTGAAATCGATCTTTGTTGCAGATTTGTGAAAGAGAACATATTTAAAATGGAGAAGGACTTCTAAAAACCACCACTGAGAAGTTTGAGCAAATGATGTATCAGGAAAGCCATAAATCCAGTCTTCCGGTGGTCATGTGGACAGAAGCTAATTGAGTCCACTGTACTAAATGCTTCTTCCTGTGTAGTCCCTTGCTGTGTGACAGATTCCCCCACAGCACAGCAGGGCAAGGAGTAAGGATGCAGCCTCCCCGCCCCTCCTGTCATACACAGTACCCACCATAGCTTTCACAAATGAGCTCCTTGTACTTCCTGCCAGAGTTTGCGATAATCTGAAGGAGTTTGATGGATTCCTTCTTGTCCTCTTCCTTGATCTTCTCCAACCCAAGGATTTCCAAGAGTGTTAGGGCACCTCCAACCTCAAGAAATTCTACTAGGTACCGGTTGCTGTGTATGGAGGGGTATGGGGAAGAGTTAATGAAACCTGTCAGGTTGCTTGCCCCTGACCTTCAAAGGGTTCCAAGGTTCTTTCTTCAACTTGGCCTCCTATCAAAGCAATGTCCATAGGAAAGTGATATAAAGTAGTACTGGATTCGTGTGTGTGTGTGTGTGTGTGTGTGTGTGTGTGTGTGTGTGTGTGTCTGTCTGTCTGTCTGTCTGTGCCAGTATTGTGGCTGGAACTCAAGGCCTTGCAACTCTTGCTTTTGTTTTGTTTTATTGTTGGTCCTGTGGCTTGAATTCAGAGCCTGGGTGCTGTCCCTGAGCAATTTTGCTCAAGGCTAGCAGTCTACCACTTTGAGCCACAGCTTCACTTGCAGTTTTCTGGTGGAGATAAGTGTCTCACAGACTTTCCTGCCTGGGCTGGCTTTGAACCTCAATCCTCAGATCTCAGCCTCCTGAGTGGTTAGGATTATAGTTGTGAGCCACCAGTGCTTGGCTTTGCCTGGCCTTTTTGCTAAAGGCTGGTGCTCTACCACTTGGACCACATCTTTACTTCCAACTTTTTGCTGGTTAACTAATGTCTCACAGATTTGTCTGCTTGGCCTGGCTTTGAAACATAATCCTCAGATTTCAGTCTCCTGAGTAACTACAGGCATGAGCCACCAGCCCCTGGCTCTGAATTTTTTTTTTTTTTTTTGGTTGGCCATGGGGCCTGAACTCAGGGCGTGAGCATTTGGTCCTGAGCTCTTTATGCTCAAGACTGGCACTCTACCACTTGAACTACAGTACCACTTCTGGTTTCCTGGTGGCCAATTGGAGATAAGAGTTTCATGGACTTTCCTGCATAGACTGGCTTTGAACCTCGATCCTGAGATCTCAGCCTTCTGAGTAGTATTCAGGTGTGAGCCAGGGCACTCAGCTGAAATTCTTTTCAGCATTTCCATTATCTGGGCTTTTCAGAGAAGTGAGACAATAATTGTCCTTTCTCTGAGTCCAAATGTGAATTGAGTGTCTGCAATTCTCAGTTAGAGTGCTGACTAGTAAATGACCAATGGGGAACAGAGGTGGAGGAGAATGTAGCAGGGGAACACCACCACTGGGCCCATCTCAAGGGTTACCATTCCCCTCCTGATACCTAGAATTCCTGGTCCCCTGTAGTCGGAGTGCTGTGGACACCACAAGCCAGATACGCTATTGAGCCAGGATTCACCTCTGCAACACAACTCACCTGCTCACAGCTGACAAGAAGATGCCAATGGACCTCAGAATCTTTTCTAAGCACAAGCCAGTCATGTAGCTGGCCAATAAGTTAAAGAACACTTTCTGTGATGGTTTTCATATAGGGAGCCTAATCCCTGGATCCTGGATCCTACCCAGGATGCTGAATTTGCATCCTTTGCCAAGAGGATGCAGGATGGGAAGAGAGGGACACTGGAGTGTTGCTTGTGTCTAAGAAGTTCCCCCAGTGTAGTTTGGCCACCTTGGCTGTGACTGTTTCTAGAAAGTGAGGAAGGCTAAATGGAGAGAGCTGAGGATTGACTAATATATAACGGTTGCATCCATGAGTCTTAGCATACTTCATTTATTTTGTGTGTGTATGTGTGTGTGTGTGTGTCTCAATCCTCGACTTTTTGTGTGTGTGCTGTTCCTGAGGCTTGAGCTCAGGACCTGGGTATTGTCCCTGAGCTTTTTTACTCCAGGATAGTGCTCTACCACTTGAGTCACAACCCCACTTCTATCTTTTTTGGTGGTTAATTAGAGGTAAGAGTCTCATGGTCTTTCCTTACTAGGCTGACATCCATCCTCAGTTCTTACCAACTTTTTTTTTTTTTTTGGTCGGTGGTGGGGCTTGAACTCTGGGCACTGTCCCTTAGCTCTTCAGCTCAAGGCGAACACTCTACCACTTAAGCCACAGCACCACTTCCAGTTTCTGGTGGTTAATTGGAGATAATAGTCTCAAAAACTTTCCTGCCTAGGCTGTCTTTGAACCATGATCCTTAGATCTCAGTCTCCTGAGTAGCTAGGATTACAGGCATGAGCCACTGGCGCCCAGCTGTTCAACTTCTTGAGTAGCTGGGATTACAGGCGTGAGCCACTGGCACCCAGCAGCTCAACTTCTTGAGTAGCTGGGATTACAGGCGTGAGCCACTGGCACCCAGCAGCTCAACTTCTTGAGTAGCTGGAATTACAGGTGTGAGCCACTGGCGCCCCACCATCATTCTTAGGCTTCTATAAAAAGAATTAGCTTCATCATTAATTCTCAATTTTGTATTTGCTCAAAGTTTTGCATGGGAGGTCTCTATCCTTATGAAGAATTGCATGGCTTCCTAGTAAGAATAACATGAGATGGTGGAAAATTAAATCCTGATTTAAAACAACCTCTGTATTTAATGTTATTTTTTAATGTGCGCCTTTGCAAAAAGCCTCATTGTAATAAAGCACCCAGAGCACGCATCAGCTTGGATACAAGGTATGAAATCAAGCCACAACAGAAAGAGAACCAGTCAACAATTACTAGGCTCATAACCCATCGCACGCTCTTAGAACACTTAAGAAATTAGCTGGAATTATTGCAGCTCATGGAGGATGACTGAGAGCTTCCACGACTGATAAAGGCTAATGTAATGGGTTGGAGGTAATGGTGCTTTGTTGGGGGGAGGGTGGAGAGGGGGAGGCAAATTATCTCTGCTGCACCCTGGCTCCCAGGATGCCAATAGAGGTAGAGACAGATTGGCTCATTAGGAAAAGCTCTTTACTGCAAGAAGAGTGTCTTCTCTGGAGCCCGGCTCTCCTGCCTGTTGCCGCCACAGCTAGAGTTCGGGCTATCAGCTCTCATGGTAGTCTCTTTATTCCCACCTTGTCCTCTCCCTTCTCCCCCATCCCTGCTTCAGTGTATTCTCCCCATTTTCTTCACTTACGAGCTAGGCTGACCAATTTTTGTCACTTCCCTCCCTGGTCATACATACGTGTGTGTGTGTGTGTGTGTGTGTGTGTGTGTGTGTGTGTGTGTGTGTGTGTGTGTGTGTGTGGTGTGTGTGTGTGTGTGTGTGTGTGTGTGAGAGAGAGAGAGAGACAGGATCCTTACAGTCTAGGCTGGCTGTAGTCTTGATCATCCTAACTCCTCCTTCTCAGGTGTGGCGATGCAGCGTGATCGCCACACATGGAACTATTTTTGTTTTCATAGTCGTACACTATCATCTTTCTGGTTTATTATTTCCAGCAATTGTTCTAGAAGATTACCACGATATCAGTAGGAGCTAACAGGGGTTGCATTTATTGCATGCCAGGCACTGTGCTAACTGCTTTGCTTGCATTGTTTCATATCATCTTCATCACAGTCCTCTAGTGGGCCAATAGGACATCATGTCTCAGTCAGAAAAGAAGTGAGCCATAAGGCTGGGGATGTGGCTTAGTGGTAGAGTGCTTGCCAGGCATGCATGAAGCCCTGGGTTTGATTCCTCAGTACCACATAAACAGAAAAGGCTGAGTGGCTCTGTGACTCAAGTGGAAGAGTGCTAGCCTTGAGCAAAAGCAGCTCAGGGACAGTGCCCAGGCCCTGACTTCAAGCTCCAGGAATAGCAGAAAAAAAAAAAAAAGCCAAACACATTATTCTTTTTTTTTTTTTTTTTGGTCGTGGGGCTTGAAATTTGGGCCTGGGCACTGTCCCTCAGCTCTTCAGCTCAAGGCTAGTGCTCTACCACTTGAACTACAGAGCCACTTCCGGTTTTCTGGTGGTTTATTGGAGGTAAGAGTCTCATGGACTTTCCTGCCTGGGCTGGCTTTGAACCACGATCCTCAGATCTCAGCCTCCTGAGTAGCCAGTCATGAGCCACCGGTGCCCGGCTCCAAAGACAGAATTCTTGCAAACACTCCCACTGAAGGGCTGAGTAGGAAAGGCCCTGCAGTCAACACTGAGAAACAGCAAAATCTGAGAAAGGGAGTGGCTGGGGAGAAGAGTGGCACATTCCTGAAGTCCTGGTACTATGGAGACCAGGCAGGAGAGTCTTGAGGGAAAAAAAATCCTAGCTACTCAGGAGGTTGAAATCTGAGGACTGAGGTTTGAAACCAGCCCAGCCAGGAAAGTCCATAAGACTCTAAAACAGAAAAAAAATCTGGAAGTGTAGGTAGGTCTGGCCAAGTGGTAAAGTACCATGCCTAAGCAAAAAAGCTGGGTGAGAGCACAAGGCACCGAGTTCAAGCTTCAGGTCAGGGTGTTAGTGGCTCATGCATGTGATCCTAGCTAAGGAGGCTAAGATCTGAGAATCTCGGTTCAAAGCCAGCGCAGGCAGGAAAATACTTGAGGGCTTTTTTTTTTGGACAGTCCTGGAGCTTGAATTCAGGGCTCTCTGTGCTCAAGGCTAGGGTTCTACCACTTGAGTCACAGCACCACTTCTGCCCTTTTCTGTTTTGTGGTACTGAGGAATCGAACCCAGGGCTTCATGCATGCTAGGCAAACACTCTACCACTAAGCCACATTCTCAGCCCCCATGAGACTCTTATCTCCAAGTAACCACCAGAAAACCAGATGTGGTGCTGTGGCTCAAAATGGCAGAGTGCTAGCCTTGAGCAAAAGAGCTCAGGACAGCACCCAGGCCCTAAGTTCAAGCCTCACAACTGAAAAACAAAAGCTAGTTAGGGATGGGGATTTGGCTCAGTAATAGAGCTGTTGCCTAACATGTGCAAGTCTTCAGATCTCAAGCCTCCTGAGTAAGTAGGATTATAAGCATGAGCTACTGGTGCCTGGCTCTAACCTACATTTTAAGCCTCTTATGCACATCAATGTCTGAAGACATTAGACTCAACCTAGACATGTAGTCAGAAGTATTCCCTCTGGCCAGTGTTGCAGGCCTAAAGCCTGCAGTTTGCATTCCTAATTTATCAATGACCTACATGTAAGGAACAGAGAGCTGTGTTTACTTAAACCTTGAGTCCTGTCTACCCAAAGGATCTCTGGTTCACTCATTTTTTTACCCAGTAGACATATTCCAGGCATAGTGCTAGGTGACAGAAATGCAGAGATGAGCAGCATGGATGCAACTCCTGTCCTCACAGAGCTTATAGTCCAGTGTGGGGAGGGAGGTAGTAAGCAAGTAAAACAAAATGCTAAGGCTATTAGGAGAGAGGAAGTTCTGTGAATACAGATAAAAGGAGAACTTTGGGCTTTGCAAAGGGCTTTTGGGGAAAGTAATGTTTAAATTAAGGCCTGAATAAAGGAGAGGAATTAGTCATATAGGAGAAGGTTTACAAAAGGGGAGAGGGTTCATGCAAAGAGAAAAACAACAAAGAAATCTGAGGTGATCCACCAAGTGCACTTTCAATTCAGAGCAGAAATATCTTCAAATCCATTATAACTCTTGTCACTTCAGTGGTGACCAAATCTGTCTTCCTCCCTGATCTTCCTTTAGGGCTTCTAAACACAGGCAACTCAAAATTAGCATGTCTCAAACCCAGTTTACCTACCCCCAAAACTTGCTCTACTCCCCATTCACTGAATTCTCTTCCTATTTACCTACCCAGAAATTTGAGTCATTCTGGGGCATATGAGGAGAGCCAGGAGTTGAATAAATAGGTATGGAGTTTAGATTTCAGAGGAAGGCTTGCGGAATCCTCCAATTGGGGTGATGAAGGAATCATGACAATAGTTACTGCTGAAGAAGAAACAGAAAATACAGAGGATGTCGATAGAACACCAACACGTAAGGGAAGGCTCAAGAAGAGGAGAAATGGATATAAAAGCCCGGCACAGCCAGGTGCTGGTGGCTCTTGCTTATAATCCTAGCAACTCAGGAGGCCGAGATTTGAGGATCATGTCAAAGCCAGCCTGGGCAAGGAAAGTCTGTGAGACTCTTATCTCCAATTAACCACCAGAAAACCAGAAGTGACGCTATGGCTCAAAGTGGTAGAGCCAGAGACTTGAGTAGAAAAGCAAACAGGCTCCGAGTTCAAGCCCCAGGACCCATTAAAAAAAAAAGTAAAAAATGAAAACAAAATAAAAATAAAGAAATAGATATAAAGAAAGGGGAAAAAAACTCAAGAAATGCTATTATAGAAACCAAGACAGGGCTTGGGAAGGTTGCTCAGTGGTAGAATGCTTGCCTCGCATGCATGAGGCCCTGGGTTCGATTGCTCAGTACCACATAAACAGAAAAAGCCGGGGCAGGGAAGGTGGCTCAGTAGTAGAGCACTTGCCTTGCATGCCTGAGGCCCTGGGTTCCATTCCTCAGTACCACATAAACAAAAAGAAAAAAGCTGGAAGTGGCGTTGTGGCTCAAGTGGTAGAGCGCTAGCTTTGAGCTGAAGAGCTGAGCGACAGCGCTCAGGCCCAGAGTTCAGGCCCCATGACCGGACCCCCCCCCAAAAAAAAAAAAAGAAAAGAAAAGAGAAAAAGAAAAGAAAAAGCCGGAATTGGCGCTGTGGCTCAAGTGCTAGAGCACTAGCCTTGAGCAAAAGCAGCTCAGGGACAGGGCCCAGGCCCTGAGTTAAAGCCCCAGGATGGGCAAAAAAAAAAAAAGAAACCAAGACATTTCTTGAATCTGAATGTTTTGAGAAGTGGGAAAGGTTGATTGACAAAGGCTACTTAAAGGCCAGTAGAATGAGGAATGTAAGGAATTTGAATGTAGTCACTGGTGGTTACAATTAGAAAATCACTGGTAGGGGCTGGGAAGATGGCTCAGTGGTAGAGCACTTGCCTTGCATGCTTGAGGCCCTGGGTTCGATTCCTCAGACCACATAAGCAAAAAGAAAAAAAGCTGGAAGTGGCGCTATGGCTCAAGTGGTAGAGTGCTAGCCTTGAGCTGAAGAGCTGAGGGACAGCGCCCAGGCCCAGAGTTCAGGCCCCATGACTGGACCCCCCCCCCAAAAAAAAAAAGAAAATCACTGGTGACCTGGGGGAGAGCTGGGTGTATAAGTGGAGTAGAGGGAACAGGAGTCAGAATGCAGCAGGCAGAGAGAAAACAGGGAGAGCCAACCACCTTTTCAACAAGCTCTACCATGAAGAATAGGAGATAGGCACAACTCAGGTTTGAGATGGGAATTTAATTTTATTTCTAGAGGTAGGAAAGATTTCAGCATATATAAATGTTGATGAAAAAAGTTGGTAGCTGGGCGCCAGTGGCTAAACCCTGTAATCATAGCTATGCAGGAGGCTGAGATCTGAAGATGGTGGTTTGAAGACAGCCCAGGCAGGAAAATCTTAGACTCATATCTCCAATTAACCACCAAAAGACTGGAAGTGGAGCTATGGCTCAAGTAGTAGAGAAGTAGTAGAGTGCCAGCCCTGAGAAAGAGAGCTCAGGGTCAGCATCCAGGCTCTGAGTTCAAGCCAGGAGCAGCGCGCGCGCGCATACATACACACATACATACACATACACACACACACACACACACACACACACACACACACACAGCATCCAGGCTCTGAGTTCAAGCCAGGACCAGCACACACACACACACACACGCACGCACGCACGCACACACGCGCGCACACACACACACACACACACACACACACAGAGTTGGTAGTGAGGTTAACTTACAGGACAGAAAAAGTGAAGTCCCAAAGGAGATAGTAGGGAATTCAGAGAATAAAAACAGATTCACCCTACAGAGAAGGAATCACTTCTTTAGTTCTGATGAGAGAAAAGAAAGACCAGGAGAGAATGAGGACACACAGGTTGGGAAGACAGGAAATCCATAAAGCTCTTGACTTTTGGGATATATTTAGATGTCCTGTTCAAAGATATGACAGAGATTCAAGAGCAAAGCTTCCTCACCATCTCATCTCTCTCTCTCTTTCTTCTTTTGAAGAGTGTCTCTTTTTTTCCCCCAGACTGTTCGGTAAAGGATACGTGATTCTGAGCCAGGTGGTCAAACGCACTAGGAACAAGCTGGCTCCCTGGGAAAATTCCTGCTCCAGTTCAGGGGCAGTCTTGCCTTGATTGGATTCAATGAAAATTTTGAGAATGTTATTCCTTGCAGCTTTGCCAGCATTGTCCCACTCCTGCAAAAAACTCAGGAGCCTGCTAATTGCTGCCTGCTCCTTTATAGACGTCATGGCTAATCAGTCCTGAGGCTGCTGCAAAGGGAAGAGAGACAGGTTACCAGAACATTTAGGATTATGCAAATCTGTAGCCTTGTGGACTTTGCTTTTCTATTGATTTTCTGGAAACTTGGTGAGCCTCTGACATGTCTATGGGTTACCTGTGAAATCCACCCTAGGGGGCTGGGAGTGTGGCTCAGGGGTAGACTGTTTGCCTAGAATGCACAAGGTCCTGGGTTTGATCCTGAACACTGGAAGTGGAAAAAAAAGAAAAGAATCATCTATTCCAGAACTAGCCATCTTCTACTTACAGGGAAATTCTAATAAAACTGAGAATATCAAGGCAGTATAGGCAGGTGTAGTGGCAAACACCTGTAATCCAAGCTGAGGGAAAAAGATCATAACCTTCGAGGTCAGACTCAGCTGCACAATGAGACCCTCTTTCAAAAAATAAGACTGCCGGGCGCTGGTGGCTCACGCCTGTAATCCTAGCTACTCAGGAGGCTGAGATCTGAGGATCGAGGTTCAAAGCCAGCCTGGGCAGGAGAAACCGTGAGACTCCTATCTCCAATAAACCACCAGAAAACCAGAAGTGGCGCTGTAGCTCAAGTGGTAGAGCGCTCGCCTTGAGCTGAAGAGCTGAGGGACAGCGCCCAGGCCCAGAGTTCAAGCCCCCCGACCAACAACAACAACAAAAAAAAGAGTACAGGGGCTGGGAAGGTGGCTCAGGGGTAAAGCGCTTGCCTTGCATGCCTGAGGCCCTGGGTTTGATTCCTCAGCACCCCATAAGCAAAAAGAAAAAAGCCGGAAGTGGCGCTGTGGCTCAAGTGGTAGAGAGCTAGCCTTGAGCTGAAGAGCTGAAGGACAGAGTCCCAGCCCAGAGTTCAGGCCCCACAACCCGGACCCCCTCCCACAAAAAGAAGAGTACGAAGGTTGTCTGCTTTTTTCTTTTAGTATCAGCTAAACAGGTACTCTACCACTAGCCATGCACACAGCCTCTTTTTGCTTTGGTTATTTTTGAGGTATTCAAGGTAGGCCATCCTGGGCTTCCATCCTCCTTCCTGTGCTTCCCTGAGCCATTAGGGATGACAGGCCCTGGCCACTGCACCTAGTCATTGTGCTTCTCCCATACCTTGGATAACAGGTGTGCGCCACTACAGCCAGCTGCTAGATGAAGAGTCTCAAGAACTTTTTGTACCTGGGCTGGCCTCAAACTGTAATCCTCCAATTCCTACCTTCCAATAGCTAGAATTACAGATTTAAGCCACTATGTATAGCTCAAGGTAGTCAGCTTTTTTTTTTTTTTTCTGATCGTGGGGCCTGAACGCTGGGCCTGGGCGCTGTCCCTAAGCTCTTCAGCTCAAGGCTAGCGCTCTACCACTGAGCCACCTTCCCAGCCCCGGTAGTCAGCTTTTTTCTTTTTTTTGGGTCCCGTCGTGGGGCCTGAATTCTGGGCCTGGGTGCTGTCCCTCAGTTCTTCAGCTCAAGGCTAGGGCTCTACCACTTGAGCCACAGCACCACTTCTGGCTTTTTTCTTTTTGCTTATGTGATGCTGAGGAATCGAACCCAGGGCCTCATGCATGCAAGGCAAGCGCTCTATCACTGAGCCACCTTCTCAGCCCCGGTAGTCAGCTTTTTTAAGAGCTAAAGTTTTCTCTGCTAGGACCAGCAACTAGATGATCACAAGTTACAAATGAGAATAAGTTGATTGCTAAAATCCTAGCCCTCTTTTTTCTTTTTTTGGTTTGTCATGGGGCTTGAACTCAGGATCTGGACGCTATCCTTGAGCTCTTTATGTTCAAGGTTGGCACTCTACCACTTTGGGCTACAGTGCCACTTCTGGTTTTCTGGTGGTTAGTTGGAGATAAGGGTCTCACAGATTTTCCCACCTAGGTTGGCTTTAAACTCTGATCCTCAGGTCTCAGCCTCCTGAGTAGCTAGGATTACAGGTGTGAGTCACCAGTGCCTGGCTCTAGCCTTCTCTTATGACTTATTTTATACTAGGTTGGAAATTGGGGTCTTTCACTTTCTTTCTTTTTTCTTTTTTATGTCAGTCCTAGAGCTTGAACTCAGGGCCCGGGTGCTGTCCCTGAGCTTTTGTGCTTAAGGCTAGTGCTCTAGCAATTGAGCCACATCCACTTCTGGCTATTTGTTGGCTACTTGGGAATTAAAAATTTCAAGGACTTCCTTGACCTTGCTGGCTTTGAACAGGGATGCTCAGATCTCAGTTTCTTTAGTAGCTATGATTACAGGTGAGCCATTGGTACCTGGCTTGAAATTGCTGTTTTTTGTTTTTTTCTTTGGTCGTTGTGTTGCCTGAACTTTGGACCTGGACGCTGTCCCTCAGCTCTTCAGCTCAAGGCTAGCGCTCTACCACTTGAGCCATGGCACCACTTTTGGTGTTTTCTGCTTATGTGGTGCTGAGGAATCGAACCCAGGGCCTCATGCATACAAGGCAAACACTCTACCACTTAGCCACCTTCCCAGCTCCGAGATTGGGGGTCTTTAATGACTCAGTTCCCCCCTCCTGCTAAAGTGCTGCTTAACCTTGTATGTAGAGCTTTTACACTAACTCTTCAAAACAACTTAAAAAAAGTTAGTGGGAAGAAAAACTTCATATTGTATAGTTGGGTTAATGGGCTGTGCTTTGTAGGAGTCTATGTCCTTGGGAATGTTTTCAGTGGGGGAGGGAGGGTTTAAAATAAACCCGTTTTCCAAAAATAGTTGTGATTGAAAGTGTTATTATCCATAACAAATGTTAGTCAGTGCTGATGGGAGAAAGGCGTGTGCGATTCTTTTGTCTAACAGACAAGTGAAAGTCATATTTCACATTACCATGGGGTTTTCTGTGATTTACAGAATATTTGTGAAACATTACTTGCAAAGGCCTTGATTGATATGGAGAGAACAGCTTGTGTGTAGGGGAGATGTGTATTTCACAACGACTGTTCAACATGAAATTTACAGTCCCATAAAGTGCTTCTACATCTTCGCCAGAGATCTAGTTAAAAGGACTTTACAGTCTGAAACATCCGAAAATTGATTCTAAATTAACGTTTCCTCGCATGTATTTGAGATATTGATGGGGCCCAGCTATCAGGATTTTATTAGGAAGTAGGAATCTGAGGCATGCTGAGACAGACAGACAGACAGACTGGGATACACACCCACCTCCACTGCCTCTCAGACGACACCCAGGAAGGGCATCCCACACAGCTAACTCCAGGAAGGTAGACAACCACACCATCCTGTCATCCTTAACAACTAGGTGGGCAACGGTGACCAACATAAATGCAAAAATGACCAAAGCCTCTTCTGAAATGATGCCATCAATCACAGGAATGTCATGATGGTCACAAGTATGAAAATAACTTTCAGAGGCCATCACCACCTTTAATAGCCAGACTAGCCTCAAAAAAATGGGGATGGATAGCTAGCTATTCTAGATGGTGGGGAGGAGGCGGCTGACGTGCCAGCATTAGCTTTATCAGGATGGATTGTTCCCAGGGTCAAACCTCAAAACCCTATGAGAGATACAACCAGCAATTCCAGGACACCAAAGGCAGGAAACACTAGGCAGGATGCTCCATACACACTGTGGCCCCTTGGACCTGAGTCTTCCTCTACTACCTGAGTGCACCACTATTCCTAGTGCACATCTTTTTCTTTTGAAACAGAAAAATTATGCTAGGTGCCTGTGGCTCATACCTATAATCCTAGCTACTCAGGAGGATCAGAGGATCACGGTTTGAAGCCAGCATGGGCAGACAAATCCACAAGACTCTTATCTCCAGTTATCCAGCCAAAAGCTGGATGTGGAGATGTGATTCAAGTGGCAGAATACCATCCATGATTGGAAGAAGCTAAGTAAGACTGCAAGGTCCTGAGTTCAAGCCCCAGGAATAGCACACATATGCCCACATCTAATCACACCCAAATAAAAAAACAAGTGTCTGATTTTCTTTCTTTTCTTTCTCTTTCTTTCTTTCTCTCTTTTTCTTTCTTTTCTTTCTTTCTGTTGCTTTTCTTTCTTTCTTTCTTCCTTCCTTCCTTCCTTCCTTCCTTCCTTCCTTCCTTCCTTCCTTTCTTTCTTTCTTTCTTTCTTTCTTTTCTTTCTTTCCTTTCTTTCTCTCTCTTTCTTTCCTTTCTTTCTTTCTTTCTTTCTCTCTCCCTTCCTTCCTTCCTTCCTCTCTCCCTCCCTTCCTTCTTTTTGTTATTCATGGGCTTGAACTCAGGGCCTGGGTGCTGTCCCTGAGCTTTTTTGCTCAAGGCTTCCACTTTACCACTTGAGCCACAGCTTCACTCTGGCTTTTCTGGTGGCAAACTAGAGTAAAGAATCTCATGGATTGTCTTGCTCAAGGACTGGCTTCAAACTGCAACCCTCAGATCTCAGCCTCCTGAGTAGCTAGGATTACAGGCATGAGCCACCAGTGCCTGGACAGGTTTTCTCTTTTGGTGATGGTTCTAGATATGGAACCCAGTGTCTTTTTAGACAAGTGCTCAGCCACTGAGTTCTATCTCCAGCACTAGTGGCAGCTTTCAATATGAAAGGAAGCCAAATCAGTGAGTCCCCAAATGAATTTACCATGTCCTCACACTGCCCTGGCCCTCTGATAGTCTGATTTCAGTGACTGAACCACCATTCTCCTAGCCAGCAGTCCTGGCCTAGCCCTCCTCATCTAACCTTCTAGTTGCCAGTTTCTGCCAACTATAGCTCCTACAGTTCCCTGTTTTACTCTGTATAGTTACATCTGCACTGCCACTACAGTGTTAGATTTCAGCCCTAATCCCCCAGTCAAGATTCCAATGCTCCTAATTCCTTTACAAGGCTAACCCCACCCTAAGTGTCACAGAATTGAGATTCTTAGATTTCAACCTCCTGAGCAGCTAGGATTACAGGCACTAGACACTGATGCCTGGCTCAATTCTTTTTTTTTGTCAGTCATGGGCTTGAACTTGGCCTGCGTGCAGTCCCTTAGCTCTTCAGCTCAAGGCAAATACTCTATCACTTGAGCCACAGTGCCACTTCTGATATTCTGGTAGTTAATTGGAGATAAGAGTCTCACAGGGGCTGGGAAAGTAGCTCAGTGGTAGAGCGCTTGCCTTGCATGCTTGAAGCCCTGGGTTCGATTCCTCAGCACCACATAAGTAGAAAAAAAGCCGGAAGTAGTGCTGTGGCTCAAGTGGTAGAGCACTAGCCTTGAGCTGAAGAGCTGAGGGACAGCACCCAGGCCCAGAGTTCAGGCCCATGACTGGACCCCCCCCCCCCAAAAAAAAAGGAGTCTCATGGACTGCCTTTGAACCGTGATCCTCAGATCTTAGACTCTTGAATAGCTAGGCTTACTGGTGTGAGCTACCAGCGCTCTGCTAAGATCATGGTTTAAAAAGCAGCCTAGACAGGAAACTATGTGACACTCTTACCTCCAATTAACCATCAGAAAACTGGAAGCGGTGCTGTGGCTCAAGTGTAGAATGCTTGCCTTGAGCTGAAGAGCTCAGGGACAGAGCCCAGGCCCAGAGTTCAAGCCCATGACAGACAAAACAAACAAAAAAACAGCTCTGAGGGCTGGGAATGTAGCTTAGTGGTAGAGTGCTTGCCTTGCATGCATGAAACCCTGAGTTTGATTCCTCATAACACATAAACAGAAAAAGCTAGAAGTAGTGCTGTGGCTCAAGTGGAAGAGTGCTAGCCCTGAACAAAAGAAACTTAGGGACAGTGCCCAGGCCCTGAGTTCAAGCCCTAGAAGTAGCACGCACACACACACGCGCACACACACACACACACACACACACACACACACACACACACACGTCTACAGTTAATTATATTGTTATGGCAGTTTTTAATGTTAAGCTTTTTGTAGGGTAGGAGAAAGCTTTATATTCCCCAAATTATCTATCCGAAACTTAAAAATAAACACATCTGTTGTGATTTCCTGCTGCTATTGTGAGTAGTGTGTATGTGTTAACAAATATTTAAGACCTAGTAAGTGCTCAATAAATCATCACTGTTAATGCAATTGTTAAAGGAGTTGAGCTCTCTTATTTTTATTATTGAGATTGTTCAGTTTGAGATTGAGCAGTTTGAGGACAGAAGCAGTAGAGATGCGGCAGGAAACCCTTCACTCAGCACTGAAGCGTCTCAGAGGTGCCTCTGTAGAATGTGTTCTGTCCTGAGGGCGAGACCGAGGCAGTGGAGAGTTTGAGGAAAGAATAATTTTGTTTTAGAAATGTTTTTTTCTTTTTCTTTTTGTTAGTCATGGAGCTTGAACTCTGGGCCTGGACACTGTCCCTGAGCTCTTCAGATCAAGGGGAGCGCTCTACCACTTGAGCTACAGCGCCACTTCCGGTTTTCTAGTGGTTTATGGGAGATAGGAGTCTCATAGTCTTTCCTGCCTGGGCTGGCTTTGAACCACGATCCTCAGATCTCAGCCTCCTGAGTAGCTAGGATTACAGGTGTGAGCCACTGGTGCCCGGCATGTTTTAGAAATCTGTTGACTGCAGTACACAAAGATGACTGGATGACAGCTAGACTGGTGGAGGACCACTGGCTAGGAGGCCATTTTTATGATTTTGGCAAAAGCTGCTGAGGACATTGGGGGCAGAAGCACAGAGCCTGGTAACTGAGTGGCTGTGGAGGATGAAACAGAGAATCAAGCAGAAAGCCTGGATAACCTTGTTTTCTTACTTCACAGGCAATACAGAGTTCACCAGACAGAGAACCCCTACCTCTCATTCATTCATTCTCTATCCATCCACCCACTATGCAGGGGACAAAGCCCAGGGCTTCTGCCACTGACATCCATCCCTAGCCCTTCTTTTCTTTCCTTGTCCCTTTCTTCCTCTCTCCTTTCCTTCCTTCCATTGAAATATGGTCTATGTTGTTCATACTGGTCTCAGACTTTTATATTCAAGTGTCTCCTAATCTCAGCCTTACAACTGAGACTACAGGCATACATTATGATGTCTGGCTTTCCTCTTGTTTATTTTTTAATTTTTGAGATAGTCTTACTTTTTTTTTGTTGTTTGTGGGGCCTGAACTCTGGGCCTGGGTGCTGTCCCTCAGCTCTTCAGCTCAAGGCTAGCCCTCTACCACTTGAGCCACAGCGCCACTTACGGCTTTTTTCTTTTTGCTTATGTGGTGCTGAGAAATTGAACCCAGGGCCTCAGGCATGCAAGGCAAGCGCTCTGCTACTGAGCCACCTTCCTAGCTCCTGTCCCTGGGCTTTTATTCTCAGAGATTTTCACAGACTTTTCTTCCTAGGTTGGCTTTAAAATGTGATCCTTAGATCTCAGCCTCCTGAATCTCTAGGATTACAAGTATAAGTTACCAGGGATGAACACATCTTCATGTTTGATAGACAGATAGATAGACAGATAGATAGATAGATAGATAGATAGATGATAGATAGATTAGATAGATAGATATAGATAGATAGATAGATGACTGATAGATAGATAGATAGATAGATAGATAGATAGATAGATAGATAGATAGATAGATAGATAGATGACTGTATCGTCTCTCTAAATGGAGACGGGGAATGGAGGGAGTCAAGAGATGGAAACTCAGGGACTGGGCTCAGTGGCAGAGTGCTTGCCTCACATGAACTTTTCTACCCTAGAAGAGCTCTGTACATCTCAATACTGAATTTGCTACCAGGAATGCCCAGCCGCCCTTGTACTCTTTGGCAAATCCACTGAGCCAGTTAACTAGGGGTTTCTGGTCTTAAGGTTCCATGTCTGCCACCTTTTCCTCTACTGTGCTGTAAAAATCAACCTTTCCTTCCACTTGCATATGAGTTTCCCAAGGGCAGAGGTTGGTCTTCCCTATCTCCATGTCCCCAGGGTCTGGAATAAAATAGGTGTTTAATAAATGCCTGTTGGGTAAATGAATGAAAAAGCAGCCATCTCCTGTTTCCATGGTTATATCTCAATGTCCATGATATGTAGGTTCATAAAACTACCAACTTCCCAAAGCTTCCATGTGCAGAGTGGCGGAATCTCCATTCAAGGCCAGTGCAAACCTATGAGGCATTTTACAGCCATGACAGGAAATAGCAATGTCAGCAGTGGTGTCATCTTTGGACACTCAGGACAGGGATTCAGTGCCACAAACGGTCAGTTAAATTGTAATTGGAGTGAACTGTTCTTCTGAAAACTATAATGTTCTTTAGTTGCAACCAAATGGCATCCAAGAAAGGGAGAAAATTTTTTGAAATGTCAAGGAAATTATTTCCAATTTGGTGCTCACAAGCAGACACTCTAATGATCGGTGGAAATGAGAAGCAAACAAATTAGCACTAATGGAAAATGGCTTTTGGAAAGGGGGATTTAATTTATAGTCAACCCATCATGGATGGCACCCAGCATGCAGTAAAAGTCAGCTTCACCAGCTTGATCATAAGAACTGGAGCGCACAGAGAAGGCCAGAGAAAAATGTACAGATGCCATCACGCTTATTGGAATCTCTCCATCGTAAGTGGCAGCCAATTAAAATAGTCATCATTTTACCTTGGAGAGAAAATGGTGTGAGAAATCAAAGCACATGAAATTAAAATCCAGATTAGGAACCTTGGTCCAAATTGGTTTGTTTGTAGCCTTCTAACCTTGGCAAAGTGTTCAGCAAGGAACACCGATCTACTTTGTCTTCAGCAGAGTGGACTCCCTGCTTTTAATTTCCTCTCTATCTTCAGAGGTGATTAATAAATGTAGACTCATTCATAAATCATTTCCATAGCAGCCAAATGGTTCCTCTTCATGCAGGGAAACTCAAATCACAAAAATCTCAAACACCAGCTCCCAAGCCAAGCCAAAGATCCTTAGAAACAAGCGAGGGGAAGTATTAAAAATTAAGAGGTCAACAGGTCTTGTTTCTGAATAAAATTTCCTAGAGGGTGTTTTATTTTCTCCCCAAAATAAAAAACACATTTGTCAAAGCAAGAGGCCTCCAAAGTATGGGCTGTCAGCCTGGCCCATTGACCCCTGATGGCCTTAAGAGACAAGAAAGTGGTCACTGTCTACTGTTTCTGGGGGGTTCGCATGCAGAATGGGATAGAGGCCTTCTCCTTGGGTTTCCATATTGCTTTTGTTGTTGTTGGTCATGGGGCCTGAACTCTGGGCCTGGGCACTGTCCCTCAGCTCTTCAGCTCAAGGCTAGCGCTCTACCACTTGAGCCACAGCGCCACATCCGGCCTTTTCTGCTTATGTGGTGCTGAGGAATCGAACCCAGGGCCTCATGCATGTGAGGCAAGCACTCTGCCATTGAGCCCAGTCCCTGGGTTTCCATCTCTTGACTCCCTCCATTCCCCGTCTCCATTTAGAGAGACGATACAGTCATCTATCTATCTATCTATCTATCTATCTATCTATCTATCTATCTATCTATCTATCTATCTATCTATCTATCTATCTATCTATCTATCTATCTATCTATCTGTCTATCAAACATGAAGATGTGTTCAGCCCTGGTAATCCTAGAGATTCAGGAGGCTGAGATCTAAGGATCACATTTTAAAGCCAACCTAGGAAGAAAAGTCTGTGAAAATCTCTGAGAATAAAAGCCCAGGGACAGGAGCTAGGAAGGTGGCTCAGTAGTAGAGCGCTTGCCTTGCATGCCTGAGGCCCTGGGTTCGATTTCTCAGCACCACATAAGCAAAAAGAAAAAAGCCAGAAGTGGCGCTGTGGCTCAAGTGGTAGAGGGCTAGCCTTGAGCTGAAGAGCTGAGGGACAGCGCCCAGGCCCAGAGTTCAGGCCCCAGGACAGGACCAAAAAAAAAAAAAAAAAGCCCAGGGACAGTACTCAAGGCTCTGTGTTTATGCCTCAGGACTGGCTGGCACACGTGCGCACGTAGACACACACACACACACACACACACACACACACACACACACACACAAGATGCAGATGTATGTACACATGGGTGTAGGCTTACAAGGATCAGATTTGTCAATGTCACTGTCTTCTACCTCCACATCTCCCACTGGGACAAAGGACAATAGCATACATGGAACTGTCACCTCCTATGACAATGCCTTCAAATCCTGCTGAGGCTCTTCTTGAGCAGGTGTCACTCTATTCAAGAGAATCTATGGCAATTTGCAATTTGCCATTTTGGGGTTTTTTTTTTTTTTTTTTTGGGTCTAGTCGTGGAGCCTGAACTCTGGGCCTGGGCGCTGTCCCTCAGCTCTTCAGCTCAAGGCTAGCACTCTACCACTGGAGCCACAGCGCCACTTCCGGCTTTTTTTTTTTCCTGCTTGTGTGGTGCTGAGGAATCAAACCCAGGGCCTCATGCATGCAAGGCAAGCGCTCTACCACTGAGCCACCTTCCCGGCTCGGCAATTTGCTTTTTAAATCATATCTGCTTATAAGCAGATCTTCCACCAATGAACTTTCATTTCTATTATAAAAACCTCTTGGTGTTAGGTCCATCCTGTATTTGCACTTTTTTTTCCTTTTTTTTGGTACTAAGGATAAACTCAGGGCCTTGTACAGGCTGGGCTTTGTGCAGCATCATAGTTTCAAGGAGCTTGCCAAGGTCTGCAAAAACTTCTGATGAATCTCTTCACTGTGGGCTTATGTTTCTTTTTCTTCTCTTTTTCAGTTCTAATATAGTCCTAAAAAGTCACTGCCATATATTTGCCTCTAAACTTCTACTCCAAGCAGAGTGTATTCTTAGCTTTATGTCCACTTCAGGGACATATGCTCTCCAATGAGTCACTTCTTTCTCATGGACTCCCTTCCAGCCCCTACTCATACCCTCTTCACAGACCATTCCTGCTACCTATCACTTCCCATCGGGTTCTACATGCCCCCATCTTTGCCCCATACCTGCTCTTTCCTTCCATTTCTCCCTGCAGAACTCCTTCCCCTCTTCTTCTTCCTCCAAAACCCGTGGGTATCTTCATCCTCTCTCTAGACTTAAGCTCATTCTCAATCCCGAGATCCTACTTTTCCTCTCCCTAGAACTCACTTCTGTCCCCAATTCCACTCCCCATACCTACCATTAGCTTCCCCCCAAAAACACAACTCCCTAAGTCAACCATACTTTACCCATACTCTTCTTACATCTTCCCAGCTCAGTGCCTCATCTTCCTTGGCTGATTTCTTAACTCTTTCCCTTCCCACTCTTATCATCCTGTCCCTGAAAACCCTTTCTCCTGATTGCCTAGTTCTTCTCCAGCTTCTCCTTCTCCACACTGACTCTGCCCATCTCCAGCTTGTGTTCAAAGGTGGCTGAGGCTCTCCTTCTGCAAAGCTTCTCTCAGTGGTGGTTGGTTATACTCTTACTATCCCAAAGACTTAGTTGAGATGGGGCTGGGGTCTCCTCACCAAAGCCCAACCTGATTGCTTATTTTACTTCCATCTTAAAAAAGAAAAAAACAAACCAGGCACCAGTGGCTCATGCCTGTAACCCTAGCTACTCAGGAGGCTGAGATCTGAGGATCTGAGGATTATGATTGGAAGCCAGCACAAGGAAAGTCCTTGACACTTTTTTTTTTTGATTGTGGGACTTGAACTCAAGGCCTGGGTGCTTCCCAGAGTCTCTTTGTGCTCAATGCTAGCACTCTACCGTTTGAACCACAGCGCCATTTCCAGTTTTTGAGTGGTAAATTGGAGACAAGAATCTCACAGAGATTTTTTTCTACCCTGGCTGGCTTTGAACTGTGATCCTCAGATCTCAGCCTCCTAAGGAGCTAGGATTGTAGACATGAGCCACGGTAGCCTGCTATTGTTACCTTCATACCATTGTGATACTTCATTTCAAATACTTTTGTACAACTTTTAACTTAGGTACTTCTCAGAGCCTTTTCCTCAGTCCTTTTCTTTTCTTTTTTTTTTTTTTTTTTTGTCAGTTGTGGGGCTTGAACTCTGGGCCTGGGCGCTATCCCTCAACAATTCAGCTCAAGGCCAGAGCTCTACTGTTTGAGCCACAGTACCACTTCCAGTTTTCTAGTGCTTAATTGGAGATAAGAGTCCCATGGAATTTTCTGCCCAGGCTGGCTTTGAACCGTGATCCTCAGATCTCAGCTTCCTCAGTGGCTAGGATTACAGGCGTGAGCCACCTGCTCCCAGCTCCTCAGTCCTTTTCTTAATCTGTATATACATATTCTTTAGACAAGTTCAACAAATGTAGTGTGGCTGCCATCTACAAGGTCGTATAGAATACCATACTTCTTTTTTTTTTTTTTTTTTTTTTGGGGTCTGGTCATGGGCCTGAACTCTGGGCCTGGGCGCTGTCCCTCAGCTCTTCAGCTCAAGGCTAGTGCTCTACCACTTGAGCCACAACGCCACTTCTGGCTTTTTTCCTTTTTGCTTATGTGGTGCTGGGGAATTGAACCCAGGGCTTCATGCATGCAAGGCAAGCGCTCTACCACTGAGCCACCTTCCCAGCCTGTAGAATACCATACTTCTTTTTTCTTCTTTCGTTTTATCTTTGTGCTGGAACTCAGGGCCTTGCACTCTCACTTAGCTTTTCACTCAAAGCTGGGGCTACCACTTGAGCTATACCTCTATTTCCAGCTTTTTGCTGGTTAACTGGAGATATCATGACTTTCTTGCTCAGGCTAGCTTTTGTTTTGTTTTATTTTGGGTCCGGTCATGGGCCTGAACTCTGAGCCTGGGCGCTGCCCCTCAGCTCTTCAGCTCAAGGCTAGCGCTCTACCACTTGAGCCACAGCACCACTTCTGGCTTTTTTTTTGCTTATATGGTGCTGAGGAATCGAACCCAGGGCCTCAAGCATGCAAGGCAAGTGCTTTACCACTGAGCCACCTTTCCAGCCCTCAGGCTAGCTTTGAACTTTGATCCTCAGATCTCAGCCTCCTGAGTAGCTAGGATTACAAGCATGAGCCCCAAGTGCCTCGCCATAACTCTGCGTTTCTATTTCCATTTTAGACCTGTCTTGTGAACTCCAGTCAAGCATATTCAGGTGTCTAATGAATGCCATCACTTGGATATTCTACCAACACCTCAAACTCACCTTACCCAAGAACTGACTTCTCCCTAAAAATCCTTTTTGCCCAAATTAGGAATCTAAAAGTCATATTCACCATGCTACTTCCCCCACAGCCAAGCAGCCACCAACTGCAGTTCTTTGTAGCCAAGTACCTAAGGAACTCACATTCTCTTCTCCTTTTCAGCTGCTGATCCAAGCTTTTGGCCACTGTATTGCTTTCCCATCACTGAAACAAATTCCTAACTGGCCTCCCTCAATTCTTAATCCATTTTCTCTATTCTAATGTCTGATCATTAGCCCCTCCTACTTAACACCCTAGAAAGACTCTCCACCTTCCTCATGATAAATTGAAGCTCTGGTGCTCATGCAAAATCTACCAAGATGTTCAAAATGGGACATGGTACTAAGCATTTCTCTGGCTCACAACTGTAATCCTAGCTACTTATGAGGCTGAGATCTGAGGTTTGAAGCCAGCCTGGGCAGACAAATCTGTGAGACTCTCATCTCCAATTAACCATCAAAATGCCAGAAGTGGACATAGGCTCAAGTGATAGAGCGAGAGCTTTAAAGCAAAAAGCCAAGTAAGGCCGGGCGCTGGTGGCTCACGCCTGTAATCCTAGCTACTCAGGAGGCTGAGATCTGAGGATCGCGGTTCAAAGCCAGCCCGGGCAGGAGAGACCGTGAGACTCCTATCTCCAATAAACCACCAGAAAACCGGAAGCGGCGCTGTAGCTCAAGTGGTAGAGCGCTCGCCTTGAGCTGAAGAGCTGAGGGACAGCGCCCAGGCCCAGAGTTCAAGCCCCACGACCGACAAAAAAAAAGCCAAGTAAGAGAAACCCTGAGTTCAAGCCCCAATGAAGGTATGTATACACACACACACACACACACACACACACACACACACACACACACACACACACACACACACACACACACACACACACACACACACACACACACACACACACACACACACACACACACACACACACACACACACACACACACACCTGTCCTGTAACTGTAACTCCTCTGTGCATCACCTTTATAATAATTAAACAAACAAAAAAACAATTCTCTGCAAGTTGGTCTGCTCTTTGGCCAGAAGATGTTTTGTGTAATTCTGACATTGCCATTGCCACTCACCCCTACTATGTTTTCTTTTGCTTTTTCATGTTAGTTCTGGAATGATCTGTCCCTTCCTCTTTCCCTCTCTCCCTCCCTCCCTTCCTTTCTTTCCTTCTTTTTTCTTGTGTTGGTCTTGGGGCTTGAACTCAGGGCCTGGGTACTGTCTGAACTTTTTTCTCCAAAGCTAGTACTCTAACACTTTAGCCACAGATCCACTTCAGATGTTAACAGGAGATGAGTCTCGTAGACTTTCCTGCCCAGGCTGGCTTTGAACCTCAATCCTCACATCTCAGCCTCTGGGTAGTTAGGAACCACTGGTGTACTTGGTTTCTTTCTTTTTTCTTTTCTTTTCTTTCTTTTTTTTTTTTTTTTTTTTTTGGGTTAGTTGTGGGGCCTGAACTCTGGGCCTGGGTGCTGTCCCTCAGCTCTTCAACTCAAAGCTAGCACTCTATCACTTGAGCCACAGTGCCACTTCCAGCTTTTTCTGTTTATGTGGTGGTGAGGAATTGAACCCAGGGCCTCATGCATGTGAGGCAAGTGCTATTACCACTGAGCCACCTTCCCAGCCCTCGGCTTCTTTTTTATTTGGGCAGTACTGTGGTCTGAAGTCAGACCTTGCTCTCACTAGGTAGGCCATTTATCATTTGAGCAGCACATCTTAAACCACCCCCCACTTTTTCAGGTAGGGCTCCCCTACCCAGTCCTGAGTCTTGATCTCAGGGTCTGGGCACTGTCCCTGAGCTTCTTTTGCTCAATGCTAGTACTCTACCACTTAAGCCACAGTGCCATTTCTGGCTTTTTCTGTTTATGTGGTACTGAGGAATCAAACCCAGGGCTTCATGTATGCTAGCCAAGCACTCTACCACTATGCCACATCCCCAGCCCTCAGCCCTCAGATAGGGCTTTTTGTCTCTGATAGGTTTTGGGACTGGGATACCTTCTACATATACCTCCTGCATAGCTGGGATTACAGGTGTGAACTAAAGTACCTAACTCACTTTCCCTTCCTGAAGTGTCTCCTTTTCACTTCTTCTTCTTCTTCTTCTTTTTTTTTTTGGGGGGGGGAGTCCAGTTGAGTTGTGGGGCCTGAACTCTGGGCCTGGGCGCTGTCCCTCAGCTCTTCAGCTCAAGGCTAGCGCTCTACCACTTGAGCCACAGCGCCACTTCTGGCTTTTTTCTTTTTGCTTATGTGGTGCTGAGGAATCGAACCCAGGGCCTCATGCATGCAAGGTAAGCACTCTACCACTGAGCCACCTTCCCAGCTCCTCCTTTTCACTTCTTACTAACACAAATCTTTGAAGGTCCGGCTGATGCACATTGCCATAAATAACCCTGCTTGGAGATTCTGTTTCCCAAACCATTATTCTTCGGTAGTATAGTATTTATCCTCCGCACAAGATTAGTGGTGGTTCATGCATGGCTTCTCCCTCTCAACCATTAGGAATTATAGACGTTAGGGCCAAACGTTCGATCCTCACTAGAACTTAGTTCGGACTCGAGCACATAACAGGTGCTCAGTAAATACTTGTTAAATGCATGGATAAATGCAAGAAAACTGTACTCCTTAGCCCCTTGGTGTCCCTCACCGACAGCACATTCTTTAGGTCATTAACTGAAGATCGCTTCCAACCTACCCCAGACAATCAGAACAGGCCTCGACCCCACCTAGTTGAAGGATGGGTCGGCGCGAGCTTCCTAGTCGGTTTAACACGGTTTTCTACTCCAGGCCTCTAAGCGGTGGCTGAAAGAAGAGGGTAGTAGAGGTAGTTGGCCGCTGAAAGTCCGAGAGCACTCTCTTCTGCCCAGTAGGGTAAAAAGTAGCTTAGACAACAGACCCTCCTAACTCCCCGAATACAACTCCCCAACACTCTTACCTTCACGGGAGGGGTGGGAACTCCCTCTGACCGGCATTCCCGGTGACCAATAGATGACCCGATTCAAGAGTTCTAGCCAATAGCTGCGGACCAGAGGTCAGTGGAAAGGCGGGACATGGTTGCTAGGGAAAGGCTAGCGGGAGGGGGGTGGGTGGGAGGTGGGGGCGGGGCGCGACGGGAGGCTCCAAAGGACTCCTTGGTTGCTAGGAAGGGAGGTCACAGAGCGCGGCACGGGGATTGGGCATCGTCGGGAGGGGGTGGGGTCTGGGCGGTGCCCACCGGCGCCCGGGCGAGGAGTGGGCACGCGAGCTGGAGTTCCGGCAGTAGGCCCCATCTGAGTGCCGGCACCTTCACCATGGCGTCGGTGGAGCTGGATTACACCATCGAGATCCCGGATCAGCCCTGCTGGAGCCAGAGTATGGAACAAGGGTGGGGTCCAGTCGTGGGGAGGTGACCTGAGTCTGCGGGTCCGGAGCGCACCTGAGGCCCCGCCCCTTCGCGGCCCGCCCCCTCGCGGCCCGTCCCCCTGTGGGGGCTTGATGGTCTCAGACTTGGCGGGTCGCCGAGAGCCCCGCCCTCCGCGAGCCCCGCCCCAGCTCGTGGGTCCTTCCCAGCCCCGCCCCGCCCCGCCCGGCCTGGAGTCGGCCCGCTCCAGCTAGTCCAGTGTTCTCAGGCCCAGCCCTAGTTTCTTAAGTAGCTGGGGGCCGCCTTGAGGCCCCGTCTGGTTCTTTTGTTTGGGATCAGGCTTCCCACCCGCAGACCCGCGTCGCCAGTGGTGGCTGGGGGTTACACCCATTATTTTCGCCGAAGGAAACAGTTCCTCAGGGAGTCTGAATCCATCATCTCCCACGCTTCCACAGAACGCTGTGGAAATCCTAAATCCTCCCTTTAGTAATGAGATAGCCTTTGAAAAACTGACCACTGTGAACTTGAGTTTCTGCCTCTGCAAATCCAGGGTAACAGTAGAAAGCTTCCCTGAAGGAATGTTGGTTGCACAACTGAGATTATTTATGTAAAGGAGCCCGCACAGGGCCTGACGCCGAGGGAACTGAATTATTGGCATTTAGGCGAGTGCTTTACCACTCGAGCCACGCCTCCAGCCTTTTAATTGGCATTAAGGATTAACATTGTTCCTCTTCCCCCCAATAATATTGAAGGTAAATGTGTGGGAGGCTGCACTTTAAAGCAGATCTATGTCCCAACTTACCCCTGAAGGGTAAGGGTAAGTTGGGAGGTCCAGAGGAAGGCTGGTCTGCTGGAAATCATAGTAGAGCAATGTTGGAGCACGGGTCAGCCTGAGCCCAGCATGTCTGTCTCCTGCGTTACTCCAGCGTCCAATGCACACCACCAATCTCATGGCCCAACAACTTAGCTTCTTATTTTGTTCTTACATTGCAGTGACCTTCACCATGAACTTGATCGTATCTTTACTTTTCATGAAATCCTGTATCTACTTACTGAAATCAAGTCCAGATTCCTTAGCATGACATTCAGTTTATTATTTATTTTGTCCTGGTATGAGACTTTAACTCAGGACCTGGATGCTGTACCTTTAGCTTATTTGCTCAAGACTAGCCCTCTACCACTTGGGCCATTTCTGGCTTTTTCTGGATATGTGTTTCTGAGGAATTGAACCCAGGGCGTCATGCAAAGCACTCTACCACTAAACCACATTCCCAGCCTGCTTCTGCGCTGTCCCCTATCTGAAATGTCCTTTCCCCTTATTTGCTTAGCCCGGCATGTAAATTGTACCTCAGATGCTGCTTTTCCAGGAGAATCTTTTTTTGTTGTTCGTGAGGTTTGAACTCTTGGCCTGAGCACTGTCCTTCAGCTCTTCAGCTCAAGGCAAGCTCTCTAGCACTTGAGCCACAGCACCACTTCCAGTTTTCTGGTGGTTTATTGGAGATGAGAGTTTCACAGACTTTGCTGCCCAGGTCCAGGAGAATCTTTCTAGACGTTTATAGTAGCACTGTATGTTCTTTGGTTAAAATCTAGGAGGGCCGGGTGCTGGTGGCTCATGCCTGTAATCCTGTCTACTCATGAGGCTGAGATCTGAGGGTCGGGGTTCAAAGCCAGCCTAGGCAGGAAAGTCCGTGAAACTCTTATCTCCAATAAACCACCAGAAAACCGGAAGTGACGCTGGTAGAGTGCTCGCCTTGAGCTGAAGAGCTGAGGGTGCTCAGGCCGAGTTCAAGCCCCATGACTACCAAAAAAAAAAAAAAAAAAAAAAATCTAGGAAGAGAGGTATAGTATGCCTGAGCTCCCCTAAAACAGATACTTCTGACGGGTTGCTTTTCCCTACACCTGTATCTGTTGGCTTAGGGCTCTTGGGCCTACAGTTACAAAAGTCTTGACATCTGCATGAGATGAAGTCTCATAGAATGCCATCAGCTGCACAGGTCTGGAGCTACCTTCTGTAGGGACAAAAGGGCACAAACTCTGCTAAAGTGGGCAGCCAGGCCAGGCACTGGTGCTTCATGCCTATAGTCCTAGCTACTCAGGAGGTTGAGATCTGCGGATCAAGGTTCAAAGCCAGCCCATACAGGAAAGTCCAAGAAACTATCTCTTCAATTAACCATCAAAAAGCTGGAAGTGGAGCTGTGGCACACGTGGTAGAGCACTAGCCTTCAGCAAAAAAGCTCAGGGACAGTGCTCAGGCCCTGAATTCAAGCCCCAGGACATTCTCTGTCTGTCTCTGTCTGTCTGTCTGTCTCTCTGTCTCTGTCACACACATACGGACAACCGGAGGGTCTTGGTTCAAATTTTTGCTCTTAAATAACTCTATGGCTTTGGGCAAGTTATTGAACCTTACTGAGCCTCAGATTCTTCCACTGGCAAATAGGAATAACGGTGATGTCCATTTCCCAGGATTGGGAGGGTTAACAAGTGGTGGGTGGAGTGAGTGTGCTTGGGAAGGAGCAGGTCCTGTGTACACCATTTCTTTCCCTGGGAAGGTCTTTCCACCAGAGGATGTTTCCTCCCAAATACCCCAGCCTTTTGGAGGCTGCTGGGCTTGTTAGAAAGCACTTCCCCGTTCTTGAACCACAGTGAGCCTTCCTGTCAGTTCTACTTTCCGCTTAGCATTAGCTGTGGCTTGGCCTTGGGTTAGTTGCTGCTGTCTCAGAAATGATGCAGGCACAGACATCCTTCAGGGAGCTGTGGTTTGGGGGAGTAAGGGCTTATAAGCAGGTGGTTTCAAAAACCATGTGGATTATTATGGTAGGCTCAACACAGAACAAATACTTCCTCTTCCTTTTTTTAAGAAACATTTTAATGCTTTCAGTGAATCTCCCTTTTCCAAGAGAAATACCTCCAAGGCCTTCAGTCATTCCTCTGAGTTGTGTTGCCTGCAGACAGACCTTGGTTTATGATTTTCCTTCTTAGAGGGGCATGCTCAGTGCTGGCCTGGGCATCGAAAAGTGGTTCATAAGAATGTGGGACCCTGGACTTCTCTGAATTCATTTGTTTCCCCTTTGCAGAGAGTTCCCCAAGGCCATGACTGAACAGGAGAGATGTTTTGTTTATTTGTTTTATTTTTTAAAGGGGGAGGTCTCAGACATATAGCTCTTTTGCAGTTAATGTCTAAGGTGTGCAGCATGGTCATATTTGATTTGTAGAATTGCTTCCCTCCTGTATTTGGAATCAAAATCACAGAGCCAGCTCTGCTGTGAGGTGAGTGGCAATGCTGGCACATCAGTTTGCTGGAAGGCAGCTTCAGGCTTGGGTTGGGCAGAGCCCTGGGCTTTGTGGACCAGGCTGGGCAGTGAGACTTCTCCTCTTAGGAACCCTACCAACCAGTATGTGGCTGCCAGTGCTGAACATAGCCTACTAGCACCTTTGACTTGGAGTCTGCCCTTCCCCTGGTTTTCTTGGGCCAGTGATTCCTTGTTCACCTAATCCTCAGTCCTCTTTCATTTCTTTGCTGGGGGAGGGATTGTCTCTTAGATATCCCACAGCTCTGTGGTATCCTATTGTTGCATTCCTTTGTCAGTCAAAGCTAATTTGACATCTGACTGTGCTGTGCTAGTCTTCCTCCCATCCAGAGAATGATCACCTAAGTACCACCCACATTTTTCTGTAGGTTTGGGAATGGTGCCTTTCTAGATGTGTGTGTGTGTGTGTGTGTGTGTGTGTGTGTGTATGCCTGTCAGTACTGGGACTTAAACTCAGGGCGTGTGTGTGTGTGTGTGTGTGTGTGTGTGTGTGTGTGTGTGTGTGTGTGTGTGTGTGTGTGTGTGTGTGTGTGTGTGTGTGTGTGTGTGTGTGTGTGTGTGTGTGTGTGTGTGTGTGTGTGTGTGTGTGTGTATGCCTGTCAGTACTGGGACTTAAACTCAGGGTGTGGGTGCTGTCCCTTAACTTTTTTCACTCAAGTCTGGTGCTCTACCACTTGAGTCACAGGTCCACTTCTGGCATTTTTTTGGTGCTAAATTAGAGATAAGATTCTTAGAATTTCCTGCCCGGGTTGGCTTTGAACCATGATGTAGCCATCCTGTTGTCTTAACATAGCTTTCACTGGGGCCAGGAAGGTAGTACTGAGGTCTGGACCACCCCAGGGGCTAGGGTGAGGGATGGAGCTTCGGGAAAACTGACAGATTCTTGGTGAGCAGCTAAAGTACAAAAGTAAGGTCTTTGAGGAAGTTGCTGGAGAGAGCAGGGTTCTGGTAGGAGGCTGTGGTATGCTTTGAGTAGAGGGGATTGAGTCAAAAACTTTTAAGATCTGCTGGGTGCTGGCTCCTTAGCTGCTCTAATCTTAGCTGCTCTGGAGGCTGAGATCTGAGGATCCCAGTTCAAAGCCAGCCCAGGCAGACAAATCTTAGACTCTTATCTCTAATTAACCAGCAAAAAACCATAAGTAAAGGTGTGGCTCAAGTGTGTAAAGTGCCAGCCTTGACGAAAAAGCTAAGCAAGAGTGCAAGGCCCTGAGTTCAAGTCCTAGTACTGGCAGAAAACAACAACAATAACAACAAAACCCTTTAAGATCTGGTTTAATCATTTAATTTCAGCACTCGGAAGGCTGAGAGGATGGAGGATCTCAAGCTAGAGGTCAAGTTGGGCTAAAAGTAAGACCGTTTCTCCACAAAATAAAACAAATCAAAAGGCCTGAGGTGTGGCTGAATGGCACTTACCTAGAGTGCATTTAGCCCTGATTTTTTTCTTCCAGCACTACAAAAAAAATCAACAAAAGAAAAATCTTAAAAGCAACACTAAGCAGACCTCAAAGCCCCAGGAGGGAGGAAAATGAGTGAACACTTGGTCCTAGCCTTGTTTGTGGGATTTCAAATGATGTGGTCACTACCATCATTGAAAAGAGTTACATTTATTTGCATCTTCCTGTCTTTCACCCCTGAATGGAACCCTTTTTTTTTGTTGGTCGTGGGGCTTGAACTCTGGGCCTGGGCATGGTTCCTCAGCTCTTCAGCTCAAGGCGAGCGCTCTACCACTTGAGCCACAGCGCCACTTCCGGTTTTCTGGTGGTTTATTGTTTCACGGACTTTCCTGCCCGGGCTGGCTTTGAACCGAGATCCTCAGATCTCAGCCTCCTAAGTAGCTAGGATTACAGGCATGAGCCACCGACACCTGGCTGGAACCCTTTCTAAGTGCTTACTCTCTGCCAGGTGCTTTGTTAGGCACTGATTTGAGGTCCAGATCTGACACATCATTTGCCAGCCCTCTTTTATTCTCTCATGTTGACCCTGTCGACACCCTACCCACAATCCAACCTGCCAGGAGTTCCTTTCATTAGCTTATTGGTCCTCACCCCTACCTTGTGAGGTGAGAGGACTTTTTTTTGTCGTCGTTTGTTGTGGGGCTTGAACTCTGGGCCTCGGTGCTGTTCCTCAGCTCTTCAGCTCAAGCACTTTATCACTTGAGCCACAGCGCCACTTCCAATTTTCTGGTGGTTTATTGGAGATAAGAGTCTCCTGGACTTTGCTGCCCATGCTGACTTTGAACCTTGATCCTTAGATCTTGCCCTTAGTACGTAGGATTACAATCATGAGCCACCAGCGCCCAGCAAGAGCATTCTTAAGCCTGTTTTACAGGTGAGGAGCAGGTGCCAGGTGAGAGGTGATATTTCTTGACCAAAGTTCTTCCAGATTTCAGCTGGAGAGCCTTCCTCAGCCTGTATTTGCAAAGATTTCAGTGGCCATTAGAAAAGGGCTGTCCTGATACAATGGCATTTCTAGGAAACAGGCACAAAGAAAGGGGGTGTCTATTAAAGTATTTTTATTACAGCCCCAAATTGGAAATAACATCATGTTCAATAATAGGAGACTGGTCACCATAAATTACAAAACATTCTGTAGCTGCTCTGTAGCCACTAAAAATAATGCTGTAGACATATATAAACTGACAGGGAAAGACATTTGCAATATATTGCTAAACGGAAGAAAGCAGATTACAAACAGTATGATTCCAATTTTATTAGGTATTCATTGTCTCCTTTTTTTTTTTTTACAGTGAGCATGCATTGCTTGCAAAGTAATAATAATTTTGATTTATTGAACTCTTTGTGCTGGAACATTGCTAAGCCTGCTATAGTCAGGATCTTATTGAAGTGTTTAAGATTATCCCCATTTCACAGATAAAGAAATTGAAACAAAGAACCTCCTCAAGGGCTGTTTATAGTCCAAGTGACAGAGCTAGAAATTTGAACCCTGGTATGATTTTGTACAATATGTACTGGTGGTGGGCTCTCAATTCTGTGTTGGTTTTTAAAAAGTAAATTGAAGATGGTGAGGGCTGGGAATGTGGCTTAGTGGTAGAGTAGTAGAGTGCTTGCCTTGCATGCGTGAAGCCCTGGGTTCATTCCTCAGTATTACATAAACAGAAAAGCTGGAAGTGGCACTGTGGCTCAAGTGGTAGAGTGCTAGCCTTGAGCAAAAAAGCTCAGGGACAGTACCCAGGCCCTGAGTTCAAGCCTCAGGACTAGTTAAAAAAGTAAATAAAATCAGCCGGGTGCTGGGTGGCTCACGCCTGTAATTCTAGCTACTCAGGAGTCTGAGTCTGAGGATCAGGGTTCAAAGCCAGCCTGGGCAGGAAAGTCTGTGAGACTCTGATCTCCAATAAACCACCAGAAAACCGGAAGTGGTGCTGTAGCTCAAGTGATAGAGCACTAGCCTTGAGCTGAAGAGCTGAGGGACAGCGCTCAGGCCCAGAGTTCAAGCCCAGCGCTCAGGCCCAGAGTTCAAGCCCCACGACCAACCAAAAAAAAAAAAAAAAAAAAAGTAAATAAAATACAGAAGTAATGAGATGTTACAAAAATATTTCTGGGGAGTAGAGACAGTAGGGGATCTTTTGGTCAGTTGTGTTAAAAAAAAAAGTAGGAGGTTCTTTGTGTTTTGATTCTGGCTTACCAGTAATTAACACACATGTTGTACCACAAACCCATTTTTCTTATCAGCCCTCTCCTTTGTCTTCCCTCTAGGTCCCTGGGATACACATAATCTCATTTATGCCTGAGTTTATGGCTTGCACTGTTGCACAACATACATATATATTTGTAATCCTTGTATTTGTAGAAAAATTGTGGATGACAGGGAACCTGGAAGATTGAATTGCCAGTGTGGAAAAGAATACTTAGGCATTGCCAAGGGGCTTCTTGTGGTCCTTGACCTCTTACTTCTTTACTGCTTTGATGGGACCACCTCCACTATTGTTGCTGTTTCCAAGTATCATTTTATTTATTTATTTTATTTATTTATTTATTTTTGGTCGGTCGTGGGGCTTGAACTCTGGGCTTGGGCGCTGTCCCTCCGCTCTTCAGCTCAAGGCGAGCGCTCTAACACTTGAGCTACAGCGCCACTTCCGGTTTTCTGGTGGTTTATTGGAGATAGGAGTCTCACGGTCTCTCCTGCCCGGGCTGGCTTTGAACCGCGATCCTCAGATCTCAGCCTCCTGAGTAGCTAGGATTACAGGCGTGAGCCACCAGCGCCCGGCTCCAAGTATCATTTTAACTCCCCTTGCCAAAGCCATAATATATTTTTTTAATATTGCTAGGAGTTGAACCCACGGCTTAACCATATCTAGGCAAGTGTTCTATGCTGAGGTACATTTCCAGCCACATATTGATCTTAGAAAATGGATTTAAAAAAAAAAAATCAAGGCTGGCTCTAGTAGCTCACACTTGTAATCCTAGCTACTCAGGAGGCCGAGATTTGAGGATTGCAGTTCAGAGCCAGTCCAGACAGACAAATCTGAGATGTATCTTCAATCTACCTGCAAAAAGCTGGAATAGAGATATGACTCAAGTGGTAGAGGGCCAGCATTGATTGAAATAATTGAACAAGAGTTTGAGGCCTTAGTTTAAAGCCTGGTGCTAGGCACATACTAGTACACACACAAACAAACACACACCAAAAAAAAATCAAGGAAAAAATTGCTTCTAGTCTAAGATAATTGTTGTTAATATTTGATTAACTTTTCTCTGCAGTAAATATGTGTATAGATGTGTATTTACAGAATATTCTTTTGATGATACCACTTTCCAACTTGTTTTTAACTTAAATGTGTTACTATTTTTAAAAAATTTGTGATAAATGCACACAATAGAATTTATCTTTTAAAATGTACAATTGTGCCCGGCGCCAGTGGCTCACGCCTGTAATCCTAGCTGCTCAGGAGGCTGAGATCTGAGGATCTCGGTTCAAAGCCAGCCTGGGCAGGAAAGTCCATGAGACTCTTATCTCCAATAAACCACCAGAAAACTGAAAGTGGTGCTGTGGCTCAAGTGGTAGAGCCCTTGCCTTGAGCTGAAGAGATGAGGGACAGCATCCAGGCCCAGAGTTCAAGCCCCATGACCGACCAAAAAAAAAAAAATACAATTGATTGGTTTTTATTATAATTATAGAATTGGGGATCATCACTGCTCTGTAATTCTGGAACATTTTTACCTTATCCGTATCAGCAGTCTCTTCCTGTTCTCTCTTCCCTCCTGCCCCTGGCAACCACAAGTCTGCTTCCCATCTTTGCATTTGCTTACCCTGGATATTTTATTTTATTTTTTATTTTTATTTTTTTTTTGGGTCTGGTCGTGGGGCCTGAACTCTGGGCCTGGGCGCTGTCCCTCAGCTCTTCAGCTCAAGGCTAGCGCTCTACTACTTGAGCCACAGCGCCACTTCCAGCTTTTTTCTTTTTGCTTATGTGGTGCTGAGGAATCGAACCCAGGGCCTCAGGCATGCAAGGCAAGCGCTCTACCACTGAACCAACTTCCCAGCCCCCCTGGATATTTTAAATAAGTGGAATCATACAATATGTGACCTTTGGACCTTACTTTTTCACTTAGCATGTTTTCAAGGTTTAGTTGAAAACAGTCCTATATTCCTTTTTATGACTATCCACTGTATGGATGTACCACATTTTTAAAATCCATTTCCACTGGAGGAGTGTTTCTTCTACCTTTAATTATTATGAACAATATTGCTCTGAAAATCTATGTACAAGTTTTTGTTTTTGTTTTTTGTTTTGCCAGTCCTGGGCCTTGAGCTCAGGACATGGACACTGCCCCTGAGTTTCTTTTGCTCAAGGCTAGCACTCTACCACTTGAGCCACAGCACCACTTCAGGCCTTTTCTGTTTGTGTGGTACTGAGGAATTGAACCCAGGGCTTCATGCATGCTAGATAAGCACTCTACCACTAAGCCATATTCCCAGCCCATGCGTATAGGGTTTGTGTGGACATGTTTTTAGTTCTCTTGGGTATATATCTGAGAGTGGAATAATTAGGTCATATAGTAACTTTGTGGTTTTAAAAATATTATTATAAAAGGCATGTACAAAAGGGTTACAGTTATATGTCAGGTAAAGAATACATTTCTAGCCAGGCGCTGGTGGCTCATGCCTGTAATCCTAGCTACTCAGGAGGCTGAGATCTGAGGATCGCGGTTCAAAGCCAGCCTGGGCAGGAGAGACCGTGAGACTCCTATCTCCAATAAACCACCAGAAAACCGGAAGTGGTGCTGTAGCTCAAGTGGTAGAGCGCTCGACTTGAGCTGAAGAGCTGAGGGACAGTGCCCAGGCCCAGAGTTCAAGCCCCACGACCAACAAAAAAAAAAAAAAAAAAAAAAAGAATATATTTCTTTTTGGACAGTGTCACCCCTTCTTTTGCTCTCTCCCAGTTTTTCCTTTGTGTTATTAAAATATATTGATTGTTACAATTTCACTGGAAAAATTTTATTTTGTAATACTAGAATTTAAACTTAGGGCCTTTTATAGCTCAGATTACCAATTTTTTTCTAAGACCTAACTTTGATCCTCCCATTTACACTTTCTTCATGTAGCTGGGATGATAGGCACATACCACCATACCCAGCTCTTTTATTGGTTGAGATGGGTCTCGTGGACCTGCCCAGTTGGCCTTGAATCTTGACCCTCACTGTTAGCCTCCTGAATGACTAGAATTACAAATATAAACTATTATACTCAGCTCAAACTTGTGATTTGAAAATATTTTCTCCATTTTATTGATTTTTTTCACTATTTTTGGATAATGGCCTTTGAAGTACAAAAGTTTTAAATTGTGTTGAAATTCCACTTTGTTCCTGTGTTTTTGGCATTACAGCTAAGGAATTATTGGCTTTTTTTTTGGGGGGGGAGTCCAGTTATGGGGCCTGTACTCTGGGCCTGGGCGCTGTCCCTCAGCTCTTCAGCTCAAGGCTAGCGAGCCACAGCGCCACTTCTGGCTTTTTTCTTTTTGCTTATGTGGTGCTGAGGAATTGAACCCAGGGCCTCATCCATGCAAGGCAGGCACTCTACCACTGAGCCACCTTCCCAGCCCCTTTTGGCTATTTTAAGATTACAAAGATTACATTTATGTCTATGATCTACTTAATTGATTATCGAATATTTCTATATCTGCCAGTATTTTTAATTTTTTTTTTTTTTTGTCGGTCATGCGGCTTGAACTCTGGGCCTGGGCACTGTCCCTCTGCTCCTTAGCTCAAGGCAAGGGGTCTACCACTTGAACCACAGCACCACTTCCGGTTTTTCTAGTGGTTTATTGAAGATCAGAGTCTCACGGACTTTCCTGCCTGGTCTGGCTTTGAACTCTGATCCTCAGATCTCAGCCTCCTGAGTAGCTAGAATTACAGGCGTGAGCCACTGGTGCCTGGCTCTTCTCTCTCTTTCTCTTCCTTTCTCTTCTGTCCTCCCTTCCTCCTGTCCCTCCCTTCCTCCTCCTTCTTTCTTCCTTCCTTCCTTCCTTCCTTCCTTCCTTCCTTCCTTCCTTCCTTTCTTTCTTTCTTTCTTTCTTTCTTTCTTTCTTTCTTTCTTTCTTTCTTTCTTTCTTTCTTTCTTTCTTTCTTTCTTTCTTTCTCTTTCTCTCTTTCCTTTTTGTGTGTCTGCTGGTCCTGGGTGCTGTCCTTGAGCTGCTGATGCTTCTTTTTTTTTTAAAAAAAAATTATTGTTATAAAGGTGATGTACAGAGTTCCTTAAGTCAGATAAAGAGTACGTTCCTTTTTTTTTTTTTTTTTGGGTCGGTTGTGGGCCTTGAACTCTGGGCCTCAAGCTCTTCAGCTCAAGGCGAACGCTCTACCACTTGAACCACAGAGCCACTGTTTTCTGGTGGCTTATTGGAGATAAGAGTCTCACAGACTTTCTTGCCCAGGCTGGCTTTGAGCCGAGATCCTCAGATCTCAGCCTCCTGAGTAGCTAGGATTACAGGCGTGAGCCACCGGCACCCGGCAAGAGTATGTTTCTTTTTGGATAATGTTACCCCTTCCCTTTCTCTCTCCGTTTTTCCCTCCCATCTCTACTCACAAGTTGTGTAGTTCATTTTCAACATAGTGTCTATCTGAGCTTCTTTTGTTCAAGGCTAGTGCTCTACCACTTGAGTCACAGCACTAGATGAGTCTCCATTAAACTTTCCTGCCCAAGCTGGCTTCAAACTTTCATCCTCAGATCTCAGTCTCCTGAGTAGCTAGGATTACAGGCATGAGCCATAGGCACCTGGCTCCTCCATTTCTTTCTTGAGATAATGTTGATATGTAGTCCAGACTGGCTTCCAGTTTAGAATCCTTTTGCCTTAACCTCCTGAGAGCTCAGAGTACAGGCATGCACTATCATGCCCAGCTTGTGACTCTGTCTTCCCCAAGTCATTTCCCTCCCCTCTCCTATTTATCTGCTCACTGCTCTTGTTTAGGCCTTCACCCCACCATTTTACATGATATAGAAGCCTTCTATCTGCTCCCACTAAGCCCTGTCAATACAGTGGAGACTTAACTTGGTGTGATGATTGGGGTTGGGGTGGAGAGAAGGTGTTGAGTAGGTCATCAGTGAGGGCTATTGGAAGTGGAGAGTAGGTTAACTCTGCAGGTAGAATGTGCATTAGCAAAGCATAAACACAGAGAGAGGCCCATCATCCTGAGCAAGAGAGTAACAGCAGTTTGTACAACAGGGTGGAGGAGTCAGAGTCCCCATGTGGCCATAAATCCCCATGGCTATAACAATTGCTTCATACTCTAGAAAGGGAACCAAAAGATTACCAGCTCTTCCTCCTTGGGTCCATCCTTCACAGAGTGCCATGGTGCCAGAATGCTGGCCACTGGGGATGCGGCACTAACTGAGACCCAGTTTCCTGCTTTCATGGAACCTAATCATTAGGGGAGAGAGACAGACATCAAATTCATAATTATGTAAGTCAGATTGGATCATGGCCACTTCTACATTTTAGAATCTTCACCTGTTCCTCATTGCTATGTAATAATTGCTGCTTCCTCAATGGATCAGACCTTAGTCCCATTCTTGGCAACTATTCTGCCCACTGTTCCTTTCCACTCCCAATATTCTACCCCTTCTGCAGGAGTGCTTGCCACATGCCAGATGAACTATAACATCTCCACGGCGCCCTGCCCTGTGCATGCTCTGTCTACCCAGCATGCTCTCTGATTGGACCTTCAAGGCCACAGTAGCAAACATGTTTTCCTTTGGAAAGACTTTTCATGGTCACAGTTTCTCCTGGCCACGTTTCCAAGATACCATGGGCTTTCTGTGATAATAGTACTTCATATATAGAGTCAGAGGGGGGGCAGTGTGGTTCTAGTAGGGAGGTCATGACAAGGCTCTGAGTTAGGAAGGGGCATGGAGCCCAAGGCACTGGGAAGAGCATGTGTTAGGGGAGGGGAGATGCCTATCAGTAAGGAGGAACACCTTGGAGTATAGGAGCAGTTTCCAGTGCCTGGCTGGAGAGCTGACGAACCAGTTGTTCCCTTTAAGAACATCAGGGAAAGTAAAGCGCTGGTGGCTCATGCTTGTAATCCTAGCCATGTCTGAGGCTGAGATCTGAAGCCATAGTCTGAAGCTAGCTGGGCAGAAAAGTCCCAGAGAAATTTTATTTCCAGGCTAGGCATCGGTGGCTCACACCTATAATCCTAGCTACTCAGGAGGTTGAGATCTGAGGATCTTAGTTCAAAGCCAGCCTCAGAAGGAAAGTCTGTGAGACTTTTATCTCCAATAAACTACTAGAAAAATCTGGAAGTGGTCCTGTGGCTCAAAGTAGTAAAGCACTGGCCTTGAGCACAAAAGCTCAGGGACAGCTCCTAGGCCCTGATTCAAGAACCAGGACTGCATTCAACAACAACAACAACAAAGAAGTCTTTTTTTTTTTTTTGTCGGTCATGGGGTTAGAACTCTGGGCTTGGGTGCTATCCCTCAGCTCTTCAGTTCAAGTCGAGCACTCTACCACTTGAGCCATAGCGCCACTTCCGGTTTTCTAGTGGTTTATTGGAGATAAGAGTCTCATGGACTTTCCTGCCCAGGCTGGCTTTGAACCCTGATCCTCAGATCTCAGCCTCCTGAGTAGCTAGGATTATAGGCGCCCAGCCACAAAGAAGTCTTATTTCTAGTTAACCAGCAAAAAGCCAAAAGTGGAGCTGTGGCTCAAATGGAAGAATGCTACCTTGAGCAAAATAGCTAAGGGACAGAGCCCAGGTCTTGAGTTCTAGTATGGGCATAAAAAAACAACACCAATGTACATCAGGGAGAGGCAATCCCTTCTCAGGCAGCTGCAGGGAGAGGTAATCAGGGAAGGGGTCAGAAATCCACTAGCTCAACCTCAGAGTCAACCAGGTCCAAACAGTAGCAGTTGATTATTATCCAGAAGGTCGCTAAGGCCTGGGTTTCACTGAGGACAAGATGAAGCCCAGAGGTGGGGGTGGGGAGAAATGGGGGAGCTATTTGGAGCCACCTGAGTCAGATCAGGAACCCAGGTGAGCCTCAGTGAAGGCTGGGAGTTGTGCAGAGACACTGGCAGCTTCTGCTCCAGGCTGAGTTGCCACGGGTCTAAAAGCCCTGTGGGTGCAGGCAGTTAATCTCCGAAGGCCAGAGTGCCCCCCCCTCCCCCCGCCACTAGAGAGCAGGAACATTGAACTTTTCAATCACATTAATTTCCACAGGAAATTGTTGTCTTCCTTTTGTCCAAAGGTTAGTGATTTATATTTACCATCCTCTTAACTAGCCTTGAAATTTACTGTTGCCAGGTCACCACCAGCATCCATAAATTGCAGGGTGGCAGCGGAGCATAGCCAAGTGGCTTGGTCCTTGGAAGGGTCCACAGCAGTCTTTTGAGAGGGCAGCTGTGGAGCTACAGACAGTCCTTGTGCAGATGTCTCCACTCACTTCACAGGGGAACTGTGAGAGAGGGGTCTATTGGACAAGACTCCAGGAGACTTCTGCAGAAGCTGCTGCTGTGGAAGCGGCCGGCACGCGCCTCTTGTGCTTCCTGCTACGGCCTGGGCAGCAGCACTAAAGGTGCTCAAGGAGCCAAGAGTGGGGTGCAGGCCCAGATCCCCAGCTCTGCACTTTCTATGGGACCACAGGCGAGTCCCTTAACCACACTGCCTCAGTTTCCTCATCTGTGTCAATGTTGTCAAAAGTGGTTGGTAAACATAGGTTGTGTTGTTCACTGGCAGAACAGGTTAGCTAGTTGGCTTCATGTCTCTGCTTATACTTTACCTAGGTCTCCGTGTGTGTGTGTGTGTGTGTGTGTGTGTGTGTGTGTGTGTGTGTGTGTGTGTGTGTGTATGTGTTTGCGCATGTGCGTGCATGTGCGTGCGTGCATGCGTGTGTGCGTGCAAGCTAGTCCTGGGGCTTGAACTCAGGGCAGGATGTTGTCCCTGAGCTTTTGTGCTCAAGGCTAGCACTCTACCACTTGAGCCACAGCTTCACTTACTGCTTTTTTTTTTTGTATTTAATCAGAGATGATTTAATCAGGATTTTCCTGATTGGGCTGGCTTCTAACTGTGATCCTCAGATTCCAGCCTCTTGAGTAGCTGGGATTATAGGCATGAGCTACTGGTGCCTGACTCCAGTTCTTCTTTTATATTTTTCTGTCTGCTCAATCTTTTTCTGTAAAGGGCCAATAATACTTGAGGTTGTGTGAGTTCTATGATCTCTTTTGTAGCTACTCAGCTCTGTTATGTTAGTCAGAAAGTAGTTATAGATAATGGATAAGTTGGAAGGGTGTGGTTATGTGCTAATAAAATGTTACTTTTGTTTTTCTTTTTGTGGTGGTAGGGATTGAACCCACTGCCCCATTCATGCTAGGCAGGCACTCTACCAATAAAACTTTATTGGTGGACACAAAAACTTCAATTTCAGTTGGGTGCTGGTGGCTCATGCCTGTAATCCTAGCTAGCTACTCAGGATCCTCACGATCTGAGGATCATGCATTGAAGCCAGTCCATGAGCAACCAAGTCTGTGAGGTTCTTATCTCCAAATAACTTCCAAAAAGCTGGAAGTGGCATTACGGCTTAAGTTGTAGAGTACAATCCTTGAAGAAAAAAGCTCAGGGACAATGCCCAGGGCATGAGTTCAAGCTCCAGGATCAGTATAAAAAGCAAAACAAAACCTTTGTTTTTATGTCTCATCAATCTTCTGATTTTTTTTTTTTTTTGGGGGGTCTGGCATGAACTCTGGGCCTGGGTGCTGTCCCTCAGCTCTTCAGCTCAAGGCTAGCGCTCTACCACTTGAGCCAAAGCGCCACTTCCAGCTTTTTTCTTATGTGGTGCTGAGGAATCGAACCCAGGGCCTCAGGCATGCAAGGCAAGCGCTCTACCACTGAGCCACCTTCCCAGCCCCTTCGGCTTTTTTTTTCTGCTTATGTGGTGCTGAGGAATCGAACCCAGCGCCTCATGCATGCAAGGCAAGCGTTCTACCACTGAGCCACCTTCTCAGCCTCTCTTCTGAATTTTTTTTGGAAACAAGTCTCTCATGTAGTCCAGGTGGTCTTTTTTTTTTTTGGTCGGTTGTGGGGCTTGAACTCTGAGAGTCAACGCTGTCCCTCAGCTCTTCAGCTCAAGACTAGTGCTCTACCGCATTAGCCACAGCACCACTTCCGGTTTTCTGGTGGTTTATTGGAGATAAGAGTCTCACGGAGCCGGGCGCTGGTGGCTCACGCCTGTAATCCTAGCTACTCAGGAGGCTGAGATCTGAGGATCACGGTTCAAAGCCAGCCCGGGCAGGAGAGACCGTGAGACTCCTATCTCCAATAAAACCACCAGAAAACCGGAAGTGGTGCTGTAGCTCAAGTGGTAGAGCGCTCGCCTTGAGCTGAAGAGCTAAGGGACAACGCCCAGGCCCAGAGTTCAAGCCCCACGACCGACAAAAAAAAAAAAAAAAGTCTCACGGATTTTCCTGCCTGGTCTGGCTTTGAACCCTGATCCTCAGATCTCAGCCTCCTGAGTAGCTAGGATTACAGGCGTGAGCCACTGGCATCTGGATCAGGTGGTCTTGAACTTGCAGTCTTGCCTCATATAGACATGTTCCACCACATCTGGATTGATTGATTTTTTGTTGTCGTGGGGCTTAAATGCTGGGCCTGGGCGCTTTCTCTCAGCTCTTCAGCTCAAGGCTAGAGCTCTACCACTTGAGCCACAGTGCCACTTCCAGTTTTCTGAGTGGTTTGTTGGAGATGAGAGTCTTACGGACTTTCCTGCCTAGGCTGGCTTTGAACCGAGATCCTCAGATCTCAGCCTCCTGAGTAGCTAGGATTACAGGCATGAGCCACTGGCATCTGGCTTGGATTGATTTTTTTTTTCTACATTTCACAATGTAGAAGCTGGGGTTTAGGATGTAGCCCAGTGGTATGGTGTTTGCTTAGCATGTATGAAGCAAGCCCTGTGTTCTAATTCCTGACACTAAAACAACAAAAATGAACCCATAGGCTATATAAAAACAGGCATGGTTCAAGGGATAGTGCACCAGTCTTTGAACAGAAAAACAAAATGGAGGCAGTGTTCCTGGTTCAGCTGATAGGTACAAGGTACTCCTGTAGTTTGTCCAGTGAGGTCTCAGTTCCTCCAGACAGATCTGCAGAGAAGCATTTGGATAGGAGCCACCGGGCAGGAGCCCTGTAAGTGGCCTGGAGTGTGGGAATGGCACCTGTTGGTTCCCTGATTGTAGCCACAGTGGCTCTGGATGGGCCAGAATCCCCATTCTACCTCCGGTGTTGACACTGCACATTTGTGTTTCAGAGGACAGTGCCAGCCAAGATGGGAAGAAGGGAGGAACTCGACAGCCTGTCGTGATTCTCTTAGGCTGGGGTGGCTGCAGGGACAAGAACCTCGCAAAGTACAGCGCCATCTACCACAAAAGGGTGAGTACTGCAGGCATATGGAGAGTCGGTGGCTTGTGGGGGCTGCCATTTGTGGGGACCTGCTATCTGTGAATGTTCTGTGGTCAACCCTAGGCCCCTGGCTGTCTCACACCTGGGCTTCAGTGAAAGCTGCCCACCGATGTGGCAGGCCTAGGAATGCTGTCAGGAGTGACTGCGAGGAAGATGAGAGAGTTACAGGGTCTTTGGCAGAATTAACTCTGCCCCCCTGTGCTGCCAGTGTAGACCTCATGTGACCCTCTGTAGTCTTCTGACCTTTCTTTCTCCCCAAGTCCCCCAGTGATCAGCCTTGTGCTCCCCGCTTGTGGAGTCAACCCAGACTTCCAGTCCAAACTAAACTGCCTCTCTGGGAGGCAGCCGCCGGGCTGGGCATGCTGGCATAGTTTATGGCCCCAGCACTCTCTCCCCTTCCCACCAGCTGGCCCCAGGCACCTTTCACATTCGCAGTCAGGGAGCCTCTTATAGCACAGTCCTGCTTCTCAGGCTGCTCCAAGAGTTTGAAGTAGAGGTTGTAGCAACTAGAGAGCACCCCTAGAGGACCTGGTTATATTTTGGAAGCCCTGAGTGGTTCCCCCCTCAGGCCAAATATCCCCAAAGCTGGGTTGGGCAGGTGTGTTAGTACAGACAGCCCAGCTCCCACCTGGAAGTCCTGGGCTGAGGAGTACACATCATCTGAAAAAACAGCCAGCTGATCCTAGGGGTGTGTGTGTGTGTGTGTGTGTGTGTATGTGTGTGTGTGTGTGTGTGTGTAAGAGATGCATAGGTTTGAGTGTGTGTGTGTGTGTGTGTGTGTGTGTGTGTGTAGAAGAGATGTGCATAGGTTTGAGTCTGAAGCCTTCCTCTCCAGGGGTTCAGTCCTAAATTCCATGTGCTGACTAGGCCTATTTGCCTGCCTTCTTCTTCTTTTATTTATTTACTATTCTTGGTGCCAGTTCTGAGGCTTGAACTCAGGTCCTGGGAGTTGTCTTTGAGCTTTTGGGCTTCAGGCTTGTGCTGTACCACTTGAGCCATAGCTCCACTTCCAGCCTTTTGCTAGTTAATTGGAGATAGGAGTCTCACGGACTTTCTTCCTTAGGCTGGCTTTGAACCAAGATCTTCAAATCTCAGCCTCTTGACTTGGAGGCAATTGTGGTAACCCAGGATAGAGGGGTGAGGGCCATGAGGCTGCGGTGCCAGTGGAGGGAAGGTGGTGGGTCCAGGAGGTTGTCAGGAGATAGAATGCTAGGTTAATGAGATGCAGAATGAGCATCACCTGGTGATGATGACCTCAAGGTGTATTGTTCTAGGCTTTTCCTATGCATGTCTTCTCTCTGCCTAAGTGTGACTTAGTGAGTGTACTGTCCCTAGCCTGCTTTTGTTCAGGTCTTGAGCTCCATCTTCTCATATTAATAAGTTTTCACTGAGTTTAGTTTCCAGCCTATGTCCAGAGGCTCAAATTGTACTCCAAGTGCCCTTCCTAGCCAAACTGGGATCCAGTCCAGAGTCACAACATTGCATCTACTTCCATCAAATTCTCTTGCTCCTTTAAGACCACATCTAGAACAGCACTTTTTCTTATGATTAAAAAAACAAAAAACAAAAAAACATTCCTAGCCAGGTGCTGTGGCTCACATCTGTAATCCTAGCTACTCAGGAGGCTGAGATCTGAGGATTGAGGTTCAAAGCCAGCCAGGACGGGAAAGCCCATGAGGCTCTTATCTCCAGTAAACCACCAGAAAACTGGACATGGCACTGTGGCTCAAGTGGTAGAAGGTTTGCCTTGAGAGCTGAAGAGCTGAGGGACAGTACCCAAGCCCAGAATTCAAGCCCCACTACCAAAAAAAAAAAAAAAAAAGGTTAAGGGACAGTGTTTAGGTCCTGAGTTCAAGCCCTAGTACTGGCACACACATACACAAAGTTCTTTTTTGTTATTATTGTTTTGGTTGGTTGTGGGGCTTGAACTCAGGGCATTGGCACTGTCCCCGAGTTATTTTTGCTCAAGATAAGTGCGCTACCACTTTGAGCCACAACTCCACTTCTAGTTTTCTGGTGTTTAATTGAAGGAAAATGTTTCACTGACTTTCCTGCCTGGCCTGGCTTTGAACTGTGATCCTTAGATCAGCCCTCCTAAGTAGCTAGGATTACAGGTGTGAGTCACCAGCTCTTGGCCACGAAGTTCTTTTTTTGTGACTTACTGAGGAGACTGGGCTGCACTGAGATAACTATCAGGAGAGTGCAGTGGAACCTGAGAGACCCCTATCAGTCAGGGGCTGTAGCTGGTGATTCTGGCTGTCTATCCCTGTGGGTGTTTCAAGAATTATACCCAGATAATTCTCTCCTAGTTATTACCATCATTTCTCATCACTGCTATTGGTTGAGAGTTTACTTTGTGCTAAGTGTTGTTTTAATCACTTTTAAGATACCTTGATATGTTGTCTGACTGGCCTTGAACTTGAGAGCCTCTTAAGTCTACCAAATCCTATGATTACAGGCACGGTCCCAGTTTCAGGCTTTAAGTACCATCCTGGACTGAGGGGGTGTGGCAAGCATAAAACAATGAGGCCAAAATTGGATTTGAATATACCTTCAACCCCTGGAAGGCACCATTACATGGTGCCCAGACTGAAGCAGGGCCTTCAGTATTGCTGGGCTTTGTGGGCCCTGTGGAAGTTGGTGTATTGAGCTCCTCTGATTTAGTTTATGCCCACCACTCTTGCCATGCCTGGACAGATACTTTGTTTATATATTTTTTTCTATTTAGTTTCTACCTCAACCTATGGCCAGGCAGGCTGGCTTTGGCTGCCTTTTCTAACTGGCCTAGGAGACCTCATTTAGAGGTTTTGTAATATACTTGGTGTAGGCAATGAGAGGTACAAAAGTCTAAAGGGAGTTTGGGCCCAAACTCAGAATTTTGAGGAACAATAGTATTGGTAGTATTTCGAATTTCAGGGTGAGTTTGAGAAGTGACCTTAGACCTGGGAACCAGGTTCTCTGAATGCAGGCAGTTACGGACTCTACTTTCAGGACCCAAGTAGGAAAGTGATATGGACCGGAGATGGAGGTGATGTGGACTTGGCTCAAAAGTGGCCTCTGGTGGTCAAGATTGGGACCTGCAGGCTTCCTCTCAAGGTGTCAGTCTCATGGGAAGTAGGAAGGGACAATGCAGAGCAGAGTAGCTCTCAGCAAGATGTAGCCAAGCAACAAGACCTTAAATGTGTGAGGTCTGGGGTGTGGGTGGTGGGGCGGGAACAAGAGTGAAGAGGCTACCTTCTGGGTAGCTCAGATGTCTCCAAAACAGGTCTTCAACTCCAGGCCTCAAAGACCATCTTGGGCTGAGAGGGTATGGCCCACATAAAGCACTGAATCCTAACTGGCCTTGAGTATACCTCCAACCCCTGCAAGATGTATGTAAATAGTGAGCTTGCATTCTGAACAAAATAGGGTCTTGAGCATGGCTGGTCTCGTTGGGTCTTGTGGTCTTGAGGTTGTTGGGCCCCTCTGACTTACCCTGTGTCCTTCACCTCCACTGCATCCTTGGGGACTGACCAAGCCTCTCTCCTCTCCCAGGGCTGCATCGTGATCCGATACACAGCCCCATGGCACATGGTCTTCTTCTCTGAGTCCTTGGGCATCCCTTCACTGCGCATGTTGGCCCAGAAGCTGCTTGAGCTCCTCTTTGATTATGAGATTGAGAGGGAGCCTCTGCTCTTCCATGTCTTCAGTAATGCTGGTGTTATGCTGTACCGCTACGTGCTCGAGCTCCTGCAGACTCATCGGCGCTTCTGCCACTTACGTGTGGTGGGCACCATCTTTGACAGTGGTCCTGGTGATAGCAACCTGGTAGGGGCCCTGAGGGCCCTGGCAGTCATCTTGGAGCACCGGCCCACCATATTGCGCCTGTTGCTCCTTGTGGCCTTTGCCCTAGTGGCAGTTCTGTTCCACATCCTACTTGCTCCACTCACTTCCCTCTTCCACACCCACTTCTATGACAGGCTACAGGACTCTGGTTCCTGCTGGCCTGAGCTCTACCTCTACTCAAAGGCTGATGAGGTAGTCCTGGCCAGGGATGTGGAACGCATGGTGGAGGCCCGCCTAGCCCACCAGGTCCGAGTGCGCTCTGTGGATTTTGTGTCATCTGCACATGTCAGCCACCTCCGTGAATACCCTAGTTACTACACAAGTCTGTGCATCGATTTCATGCACAACTGTGTCCAGTGCTGAGGTCTTGCTCCAGAAATAAATGCTGACACCTCCCTCCAGCCTCCCTCTGTCCTGGGGAACTGGTGGCAGTCTGCTTGCCCCAGAATCCTAGGGGGTGAGAGTGCCAGGCAGCTTTCTGTAGGAACCTTACAGTTGATTTGACAAATGAAACCGATGCTGATTCCTGCGGCATTTAGGTTGTAAAGGATTAATAAAGTTGGGGATGAGGTTAAGGATGGACCCTACTATTGTTTTGTGGTAAGAACCCTTAATATGGGATCTACTCTTAAAAAATTCCAAGCATATAATACTTAGTTAATATGTTGTTAACCATAAGTGTAATATTGTATAGCAGATAGCTAGAACGCAATCATTTTGTGTAAGTGAAACTTCTACTTGTTTAGCTAGAGTTTTGATTTTTTTTTTTGGTTGGTTGTGGGACTTGAACTCAGGGCCTGGGTGCTGTCTCTGAGCTTTTTCACTCAAGGCTAGTACTCTACCACTCTGAACCACAGCATCACTTCCAGTTTTCTGTTGGTAAATTAGAGATAAGAGTCTCATAAACTTTCTTGCCTGGGCTGGCTTCAAATTGTGATCCTCAGATCTCAGCCCCCTGAGTAGCTAGGATTACAGATGTGAGCCACCGATGCCCACTGAATTTTGATTTTGTTGTTTTTTTTTTTTTTTTTGTTGCCCTGGAGTTCATTTCTTGCCTCCCTCCCTTTCTTTCCTCCCCTCCCTCCCTCCCTTCCTTCTTTCCTTGGTTGTCAATTGTGGGGCTTGAACTCAGTGCCTGTGCACTGTTTCTGAGCTTCTCTGTGCTCAAGGTTAGCACGCTGCCACTTGAGCTATAGCACCACTTCTGGTTTTTGAGAAGTTAATTGGAGATCAGAGTCTCACAGGGACTCTTCTGCCTGGGCCAGCTTTGAACCATGATCCTCAGGTCTCAGCCTCCTGAGTAGCTAGGATTACAAGCATGAGCCACTGGTACTCAGTTTTTTTTTTTTATTTGAGACAAGCTTTTGCTATGAGGCTAAGTTGGCCTCAAACTCTTCATTACCTGGCTTAACCTGCTGAGTACTGGGATTACAGATTTTGCTACCATGTCTGGCATTGAATTATGATTTTTTTAAATGGTAGTGGAGTTTGAACTCAGGGCAGGTGCTCTTCCACTTGAGTCACTCCACCAGCTTGAGTCTTGATTTCCTGAGTGAAAAGTGAGTTTTGTAGGGAGATACTTAAGGGTAGTGGGGAGAGTTGAGATCTGTGTTCCAGAAAGGCAAAGATCCACATTAAACACTGTGCTCTCATGGTTCAGGAGTCTGATGTACATGTCAGAGGAGAAGCTGAAGATGTAGGGGTTTGTTACCTGCCTGACTCTACCACACTTCGGAACTACTACCATACTTTGTACCACTGGATCTGACTAGGTTGCAAGCTGGGTATAAGGAAAAGACAAAATGGGGAGAAGGAAGGCAGCCATGCTATATGGGAGCTAGGAGTAGTTTACTCCTATTTCCTGAAAACTGGGATCAGATTAAGGTGTTTTTTTTTTTTTTCTTGGCTGAAGTAATACTTTCATGTCCTTGAAGGAGGATCACTCCAGGCAGAAGAGGTGGCTTCAGCCTTTTAGTCCTGAATGATCTATCATTCTGTAAGTCACCGTTGTACAGTGCTGGCACACAAATACTTGATTGAATGTCTGGCTTTGGAAGTTTGGCAGGCAGTAAAGGGAAGGGTTAGGAAGATTTGATTGGGAGCTGGCCACTGAGTGATCTTCTGCTACTCTCTGAGCTCTATATGCAGTGCATCAGCCCTCTAGGAGTCCTGCTATAGCTTGTGCTATGGCTGCATTCCCAACCATGGCCAACAGGTGGCAGTGCTGCCCATGCCATGAGACAGTTTAAGGATTCCCTCCTCCCCCACCACCCCCAACAGTGCAGGCTTCAGTGGAATGCCCTCACTCTGGGTTAATGTGTCCTATTAGAGAGCATATGGCCCCCAGGGAGTGGATAACCAGCCATCAAGGATCTACTGAGTCCAAGGCAGGGAAAGAAAAGGGTGAAGAGACATAAAAGGAGTCAGCTTCCCCAAACATGAGTGTTTAAGGCAGTGTCCTCAACCTCTTATCCCTCTTGTACACTTGCTTCTTTCCTAGGCCATCAGCACCACTGGGACTGCTCCACCTCACAACAGAGGCCATATACATTGCCTGTGAGCTCACGCTGTAGGATCTGTGTTAAGGATATCTAGTACCACCAAGCTGAGCATGGGGACTGTGAAGAACCTTTGCTGGGTTCCAAGGATAGCTTGTCTTCCATGCTCCTGCTGGAACAGCAGCTACCAACTATACCCAATTCTGCAATATTCCTCCTTAGGATCCATGAAGAGGTACAGGTATCTAAAGACAGGGGATTTCGGAATATGAGATGGTGGGGCCAGGCTGAGAATGTCAAGGAGTCTGGAGTAGTCGGAGAGACTGGAAGTCCATTTTTCTAGCTGGTGTAGTGGGATAGGACTGTAATCCTAGTTGCTCAGGAGGTAAAGGCAGGACAATCAGGTTTAAGAACAGCCTGGGGCTAGGCGCTGGTGGCTCATGCCTGTAATCTTAGCTACTCAGGAGGCTGAGATCTGAGGATTGGGGTTCAAAGCCAGCCTGGACAGGAGAGTCGTGAGACCCTCATCTCCAATAAACCACCAGAAAACCGGAAGTGGCACTGTGGCCCAAGTGATAGAGTGCTAGCCTTGAGCTGAAGAGATCAGGACAGCACCCAGGTTCTGAGTTTAAGCCCCATGACTGGGCTGGGAAGGTGGCTCAGTGGTAGAGTGCTTGCCGTGTATACAAGAGGCCTTGGGTTTAAATTCCTCAGCACCACATAAGCAGAAAAAGCCAAAAGTGGTGCTGTGGCTCATGTGGTAGGGTGCTAGCCCTGAGTTCAAGAGCTGAGGGACAGCGCCCAGGCCCAGAGTTCAGACCCCATGACTGACAAAAAAAAAAAAAAAAAAAAAGAAAAAAGAAAGAAAAGCCCCATGACCAACAAAAAAAACAAACATCAAGAAAACAACAGCCTGGGGGGCTGGTAATGTGGCTTAGTGGTAGAGTGCTTGCCTAGCATGCATGAAGCCCTGGGTTCTGTTCCTCAGCACCACATAAACAGAAAAAAAATGGAAGTGGTGCTGTGGCTCAAGTGGTGGAGTGCTAGCCTTTAGCAAAAAAAGTTCAGGGACAATGCCTACACCCTGAGTTCAAGCTCCAGGACTGGCAAAAAAAAAAAAAAAAAAAAAAAAGTAATTAAAAATAAAAAAAATTATAGCTTGGGCAAGATGCTGTCTCAAAAAAACAAGCTGTAGTACAGGTGAAGCGGCAGAGCACTTGCTTGTAGCCCACACATGGCCTTGGGTTCCACTTCAAGTACTGAAAAAAAAAAAAAAATCTGGCCGGGCACTGGTGGCTCATGCCTGTAATCCTAGCTACTCAGGAGGCTGAGATCTGAGGATCTCAGTTCAAAGCCAGCCCGGGCAGAAAAGTCTGTGAAACTCTTATCTCCAATAAACCACCAGAAAACTGGAAGTGGTGCTATAGTTCAAGTGGTAGAGTGCTAGCCTTGAGCTGAAGAGCTGAGGGACATCGCTCAGGTCAGGTCCAGAATTCAAGTCCCATGACTGACAAAAAACAAAACAAAAACTGTTGTGCATGAGATTTACCTGCAGTTTTGAGCACCAGGCACCCTCCCCCCACCCCCCTCCCTGGCTGTAGAGAGTTCTGGAGATGACCAAGTGCCTCATCTCCAGTGTTGGCAGCCTAGTGGCAGTTCCCTGACTTGATAGTCCATCTTGATTACACCAGGCTGTTTGGACACTAGAAGACTAGAAAGGGACAGAGACCTGGGGCTTGTGTTTGCCCAAGGTGGTTGCTGTTCTTGCCCTATGTTAGGGTATAGGGCTTGCATCCCTTCTGTACCCCAAGCTCTGACCTCTTCTGTGATTAATGAGCTGACGATTCTGCATCGATAAGGAATTAACCTAGAGCCCCTACCCATCGATAGTCAGGAGCCCAGAGTCCCCTGTCCCCACCCCCATCCTTGCTGGAATGCTCTAGGGCTGGGCAGGCCAACCCTGTTATAGCTTCACACACCTATAACCAAGTTCTTTCCTCACACAGCTGCCCAGAATTAACCCCTTAACTGCCTCAGTCCACCCTCCTTCCCATCAGCCTCTTCTCTCCCACATACACACAGGCAACAGTTGTTTATATTGGTTTAATCCATGTCAAATGTAGTTTACAAAGGGGAAGGACAAGTACCTTTGTATAGAATATACAGACACAGCATCACACCATGGGGCCCATGGGAGGGGCAGGGAGACACTTTCTCCTGGGAATGTAGCTCTACTCCCAGGAATGGTTCTCAGCAGAAGGCTGGGCAGCTGGGTGCCCTCAGCCAGCACCAACCTCAGCCTCTGCCTCAGCTCGGGTCCCATTTCCTGCCCCACCATCAACTCCTTGTAAAGAGCCCCAAGAGCTAAGACTAAGGAGAGGATCACGTCCCTTGGGGCGTATACCCCATGTCTGGGAGAGAAATATACACCACTGAACACCGAGCACATGGGAGAGGGAAGGGACTCCACAGGAGAGGGAGAGGCAGGTACCCCAAGACTTGGATGGGCCGAGCCCCCAACCAGCCCTGAAAGGGGTACTGCTTCTAGGGTCCTTAAAAAAAGAAGAAAATCATACAACCAAAGGGGAAGGGTGAAGGGCAAAGTTGTCCCATTTATACACAACATTGTAAACATACACGGTCTATATTACATGTGCTTCAGTCTGGTGTTTGCCTGTCTGTTATCTGTCAGTCTGGGGGTTGGGGATCAGAAGCCTTGCCCCACTATGCCCCATCCCCACCTCCCTGCCCACCCTAGAAACAGAGACTGGAATGGGTATGGTCCCCAAGCTAGGTGGGAGCCAATAGGCAGGACTGCTCCCCTCTGGCTCCAGAGTCCTATATGTGTGTGTGTGTGTGCGTGCGAGTGTTTATGTGCATGTATGTACAGGGGGAAGTGTGTGCAAGTATATACAAGGGGAGAGGTTCACTGTCACAGAGGCTGGGGGCAGGTGGGGTTGCTCAAGGCAAGGCCTGCTTGGGTGGCTAGCTCATAAGTAGATCCTCCGCAGGTCTCCAGGCGCTGTGATCGTGTTGCACTGTGGACAGAGCTTCTTGGCACCCTGCAGGGACAACGGGGGGGGGGGGGGGAGGGGGGAGGAGAGGGAGGTCCTGGTTAGCCACAACATGCCATATGCTTGTGCATATGAGCACCTGGGCCTGCAGCCATGTCTGTACCATGTCTATGCTGGGGCCTTGGTCCTCTATCAGCCAGACTGGGGACGCTCCGGCAGCCTCTGAGCAGGCAGGCACACTCCTGTGTTGGGGGGACGCCAGGATCAAACCGCCTGGCCAGCCCCGCAGCAGGAGCCCCGGTAATGAGAACAAGGCTGGGTCCAGCTGTGGCTGCCGCGGCCCTAACGAGATTACACGCGGCCTTTGATCAGGACACAGAGCCCACGTCCGGGCCTTTTATTGCTGTCTCCGGGCGACATTTTAATGGCTGCTCCAGAGCGAAGACCAGGGGCAGGAGCAGAAGGAGCTTAGTAATGGGAGGGGGAGGGGCAGAGGCCCTGGTCCTGCTTACCCACCACCAGCCTCCTCCTGATCTGGGGTCTCACCAATACATGGGATGCAGCAGGCCTTCTGCGGTAGGAGCAGGGGGAAGGGAGAGTGCTGGGAACCTTGAGAGGGAAGAGTTTAATAAATCTGTGGTGGGAGTAGCGAGCAGACGTAGTGATTGTGGAGGGCAAATATCCTGACTGGCGATTCTACACTCTTGCTCTCCCTGGCCTCCCCTAAGCAGGCACAAGCACAGGCATAATTGGACATCTGGACAGTGCCCCAAACAGCCACCCGCTCCCCAGCCTTCACGCTGCCTCACCAGGGTCCGCAGCCAGCACTCCTCGCAGTGCACGTGCCAACACTGGATCGACGTTAGTGGCATCGAGTATGAGTCCTAGGGAGGAGGTGGGCAGAGAAGGGGTCCATGAGGAAGTCTCACCCCTCAAAGAGACCCTCTCTAACCCCCCAGGGGGCCCTGAGACCTGACCAAGAGTACCCCCATTCCCTCCTACTCACCATGCAGATGAGGCATTTGTATCGGTCTCCCCGAGATAGCTGACGTTCAAGCTCCCTGACTCGAGCCTTCAGGGCCTCAAATGTGGTTACAGCTGAATCTTCAGTGATTCTGTAGAGTAGAATAGCAGGGAGCAGGGTGGTACCCCTAATCTCAACTTCCCTAATTCCAGAATCGCATATACAACCCTCCCCTGGACATCACCACTGCCCCTTCCCCAATGGCCCAGAGGTACAGCAACACCACGTCCTAGAACTCTGTCTCTCCATCTGCACCTGATGAATTTCTAAAACATATCTGAGAATCATTCTCAACTTCTACTCCACAAACCCTTGACTCCCCAAATCTGTCATTTCTCTCCTTTCTACCTTTCCCACCACCAACTCAGTCCTCATAGTTTTTCTTTTTCTTTTTTTTTTGGTCGGTGTGGGCCTGAACTCTGGGCCTGGACGCTGTCCCTCAGCTCTTCAGCTTAAGGCTAGTGCTCTTACCACTTGAGCCACAGTGCCACTTCCGGCCTTTTCTATCTATGTGGTGCTGAGGAATCAAACCCAGGGCCTCATGCTTGCAAGGCAAGCATTCTACCACTGAGCCACCTTCCCAGCCCCAGTCATAGTTTTTTTCTATGAATCACCCCACTCAGCTACACGAATAGCTTGTTTCATCCCCACATCTCCATCCAATTCTTCCAGCAACTAGAATTTGCATTCTGAAAGCAAAATTTTGTCATCTTCCAACACTTCAAGATTTCTCTGAGTAAAAAGTGTTAATAAACTTTTTGGGCCCAGCCCAGCCTCTGCAGAACCCTGTCAGTACCCTGTTCTGCTTCATCCACACAAACTTACTACCCTTCCCTACCTACCTGCTCCCTCAGCCTTGCAGATCTTCCCATGCTCTCAACTCATTAGCCTCATCGCCCATCATCTCTAGGAAACCTCCTGAAACCCTCCCAGGCAGCACCACCACTGGAGGCTCTGAACTCTATCCAACCCAGCAGTCCTACTGCAAAGGTGTTGGGGTCTCAATGGCTAGACTGAGTTGCCTGAGGGTAGATACTCATTGGTCTAGTATTTATTATGGATGGAAGCTCCATTTTGGGCACATGAGCATGAGTAAACACTGGCTGAGTGGAAAGCCAGTCCAACCTCTAGGGAAAGGGTAAAAGATGTGGGGACTGATTGGATCCCTCATATGCTAGGTACCTTTGCCACAGGGCTAAGTTCCCTCAAAGGCTGGTTATTTCTTCCTATGCCTGTGATGCCCTCATGGGCATCCTTAGCCTGTCCAAGTCCCACATTACAGGCCCCTACAACTTTTACAAGATTGGCAGCAGTGCCTGAATAGGGACTAGCTGGGCTAATTCCAATGATCCCTCTCCTAAAACAAATGAACAGCAAGGATCCTCATAGAAGGACAGAAATGTTAACACTGGGATGGGACTTGGGGAATGATATGCAACAATTAAAATGACAGGAACTTAGTAAGAACTTACTAAATGCCAGGGATTATACTGAAGGTTTGGTAATTTTCTTTCTTTTTTTGGACAGCACTGGGGTTTGAACCCAGGCCTCGTGCTCACTTGGCTAGCTTGGTCAGCTGGTACTCTGCCACTTGAGCCATGGCTCCAGTCCTGCTCTTTACTGGCTATTTTGAAGATGCATATCTCAAGGATTTTTCTATTGGGCTGGCTCTGAATCTTGATCCTCTCAGCCTCTTGAATAGCTAGGATTACAGGATTACTGGCACCCAGCTACACTGGTTATTTCTGAGAATGGATCTTGTTTCCTGTCCAGTTTACACATGGATTGAGATCCACCTAATCTAGGCTTCCTGTCATAGCTAGGATGACAGGTACATACCACCACATTCAGCTTCTTCCCTTGAGATGGAGTCTTGTAGACTTTTCTGCTAGTGCTGGCTTGAAATCACAATTCTTCCAATCTCAGTCTCCCAAGTGGCTAGGATTATAGGCCACAGTTACCTGGCTATTAATAATATCTCATTCATACCGTACAGACTTGTGAGAAGATCCTAATGTTTCCACTTTAGATATGAAGAAAACTAAAACACAAAAAAAATAAGTAGCCTGCCTAATGTTCCCAGATTTGGGAAGATGGGATTTCAATCTGGCAGATCTATTCTGTGATCAACTGATAACTAACCACCACTCCATACCAGCTGTGAGCTGGATCTTCAGGCCAAGGAACAGTAGAAACAAAGGCCAAAAGCCCAAGAAGCCCAGTTAGGCAGATGGTGCTAAAGAGAGAAAGACTTGCCTGACGTGCTTTAAATGCTACACTCTAAATTGAAGTTAATCTCAAGGGCAAAGGGAAGTAGTCAAGGTGTTGAAAGAAGGGTGTGACAGAATAGCTAAGGTTTGAAGATACATTCAATAAGGAAGCACAGAGTCAGTTGTATTGGGTCTGGAGACCACATGGCACAGATAGTAATTAGGGCAATAGTGCTTTCTGTCAGCTTAAGGGACACAATCAGGTCAGAAAGGTTGTCATTGGATGCAAAGTAGTCAAGAGGAATATGAGAAGGGCAGTGGTAACATCTGTTTCTTATTTAAAAAATTTGAGACAGGGTCTTACTATGTTTATGTAGTCCAGGTTGGTCTTGAACTACTCTATATGAACTGAAATATTTTTCCTAAATTTCTGGAGTGCTGGGATTATAAGCGTGTACCACACCTAGTTGTAGTAGTAACATTTAATGTGCCACAACAAACCTCTCTCTGGCTTTTTCTTTTAGGCATTCAGAAGCAACATATGTGATGCCCCAATGGCTACACCCTTGGAAGTACTCTAGATCCACCACCCCATGGGTCTATAATTCTCTTTGCATTGTTTCTTTAGGGATGCTGAGAAGGACTCTGTTTCTAATTCCTTATAGTACTGAGATTCCCTGGAGTTTCCAGTCTTCTAGCTCTGGGAAGCCTCTTGATCCTCCTCTTCCTCACAAGCACCTACATCTGGCCCCTTCACTGGCATTTTGCTCAGTCCATATGTACCATTCCCATCTGGAATGTTGGTAAATACTCAACAAGGATGGGGATCTATGCTTTCATCCTCTAAAGACCATGTTGTGAAGGGGAAATGAAAGCCTGCTCCATTTCCTGGAATTCCAAGGTTGCACGAGGGGCCAAGACACAGTTCCTTAGCCCACCTATTCCGAAATGTTCATCACGTACCAACTCTGGCCTTGGTGAAATGCCCACTCTTCCAGCCTCTGGACCTAGCTTATTTGTGAGCTACTTCTGAAACTCTCCATGGCACAGGGTGGCCAGACTCCTGGAGGAGATCCCATCATCCTGCCTTCCCCTTCCCTGGGATTTGCAATGAACTTAGGGCAGAAACCCATATTCCATGGACGAAGAGGATAGAAGTCCTGGGGACTGAAGGCTTCCAATCTTGGCAGATCCAGACTAAACAGAGATCTCTGTGTGCAGGAGTCAGTCAGTCCTCAACTTATCCCAGATAGCACCACTCACTGGAGCCAGTGCTCACACAGGTGGGACAGAATGGTGACTTTTCCCAGCTTTAGGAGGGTAGTACCTACATGGATGGTCACTGGATCTGGCCCCCACCTCCCTCTCGGGCGCCATCCCTGATTAATGATCTTGTCTTTCTGATTTATGAGCAGCCCCTCCAGACGAGGGTGGGCGCCCCTTACAGCCCCGCCCGCCCCTCTCAGCTGGAGTAGGAGAGAATTATTAAATAAACATCCATACGTCATCTCCCCCCCCCCCCCCAAGCTGGTTGCACCGAACTCGTACGGCCCGCTCTGGTGCTGACACGGAGCAGCTGCGGTGATTCATGGGCAGCCGGGCCCTGCGCCTCGGCCCATACATCATGCCAGCAGCACTCGCGGCCCCGGCCGAGATAAACTGATCAACCACAACGGGCTGGAATGAATTTATGACAACACAAAATGGAGGGAAACAAATGGGAGGTGACCCTGGGCCACCGACCCAGCCCTGCACTGGCCTGCAATCCACTCTCCTGGCAGGAGGCAAGATGGAACACTGGTCCTAGAATGAAGAGGCTGCCTTTTGCCCCCAGGCACCCTAGCCTCCAGCTGGAGGGAGTGGGTAGGTACAGGGAGCTAAGCAAAGGCCAATGGAAACGACTCCAGGCAGCCTAGACAGACAGTGCCTCTTCTTAGGACCAGAACTGGCCTTGTCTGCACTTCTGAAAAAGCAGTAGGATGTCTAGCTGGTAGCAAACCCTGTAACTCCTATAGGTGCAGGGTAGGGGCTCCCCAATCCTGGATAAAATACTAATGGGTCCCCTCTTACTCTGCCACAGAACCCTAACCAAAAATTCCTTGCAGAAGTAATAAGACCCAATGCTCCTGCCTAAAACCCACTGCGAATGCCACCCGGGACAAGAAAAATGAAACCAATTTAGCTCCCGATTAAGAAACAGAAACTGGAGATGAATCAAGTGCGCCGGCTGGGCCGGGCAGCCATACATCACATTCCCCGGGCAGAGGCCGCCTCAGCGGGCAGGCAGGCAGGCAGGCAGGCAGGCAGGCAGGCAGGCAGGCAGGCAGGCAGGCAGACTGACTGCTCCTCCCTCCACCAAGGCTCCCAGGGCTGTGGCCCAGTGATCAATTCACAGAGTATGCTTAGCACCAGCTGGGCTCCACTGACGGCTATGTGCCCAGGGCAACAGGACTGAGCTGCACTCCGAAGGCCAAAAGGCCTGGCAACAGGCCTTCCTGCTAGTAAAGTGCCCCCTGCCACACTCACTTCTCAATGTCGCTGTTCTTACAGGTCTTCTGCATAGCCTCCTGCTTGCTGCTTTCCCCATTGCTGGTGGATGGCATCTCTGTGGGGACAGATGGGGTACACAGGTGAGGGCTTGGGTTTGAGCCAGTCACTATCATCTAGGGATGCCCCGTCTCCCCCACTTCGGACTTAGGTTGGACTTACCATCACTGGCCCACTTGGAGAACTCCGGTGTGATGCGGGTGCTGGGAGGCCCACCACTACAGAAGGAGAAAGAACATGTAAGGGCCAAATTCAGACAGGACAGCCCTGATGGTGGTTCCTGGATTGAGACCCACATCTGGGCTTACTTATCCCTCCAATCCCATCCACCCATGCCTGTGCCCACACTTGCTTTAAGACTGCACCCCGGAGTGCCTCTCTCTCCTTGGCTTCACCAGGTTCCTCGCCTGTACAGGGGATGACATCAGCCTCTGTGTATCTGACATGGTGGTCAAGGACAATGGATCCTAGGTTTTGTACAGTATAGCCACAAGGGCTGAATCCTCCCTTGGTCAAAGCTGAGACTGGCCCAGGGGGTCAGTGCCAGAGGTACTATCTACTTCTTGTTCTCATTGGCCTACCCCACCAGCCCCACCTTGTCCCACAGCGCCCAAGGATACTGTGGCTTCCCATACTCCAGTGTGTCATCCCCATCCACATCCAAGTCAGCATCACTGTCTGGGTTCTCTTTGCCGCTGCACATGACGAAGCCAGAGCCTGTGGGAAGTAGGGTATGAGAAGGGCCAGGGAGCAAAAATAGTAGACCAAGCTTGCTCCTTCTGCTACCTTAGGGCCAAATAAGGCCCAGATAAAAACTTGGGCTTTGGATATATAAAAGCAAATACTTGAGTGCTTCAGACTCTGACATTGCAATCTCTTCTTTCTGTGTAACTGTTCCTTTTGGTCACTACATGCTACTTTAGGAAGTCTATGTTTTAACACAATGCTAAGTCCTGAGAAGACACCATGCCTATGCACTTGTCTTCCAGCTCCATGAAGAGCAGGCAGACAAACTCAGGTCCATAAGAGGTCACCCCTACCAGACCTCGGTCTCCTGATGTCCCACTGTCCAGTCTGATAAGTCAGTCAAAGAGAACAGGCTGGTCAGACCAATCAGAGCCATGGAGTGGGACCCCCAGCCAGCATTCTGATTTTGGCCGCCAGGTCCTTGCCAGCAAAAATACCAGGCAGCTGTTCAAATATTTGGTGTCTGAAGCGCTTGACATTAATTATTCATCTCTGCCTCGTGCGGCCCAGATTCCTGGACAAGTGTAGTTATAAAGGGATTAGGGAGAAAGAGAAAAGGGAGGATAGGCATGCACACCTGCTTCTCAAAGCAGTCCATGAAAGCAACCAGGCTGGCTGGGCAGGCCAAAGGCCAAATAGGTCTGCTTTCCCTTAGGAACATTTGCATAGTTACGAGGCTGACTCTTGGCTAAATAGGGAGGGGTATACTACTGAGGCTACCCCAGGGTAGCTCACCTGCCAAGTAATCTCTGACACCCAGTTGTTTTTTTTTTTTTTGGGGGGGGGAGTAGGTTGTGGGGCCTGAACTCTGGGCCTGGGTGCTATTCCTCAGTTCTTCAGCTCAAGGCTAGCACTCTACCACTTGAACCACAGCACACTTCCTGCTTTTTTTCTGCTTATGTGGTGCTGAGGAATCAAACCCAGGGCCTCGTGCATGCAAAGCAAGCACTCTACTACTGAGCCACCTTCCTGGCCTCAAAACTTTTTTGATAGTCCATAGTCAGGTACTATAGAGCTGCCCCTAACCTCTGCTTTTTCCCAGTGGGTGTCCTGCTTACCCATCATCTCATTCATAGTACAGCAGCCCCGCCACCAAGATCAGCAAAGAAACCCTTAAAGGAAGCCTGGAAGAAATGTATAGCTCTGCCCAATGCTCTCAAGTATCGTCTTGTCCATTCTTAGTACTCTTGGGTCCTTATACACCAATTAGGGTAAGTCTAGAAAGTCTCTTGTTTTACAGCTTCATTCTGCTTACCATATATTTCTGACCCTTCTTTTTCCTATTCCCAAACCCCTAAGACACCTGCACTGTATGCACAGCCAACTCTATAGACTCCTTGGTGAGGTCCATGTATCTGTTACTCTATACCCTCTCTCATCTTACTTCAGTCCAGAGGCCTATGCATATGGACATGGAGACTGCTCACTGTGCCTCAGACACACCTTGCTTGAGACCTTTGTCCATGCTATTCACACCATCTGGGATGTTCATCTTTCAAGGGCTGAAAAAGTATCTTCATCTCTTTTATCCCTCCACTCTCTGGTCTTGAGTCCACCCATACCAGACAAAAGCAACAAGGATAGGAAATGGAATGAATGCTGCCTAAGCTCCCTCCCTGACAGTCCTCATTTACCTTCTACCCAGAGGCCCCAATACACTTGAGGCAGCAGGCAGGTCAGCAGCAGGGCCATTAAGCTGAGAAAACACCAAGTTTACAGCTCTGTCTCCTGTTCACAGCCAGGTGTCCTGACAAGCAATTCCTACCTTGTGGGTGAGTGGCACCTCTATAAACCCTCTGACAGTTTGGGAGACAAACTCTGCCATCAATCAGAATGTAGCTATCAGGTTCACTTACAGCCTGCACCCTCCAAGCCCTGCCATCCATCCTTTCTCAACTACTCACAGCTCAAAAGCCAGCCTCTGTTCAACTGCTTGCCCTACCCAGTAGGTTGAGCAAAAAGGAAGCAGACAATCATGGCAACATTCCTGAGCCCCAGTATGATTCCCTTGACAAAGCAGAGTAAATGACAGCCAAAGCAGCCAATGGCCTCAAACCCTGCCCGCCCTCTTCTCTGCAGTCTCACTGCATGCTCATTTACACCAGGACTCATACTCCAGTGGGACCTAACTATTTTGTCTCCTATATCCCATATCCCATATCCTTACCCATCCTGGTGAACCACCTCCCGCTTGTCTACACAACAAATGCTTACTTGGTAGGTCTGACTCAACTCAACTTATACTACCATTAACATGCAGTGCCTATGCCTAGTAGCTGCTATATAAATCCTTGCTGAAGGAATGACTTCTCACCTCTTTCAATCTTTTTGTATTGAAAACAGATTTTCAGGTTCTGTGTGGTGGATGTACATGTTTCTTCCTTGGTGTCACCCAAACTTTTTTCTTTTTGTTGCTGGTACTGGGGCTTGAACCCAGGGCCTGGGCACTTCCTGCTTTTTGCTGGTTAATTGGGGGTAAGAACCTCACAGACTTTTCTGCTTGGGCTACCTCTGAACTGCAATAACAAGATCTCAGTCTGAGTAGCTAGGACTATAGCCGTGAGCCACTAGCACCCAGCTCTACCCAATTTCTTATGTAACTCCAAAATTACATGTACCTAACTGTATTATCTCTCACCAGCTAGAAAGCTGCAAGGATCTCAAGCCTGCCTCATTACTGTTCTTAGCATGATCCAGTAGAGCTGGCCAGACCCACAGCAGTTGCCTTACTACACATCCCAATAATACTGGCTAAATACTGGAAACATTTCTCAGTAAGGGCCTGGGAACCCCACACCATAAGAGAGGCCAGGACTGGTAGGCTAGTGGCTTGCAGAAACCTGTCAGGATACAGCCTTCCCTACTATGCTCCAGCTCCCAACTGGACAGCCACCTTCTGTTCCTCTGACAAGGGAGATGAGAGAGCAAGCATGACAAATCTTGTCTGCCAGGGAAAAGGCCTCTCTGCCTCTGGCCTGAGCAGTCTCCTTTGACCCTGACCCATCCCCCAGCTAAGACACATGTTGGGAACCTCTCCCTACCCCCACAGGTGTTCGCATCAGGCTGCCACCACCAATTTCACTCTGGTGCTTGCCCCAGCCTGCTCCAACCTCCTTCCCAGCACATTAAACTTTATTTTCTTAATGAAATGTCACTTGCTGACTTCTGGCAGAATCATAATAAAAAGAAACGGCCATAAAGCCATTTTATGCAGACAGAGCCTCTGCCAGCTTGCCCCCACCTCCCTCCCCCTCGTTTCGAGGAAGGCTCCACAGTCATTTTATGTTCTCAGCTGCTGGAATATCCCAAGCCAGTACTCAGAGGCAAGATGGCACAGATAGCTCCTTTCCAAGTCTCTGGCTCCTCTTCCATGTAGCTCTGGGAGTAACAGGCAAGCTGCCACTCCTGCTGCTGCTGTCCTGGGAAGAACTTAGTTCCATGGACCTCCAAGATGCGCTAGAGAATCCCTAAGTCACAAAGGTGGCCTCTTACTATGGTTCTGCCCCAGATGAAAGTGACATAAAAGGCTGGGCTCTTGCAGGCAAACCAAATCTGAAGGTCAATTCTGCCCAGCCTAGTCAGTTGTCCAATCCTGAACATGCAGAAAACCCCTTTCCTTCTAGTAAATACTTGGTAACACAATGGGAGAGGGTGAAGTTCAGAAATGATATGTAAGTCTGAATTTTATGAAAATTATCCTTCTCCAATAAACTCATTTCTTCCTGGGTCATTGAGAAGGGGAAAAAAAAAAAAGATCACTGTTAATTTAATCAATTGATCACATGATTGATTGAGAAACTGGAGAAGCTGGTTTACTGGGGGTAGTAATGTCCTAGAACCTGAAACCACAAAAAAGGAGCCATCGATTTCTTCACCTGCTGCTTCCAACCAAACCAGAGCCCAGGGAGAAAGTCTTGAGGCCATCCAGAGCCCAATGCTCACCAACAGGGAGGGCAGGGGCAGCAGCTTCCGGGGAGTTTTACACTGGAATTAGTTACAGATGCAGTTACGGTGTCTTGTGTAAACGCCATCGATTGGGGAGCTGACAGTCTGGGGAGCTGCGATGCGGGACAATCAATCGGCCTGCAGTGTCACCTGCCACCTCGCTGAACAGTTGACAATGCAATTATCCAGTGTGGAGGCAGGGAGTTGGCGTGTGTCAAACGCACTTAGCCACTTTCCGGGCCTCCTCGATAACGTGTTTCACTGCCTCACGTCAGGAGAGACGCACAGAGACAGACGCCGTTTAAAACCATTGATACTTGCTTCTTCTGCCTGCACTCCGTCTGTCCCAGCTTAACAATTGTGTTCCAAAAGGCGATTAAATCCTGTCTATTGCCACAGGGGACAGAAGAGGTCTAGCTCCTTGCCATCTCTTTTCACCCCTCCCACCAGGTAACAATCATAACAAAAAGTGGTAGAGAGTTAAGACAGTCAACCTCTCCATTCTAAGGCTACCCCCTGCCATGTCTTGTTCCACACCTATACTGACAGGACCACAGAGCAGAGCTGCGCCCAGTATCATTTAAACACTAGGGGCTTCTAGCTTTTGGGAACCGGCATGCTAAAGGAGCAGCTTGGCCAAGGCCTATTATTTCTGGCCTCACAACACCTCTTAGCTTTTTGCCCCATAATTTGGTGCTAAAGTTTTGATAAGCTTCAAAAGAGCTGTGACAAAACTGTCCTCTTATTCTCTCCATGACTCTTTACTCCAGGCTACTTAGAACTAGCATAAAGCTAGGACAGGAACTTAAGAAAGATACCTGGATTTGGCAGGGCAGAAACCTTCACAACTAAATGTCTCAGTATCTGTTCTTTTCCTATTTTACCTGTTTGCTTCATAGGGCTTCATGCTAGATCCCAGCAATGCATCCCTCTAGGGCTCAAAGACAGCTGCAGATACTTGCCACTTGCATTGTAGCTTCCTGTCACTTATTTGAAACTAATCCTTCCCATGTTCTATATCCCTTTCACATGATGAGTTTTTTTTTTTTTTTTGGGAGGGGGGCCCTCCAAACAAAGCCAGGTAAACTCTCATTGGTAATCAATACAAGGGAAGGCCCATAGCTTACCACCAGAGGTCTCTTGTGCAGAAACTAGGAACAGCTAGAGGTAGGGAATCAGAGACGAAGCATGCCATCCCTCAATAGTCATGTATCTTCTCTGACTACGTATGGGGCAGGTTCATCATAAGTGCTTTTCGGTGGCCCATTTCTGTAGCCTGGATAGACCCCTGCTCTGCGCAGGTTTGGCAGAGTACCCCAGAGGAACATCTATTTCTAAGTGCTGATCTCTTTTGAGTGGAGTATCAAGCTCTGTGTGCTGCTGCTATGCAAATAGTACTAGCAGTTAATTAAGAAATCTCAAGTTTTGAGTGGACAATTGGCTGCTACAGTTTATAGCTTGAGGATCTCTCCCAGTACCAACAAAGTTAGCATGTTTCCTCAACACAAAAATCTCTTACAACTTATATTCTTGAAACCTTTATCTGTTTTCTTGGCTCTTAAAAAAAAAAACCTAGGGCTGGGAACTTGGCTCAGTGGTAGAGTGCTTGCCTCGTATGCATGAGGCCCTGGGTTCAATTCCTCAGTACCACATAAGCAGAAAAAGCCAGAAGTGGTGCTGTGGCTCAAGTGGTAGAGTGCTAACCTTGAGATGAAGAGCTGAGGGACAGCACCCAGGCCCAGAGTTCAGGTCCCACAACTGACCAAAAAAAAAAAAAAAAAAAAATCTAGCCAGGCACCAGTGGCTCACACCTGTAATCTTAGCTATTTAGGAGTTTGAGATCTGAGGATCAAGGTTTGAATCCAGCCAACCAGGGCAGAAAACATGAGACCCTTATCTTCAATTAACCACCAAAAAGCCAGAAGTAGAGCTGTGGCTCAAGTGGTAGTGCTAGCCTTGAGCAACAAAGTTCAGGGGCAGTGCCCAGGCCCTGAGTTCAAGCCCCAGGATTGGAAGAAGATATCTTTTTTAACTGGGACCTATTGAAATTTTCCTGTTTTTTGGTCCTTTATTTTGCCCTAAAATACCAATTTAAGGCACTCCCAGTTCCAAGATAGCTGGGCTTCCCACTCAGTAACCACAGGTCCCCATCCCAAAGGCCGATTCCTTTGCCAAGTGTCTCCATCAAAACGCTTACTTATCCACTGCCTCCCACAGTAGATTACATTCAAGGCAACAGATCTGACCCATCAGACCAGCTTCTGGGGGCCAGGTGGAAAGCATTGCTGAGGATGACGAAGGAGTCCTAGTTTGGGAGGAGGAACAGGTGATGATCGGATAGAGGAACTTATCTGCAATTCTTCAATTCTTTCATATCTAACAAGGACAGCAATCTCTGTTCTGTCAGCACACACAGAAGGCTTAAATGGGCCTTGCTGCTCGCCTGCTCATCCTGCCTCTGCCTTCCTTTCTCTGAAGTCGGCTGGGCAGCTTCTTCAGCTGGCGTTATCACTCCCTCTAACCGGTCTTGGCAGGCAATCTAATTCCTCCTGAAAAGGTCACCGCCATTTTAACTGCCTTTCAATCACATTAAGCACGCGCTGCCCGGCTTGCGGCCTGGCCCGCCCAGCGGGCGATCAATGCGCTGCACTGACACCAGCCCTCCTGGCAGGGCCACACCCAACCCCCCCAAGAGTTGGGGCCTAGTGGTCCTGGCCAGGAAGGGTAGGTTGACAGATGGTCAGCTTTTGCAGGCATGGTTTTGGGGGCAGAGGCAGTCAGGATCAGCCAGGACCTCCCTTTGATAGCCCCCCCCTACTGAGGAGGCTCAGCCTCCTCCGCTCCACTGAGCCCGCTCTCTGCTTCGTGGCCCCCGCTGATCTCGCTGTAAAACAGCCTTTCAAGTCAGCCTGTCTTTTGACTGCACTAAGCTGTTTAAGAGGCGGCAGCAGCTTCTATCAGGAAAGCTGCAGCAATTCTCTGCAGATAAAGGCACCTCCAGCCTTGTTCCCTCTTCAAGTCTCACTCTCATTCCGCTCTCCAAATCGTTCAAAGAAAAGCCCCTTTGAACTCTCCTCAGGAATTCTTGAAAGAAACAACCTCACAGTGTAAACACTCAGGGAAAACTGATACCCGCCCAGGGCCTAAGAGTCCCTCACGTGGCTCTGTCAGCCCATCCCAGCACTGGGGAAAGACTTAGCCAAATCAGCAGGTTCTGCGCAGCCTGTCCCTCCCCAAATCCAGTCAGGTGCCCACAAGCCATCAGGTTCAGTTCTATGCCAGGAAAACTTATTAAGTTGCCACAGCAATGGAAGACATGAATAGTTGCAGCTGCCAACAAAGCCAGGCAGAGCAGCATGCTGGAACTGACCTGCTGAGACTGTCACCACACACCTGTGTGCATAATTCCTGGGCTGGAGGGGTGGTGGTGGTAGTGGTGGCAGCAGGATGGGCTCTGTTCATTCAAGGCCTAAGATATGCTAGAATTTCCAGCACATGCATGAAAACAATGCAATGGCAACTACTAACACTGTCCAGCTCAGGTTCAAGGAAATTGTTTAACCTTTGTGACTTATGTTTTGGCTTGTCATCTGACCCATGGGACATCTGAGAGAAGCCTAAAGGTAAAAGGTCCCATCTAAACTCTTAGCCCCTTTACCTAGTCTGGCACTGCAGAGACCAGTCCTTATTACCGTGGCCCAGGTGGTATGGCCCCAAGGAAGCAAGATCCCCCTTAGCAGCTGCTGTGTGATTCCCCAGGGACCATATACAGTGGTACTCCCAAGGGTGTTACCAGCAAACAGGAGGCAGATGGGAAGCAGGCTGGCTCCCTTAATGACCCCAAGCTGCAGTGCCAGCTGTGTATGTAGGCAGAAATAGGAAAGGGCTGGAGGGCCAGGAGGCAAATAGATACTCCTTTCCCCTGCCATGGCAAGGGGAGTGTGACAGAACACTGACCCTGTGCACTCAACTAATTCTGCTGTCTGATCAGGAGGGGGCAACCATGTCCCACCAAGGAGCTGGGAGAGCCCTGGAGATGGGCGGGGCCATGTGAAAACTCCTGTACAGCAATTGGGGAGAATCCAGGGAACAGGGAGCAGCTGGGCCCAAGCCCCTCTTGCTTCAGGGCAGAGGGCGCCCAGGGAGAAAGGATGGGATCAGAGCTAAAATTAGATTCACCAATGAAGCTCATGGGAGGTCAAATTTTGCCATAACTCACTCTCTCCTTTGTAACTGATTTCCCTGACATAGGACTAAGGAGGAGGAGGAGGAGGAAAATCCAATGTGTTTGCCTGGAAGCCCTCAGGGCCCCCAATGCTGGAGGTGTACAGCAGGTTGCTGGATTCTCATTTATCAGCCTTAAGAGGGATGGAGTGATAAATGCATAACCGTCCCTTTAATATTTTATGCAGGTGCTAACGCGGCTTGGCTGTCACCTTCAATGCATCACCCGAGGCTGAGAGCCCCCCTCGTCACTCCTAGCTTGCAGCCTCACAATTCCATTTCCCCACCCAAATACATCCATTTTAATATGCACACCACAGGCAGGCAGCACGGTCACAAAGGCGTCCCACCACTAGCAGTTCCCATGTGGTACAACAGATGACCAGTCACTAGCTATGGCCTTGTGGCTTCCACTGGATAGAGATACCACCAAAAGCCTGGCCACCAGGGTGCCACTGCCTATGTATCAGCTGCTAGTACCTCTGAAGCCACCTTCCAGGAGTGTAGTGGCTCGTATCCGCTTCTGCCCACACCACTCATACTCCTCAAAGCGGTTGTTGTTTTCATGCTCAATGTCCACAGCATCATCCTCAGCCATACAGGAGCCTTCCCTCTGTAAAGAGTAGAGTAGAATCATGCAGGGCCTGACCATCCCTATTTGTTCCCTAGAGCCTGCAAGGAAAGCACAGCCCTTGTCCCTGCTGTAGTATGCCAGCTGGGCCCCTGGCTCTCGGGATCTTTGAAGTAAAACCAACCTAGAGGATAAAGAGCTGTGCCCCTTCCCAATAATTTTCCATATGGGCCCAAGGAGGGAGTGAATGAGAGTAAAAGCAAAGGATAAGGGCAAAGAGTGCAGGGAAAGAAGCAGCTGAGAGCACGTGGAGACCCCAAGAGCCCACAGATTTAGGAGCAGTCAGCAGCTAGTATCAGGGGAAGGTGGGAGGAGGAAGGTGGTGGCAATAGCCCCTCTACCTTAGAAAGGCAATGCTCCACATGCCTACTCATCTCCTGCTCCGATCCTGCCAGGGGGCGGTTGCACAGGGGACATACCTGCCCTTCATCTTGCTTCCTCCGTTTCATTTTCCCAATCCGAGCTGCATAGACAAATGGAAAACAAAGCACAAAATAAGCAGACTCTAGTCACTGTAGCTTTGTGGCTCAGTCCCAGTGGAGCTAACACAACCTGACCTGCTGCCAGCCATTAGTCCTTATATTAAGTGCCTGACATGGTCCTTATTTTACAGTGTCTCTTACTCCTTTGGTGACTGGGCATTGCCCATAACATCTGGGAAGAAACTGGTGCTGGGCCAGGGAGTATGGACATTATGTGGCTCTTTGGTCACAGCTGGCTCAAGCTCAACCTATTTGTCCATACCTGTAGTACTCATGAGTCCAACAGGCAAGGGACACTTCATATTGCTGTTATCTACCCAGATCAAGACCCAAGATTCTTCTAGGGGTTGGATTCAGTCAGCTGTTTACTTATCAGTTAAAACTACTTTGGGTCTAGGGCCAAAAGCCCTGATGTATGGTCCCTAATATCCCACCTAAGATCATCCCAAGAGGAATTTCTCTGATGTGCACATGTTCCACTATATACGAAAGGGGACTGAGGCTTAGTCATAAGGTTCCAGAGGGTCTGAGTCAGACCTTAGGCAGCTGGGTCAGAAGGTCCAGGGTACCTGGACAGGGTAGGCCTTATTATGCAAACCCAAACCTGTCCTATCATTTCTAATCAGTGTGGAGGGGCTTGGCTGGCCCCAGAGGCAGAGGACTGCCTGCCATGCTGTCCTGCAGGAGGTTCAGTTCCAAAGTGCACACTGCAAGCCCTCAGCACTGCTAATTAATGCTGAGAGATGCAATCATTTCTAATTAGCTCACTAATCCTTCTCTGCAGCTTTCCTGTCAGTGAAGCAGGAAGGGGTCAAAACAAGGGACTCTTCCTTCTACCCCTCCCAAGATGCAATAGCAGGATCAAAGATGGCCACTCTGAGACCACACTGATGGAGAGAATGGGAGTCTGCCAAGAAGGTAAACATTCCCTACTGAAGGGCCAACGAAGAACTTTCTTATGGATGTTGACCTTGATTGGAACTTCATGAATGCATCAGAGAGGAACGAGGTGACAGCTGATATTACAATTTAGAGGTTCTACTGTATTTCAGGCTCAGAGCCTGGTACTTTACACTGGAATCTGACTTAAGTCTATATCCTGAAGCTAAGATTGCATTTTTACATTTTAACAGAAAAAGAAACCCAAAGCTTAAAGCTATCAAGGAACTTGTCCAAGTAGTTAACAAGTGGCAAAGGCAAGATTGGAACCAGGCCTGATTCCACTGAATACAATGCTATCCTATACCCAGGGTCCTTCCTTCAATTGAGTAGTATGAGCAAGACATCCCATTGTAGGTACTAGGGCTGCAAGTTTCTGCTGGTTACATATCTGAGGCAGGGAGCTTTTCCAGCTCCAGAGCAGTAGCCCTACAAAGACCAGAACAGAAGGGAAAGCTACCAGAACTGAGTATAGAATTTGAGAAATGTTGATTTGTAGCCCAGATTATCTCTCCAATTGCCTGCATTTTCCACTATAGAAATGTGACTATGTTGTGGGGCCCCTTGTAAGGCTGATCTAACCCTTGGAATCCCAGGTTCAGGCAGCCTTGACACTCCAGAGCCAGATCTGGGATAAAGAACGGGTACAAGACATCAGAAATTCAAGGGCACTGATAGTTCTAGAAACCTAGTATGGTGTAGTGTGTCAACACAAAGGATCCTCACCTGCCTAGAGTTTGAGTGCATTCTTGGGTAAAAGACGCTGATAACAATGTATCAATAAAGAATCAGTGATTGAATTTTTTAAAAAAAGAAAAAGAATCTTGGGACTTCTGGATGTTCTTTGTCCAGGACACCTAGGCCAACAGAAGCTAGGCCCAGAAAACCACCTGATGGGTTGTGTTTCATCTGGACAGTCTCAAGTACATAGATTTTCCCCTACCCCTTTCCATTCTTCTTCTAAGTCCTGAACTAAGCAGTTTGGCAAGAAGTTTTGTTCTCTATTGAAGGCTACCTTGAAGTTGGAAAAAAAAACAAAGCATTTGCCAAGGAGGTATATGGCAACATTTGGAGAAGCACAAGTTTGGGAAGTAAAACAAATTTCAGTTCAATTATGACTTAGCTACATACCAGCTGTGTGATTTTAAACAAGTAACTTTCACCTCTCAGATCCAACGTTTCCTTATTTGCAAAATGTGCGTAACATTTTCTCTTAGAGGTGTGATAGAGTGGTGCTTAACATAGTGCCAGCTCTCCCTTTTTCCAGGCTGGGGCTGAGCCTGGTAGAGGCAACCAAATAGACATGGGGTCTTGAACTACAACGTTCTCATTCACTTACCAGCTGGCCCAGAGACCCTAAGCCCCTTAAAATCAACCCCCATATAACCACACCAGCACAAAAAGCGAGGACCATTCAATTGTGTTCAGCAAACAGGAATGCTCCAGAGGGTTGAATCCAGAAGGGGGCCGCCAGGTAGTGCATATATGGGCTGCTTTCAGAGAAGGCCTCTAAGAGCTGTCGAGCACACGCTGATCACCTTTGTGAAATGTGGGCCGACTGATAACTCAAAGAGCCCTCGGATGAGTTAGTTCCTGTTGCCGTGGGAACTCCAGATCTCACTGCATTGTCAAGTCGCAGCAGAGAGGCTGTATTCACACTACTGGGCACTGATTAAAAACTAGAAGAAAAACATTCTCAGCGCCCCGCCGGCTTGTATAGTGAGGTCCCAGCAGTTAGCAAATTCAAAGCTGAGCTCCCGATTGGAATTGTGTGGCTTGTTCCTCATTCTCCGACACTTATTGCCCCCCAGGGTTCTTCAGGGCCTTTAGAGAGGTTTTCAGCAAGAGCTGGGAACCATAACCTCCATTAGACAGACGGGGAAACTGAGGCCTTGGTTTGCACATACTCAGATGCGGTGACTGCAAAGGAACCTGTGGGCCCCAGTAGAGAAGACCGAGGCAAGGCAAGGACTGCGGGCAGTACGAGAGGAGGCCGGGGGTGGGGCGGAGGGAGGGGCCGGACCAGACTCACCATTCAGCCGGGTCTGCCGGTTGGCTCGCACTCGCAGGAAGGTCTGGGAGAAAAATCCCCGGCAGATGCAAAAGGGGGAAAAAAAGAGAAGAGGGGGAAAAGAGCGTCAGGTGCGGCCTGGAGTCCTGGTCCCCTGCCCCAACACCCGACCCCTACCCAAGCGCGCCCCGCCCCAAACAGCCCGTAAACAAACCTACTTCCTCCCTCCCGCCGGTGCCCCTGCTCCGCCGGCCGCTCCGGGCCCTCGGCATAGCCGCCGGGACTGCTTTACTAGGACCCCGTGGCCGCCGCGCGGTGCCGCCCCAGCCCCGGCCTCCAGCTCTCTGGATCCCGCGGCCGCCCGGCCGGCGAGGGCGGCGATGCGGGCGGATTCCCCCCGGCTGCCCGGCGGTGGCGGCACCTTAGCTCCCAGCAGCGGCGGCGGCCATGTTGGCCTTGGTCACGTGATCCGCCGCCGTCGCGCGCTGGGGGTGAAAGTTCACCAAGGGTTGGGGGTTGGCCGGACTGGGACCAGGAAGCCGCGCATTGCACTCCAGCCAACTGGCTGGGGCTGTCCCCGGGGTCCCTCCTACCGCCCCTAAACTCTACCCGCCCCGGCCTTAGCGGCTGCGGGGACCTTGCCCCCGCCCCACGCTCCTCCCTCTGCGGGACTCCTTCCGGCCGGGCCTGGAGGGGCCTCGGCTTCCCGCGCGGTCGTCGGGTAGCTGTGGCTCCGTGGGGCCGCGCTTTGCTAGGGGACCCGGAGGCGGAATTCCCAGTCATCCTCTGGCCACCCCACCGTCGCCGACTCGGCCCTCAGCCCATCGCAGCCCTGTTCAGAGGATTCCCAACATTTCTGTCTGCCGGACACCTCTGGACCTCTCACAGGCATTGCATACCCATTACGGCCAACACCGACTTCAACATCCCCCAAACAGGTGCCTTCCTTCTGGGTTCCCAGTTCATAGCGGGGTGCCATCGTGTACTCAGAAGTTGCCCTTGACCCCCTCCCTTGCATTCATCCTTCACACTCAACTCTCTAAAGCTGGGGAATCTACCTTTAAAGATACCTTAATTTTTCTCATATCCATCTCTTCTACATTTCCTACTCAACCTTTTAGGCCTACTGGAAAAAATGGTGTACGTCTACGTCTACCCTCATAGCTTGTATAATTTTTTTATTGGTAGGCTGACCACTCGTGTGCAAATCATTTAGATAAACCCAGAACCTAGCATGGTCCTGGCATTGATAAAGACATCTTTCAGTGTTATTTCAGTGGCTACGCCTACCTACCTTCGTTGTTAAAGCTCTGGTTTTAATCTCATTAGCGTTCTCACTTTGCAGTTGTCTCTAAGCTCCTCTGTTACTCTTCAGTTTCTCTCCTTGCAACCTATCCTCCACATTTTTGTACAAAATTGTTTCCCCTTGTTTAAACTGTTCAGTGATTTTTTTTTCCACCTAAAAAATCTGTAACATGGGATAAGGGCCTGCCCTGGCTGCGTATCCAGTCTCTTCTACCACGTCTAACTTTCCTTGAACTCCTGACACTTAGCTTTGCTGAGCTTCTTGAGCACCCCATGTTCTGTACTCTGGGCTAGATGCTCTCCCCTACCCCCAGTATTCTTTGTTTGTTTAACTTGTCCATCCTTAAAACACTCTGGGCAAGCCTTTGTGTCTCTTTCATCCCAATGCTTAGTGTGTTGCTTCCTCTTGAGTTTTCACAGTTCCTTGGCTTTCCTCTGATGACATATATTTTGACTATATTTGCCCATTATATTGAGAATCATATCTATTTCATCACTCAGCATATCAGTAAAGTGGGGAGCAGTGAGGCAAGGACACCATGACAGAAGCCCTGACCCCAGTGCAGAGCTGGAGGATTGCTCTAGTTTGGATCTAGAATGTCTCCAAAAGGCCCATCTGAAATCTAGTCTGATGCACCCTTTTGGGCCCTCCTTTATTCTCAGTGAGAATTCAAACCAGAAACCAATACCCTCTGCTTTTAAGGCCCAGTCAAGGATGCATGGCTTCATTGCTAAGAAAACAGGCATCAAAAAGGGAAGTGACTTCTCTAACCTAAATTATGAGAATTGAGTCAAAATTTGAACTAGAGTTTGAGTACCCTGAATCCTAGATTGTTACGTGTTATTCAGTTTTCCATTATCATAACAAATAAGCAATCAACCTATTAGGAGAAAAGGTTTATTTGGCTCACAGTTTTAGAGGTTATAGCCTAATTAGTTGGCCTTGTTGCTCTTTGCCTGTGCAACATAGCATGGCAGGAGCACCTGGTAAAGAAAACCTGTTCACCTCATGTTGGGAAAGCCAAAGAAAAAGGAAGAGACTGGAGTCTTGAAAATTTCCTTTTGAGGGCATGCCCCAATGACCATACCTTACCTACTACCTTTTAAAGACCTGGTTAAATGATTTAAAAAAAGAAGCCCAGCACTGGTGGCTCAGGTCTGTAATCTTAGCCACTCAGGAGGCTGAAATCTGAGGATTGGGGTTCAAAGCCAGCCTGGGCAAGATGGTCCATGAAACTACCAAAAAAGCTGGAAGTGGAGCTGTTGTTGAGCACTAGCCTTGAGCACAGATCAGGGACAGTGCCCAGACCTTCAGTTCAAGCCTCAGGACTGGCACTAAAAATGAAAAACAAAACAAAAAAAAAAACATACAAAAAAGGCAACTACTGGCCAGGCATTGTGTAAAGAGCAGGTGATACCCAATTAGTTCCTGGGTTACTTTCCATCTTCCTTTCCCACTAGTTTCCCTTCTAACATCAGTGAGCATTCTCCATCCCAGCAGAGCTGTTAACAGGTCCCTCAATACATCATTCCATGCTACAGCATTATGCCAAGTGCCTTTATCTGAGATTCATTTCTTCCTTGTTCAGTCAGTATCTCCTTTGTGATGCTCGTTCTGGTTTTCCACCTTCCATGCTGCTTTTAGAAACTTATTTATACCTTTCTCATAGCACTTAAAACACTGGGCCATAATGATCTATTTGCAAATCTAACCCCTTCAAGGCAAGGACTTTGGACTGAGCATGAGTAGTACTAGATAAACCTTTGAGTAAAGGAAGGATAAGACAAGGTCTTTGCCTTGGAGGAACTCCAAGGCTAGAGAAGAGTCAGATTCATTGTGATAGATTAAATTGGCCACAATTCTTTTCAGCTTCTCCTCTCAAGAGCTGCATTTCCTCATCCCTTGATTAAAAGCTAACTTTTTGCTCTTGCTTTGCTTAATAGAAAGTGGTAGAAATCATGGATGTGAATTTCAGATTCTAGCCTCAAGAAGTCTTGCAGCTTTGTCTTTCATTCCCTTGGTGGGGCACTACCCAGTGACAGCTAAGTAAAGAAGCTGAGAGAACTAGGGTACTTCCAAACTCCATTTCAGACTTTCTAGCCCAGCTGCGTAATGAGCTGCATAAATGAAGGAATGCCTAGTGAACTCACAGAATCCCAAGAAATGTTAACTCATGTTAAGCCAACAAATTTTGGGATAGTTTGCTATCTAATAATAGGTAACAGAAACATACCAGAGTGGTCACAATATGGTCACAATAAGATGAGTGGTAGGACATAACAGGGTCTCACAAAGGTCATAAAAAGCGATAGCTAATCCAGAAAGGCTTTTTGGAAGAGATGGCATTTTGGCAGAATGTTGAAGGATAAATAAAAAAAAAGTTGATAAGCTGGGCGCCAGTGCTCATGCTTGTAATCCTAGCTACTCAGGAGGCTGAGATCTGAGGATCACGGTTCAAAGCCAGACCAGGCACGAAAGTCTGTGAGACTCTTATCTCCAATAAACCTCCAGAAAACCAGAAGTGGCACTGTGGCTCTAGTGGTAGAGCCCTTGCCTTGAGCTGAAGAGCTGAGGGTTGGCGCCCAAGCCCAGAGTTCAAGCCCCAGGACCAACAACAACAACAAAAAAGTTGATGGATCGGAATGAAATAATATCCTTTAAAGAGTATAGTTTCTTTAAAGAAGTAGCTTCTGTAATCATAATTAAGCCACCACATTGGAAGGGCCTCCTTCTAGGAGGAGGAGGGGGAACATTCATGCAGAGAACAGAGGCCTTTGCATTCTTGGAAGGCAGTTATCAGTAAGGGAAGTTGGAAATACTAAATCTAAATGGCTGAAAGCCTGGGTTATGCAAAGGAGTAAATTTTATCCTAGAGGAAGTTATTTAGAAGTTATTATAGAATCTGTTATTTAAAAAGTATACTTTAGAGCCTATAATTTGGGTCATAATCTGGTGCTAGAAACTTTTGAAGGACACCTGGATTGGCTTTAGGGGTTTCCTCTCTTCCCATATTGAATTGTATGTAAAGCACTACATATGGATGTGTGTGCACATGTGTGTGTGTGTGTGTGTATGGTCATATGTGTACCTTTGTAGGCAAAGGCTTTCCTCATAGTCTGTAGAGAATACTAGAGGATAGGAATGGAAGTTTGGGAGTTGAGGCTTTTCTGCCTGTTGGTTCTTCTTTATGGTTCAGCAGGTGGGTAGTTAGGTTCATGCTGTGAGTGAGGAGGGAGTATGGGGCCCTGAAGCATGCCTCTGCCTATTCTTTGAACTGGAACTCTTCAGGATATAGCCTTGTCTCCTTCTCAGACCAGAATTTCTAGAGTTGGGTCTTTTCTGCACTTTGAACTATGTTGTCTGGACCAGGGCAGTGTATTCCAGGAGTTGACACAGAGTTCATGAGGGCTGGTATGTAGCTTAATGGCAAAGTGCTTGCCTAGCAAATGCAAAATCCTGGTTTAATCCTCAGTACCAAAAAAAAAAGATAAAAACAGTTCATGAGCTGGGTGCTATTCAGGAGGCTGAGATCTGAGGATCATGGTTCCAAGCCAGCTCAGGAAAGTCCATGAGACTCTTATTTCCAATTAAAGTGGAGCTGTGGGGCTGGGAAGGTGGCTTAGTGGTAGAGCGCTTGCCTTGCATGTATGAGGCCCTGGGTTTGATTCCTCAGCACCACATAAGCAAAAAGAAAAAAGCCGGAAGTGGCGCTGTGGCTCTAGTGGTAGAGTGCTAGCCTTGAGCTCAAGATCTGAGGGATAGTGCCCAGGCCCAGAGGTTAGGCCCCATGACCGGACCCCCCCCCCAAAAAAAAAAAAAAAAAAAGAAAGTGGAGCTGTGGCTCAAGTGGTAGAGTGCTAGCCTTGAGCAAAAAAGTTCACGGACAGGGCTTGGGCCCTGGTTCAAGCCCCAGGATCAGTACAAAGAAACCCCAAACAGTCAGTGAGCAGGGTTCCCTCCTTAGTATTGGCACTCTGGGCTGTGCAGTTTGGGTTCTACACAAAATCATTCATCACAAAAGGTGCCAGCAGAGGCTGGTGTCCAGCCCAAATTTGGCATTCCAATCTCCAGGCTCTGTACCCTGATGCCAGGTTGTATCAGCTGGGAGGAAAGAGTGCCTAAGAGCACACCTTTGTCTAGTTCCATCCAAGACCTCCTGTGTGCCAGCAGGGACCATGGGTCTTTACCTAGCTTACCAGTCCCCTGCTGTTCTGCCTTTCCACATCAGATCAGGGCTGCCTTTCCCCCTTTTACATTTGGCTCTCTAGAATCTCTGTTGCCATTTAGACACATGTTTCTTGGGGCAGAACCTTGTTTTCTTCCATCAGATGGGAATTCCCAAAGGCAGTGCTCTTCTACTCAAACCAAGGCTTCTGGGGGAACATTCTCTTTTCTTCCTACTTCAAAGAAAGCCCATCTATAGCTATGCTGTTACTTATAAGGTTCCTTCCTGCTCTAATCATTAGTAATGTGATTATTCCCTGTTTGCCTAAGATACCCACAGTGTCTGCCTGTTTCTCTTTCTGTCCTGATACCATGGATTGGCAGGTCTGCAGGGTTAATATTCAAGGGATCCAGATTTGAAGTTTGAAATCTTCAGTGATACAAGGCTGTTTCTGGGTCTCTCATGAAACAAAATCCCAAATGATACTTCTTAATAGAGAGGATGCTTCAGAGGTGCTCAGAGCCTAAAAAACCTTGCATCTTACCTTCAAATCCATCTTTTTAATAAGGCCCTTTCCCTGACACCTGGGCCTTCTGAGTTCACTTAGGGCACTAGACACAGAGGTTCCAAACATAGTTCAGGCCTCTGGTCTCCCAAGGTGGGAGGAGTTAACACCATGGATGGCCTTGAAGCTCTCTCCCAGGTGACCTAACTGTCACACCTCCTCACCTGGTATCTGTCTGAGTGGTGCAGGTCATCAGTGGCAGATGAGTGTGGTGATGCTGTTGGAGACTCTCCTTCCCTCTTGATGGAAGCAGACAATAGGAGGGACTGGAAGAAGAAAAGGACATGTGGCTCAGGCTGAGTGAGACCTACAGCAGTTCCCTGGAGTTCCCAATCCTATGGAGCTTTTAGTAGTGAGGCAGAAAGGATAGCAGAAAACAGAAGGCTACTCTTGAGATTTTTAAAGGCATGTGGTCAGGCTTGGGAGTGTGGTTGTGGAAGGGAACAAGGTATAGACCCCTATAGAAGGTCCAAACCTCTTTCATCACTGCTCTGGCTAATATCTGCCCAGTGGGTAAGGACTCTAAGTAGGCTGAACTACACATACTTTGTTCTCCCTTAGAGAGCAGACATTCTGGGATCCCTTTGAAGGGTTGGGGGTAAAGCTGCATACCTGTCACCCTGCTTGCCCCTAATGCAGGCTGATGGCTGCCCTACTATGGAGACAGTAAATTAAATAGTATGTATGAGTTTCCTGTGTGCAGCTAGGGAGGTATGCTGGGTCCATTTATCCCCGTGCTGTGGCGATGACCCCAGCAAAAACCCCAGCAAAACTAATCCCCCCATGTCAATCCCACATGGCCTCTTCTACATATGCCTGCAGTTTAGATTAATAAACTGTCTGCTTTAAATTGTGTGCAAGCACCACCATTCTAAATACCACATGGCACGTTCAGCCTGAGAGCCAGCTCTTGCCAAGGCCTGTTCAGCTGCAAATAGGGGGGTGGCCCAGAGGCCTGAAAGCAATCCATATTTCCTCCCCCCACCTTCTCCAGTTCTGAGCCGGAAGCACACAATTCCCTCAGAGTCTGCCCCAGCCTAGAAAACCATGCCAAATCGCCAGTGACAGCCCAAAGAAAGCAATTTGGAAAAGATGGAGCAGCCATTTATCCTTCATCTCCGACTGAGCCTTAGGATGTGACCTGCATTCTGTGGCCATGTTGCACATCTGAAGGGAAGAGGCACCTCCCTTCCTTGACTTGTCCATAATCCAGTAGCTGGAGGAGAGAGGAGGTTGCAAAGGGCCTGGGGTGTGCAACCAGGAGCTTGTTCTTTACCCAGCTAAACCCTATAAAGGGCTGGTGAGTGAGTCAGCCCCAGCCCAGAAAGAGATACTGTCAGGCAATGTACTTCTCTGGTCTCAAGGAAGATGCTAAGGAAGGGGAACAATGTAGTTCCCCCACCCTCCCCAACCATGAGAAAACCTCTACTGTGGTCTCTCTCTCTCTCATTCTCTCTAGGTTAGAAGCCCTGAGAGGCCTCAGCATTACACCTGGGGCAAGCGGAATAAAAAAAGGTCACTGGCGCTTTTTAAACATGGACCAAAAAGCAGTAAAATGTGTTTTGAAAAAAAAAAATCCTGGCATTAAATCATGACTTTTTGCCTGGCTCTTCGCCTCATTAAAAGTGGCCTTTTGGAAGGTAAAATTATCATTGTAAGCGATAAGATCTTTAAGAAAATAATTCACGGCTTCTTCACCCTTTAATATGATAGCCGCCACCGGCTAATTTTTTTCTTAATGGCAACGAGGCCATCAATCTTGTCTAAGGCCCCCTCACCCTCTCCTCCTTCTCCTCCCTCCTTCCCTCCCTCCCTCCTTTCTGTCCTCTCAGTCTCTTGCTTCAACCTTCTACTTCAGGCCTCTCCTTATGACTTGCTTCTCTAGAGCTGAGGTCAAGGCCAAGGATAGACCAGGAGCTCTTCAGCTTTGTGGGTGTTCATCTTTGGGGGTGTAAGCGTGTGTGTGTGTGTGTGTGTGTGTGTGTGTGTGTGTGTGTGTGTGTGTGTGTGTGTGTGTGTGTGTGTGTGTGTGTGTGTGTGTGTGTAGCAATTTCTCTCTTGGTCCCTGCATCTGATGATCCATATGCCTATGTCTGTGGAACGAAGGAATGTGTTTTAAGTTTAAAAGGCTTCCTGCGAGTGCATTCAGATATGTGGGTCCAGGTTCATGAGGACAGAAATGGTGTCTCTCAAAGTTTGTTTAGAGACCACAGGCTTCTGTGTCCTAATTCTCAGCTCTGCCAGCCATGCTTGGGTGTCAAATGTCACTGGGTTGTAGTGTCCAACCTGAAAGTGGTCATGACCTTCCCTAACCATACTATTAGGTGCTACAGGCCAGGCCAAACTTGACCACAGTGGCTCCCTCCCTCTACCAGTCCAGAGCTGCCTAACTAGGTAGGGGGAACCCTTCTGTATTTTCTCTTTGGGGCTAAGAGGCCCTTGCCTCTTTGGCCAAGGCTGTGTCAATCCAATACTGGGGCAGGTTCTTTATTCCTTTTCTTCCAGCTAGCCAAAGCTGAGCAGCTTCCTGAATGAAGATGCAAAGTCGTGTGTGTGTGTGTGTGTGTGTGTGTGTGTGTGTGTGTGTGTGTGTGTGTGTGTGTGTGTGTGTGTGTGTGTGTGTGTGTGTGTGTGTGTGTGTGTGTGTGTGTGTGTGTGTGTGTGTGTGTGTGTGTGTGTGTGTGTGTGTGTGTGTGTGTGTGTGTGTGTGTCTGGTCCTGGGGCTTAAACTCAAGGTCTGGGTGCTGTCCCTGAACTTATTTGTTCAAAGCTATTGCTTGAGTCACAGCTCCACTTTTTGAGCTTTTTGGAAAAGCTCACTTTTTTTCTTTTTCTGGTGATTGTGGGGCTTGAACTCTGGGCCTGTGCACTGTCCCTCAGCTCTTCAGCTCAAGGCAAGAACTCTACCACTTGAACCACAGTGCCACTTCCAATTTTCTGGTGGTTAGTTGGAAATAAGAGTCTCATGGACTTTTCTGCCTAGGCTGGCTTTGAACCTTGATCCTCAAATCTTAGCCTCCTGAGTACTAGGATTATAGGTGTGAGCCACTGGTGCCCAGCTGAAAAGCTCACATTTTAGGCAGAGCTTTCCTGTCCAGGCTGCTATCCTCAGATCTCTTACTTCCACTCTTTTAAAAGGCTACAGAGTAGTTGGACCAACCTTTTAAAAGTAATATCTGGGGCTGGGAAGGTGGCTCAGTGGTAGAGTGCTTGCTTTGCATGCATGAGACTCTGGGTTCGATTCCTCAGCACCACATGAGCAGAAAAAGCTGGAAGTGGTTCTGTGGTTCAAGTGGTAGAGCGCTAGCCTTAAGCTGAAGCGCTGAGGGACAGCGCCCAGGCCCAGAGTTCAGGCCCCACGACTAACCGAAAAAAAAAAAAAAAAAATCTGAAGCCAAGTGCTGTTGGCTCATGCCTGTAATCCTAGCTACTCAAGAGGCTGAGATCTGAGGATCACTGTTCAAAGTCAGCCCAGGCAGGAAAGTCCATGAGACTCATTTCCAATTAACCACCAGAAAACTAGGACTGCTGTGGCTCAAAGTGGTAGAGCACTAGATTGAATGGGAAAAAAAAAAAAAACCACTCAGGGAATGCACCTAGGTCGTGAGTTCAAGCCCCATGACTGACAAAAAGAAAATAAAAAACGTAAATAAAAGTAATATCTGCCTCACTGGCTCCTTTTCCAAAACTGCTTTCTGAGGTCATCAGACTTTAAGCTTTCCATATAATAGGCCCTGCTTGCTACCCTTTCCCTGTTGGACCGCCGACTGCCCGTATTTTTTTAGACATTTTCCCTTAGGATCCTGGGATACCTTGCTCTTCTGTGACTTCCTAACTTATTCACTGTCCCTCCTCTATCTCCTTCCTGCCCTCCCCCCCCCCCCCGACTTTATCTTACTAGAAGTACAGAAATTCCTGAGATTCTCTTTGATGTTTATTCTCATTCTCATCTCCTCATGGATTCTCCCTCATTGAATTTATCCACTCCACCCAAGCTTCAACACCCATAACTTGTTTTTAGTTTCTGTGGGATTGGGGTGATGAAGCTGACATGACTCCTGTCAATTCTCCCAATAACTTGTGCTAAGGGATTATTGTGGGAACTATTGGAAAGAGGGCAGAAAAGGCTTAGTAACTGAGGGTTTAGCCTTCTTCTCCAGATCTGTCTCTGGACACTTATGAGGACTTCTTGCTATAAATTATGTTGTTGTGTTAGGGCTCCTTTGGTCCCTCCTTGGAGCCAGGTACTTGGCATTCACCCCTTTCCCCCCATCTGACACTTTCAAGTTTTTCTTCCATAGTGTCTGTCCAGAGTGGGCAGATTGTCTCTCCATATGGACCCAGCATCCATTGTTTCCTTGTGTGTACACACACACACACACATACACACACACTGTGTGTACACACACACACACACACACACACACACACACACACACACACACACACACACACACACACACACACACACTATAATCTGGCTTTTAAGTTCTTGTACTATCTATGTTGACCTGTATTTCTGTGTTCTTTATTTTCTTCCTTTGAACTTCCCAACCTTAGTGACTGTGTTGCTCACCCCCAGGCTTCTCTTGATTTGAATCCCTTTCCTAGCTGAAAAAGAGAAAGTCAGAGGAGCATTTCCTCCTCACAAATATAATGCACTCACAGACACAGAAGCTCCAGGCTTCAGGCTGATGTTCTAGCCCTGGAGATAGTCCAGAGTCCTCAAAGAGCTCCGTTCTTTCTGAGTAGGCCTAGATTAGGATGCACAGGAGGAAAACCATAATTGGCCACCTACCTTGGGGGTGCCTGGAGCCATGGCATCCTTCAGAAGGGAATTCTTGCTGCCAAGAAAGAAGAGAACAGGGTGACCATTCTACCTACTGCCCAAGTTGTAAGGATAGAGTAGCAATAAGACCCCCCCACCCCCCCAAAGAAAAGGTACAGCAAGTCTAGCCCAGCCAGCTTAGCCAGGCTCTACCCAGGCCATTCAACCATGAGGCCAAGCCTAGCACAGCCTAGCCAAGAACCACACTGGTGACTGGGAGCTGACATAGATACCAGGCATGGTAGACTGCCCAGTGGATCTTGGGAATAGGGTTTTATCTGACTCCTGGGATTTGTCCTGAATATTCTGCCAGTTCTGAGGCCCCCTTCTCCCCTCTGACCCCAGCCTGCTTTTAGTTCCTATGGGATTGAGGTGATGGAGCTGACATGACTCTTGTCAATTCTCCCTCCAACATGCTGTAAACTGTGTTAGACCAGGAATGATCTCCCCCTGATTCAATTTGTCAGCCCCAGGCCCTCCGGCATCGGGTGCGGCAGGCGGGTGGAAGCTGGGCCCTGAAATATGGTGGACAGCGCAGAGTAGTAGGCAGGGGCTAGGGCTAGAGGTGATGGATGGGCTGTGGGGGAGGCAAGAACTGTGTTTAATAACAAAATTGGTATGCAAGGCCACATCCTGCGCTAAGCATGAGTGATCCAGAGCCACAAAGTATTACAAATCCCCGCTAAACAGATGCTGACAATGGAACAAGACGTATCAAATCAGATCCACTTCAGAAACATTAATATCCCTGTTCCTATTCCTCCCTGCCTGCTGCCCCCACTATACTCGACCACATCTGTGCTCACACTTTTGTGCACGTGCATGCACACATGCACACACAAATACATGCATATAGAGGGGCTGGCTGATACGTGCATGAAGGCAGATGCAATCCATTTTCAAAGGGTCCCTGCATAGACACAGAGGAGGTACACATGTGGAGCATACCCACAGATTTAAAAAAAAGCACAAAAGATACAGGCACGCATCCAAAGCAGAACACAGGGGACATGTATGGACTTACAAAGTGCATTATAAAGAACATACATCTGTAGAAGTGCTCAGGCAACCATAGACTCAGACATAGACACACCTTATGTGCAAGCAAAAGCATAGACAGATCCAGTGGGTCTCAATGGGGGGAGAGATGTTAGGCAAGTGCTCTACCACTGAGCTATATTCTGAGCTTCTGGTGGGTAGAGGATGTGAAATATTCTGTAGTGTCCCAGATAGTCCCTTACAACACAAAATTATTTAACCCAAAATGTCAATAGAGCTGAGGTTGGAAAGCATTGGTCTAAAGGCCGACACACACATATCCACAGACTATAATTCTGCCAACAGGCACACAAATACATGCAGTCACCCTGGGAGATGCAGACATGCATACAGATGCACAGGGCTACAGGGTCATATTCCCAGAGACATGACCATAAAGACAAATTCACAACTGCCACACAGGCTGGCTGAATCGCTGCTCATGCACACAGTCCACATAAACACATGCACAGATGTGGACACCTACACCCACCGATACCCACCCAGACACACATGTCCGCACAGATGTAGACACTTGTAGATATCCCTACACACATACATCACAGAGCAGAGGCCACCAGCATGACTGAAGCAGGGTAAGGCCAAGATCTGAGTGTAAAGTAAGACCTATTCACCAGTCTGATCACACAATTGAGACATCACCAGTTGGGAAAGAAAGCCAGAAAAGATTCTGTTCTATTACATCTGTTTATCAATGGTCCATGCTGCTGGGTGCTAGTGGCTCATTCCTGTAATCCTAGCTACTCAAGAAGCTGAGGCCTGAGGATTGTGTTTTGAAGCCAGCCTAGGCAGAAAAGTCTGTGAGACTCTTTATTTCCACTAAAACTAAAACAAAAAGCTGGAAATAAAGCTGTAGTTCAAGTGGACCCAGCTCAGTGATGACCCCTGGACTGGTAAAACAATAAATAAATAAAAATAATGGTCCGTACTCAGGCCCTGCCTCGCACCCCCACCCAATCTAGGCATTGGGGATACAGGGAAGAAACAGCAGCTCTTGAGGAACAGCTAGTTGGTGAGTTTCTGATTTTTATCAGTATTGACTACCATTCTGCCTACAAAGTGAGCATCTACTGTACAAACTATTCTTGCCACACCTTGCCTTGGACTGAAATGAGTATTGTCTAGATTTGGAATTTGGTAAGAAGAGAGAGGAATAGTTATTGTGCATCTATTGTAGATGACAGACCCAGACTTTATACATGTTAACTCACTGACTCTTCACCAAAACTTTGCAGAGTTGCCTAATAAAGCTGATAATTTTCTCACAGTACAGGAAGGGGTTGGACTTTGAGTTTGTATCTAACCAAGCCCAAGTTGCTGATTTTTTTTCCAGTTCCCGGGTTTGAACTCAGGGCCTGGGAACTGTCCCTGTGTGCTCAAGGCTAGTGCTCTACCACCTGAGCCACACAGCATGACTTACAGCTTTTTCTGAGTAGTTTTTTTTTTCTTTTTTCACATCATCCACACTGATGTTTTATTATAACTCACTCAGCAGAACAACAGAATGGGCTAACATGAATCAGTCACAAGTGACTCATAACCAGTGATTGTTCCGTATAGTTTTTGTAGATAAGAGTCTCACTTTCCTGCCTAGTCTGGCTTTGAACCATGATCCTCAGATTTCAGCCTCAGATTACAGGTGTGAGCCACCAGTGCCTGGCTCAAATTGCTGATTTTTAATTTTCCATGCCTGGCCCTAAAGATACCCAAGGCTTAGGCTCTAGGGCAGAACTCTTGAGTTCTTTTTCTTTCTTTCTTTTTTTAATTGTGAAAATACTGTACAGAGGAGTTACAATTACATGGGCAAGATAATGAGTACATTTCTTATCAAGCATTGTAGCCTCCTCCTTTGTTTCCCCTTCCTATCCTTTCCCATCCTCCCCCCCGCCCCCCCCCCGTCCCCCTACCCAATCCTCCTCCCCCCACCAAAGTTGTAAAGTTCATTTTTGACATAATGACTTGTACATCTCATTGTTGCAATGGGTCCACCTGTATCCCTATTTAAACGATTTGTTTTTTCCCTTCCCCTCCACAAATTAAAAAGTATGGAACGCTTCATGAATTTGCGTGTCATCCTTGCACAGGGACCATGCTAATCTTCTCTGTATCGTTCCAGTTTTAGTATATGTGTTGCCGAAGCGAACACTCTTCTTTCTTGATTGCTGTGCAACTTAGGGGAGTGTCTTGCTGACACTGGGCTCCACCTTACTTTGCAGGTGGACATAATGATTCCATTCAAGGTCAGGATATGCAGCATCTGGTTTTGCAAGCATATCCTTCTATTTTTTTTCTTCTAGCAATGTTCTTCCTTTTCCTTGCATGAAGCTGCTTCTGTCTGAAACTCCTTTCCTTTCTCTGAGCAAGGGGAGCCCTTGCTCTCACCCTTTCCTCCAACAACCACACCACTTCCAAGTGTGCTGATCCTCTAGAGACTGCAGAAGAGAGGTCTGAGCTCTAGAGCTATGGGCAGTCTGGCTCCTGCCCAGCCCATCAGCTCTGCCTTCCATCCCTCCTTGTTTCCACAGCCCGCCCCCAACAATTTCCTCCCTTGCTCAGTCACTCGCTGCCTAGTGATCCATGGGTTTTAAATTATAACTGGGACCCAGGAAACGCGTTCCTAAGTACAATATTCATGGGCTGGGCTGACACTTTTAATTAAGGTGATTTACACTGAATTATCCTTGGAAATAAAGAAATGGTGCACTGCCCGGGAATAAACCATCATCACCAGCCGCCTTTGTAAGTTACACTTCGTTTTAATCTATTTGGGGAATTGTTTATCTAGTTCATTACCCAACCAAACACCGAGGCCAGCCTTAAATAAGGCTTAAGTGGGGGTGGGGGCACTGCCATCTCCATACCCCGCCTCTCCTCCCGAGTCACCCAGCCTCTCAGCCTTTTTAAAACACTGCCCAGGGAGCTAGTTCTCACAGTGGCTCAGGAAGCCTTTAGAAGAGATCTCTGAGCAAGCCAAGCCCCACTTCGAGATTCCTCAGTCTCCCATCCCCTCCTCTCCACTTTCCCCTCCTCTCTTCCCCAGCCCTTCCCTCTCCTCCCCAACTCCTGCCTGAGGTTTGTAGAAAGGTCCAGGAGCTATACCTTGCCACTACCCTTCTATCTTTGGCTCCCACCTATGTCCCTGCCTCTCTCCATTCTAATTCTTACCCTCTCAACATCCCAGATATGTTTTAGGCTCTGTTTGCCTAGGGTCCTGCCTCTTTCTTCCTTCAGCCTATGGATATTTGCTTCTCTGACTCCACCAACTTCCCAATCATCAAAAAATCAGAAAGTTTCCTCCTTAGTTAAGTACCCCAAGCTAAGTCCTCTGGCTTCTTCCCATCCCATTCTCTCATTTTCCCCCACCTTGTCTCCTACCTCATTTGTCTTCCAACTTCTATAGCCATTCTCCTACAACTCATGTTGCTCATGGCTGCTATTACTCCACTATATCTAGGACCCCTTCCATTATGAAGACCCTCCATGATCAATAGGGAGGTGTGCATACCTGTGTGTGAGGCCTGTGCCTATGGGGTTGGGAACTGGAAGGTACCTGCTGCTTTTGTAAACATTGGGTGTGTGGGAAATAACAGCCTGTTCCCAGAGGGTCCTAAACAGGTTCCCCTGAAATAGTCTAGTCCCAGAACAGGCTCTAATAGGAGAGTTCCTCAAGCAGAGCTGAGTAGGAGGAAGGCATATGGCTGTCTGATTTGGGAATTCCCCTCTCCCCGCGGGGGGGCCCCCCATCCCCCCATCATCCACAGGCTCCGAAGTGGGCTATGCTGTCCCAGCAGTGGTGGCTCACTCCTGTAATCCTAGCTACTCAGGAAGCTGAGCTCTGAGGATTGAGGTTCAAAGCCAGCCTGGCAGTAAAGTCTATGAGACTCTTGTCTCCAATTAACCACCAGAAAACCGGAAGTGGAGCTGTGGCTCAAAGTGGTAGAATATTAAGCTTGAGTGGAAGAGCTCAGGGACAGGTCCCAAGCCCTGAGTTCAAGCCCCACAACCCACCAAAAGAAAAGAAATAGGCGGAGGCTGAGGAGAAGATGAGGGCAAAGGAGCCAAAAGCAGAGTAAGAGGAAAAGTAATTTGGGAAACTGGGAAGGAGCCAGCAGTGGGGAAATGAGAGGTAGGAACTGAGGAGAAGGGAGTGTGTCCAAAGGAGGGGAGCATTGGAGAGCTGGGGAGGAGGCCTTGACCACTGGCCACCGATGTTATTTGGGTTTTGCCTTCTGTGGGGCTCAGTTTCCCTATCTGTGAAATGGCTGGAAGGCCCCTCTATGTTCAGGATGCTGCTGGGGGCTCAGGAGGGAGGTAGAGCATATCCCTGGAGCCTCCCCCTCCCTCTCCTGCCCTGCAGAGAGAGGCGGGGGCGGGGCAAGGGCAGCCAGGGCTGGCTCCCTCCCCACGCCGCCCCGCCGCCCCGCCGCCCCGCCGCGCGCCCGGCCCGCCCGGCCCGCCCGGCGCAGCCCGTCAGCCCGGAGGGAGCTGACACGCTCCTTGGGAATTTATCACGCACCCAATTACAATGTTAATTGGCAAGTTCCTGAAATCAATTAATTCGCAAATTTTTTCCAATTAAAAATCCAGATAAATCACGAGGGCGGTGGCGGGCCGGTCCAGCTTGCAGGCCGGTGGCCGCCGCGGCCGCAGGGCGCGGAGCCGGGCCGCGGCGCGGGGAGGGGGCGGCGGGCGCGGCTGCCCTTGAACGCCTTTGCCGGCCGGTCGGACTGTCAGCGCGCCGGGCGCGGCGGGGCCGAGACAGATAAAACCATCGACCCGTCGCCGCCAGCGCTTCGGCTTTATCGATCCGACGGGAATTTCACTTGCTGTGCAGATCCCGCTGTCCGGCTGTCAGACACCCGGTGGGAGGGGGCGTGCCGGGGGCGCAGGGCGTGCACGTGCGGGGGGCGGTGTGAGGTGTTGGGGGTTCCGGGTGGGTGGGGATGGGAGGGGACATCTGCGAGGGACAAGAGACCCAGGCCCGAGGGAGCAGGAGTAGCCCTGGGGGGATCAGGTGGGGGAAAAGAACTTGGGGATAAGGGCATGGAGGAAGGAGATGCTCTGGAGAGGACTTGAGGATGAAGAATTGTGCCAGGCCATACGTTGTGGGGAGGTGGTGGTGGTGGTGGTGGAATCAGAATGGCTGAGGACAGTAGGGGATGCCTTGGACAGTGCAGGGTTGGGACCACAGCTAAGAGACAGAGAGCCTCCATCCTCAGGGGCATACTCCCTTTACAAGACTCTGTAGACCCCCCCCCCTTTTCTGCCTCTATTTTCTGTTCTTGCTAAGTCTCCCATTGGAAGCAGATCACACAGAACTCCTGGACCACCCAGGTGTGACACTCAACTGCAGGATATTTCTTTCACTTTGTGTCCCTAGTAGGTGGATCCCTGGTATGTGAGACCTGGAGGGAGGAAGGGTGGGGTGGGTAAGAACTTGGACACTCATGTTCTGATAGCTTGAGTTCAAAGGAGTCTTTACCACTTACTAGCTGTGCAACATCAGAGAAGACACATAACCTTTCTGTACCTCCCTCGTCTGTAAAATGGAGGTAATAATTATAATCACACACACACCATACAAAGATGTTTTGTTCAGTAGATCATGTATACTACAGTGGTCCCATAAGATTATATTGCCCAGTGATATGGTAGTTTGTACAAGTATATGCTATGATTTTTTGCATGACAAAATTGCCTAAGGGTCCATTTCCCAGAACATATCCCTGTCATTAAACAACACAGATTAAATAAAATAATGCAATGTAAAGTAGTTGGCAAATAGTGAGTGTTCCACAAGGCTTGTGATGATTACCAATTACTATAGCCTGTGGGGCTTTTAAATGACCACAAATTCTGTAGGTATTTCTCCTTTTAACAGGCAGAGTTGAGGGCACTTGTGACTCATGCCTGTAATCCTAGCTATTCAGGAGGCCGAGTCTGAGGATTTTTTTTTTTTTTTAATTTAATTTTATTTTATTTGTGAACATACTGTACAGAGGAGTTACAATTACATGGGCAGGATAATGTGTACATTTCTTACCAAGCATTGCAGCCTCCTCCTCTGTTTACCCTTCACATCCCTTCCCAGCCTCCCCCCTCCCCCCCAATCCCAATCCTTCTCCTTCCCCCCCTCCCCCCCCCCAGTCTGAGGATTTCTTATCTCCAATTAACCAACAAAAAGCAGGGAGTGGAGGTGTGGCTCAATTGGCAAAGCATTAGCTAAAGGATAGTGCATAAGCCTTCAGTTCAAGCCCCAGTACACATATACACATGAGAGAGAGAGAGAGAGAGAGAGAGAGAGAGAGAGAGAGAGAGAGAGAGAGAGAGAGAGAGAGAGGCGGAAATAAAGAGGGGATCCAATTTTCATCTTTGCTGCACCATTTTCTTTTGGAGTCCTAAGTTGCCCCATAAGAAGTCCAACTATCTCAAGGATATGAGGCTATGAGGCAGCCCAGACCACATGGGAAACCATGAACAGATGAACAGATGCATCAGCCATCAGACATCTGAGTGAAGGAACCTCCAGACGACCCCAGCCCCCAGCAACTGTGTCTTCCCAGCGGAGGCCTCAGACATCTGGAGGAGACAGTTATGCCTTCTATACTGTTTGCATTCCTAATCCTACAGATTGTGTGAGTGTAGTAGAATAATTGCTTTATACTGCTAACATTTCAGGCTTGAACTCAGCACTTGGGTGCTGTCCCTGAGTGTTGTGCTTAAGCTTCTCTTATAGCTTTTTGGTAGTTAATTGGAGATCAGAGTCTCACAAACTTTCCTGCCCAGCTGGCTTAAAACTGATGTTTAGAGCTCAGCCTCCTGAGTAACTAGATTACATATAGGTGTAAACCACTAGTATCCAGCTCTTTCCTTTTTCTTTTTCCTTGCTCCCTCCCTCTGTCTTTCCCTCCCTCCCTCCTTTCCATTCTCTTTCTCTCCCTCCCTCTTTTTCTCTCCTTCCTCCCTCCCTCCCTCCCTCCCTCCCTCCCTCCCTCCCTTCCTTCCTTCTTTCCTTCCTTCTTCCCCTCCTTGATTCTTTCTCTTTCTTTCCTTTATTTTTTTTTCCCCTTGATTTTGGTCCTGGAGCTTGATCAAATTTAGGGCCTGGGCATTGTCCCTTAGCTTTTTCCACTCAAGACTGATGCTCTACCATTTGAATCACAGCTCCACTGGTGTTTTAGTAGTTAATTAGAGATCAGAGTCTCACAGACTTTCCTTCTCAGGCTGGCTTTGAACCACAATCCTCAGATCTCAGCCTCCTGTGTAGCTAGGATTACAGGTGTGAGGCACTGGTGCCTGGCTAGGTAATTTCTTAATGCTTCTCCTCTGTTCCCCTGGTTAACTTGGCTTCTCCCAAAGTCCCTGTGAAGGCTTAGCCCAGTTCTTTCTTTTTTTTTGCCAGTCATGGGGCCTGAACTCTGGGCCTGGGCGCTGTCCCTCAGCATTTCAGCTCAAGGCTAGCCACCCTACCACTTGAGCCACAGTGCCACTTCCAGTTTTATGCTTATGTGGTACTGAGGAATCGAACCCATGGCTTCATGCATGCAAGGCAAGCACTCTACCACTGAGCCACCTTCCCAGTCCCAGTTCTTTTTTTGGTCAGTCATGGAGCTTGAACTCTGGGCCTGGGTGCTGTCCCTCAGCTCTTCAGCTCAAGGCTAGCCCTCTACCACTTGAGCCACAGTGCCCACTTCCAGCTTTTTCTGTTTATGTGGTGCTGACAAATTGAACCCAGGGCCTCATGCATGTGAGATAAGCAGTCTACCACTGAGCCACCTTCCCAGCCCAAACGTGACACATTGGCCATTAAAACCATTTTTTGTTGTAGTTTTTGGTTGTGGGGCTAGAACTCGGCCTAGGAGCTGTCCCAGAGTCTCTTTGTGCTCTCTAGCACTCTACCACTTGATTAGACCAGTTCTTGAACAGGGACAAGGATGTGGGCACATGCCTGAACACATTCTCAAGATTATCATCTCTCAGTCCTTGAGATTCGTGGAGGAAGTACTGCTCACTCCCTTGGATGGTAGAACCAGGCTGGAGGGGACGATGGGCTGGAAAGGCTTTAAAAAGAAAATCTTCTGGAAGACTCCATATGGCAGACCTGAGCCTGTGGCAGTGTTCCCTGTTTAGCTCCCCTGTATTCTTCTAAAACTGGAAAGGTCACTTTCTTCCCATTTTTCTCTCCCAAAAACTAAAGCAAGAAGAGGAATGGTAAAACCATTCAGCTGGAGAATGAGTACTGAAAAGGGAGTACTGGAGAATGGCTGAAAACTCCAACTTCTCCATACAGGGAGGGGTGAGACCTAATGGCTGGAATCCCCCAGGGGTCAGGCTCCTCATAAATGGCTTACCTGGTGGGCAGCTGGGCCAGTTGCTCAAGTTCCTGCTCCATATGTTCCTGCAACTCGCTGGGCCTCAGCAGGACTTGGCAGATGGGGCAAATCGGGGCCTGGCTGTCAAACAACGCTGCTGCTTTCTTCTTGCCTGGCCAGGAAGAACAGACACACATGAGCCAGGCTAGTCCCTTGAGGAAAATCCAGTATCTCAAGTCTCTGACACAAGTCTACTGCTGTCCACTAGGGATTTTTTTCTCTCTCTCTCTCTCTCTCTGTGTGTGTGTGTGTGTGTGTGTGTGTGTGTGTGTGTGTGCGCGCGCGCGCGCGCGCGCGTGTGCATGCATGTGTGCTCATGCCAGTCCTACGACTTGAACTCAGGACTTGGGTGCTGTCTCTGAACATTTGTGCTAAAAGCTAGCATTCTACCACTTGAGCCACAGCTCCATTCTGGCTTTTTTTGTGGTTAATTGGAGGTAAGAGTCTCATGGACTTTCCTTTTTTATTTATTTTATTTTATTTTTTTTATTTTGTCTGTTGTGGGACTTGAACTCTGGGCTTGGGCTCTGTCCCTGAGCTCTTCAGCTCAAGTCAAGTGCTTTACCACTTGAACCATAGAGCCACTTCTGATTTTCTGGTGGTTTATTGGAGTAAGAGTCTCATGGACTTTTCTGCCCGGGCTGGCTTTGAACCACGATCTTCAGATCTCAGTAGTTAAGATTATAGGCATGAGCCACCTGTGCCCGGCTCTCTAGGGATTCTTGACCTAGAGGAAGGGTGAGCCTGAGGCTCGCAGAACCCATGAGCATCACTCTCTTTGCAGCTCCAGAGCTCCAGAGGCTGTGATCATAAACCACGCCTCCTCAACCAGCTGCCCCTCTCAGAAATCTATTGGGACACAATCAATGCTCTGTGCAATCAAACGTTGATCACTCCATTTCACACATGTTTAATCATACCATCACCCAGATTATAGAATGTCCCTTGTCCCCATTCTCTTCTCACTGCTATCACATTCCCCAGATTGAGGAGAATGGAGACAGAGAATGGGAAGGGATTCATTCATGAAGTCATTCAACAAACATTCCCTCTTGCTTGCTGTAACCAGACCCAGTGCAGAGCAGTGGGGTCCTACAGTGGAATCTTTGCCCTTCTAGTTTCGTGAGAAAAATCAACAGGGACCAAGTGATTTCCAGGGTAGCATTCTCTCCTTTCTTTACTTTTCATACATTCTGTGTGCTAGATGATTTCATTGAATCTGTGGCCACAATTTCCACCAATACCTTGTTGACTGCAGACTGTCTGAGGCTACTCTAATCCTTCTAGGCCTCTGTGTCCAAATACCTAGTGGACATCAATGCTTGAGTGTCATATGAGTGTCTGAAATTGAGCTCTTCAATATCTTCACCCCTTTCAAACCTGCCACTTTCAGTAATGTCCATGTTGTCTTTTTGTTTTGGGGGGTGGGGTGTCCTGAGGCTTGAACTTGGGGGCTGGGCACTGACCCTGAGCTTTTTTCTGCTCAGGACTAGTGCTCTATCACTTGAGTCACAGTTCTACTTCCAGATTTTTGCTGGAAATTGGAGAAAAGAGTTATAGACTTCCCTGTCTTCAAATCTTTTTTTTTTTTTTTTTTTTTTTTTGTCATTTGTGGGGCTTGAACTCTGGGCCTGGGTGCTGTCCTTCAGCTCTTCAGCTCAAGGCTAGCACCCTACCACTTAAGCCACAGCACCACTTCTGGTTTTCTGGTGGTTAATTGGAGATAAGAGTCTCATGGACTTTCCTGCCTGAGCTGGCTTTGAACCATGATCCTCAGATCTCAGGCTCCTCAGTAGCTAGGATTACAGGTGTGAGCCACCAGTACTTGGCTACTCTGCCTTCAAATCTTGATCCTCAGATCTCAGCCTTCTGAGTATCTGGATTATAGACATGAGCCACTGGCACCTGGCTTAGCAATGTCTATTTCTGATAATGGTACCTTCATTCATCTTGTCACTCAAGCCAGTAACCTTAGCATCACTGTGTGCCTTTCATTTGTTTTCCCACCCTTCTCACATTCACTCATCTACCACATCCTCTCTTTCTGCTTCAATATTCTTGGAATCCATATTCTCCTTATTTAGGTCTCATAATTTCTCCCTTGGATAACCTCATGGGCCTTCTGCAAGCCTCACTGATTCTGAGCTCTCTCTTCAATATACCTCAAATAGTGTATACACAGAACATGAGCACATTGGACACTGGCTGGGAGCCTGAACTCTATTCACACTCTGTCACTAATGGTAACTAGGACAAAAAACCCTAGAAAGAAGCTTGCAGGTGGCCTAATTCATCTTCCTTGAGGAGCTGAGCCCCTTTCCCTTCCCCCATCCAGTGCTCTAGGTTTGCTTATAGTCATGGGTTTGAGGAACCTTATTCATCTAGAAACTTCCTTAGCTAAGCATAGAGGCTCTAACTAATGGACTTCTTCAGCTTGAATCTTCCTTGAGTCTTCCTTTTGATGCTTAGAGAGGGTAAGATAAAAATCAGCTTTCAGAGAGATAAAGTCTGTGCCAGTGGTGGCCAAGATGGATAACTGAGTCAGTCTGCCAGATTAAACACAGGATGCCCAGTGAAATTTGATTTCAGATATATGATACTTTTTTTTTAGTGTAAGTATGTCCCAAATATTGCACAGGACATATTTATATTACTATTTTTTTCTGGAATCAAATCTGCCTGGGTGCCCTGTATTTTTATTTGCTAAATCTTGCAGTTCAGGCTAAGCATAGAACCCATTTCCATGTAAACCAAACTCAGGAGGATTATGACTTTCCTAAATACTGGGATTGAAGTTATCTGAGGGCTCAAAGGAGAGGAGCAATTCAGCCTGGATATGTGTTCTGGGAGGAAAAAAAGGAAAAGGCTTAGCCAAAGAAGTAAAATTTAAGTTGTACTTTAGATGTATAACCAGGCATGGAGCTAGTGGCTCCTGCCTATAATCCTAGCTACTCAGGAGGCTGAGATCTGAGGATCATTGTTCAAAGCCATCCTGGGCAGTAATGTCCATGAACTTCTTGTTTTTTGTTTTTGTTTTTGTCAGTCATGGGGCTTGAACTCTGGGCCTGGGTGCTGTCCCTCAGCTCTTCAGCTCAAGGCTAGCACTCTACCACTTGAGCCACAGTGCCACTTCTGGTTTTCTGGTGGTTGACTGGAGATAAGAGTCTTATGGACTTTCCTGCCTGGGCTGGCTTTGAACTGCAGTCCTCAGATCTCAGCCTCCTCAGTAGCTAGGATTACAGGCATGAGTCACTGGTATGCCCAGCTGAAACTCTTATCTTTAATAAACTGCTCAAAAAAAGTTGGAAGTAGAGCTGTGGCTCAAGTGGTAGATTGCTAGCCTTGAGTGAGCTCAGGAACAGTGGTAGATTGCTAGCCTTGAGTGAGCTCAGGAACAGTGGTAGATTGCTAGCCTTGAGTGAGCTCAGGGACAGTGCCCAGGGCCTAGACACACACACACACACACACACACACACACACACACACACACACACACACACACACACACACACACACACACACACACACACACACACACACACACACACACACACACACACACACACACACACACACACTATACCGTATACCAGGTATGGGATGGGAATTAATGAATGAATTAAGGAATAATACGTTATGATTTCCTTGTTGGCAAGGGCCACTTCTAATTCACTTATAGGTTTACCAACAATTAATAGCAGGCCTACTTGACCTGCTATTGTTCAATGATATTCAATGATGAAGCAAATGAGGAAAAGAGGAAGAGAAGGAGAAAGATGGCCATAGGACAGGTTGTCCTCAAAACCAGATAGCTGAGATGTCAGTTATGGAAGTTTTTTGTTTTCCAGCATGTTGGTAGGTATGAATCCAGCCTGTGTGGCTAAGTCCTGCTTTCATGAATGTTGATGATTGTACCTTAGGTGTTCATGCAATGCTGGAAGGCAGTAGTGAATAGAAGAAGCAGATGTGGCCTTGGTCTGAGAGGTGAGAGATAAGGATTCTAGTCTCAGTGTTGACCCTTAGTTCTTTACAGTCAGCCAATTTTGGAAGTGAGATCCTGGGAAATCTCCAGGACAGGACATTTTACAAATAGGGAAATTGAGGTTCAGTATTGGATAGGACCTTGAATGCCATTCTTGATCTCATAGCTTTATTTACCCCAGCAAACATTCATAAATCAAGTATGATTGTAAGGGAAACTGGAGTTCAGAGATAAATAAAACACATTCTTGGCTTCTAGGAAATCACAAAGTAGTGGGAAAGCCAGTGACTGGTCAGCATTGGCCAGAGCCATGAGGGAGGCAGGAACAATGAAGGGTGTATGAGAGGACAGGAAGGTGGCAAAGGGGTAGGATCCTTCATACCTCAATGGGAGGTATGAAGGATGAGAAACGTCAAGATTCAGCTTCCTTAAGTCCTGGCTTGCAAGCCTGGGGGCCAGGTATCAGTGTTCCCATATACTTAGTCTCATTTGATCTGCTTTACTACCATGTGCTTTTTCTGAACTTAGCCTTTGTTTCCCTATCAGGATATTGGACCCTCTTTTTGGCTCCCAGCTGTAGGATCAACACTGACAGGAATCAGCCTATAACATCCATCCCATCCCTATTTTCTCAGAGGTTAGAGTGGCAGATGTCAGTATAGCCATGAGCCCCCTACTTTCCCTCCCCCGCTGTGTTCCCTATAATTTTATATTGAGACCTGTGGTCATGACGTGGATTTTACTGCACTAACGACATGGCCTGCCCAGGTTTAATGACAAAATCCATACTCTGGCCCTGGGCCTGCTCCTCGTTTGCATAATTCCCAGAATACAGCTCCCTGAAGCTTTTGACCTGGACCATTACAGTGGCCATAAAATGGGCCATAAAACCGCTGGGGATGGCCAAAAGGAGGTGGGGAGGGGGGCTGTGGTCTTGCTGGGGTGGGAAAGAAGCCCTCCACCCTCTTCTCTTCTTGTGCTCAGGAAGAGTCATCTTCTGGTGCTTCTTTCCCACCAGAATCTAGTTCATCTCAGGCTGATGAAGGCTCCCAGAAATCCTCAGTAGGTTACCCACTGGATGCAGGAACCCCTTCTCCAATACTGCGGGCAGCATCACAGGTGGGCTGCTGGAGCCCACCCGAGGCAGGTTGTCACAGAACATCCCTCACACCTGCCTTTGACAGTCGCTCCAATAGCTGGGTAAGGCCTTTTGCTACAGGTGGGTCTAGGTTATTCAGTCCTACGGTGAACCCTGTCCCTCTCTAGGAGGCCTGGTTCCCCCAGGGGAGGTTAGGAGACAGGTTGAGCTGGCACAGTGGGGCGCGGAGGGAAGCACGAGAGGATGGGGACAGGGACTAGGTCGGGCTGTCAGTGCTAAAGATGATGAATGGGGGAGGTGAGGCGGGAGGCCCGGTGTTATCGGCAGTGGATGGCGGGGCGTACGGGCGCTTGCCGCTCCTGCTAATCCCCGGGCGCTGCCTCAGCCCTTGCACTGATAACGAGGAAATGGGACTGACAACAATTTTTAGCTGAGAGATTCTTCACCAAAATGCCAGGCGGCCGGAGGTCTGACAGCGCCTGATTGAGTATGTGAGTGTGTGGGGGGAACGCCCGCAGCCCCCTCCTCTCCCATGCAAAGATGGATCGCTCATTCCGCCTCCAGTCCACATTCATTACAGCCACCCTCCCCACCACCCCTGCCGCTGTAGGGCCTGCCACCTCCACTTGGCTTTCTGCCTGTGTAGGTATCTCCAAAGCAGGAGGAGGGCTAGGTGTATGTGGGGGAACCCACCCTCACAGCCCAAAGAGCAAGGGTTGGGAGTCCTTGTCTGGAGGTCCTTTGCCCTTGGTGGGCTGCTACGTGCCTACAGGAAGGCACTGGCGATGAGCTCTGACAAGGGATTGGCTGGTTGAGTAGAGAGAAGAGCTCCAAGCCAAGGCAGCCCTCATCTCAGTAAGGGACAGGCTCCAGCTGGCCAAATCTTTTAAGTCTTACAGCAAGGCCTCTGGTACCTGGGGGCCTAGATCAGCCCTCTGCTGCCCTCCTCTGTTGGGAATTACTGACCACCAGGAACAGGGATCTTATGACCCACACAGGCTACTCCTTTTCTGCTATCTTCAGTCTCGTCACTAGACCACTAACTCATTTCTGTCCTTGCAGCTCCCTAAAATGTGACTGCCTCTCCGTCTTGGCCTGTTTTTCTTCCCAGTTTTTTTTTTTAATTTTTATTTTTGAAGGTAAGCAGTAAGTTTATTTGAAAGTGAAAGGAAAGTTGAAAGGAAAGTAGTAGGAACTCTCCATTTGGAGAGGGGCCCCAAAGAGGAATCTTCCTCCCTAGTTCTGGAGCCTGGGGGTTCCATTCTTGCTTCTCTGTCTAAGTAGCAATTCCTATCTCTAATATCTTTCCTCTATAAACCACAAAAGGCATGGCTTGACTGTCTGGTGTCTGACTAGAGATAGGGAACATTACAGTGAGGGTGAACCTACTGACAGATGGCAGTGGAGGCTGGGACTTTTAAGAATATGTGATAGCTGGGCACTGGCGGCTCATACCTGGCTCATACTGGTGGCTCCTAGCTACTCAGGAGGCTGAGATCTGAGGATCCTGGTTCAAAGCCAGCCCAGGCAGGAAAGTCTGTAAGACTTATCTCCAATTGTCCACCAGAAAACCAGAAGTGGTGCTGTGTGACTCAAAGCTGTAGAGCGTTTGCCTTGAGCAAAAAGAGCTCAGGGATAGCTCCCAAGCCCTGAGTTCAAGCCCCAAGACTAACAAAAAACCAAAAATCCAACAATAAAAAAACCTGAAAGTGTGTCTGTGTGTATACACACTTGTTTCCTATCCTTCCATCCTCCAAAAGAAGGATCTCCATTTTCTAGTGACCAAGATGCAAAATAGAACTTTAGGCAGAATTCAACAGAGTTGCTTATTCTTTGTATAACCTTGGGCAAATCACTTAACAATTCTGAGCTTTATATCTCCTTGTGCAAAGTAGCACTAATGATCTACAACTCCCAGGACTTTTGTCACGATTAAATTAAATCAGAGCTGTAAAGAGTTATTATTGTTTCTGGTTTGTTGACCATTGGTTTGTTGTTTGTGCTTATATCTACTTCATCCTTATGTCTGCCTGGCCTTGCCCCTTATCTAGCCTTCTTCCCTGTGATGATGAAAATCAACTACCATTCAGTGGATACCCAGGCCCATCTGGCCCCTGTGTAATTCCTTCTGCTATCCATCCATGTATCTTACTGGTCTGTAAGTCAGGCTTGGAAGGAAGAAAATGAGTTCGGTTTTAGATGTGCTTAGTTTGAGGAACTGTGAACATGCTGAATAAGCACTATATGCAAACCAGAATTAGAATTACAGGCCTGTCATACAGATAAGATTGAGGTTCACCACTGTATTTGCTATGTCCGAACAATGTCAGTCCTAGGATAAGTACTCAAGAAAAGTTTACTGAATGAATAAGTGAATGACATTAAGAATAGGTGAAAGATCACATAGGGTAAGAAGAGCCTGGAAGAGACTCAACTAATAGGTGAAGCAAGTTTACATCATCAAGGACTAAGAAGCAATAAAGAGGTAAGAGAAAAATAAAAATGTGATTTCACTGAAGCCAAAAAAGGAAGTTTTGGAGTGTGTCATCAAGAGAGTCAAATGTTGCTGAGAGATCAAGATCATCAAGCAAAAAAAGTGCCCCATCCACATATCCTATCATATGTAATACAACCATCTTCCCTCCTCTTCACCCCAACCATCATCAGTCCAAACCATCTCAAACGACTCATCTACTCTCCTCTTTTGCTCATCTCCTTCCTCTACTCTTCAGAAAACCATGATTGGCGCCTCTGCTGAATATGGGACAGGAAGAGTTAACATGCTGACAGACGGCATTTTTTACCTTCAGTCAATATGAACAAGGCCCCAAGACTATGATTCCAAACATCTGGATTTCATCAATATGTGATCTGTCATCGTATATTGGCATTCCCCAGTCCCCGCGCCAGAGCAATGCGGCTGGTTTTATTAATACGTCAAATACATTATCCGTGTAATACACTTGTCTGGCTGGGGCCTCCCGCTGGGGCGGGGCGGCGGATTTGAATGTATGATGAATCAGTTTGCATTACATGTTCGTAAGTCATCATTTGTCAGGATTAATAGGCATCCCTGGTCGAGAAGGTGGGGGTAGGGCAGGCAGGGGAGAGATGTGTATTTAGCTGTAGCCTATACATATCTGCTGATGCCCAGGAATACTCTGAAACAGCTGTGTACCCTCTTGCCCAGACCAGACCACAGGATAGTAGCTGGTGCTCAAAGGTGACTTTTTTTAGCAGTTCTAGTTGGAATCAAGTAGACCTATTTGTCTCTGCTTTGGGTTTGCTAAGCACCTGAAAAGATATGTCAGGAGCTATTTGCACACAACAGCTAACTCTTACCCTTTAGGATTCAATCTAGAATTCCTTCTTCTAGGGAGCCTTCCATGATCCCCCCTGACTGTGTAAGCTATCTCCTCTGTATTCTCTTGTACTGCATTTTTCACAGCATTTGTCACAGTTACTATTGCTTCATATGTATCTACAGCCTGCCTGCCTGCCTGCCTGCCTGCCTGCCTGCCTGCCTGCCTGCCTGCCTGCCTGCCTACCTGCCTGCCTTCCTTCCTTCTATCTCTCCCCACCCCACCTCTGGTTGCTTTTTGAGACAGAATCTTGCTGTGTAGCTTAGTAGCCCAGGCTGGCCTTAACTTGTGAGACTCTTGTCTCAGCCTCTCAGTGTTGAAACAGCATGCCTGGCTTCAAATTGTAAATTCCTTGAGGACAAGCATTAATTTGTTCACTACTATAGCTTGAGATCTAGCAGAGAGTAGGACCCAAAGTAAGAGAGAAGTAATAGTAGTATTAGAAATCAATAAATCTTTCTTTAATTAATGACTAAATGATATTGACCTTGTCAAATCCCCAAAGATACAGACATTCTCCCTAAAGATGAGGGCTTTCTCCCCCACCCTGACTGATTTAGCTGGGTCATCTATCCTGCTGCAAGTGCTTTTTTCATTTTTATTTGTATCTGTTCTTCTTTCTATGAGGCATTCGCCCAGCATCAGGTTCCATACATGTGGCATATATCAAGATGGAATACACAGGGGTGACAAGTCATGCCCTTACCATCCTCCTTCCTCTCTGCCTGCAGAAGCTTAGATTGACACCTCCCATTCCACATGGCCTCTTACAAGAACCTGGCCAGTGCTCTGACTCTGATGATCGATGCTATTGTCTTTAGCAATACACTGGGGCCTGACTGAGTTACTGGCTGCTGCTGGGTGGTCAGTGGCAAACATCTGCAGGGCAGCCAAGTGAAGATCAACCTGAGGACAGGTTTAGGTTTAGACTTAGGCCCAAGCTGAAGAGTAAAGAAAAGCTCTGAGAGCCAGGTGACAGTGGCTCACGACTGTAATCCCAGACATTCAGGAGGCTGAGATCTGAGGATCAAGGTTCAAAGCCAGCCTGGGCAGGAAGGTCCGTGAGACTCTTTATTTTTTGGAGGGGGGGGGGGTCCAGTCGTGGGCCTGAACTCTGGGCCGGGCGCTGTCCCTCAGCTCTTCAGCTCAAGGCTAGCGCTCTACCACTTGAGCCACAGTGCCAGCTTTTTTTCCTTTTGCTTATGTGGTGCTGAGGAATGGAACCCAGGGCCTTAAGCATGCAAGGCAAGCACTCTACCACTGAGCCATCTTCCCAGCCCCTGTGAGACTCTTATCTCCAATAAACCACTCAGAAAACCAGAAGTGACGCTGTGGCTCAAGCAGTAGAACACTTGCCTTGAGCTGAAGAGCTTGGACAGAGCCCAAGCCCGGAGTTCAAGCCCCACAACTGACAAAAACAAAAAGAAAGAAAGAAAGAGGAAGGAAGGAAGGCAGGCAGGCAGGTAGGCAGGCAGGCAGGCAGGCAGGCAGGCAGGCTGGCTCTGGGACAAGACACAATCAAATCCACTAAGTCCTGGTCATAGTACCCGAGCCTTTCTTTGCTATAGCCAAATGCACCAGCTGACTTGTTCAGAGGCTGGTAAGGCTTCAAGGGACCACAACTATTTCACAATACTGATTCCAAATGTAACAATAGCTTTGTTCTTATGGAGCTATGCCTCATTCTCCTCCTTGAGCTAATAATTTCCAGACAAATCCTTGCATTGGGCTGGGCCAGTGGTGGGTGGGACAAGGGGGGCCTCTCAGTATTCTCTGGGATTAGGATTTGCAAATGGCAGTAAAGAAAAATATCCACATATGGACCATACATACCTCTAATCTCCAATGTCTGGACACACACAGGTGCTCACACAGGGTGGGCACTTTTTTTTTCCTCCCACATCTAGGCACGCATACACACACCTGAGCATCTTTGAATACATTCAGGTGCAGCCTGAGTTATACCTGCATATTCTCCCAGGCATACCTATACACTCTCCTCTCCCACCAGTGCCTGCCTTGCCATATAGCCAAAATGCTAAGATTGTTGTGTTTAAAGTAAAGGAACTTGAAGTGTGCTTTACCCCCTGCTGGCTCTGACTATGGGCTTATAAAAATGAAGTGGGGGGCTGGGAAGGTGGCTCAGTGGTAGAGCGCTTGCCTTGCATGCTCGAGGCCCTGGGTTCGATTCCTCAGCACCACATAAGCAAAAAGAAAAAAGCTGGAAGTGGTGCTGTGGCTCAAGGGTAGAGCACTATCCTTGAGCTGAAGAGCTGAGGGACAGTGCCCAGGCCCAGAGTTCAGGTCCTACAACCAGACCCCCCCCCCAAAAAAAAAAAATGAAGTGGGAACCTCCACAGCTGTGGGCAATAAATCCTGAATGGTTGAGAAGGAGGGCAGGGTTACCTGCTTTCTAGGCGGATAGGTGGAGCGTGGAGGCATTGCTGACAATGGAGACTGGATGGGCAGTGGGCAAAGCTACCTGGCCTCAAGCATTGTCTGTTGACCCAGTCCCCGGTAGGTGCCTCCCGGCAGACCTGTGTGGTCAAGGGAACCAGAGCTCTAGGCAGCAAGCAAGGGCTGAAAGTGCAGCCCAGGGAGGTAGAGGAAGAGAAGGGTTGGGGTGGGGAAGAGTGAGCAAGACAGCCACGTGCTGCTAAGGCTGAGGGGAGCCCTCACATCTGGAGATCAATTAGCATCAATTACTGACTTCATTTAATTGTCGTCCAAGATGAATTTGTCATTTTTAGCTGGGAATTAATGGGAGACCTTCACCTCTCCCTGGCAGTAGCAGCGAAGCCAACAACGGTCACCCCCAGCCTCCTGGAGCCCTGCTTCGTGCTTGGGGCAGGGGCAAGCAGCTTAGTGGAGCTGAGGCTTCATGGGCAAGCTCTAGCCCGACCGGCTAGAGCCCAGGGCCAAGGAGGAGGCCATGGGTCCTGGGTAGCAGTCCTTTGCTGCCTCTGGCTTCAGCCAGAAATTAATTTGCTGGGCTGAGCATGTTTACCTTTTCCCAGCAAAGGCGAGACGGTAAACAGCGGCCCAGCGGCTGAAATTGAATTGATAACTGCATCCACGCGCCAGATAACGCCTAAAATAATACGCCGATAAGGAAATTCGATTTGATTTGTTGCTGCGCATCAGATTGGCCCCATCTGTAGCTGCCTGTAATCATTTTCAATTGCGTTGGGAAACCTTATTTGTCCTTAAATATTTCTGTCATTTTTCATTGCTGGCGACAGATCCTTGGGCAGGTGGCAGGGGTGTGCTGCCTCTGTGGGCGAGGGGCGGTGGCCCAGGGAGGAGGAGGGGGGGTGCGGACTCGGGAGGGAAGGAGGCAGGGAGCAGGCAGCCGGGCGGTGACAGCTGTTCCTCCAATCAATCACACTGTCGACAGGGAGGGACGACTGGCTGGCAGAAATTGAGTTTGCCTCACAGGGGACGATTGAGCAAATTAATAGCCCATTAGCCAAGCAGTGACCTGAGAAATGAAGGCACAGGGGTTCCTGCTCGCTCAGGCCGGCTGGGGTGGGACAGGGCAGGGGAAGGGTCCAGAGAGGGGACAACCAGAGAGGGAGTGTGGGAGGAAGAGAGAAGGATGGATGGATAGATGGATGAGATGGGAATACATGTATGGGTAGAGTGGGGGAGCAGACAGTGTAAGAGGGAGACCTCAAGTTGGGGAAAGAAGGCTAGAGATATGGAGAAGTCCCAGGAGTGATGCTCAGGACAGGGGTGGAGGTGGCTTCGGTGGATGCCTCTCTACCACTGATAAACTCCCCCTACCCACAATCCTGTGCTGTGATGCCCTTCTCGTCCTCCTTCCTGCAATGCTGGCCTATCCCTTTGCAAGGTAGGATGCTATTGTCCCATTTCTGTGCTGCTTGTTCTGTGAGGTCAAGTCCCACCCCATGTCCTACCTTATTCTGCTATCCACGTTCTCTACATTTGCTGAGAACTTTGATAGCTCTCTCATTTAAGCCTGGTCAGTGCTCTAACTGGCTCAGCAGCTTCACCACCACTACCTGCTCCTCCTCCTTCTCTTCTTCTCCCCTCCTTCTCCTTTCTCTGCTTCCTCCTGCAGGACTTTCAACAGCCTACTGTGCTCTGATCTAGAACTCCCTCCCCTCCAGTCCTCTCATAGTCTTGGACCTATTAGACCTGACTCTTACTGTCTCTCAACTCTCAAGCCTCCACTCACTCATGCCTGAAGCCTGGATAGCACGGTGTATTACTTCAACACCCTCTTGTCAACATATGCTCTTTGCCTTTTCCACCATCCAACCAGTTTCCCTTTTGTTTCAGACCCAGAGGTAGCTATGTGCAGCTGGGGTAAATCACAGAACCATGCAGATCTGTGCCAAGTAGTCCTTAGACATTTTCTTGGTTAGCTTTGTCTCTCCTTTCCCACAGAGGCTATATTTCACCATCTCTCTTACTAAGGGACTTTGGTTCCTATTTCAATCTGAAGCTGGGAATCTTGAGGTGTGAATTCACTCAACTTCTCTCAACTCACCTCCTTCTTCCCTCCACTTTCAGTAGGAGTGGTATTCACCTTCCTGTTTTAGTTTAATCTCTTCTCCTGGGCTCCCTTCTTGTAGAACCCAGTGGAGATTTCCACGTGGATGTCCCACAGGCTCTTTGAGTGCAACATGCCTGAAATTTCAGGAACTTATCTTCCTCAGGTCCTGCCCTCCTGATTTCTGGTTCAGTGAGTGGCACCACTATCTGCAGCCTTCCCTAAATTGATAACTTGACTCTTATTCAGGACCTTGTATCCAGGAAATAAACAGCTGTTTATATCTCCATCTCCAAAATGCTCATCACAAATCTTCATCTCCTATTGTTCAGGCATCTCAGCTTTAAAAACAAGTTGTTTTTTTTTTTAACTATGATGTCTCTCAGCACACATTTCTTTCCCCTCTCATCTACTGCCTTCTATATAGATAGAGGGAGCTTTTCTTTTCTTTTTTGTGCCTCTTACTGTTTTTCTTGTTTGTTTGTTTTTGCTTAAGCCTAGCATTCTCCCACTTGATCCACACTTCTATGTTTGGCTTAAAAAAAAAACAACAACTAGCTAATTGGTGATAAGAGTTTCTGAGATTTTTCTTCCATGGCTGGCTCAACTACAATCCTTGGATCTCAGCCACCTGAGTAGCTAGGATTATAGGCATAAGCCACCAGTGCCTGGCAGGAGCTTCTTAAAACACAGGTTAGAGCCCAGTGCTGGTGGCTCACACCCTGTAATCCTAGCTAGTCAGGAGGTTGAGATCTGAGAATTGAGTTTCAAAGTCAGCTTGGGCAGCAAAGTCTGTGAGACTCTTATCTCCAATTAACCACCTGGAAGTGGTGCTGTGGCTCAAAGTGGTAGAGCACTAGCCTTGATCAAAAGAGCTCAAGGATACCACCAGGCCTTGAGTTCAAGCCTCATGACTGACAAGACAAACAAATTACCCCTCCCTCCCTGCCAATTAGATCTTACCATTCGTTACTTAGGATCCTTTCCTGTCCCCCTCCAAAGCTCACAGCATAAATTCCAAATTCCTTATCATATAGTCCCCACCCCAGCCTCCTCTTAGCTCACATCTTTAGCAGTTCCATGTGCTATAGCTAGCCAACACCCAGCTTTTCCTTTTTATTCCTACTGCCAATAATATCCATGATAAATATGTCTTACTGATTCCTTAAGACCATTCTCAGCCAACACTTCCTCTTTGAAGCTTTCTCTGATGGTTAATTACACTATTTCCATGCTATGTTACTTTGCACAACTACAGCTTCATCACTGCAATATGAAACATTACATTTCAGCATTTATCCATCTGTCTTACTTGCCATGAGCTCCTTGAGGGCAGGAGGGTCATCTGATTCATCCTGGTACATTTAAGACATGGTCTGCAGTTGGGCACAGAGTGGGTACTGAATCATTCAGTGGCTAAGTTAGTGGGAGGAGGACCTGAAGGGCCTGTGGGGAATATCTGGAAAGTGAAGGAGGAGAGTAGCAGAGTGTGGGGGTGAGGGTGATGGGAAAAGTTGAAGGAAGGCTATGATGGTAATATTGAAATTTCCTTTGGTTTAAATGCAGCTTTGTTTATGATGAGTGAGATTGAGAGGCCTTAAGGTTTTCAAATGTAGATGCTCTCAAAAAATAATAGCTCTGTGGCTCAGGCCTACAATTCTAGCTCCTCAGGAGGCTGGGATCTAGGGATCTTGGTTTGAAGCCAGTCTGGGCAGGAAAGTCTGTGAGACTCTCTCCAATAAACTACTCAGAAAAAGCCAGAAGTGGTGCTGTGGCTCAAGTGGTAGAGTGGTAGCCTTGAGTAAAAGAAGCTCAGAGATAGCGTGTAGGCCCAGAGTTCAAGCCCCAGGACTAGAGGGAAAAAAAAGGAAAAAGAGAATAGCTCCATCTGTGTTCTTAGTCCTCAAATATCAAGTGATCATAGACTAGTGGGAATTTCACAATGAGCCTGTGAAATTGTAAATTCCATGTCCAGAATCATGGACAGACAGATACATGCACCAGGACAAATGGATATCCATGTGCTCCTGGAAGGGCCCTGGCCACCTCTAGCATCCTAGAACCAGCTGCAGATCTCCATGCTGGCCTACCACCCTACCCGGAACCCCTGGGCGGCGCGTGCTCTCTCTCTCAGCAATTTCTCTACCCAAGAAAGCTCTAAGGGTTTCAATTACCGGCGCGTGGGATTTAGTGCCCTGGGCTTCTCTGACTGGAGGAGATTTATTTGAAGGTTTAGTGTCGTGGAGAATTCACGTCTTCACTCCCAGGAGCCCAGCTTCCGTCCTGAGCCCCTAAATCAGGAACCAAGATGGGCTATTGTCACTTACCGCATTAGCCTCGTTAGCGGGACCAGGAGGGGTGATTAATAGCAATGCACACACAGCCATACTGCTCGCTGCGGCTCCTGCTGCGGCTCCTGACCTGGGAGGGGGTGGGGAGTGGCTGAGCCTGTTCGTGGATGACAGAGGACTCTGGGATTAGCCCCCTCCCCCATTGGAGGCCGGGCCCTTCCAGATGTGGGGACGGTTCAACTGCAAGCCCAGCCTCTGGGCTTGACTCCCGGGGAGGGAGAGGGGGTGAGAGAGCAAGGCTTTGTGGAGATGGAGGGGTGAGTTTCTTGTTTCTTACATTTCCCAAGCTCTGTAGGAGGGCATACTATTGGCCAGTGATGAGCCAAGAACTGTGAGCCTGTCCATTGCCCTGAAGGGAGGAGGTTTATGTATGAGGGGCAGGCAGGGGTGCACCTCAGGATGCGAGAAAGAATGGGTGGGTGAGAGGGAGATAGAGGCTTATGAGTGAGCAGAAGAGAGGGAAGAAGGCTACTAGAAGGGATTTGTTTGTGGGAATGGTATGTGTGAGATGGAGACAGGGGTGTGTGACAAAGATACATTGTGTGTTTTGTGTAAGATGTGTGGCTGGGGGGTAAGGACATACCACCAGAAAGAAGGGTGGAGGGATATGATGAAAGCTGGCGTGTGTGTGTGTGTGTGTGTGTGTGTGTGTGTGTGTGTGTGTGTGTGTGTGTGTGTGTGTGTGTGTGTGTGTGTGTGTAAGAGAGATGTTTCTAAAAGTTTTGGAGTTAGGCCAACCTGAATTTGAATTTCAGTTTTGGCTACTTCATTCATTTATTTATCCATTCATTCAACAAATTGTTACAAAGCATCAAGTGGCTTTTATCTTCCATGCCACATTTTTCTTACCTATAGAAGAGAGAGACTAATGATATTGCCTAAAAGGGTGGTTGTATAATTCTGTCATGTGATTTATGGCAAATATCTTACAAGAAGACAGAATTCAGAATATGATGCATCTTAACATCTGGACACAGGTCAAGAAATGGTAGTTACAATGCTAGGTGTGGTCATGCATATCTGTGTTCCCAGTGCTTGGGAGGCTGAGACAGGAGGATGGAAAGTTTGAGGCCGTCTTGGGCTACTTAGTAACCCTATCTCAAAAAGAACAGCAATGAAGAAATGGTAGTCACCAAGCTAGTGCTTGCTTGTCAATCCTATTCCCTTTCTTTTTCTTCTCTTTCCCTCCCTTTCTCAATCACAGTAGAGCCAGAGTATTAATTATTAGAACCAATTGACTGTTTAGACTCTGATGTTTTAACTAATCACCACTAATGGCAGGCACTAGTGAGCAATCACATTCATTTAGTTCTTAGGCAAACCTCTTCTCATAGTACAGAGCAGACCAGAGGGAGGAGAGCCAGCAATGGCTGAGATTTGGAATGATGAGGGTGATCTCTGCTGCCCAGAAGTCCTTCTCCTTCTGATAGCCCTTGGCAAGCCAGGCCCTTCAGTGGTGAATCAGTTGAGCCTTGCCTTGGAAGTAGTTTGGCTTCTCTCTCTATCTTTGCATGTTTCTGTTTCTGCTCTTTGGCCTCAGCCTCCCCTTTTGATTTAGAATTCTGTCCTGAGAGTCTCCAGCAACCACCACCCTGGACCAGAAATACTCTCTCCCTGCTCCCCTTCTCTGAGTGCTCTTTAATTGTCTCTCTTCAAAGGCCATTTCCAGAAAGAGGCATTCATACATCCACCTGTACAAATCCTACTTTCTCATAGGACACCAACCTGCTGTACTCCATCCATGTGGCTGAAGGCTTGAATGAAAAGAGAAGACAAATACGTGCCCACCAGCATTGCTGAATCTGGAGAGAAGGCCTGGGCTAGGGATGGGTCTTGAGCATCTTAAGGCATCTGCTCACTTATCCTGCCTCCTTTATATTGAGGCCCTATGTCTCAGCCTGTACACCACTGTTTTACACTAAGTCTAGGCCTAAAATACCTATTGTAGTCTAGCTGGGGAGGCCAACTCCCAAAATTTAGGAATGTCAGCTTTAGTTTGGATAGAGAGGCCAGCTGGCCCAGATGTCTTAGAGGAGGTGGCCTAGGTGCCCGTGACCAGTAGGTGTCGCTGTGGTTCCAGCACTGGGAGGGGGTGTCAGGCAGGAGCCCTGTGGCAGGTGCCCCTTGGCCTCCTTCTTCTGTATTACACCTACCTGCGAGGGAAGTCTTCACCTGGGCTTCTCAAACTAAAAGTACACAGAGAACACTTAAGGGTTCAGGATGAGATGTACATTCTGATTGAGCATCTCAGTCTTGGGGGCCCAAGGTTGCATTGCTTCCAAGCCCCTAGGTTACTCCCGTGCTACTGGCAAATGCCCTGTGTATAGCAAGGCCCTAAGCAACCTGCCAGTGGGAGGGACACTGACTCTACTGTGCTCTAAAGCTAGCCCTCATTCCTATTTCTAATGAATGATAGGCTCAGCTACAGTAGCATGAAGCAAGCAATTTTTAGAGATGCCCTAAACCAAAACCAAACCCTAGTTCTCTGGGTCAGTCTTGCCCTATCTCCTAGCCAAAGTTCTAAACTTAAAACCCAAAACCCATCCTAATTCTCCAAAATTTCCCCCATTTCAATTGGTTATCCCAAGGCCAAATGTTCCCTAGCTTCTCTGAGTATATCCTGGTCTGCTGCCACACTTGTCTCTGGATATCAGCCTAGGCCAGGGGTCATATGTCTGGATGAAGCTCTTCCTGAAGTCTGTACAGAAGAGCACCACAGTGTGGACATGCCACAGACCCTCCTCAGAAGGCGCTTTGCTGCTGGGGAAAATGGAGTCTTATTCTTGTTGCTCTATCCTAAGAGCTCCATTTCCTGGAATGTGGGAGGAAGTCTGCTCATTAGTTCCCCCCTGACTGAAGAAATTTGGCTTTATGTAGAAGCAGACAAGGCACCTTCCAGGGCTTTTCTTTAAGGGACCTTTTCTTCCTTCCGTGTTCTGTCCCTTGTCTGGCTCTTCTGCGCAGTACAGAAGCAGAGTCTAGAAGTGGAACTGTGGCTCAAGTGTCAGAGTACAGGCTTTGAGCTCAAACCTGTAATCCAGGAGGATAAAATCTGAGGATCTTGGTTCAAAGCCAGCCCAGGCAGGAAAGACTTTGAGACTCTTATCTCCAGTTAACCACCAAAAAGCCAGAAGAGGAACTGTGGCTCAATTGGTAGAGTGTTAGCCTTGAGCAAAAAAAGTCAGGGATAGCACCCAGACCCTAAGTTCAAGCCCCAGTACTGGAAAAAAAAAAACAAACCACCCAAACCAAAATAGAAAACAAAAACAACACCAACAAAAACCCAACCAAACAAACATTAAAAAAAAAATCCCGCCAAAGTCCAGAGTCCTGCAGAGGTGATAGGTTACAGGAGCTAGACTTTGAGAATATATCCTTCCCAAGTCTGACATGCTGTGTTTTAAGTAGGAATGCCGTTTTAAACAGGAATAGGAACAATCTGGCTTTGCCCTGCTATGGCAAATTCCTCAGAGGTGGCATAGAGGTGGTATAGGTGGGCCAATCAGTAAAGAGCCATCACTCATGCCGTGAGACACTGTGAAATTACAAATACCTCTACATGGATCAAAAACTGCAGCTTTCAAAAGCTTTCTCCCCCCACCTCCCCAATTTATAAATACTTCTCCTTAGGAAAAGTGGCCTTACATTTATAAAGCACCTCCCTCCACATCTGTAAAAGGTCTCTACACTTTTACAAATTACTTTCTTATCCACCATTGAAATAAAAGGTCTGTTTGAATACCTTAGGAAAGTTAGTTAATTTCTCTGTGCCTCATCTGTAAAATGGAAAGAGTAAAAGTCTCTGCTTTATGAGGTTATATACAGTCACTCAAATAGTGCCTGTCACATTTTAGGCACTATATGTTAAGTGTTTGATATTATTGAAGTTACTGTTATTATCCAGGTATATTTAGCACTTTAGGTTGAGAATATTTCTTTCCATAGGGAAATGTAAAAAAAAAAATCATTGCCTGGCATCATGTTGCTAGTAAGCTTAAGAAAGAAATTTTAGCTAGGCACTGGTGGCTCATGCTTGTCATCCTAGCCATATCAGAGGCTGAGATGGAGGGCATCATGATTCTAGGCAGGCATGGCAGAGTTCACCAGAGACTCCATCTCAAGGGAGGAAGCTAGGCTTGATGATATACCATCATCCCAGCCAGGACATGAAACCTAAAAGTAGGTGGCTCATGATCCAGGCATACTTGTAGGCAGGAATTGAGACACTGTCTCAAAATTAACCAGTGCAAAATTATAAAGGCCTAGAGGCATGGCCTAGTGGTCAAATGCTCACCTAGTAAGCATAAGGTCCTGTGTTAAAACCCTAGTTCTGTAAATAAACAGGAATGAAATCTGGCTGTTGTAGTCTACAGCTGTATCTGAATATATGTGGCCAAAGGAGTCTCTGTTAGGAAGCTGAGGTCAGCTGGGCAGGTGGGTAATTCTAATATTCCCTGCCCTCATCACATCTGGGGATAAAGGAACAGGGAAGGGAGCCTCATCTGCTTAACTGAATCCAGGGCAAGTGATGGGTCCTGGGGAGTTGGCTTAGGCTTGGCCCTGTGTTGGGAGTAGAGATCTAGTGGGGGCTTTGCCCCTGGCTCAGTTCCAGGGCTGACTTATTAGGCAGAGAGGCATCAGGGCAGCACTGGGCCCAACTTCTTTACCAAAGACAAGTTCCCCTTCCTTCCTGCTTGCATCTTCTAATTTCTCTCTATAGTGGCATTCATTACCACTCTGGTCCGTCTGCTGTGTACTAGTACTTAAGTATAGGCAGAATCCCAGGGTCAAAGCTGAGCCAAATTTGGGGACAGGTTAGGCAAGAAGCCTGGAAAGGTGGAAAGTGGATTTTGGAGTCAGGAAGACTTGGTCTTGAAGCCAGCTTTAGCATTGATAGCCATATACTTCTGGGCAAGTACTATCAATCCAGCAGGTCATCTGTCCACCTAGAGTTTCCAGACATTAATACTAACCTCCCTGTTGCTTTAACAAATGTTTGGGAATGTCACATGAAGTACAGGGACTTGCATAGAGAGGAACTTTGCAGGTCTTGATGCCCTGTGGGGGAAAATTGTGGATCTTCTATGCCCTGGCAGTAGAGGTCAACAGAGGCTGATAACCTGGTGGCCTAGGGGAGCCTTCCCCTCACTCCCTAGTCTACTCTCCAGTTCCTCCACCCCTGTGGGCCTGGCCATTCCTCTGGCATAGTGGTCAGTGCTTAACAGGGCAACAGGAAAGCCTGTGTCATGAGGAGGGCAGCTGTGTAGGGGGTTGGGATAGAGGCTATATGTACAGAAGGTCCAAGACAGAGAGGCATCTGGGAGGCCTGGCCAGGCACAGCCTGTTACCAGCAGTGCAATAAGCCTCTCAGCCACCAACAGATCTCCCTGGCTGGAAGGCCCGGCACCAGAGCCCATAAGTGGGCTGTGGTCCTCAGATGGGGCCTGTTCTAGGGAAGGCCTCCTCCTCCACCTTCTGTCTCTGTCTTTTGGCCTAGCAGTCCAATCTTCCCAACACCCCTCCCCCTGCCCCAGCCCACTGCCTTATCAATCATGGGGCTTGAACTCAGGGCCTGGGTGCTGTCCCTGAGCTCTTTTTGCTTAAGGCTAGCACTCTACCACTTTGAGCCACAGCTCCACTTCTAGTTTTCTGGGAGTTAATTCGAGACCAGAGTTTTCACAGACTTTCCTGACTGGGCTGGCTTGGAACCATGATCCTTAGATCTCATTCTGCTGAGTAACTAGGATTATAGGTATGAACCACTAGCACCTGGAGTTCTCTCTCTCCTCTCTCCCCCCCCCCCCCCTCTCGTCATGGGGCTTGAACTCTGGGCCTCAATGCTGTCCCTCAGCTCTTCAGCTTCAGGCTGGCTTTGAACAACAATCCTCAGATCTCAGCCTCCTGAGTAGCTAGAATTACAGGCGTGAGCCCCAGTGCCCGACTTTCTTTTTTGTAAAATCATGATCTCTTCCAAACTTAGTTTTACAAAACCCTCAAATTATTTGGGTGTCAGTAAGCCAAGCTCAAAGACACAAACGGCACATATTTTTCCTCTCATATGCAGAAGCTAGATCTAAAGTACTGTGGGACATGATAAATTATATAGGATTCTAGGCATTCACACACAGTGGGATCAAAGGAGCATACTTTTTTTTTTTTTTTGCCAGTCCTGGGGATTTTTCTCTGGCCTGGGCACTATTCCTGAGCTCCTTTTGCTCAAGGCTAACACTGCTAACACTCTATCATTTGAGCCATAGCACCACTTCCAGCTTTTTCTGTGATTAATTGGAGACAAGTCTCATGGACGTTTCTGCCCAGACTGGCTTTGAACTACAATCCTCAGATCTTAGCTTCCTGAATAGATAGGATTAAACACTTGAGGCACCAGCATCCAGTCAAAGGAAGATATTCTTAGGAGAGGAACACAAAGGTGCAATGCTTATGTGCAGCTGATCAGGTAAAATAATATTTATCTAAATGAACTTGAGGAAATGGAAACAAGTGTTTTTTTTTCTTTGTTGCTATTTTTGTTTTGTTTTTGTCTTGCTTGTTCTTGCTTGTTAATCTGTTTTGGGGAGGATAAAGAGGGGCACAGAAATGGAGGGCCAAAGGATGAACAAATGCAGCAGTGGTGTTCATTAGACACTATGTTGAAAATGAACTATACAACTTGTGTGGGAGGGAATGAGAGGGAAAACTAGGAGAGAGCAAGGGAAGAGGCAACATTAAAAAAAAATAAACCCTTTTCCTGAGTCATGTAACTGTACCCCCTCTGTACATCATCTTTATAATAACAATAAAATAAAAAATTGGGTGTCAGACCTTAGGGGTTATGGAGGAGTAAAAGACCAGGCTCAGAAGCTCATAGGCTGGGTAATGGCTGGGTTCATAGACTGATGAGAGAAGGGCTAAGAGGGAAAAGAAAGCAAGGCTCAGAGGAAAGAGGCTTCCTGGAGGAGGTAGGGACAGAAGTCTGGAATGTGAGCTAGAAAAGGAAGGAAGTGGCTAGGAATGTGGCTTAGTGGTAGAGTGTTTGCCTTGCATGCATGAAGCCCTAGGTTCGATTCCTCAATACCACATACACAGAAAAAGCCAGAAGTGGTAGAGTGCTAGCCTTGAGCAAAAGAAGCTCAGGGACAATACCCAGCCCCTGAGTTCAAGGCCCAGGACTGGCAAAAAAAAAAAAAAAAAAAAAAAAAGGGAAGGAAGTATGGAGGAATAAGCAACAGAGAGATCAGGAAGTGGTCTATTGGGCCAGTGAGGCTGGAAGTGGGGAGGTAGGAAGGAGTGAGGGGTCCCTGCAGTTGTAGTCAGTGTGGCCTCCCCCCTAGGACTTTGTTTTGCAGACATTTTAGAGCTGGGAGGACATATGGACCCCATATGGTTGAGTCCTCCCAATATTTAGACAGGGGATTGAAGCTAATGACTAGAACAGTGCTTTGTAGACAATACATGGCCCTGGCCATGTCTCTGACTGCATCCTAATAAACCAGGCCTTGGCCTAGCACAAAGCAGTTTAGTCCTTACAGTATCTCTGTTTTACTGACAGAAGCTAAAGCAAGACCTGGTCTAAAGCAGGAAGTGTTTGGGTCCTGGCATGGATGGTCACCTTTAGGCAATGAGAGCTGTAGGGAAGAGGAACTCCCAAAGATTGGGAAGGGATCATCAAAAGGAAGCCCCTAGCTGGACACCAGTGACTCACACCTGTACTCCTAGCTACTCAGAAGGCTGAGATCTGAGGATCATCATTTGAAGCCAGTTCAAGAAGCTGGAAGTGCTCTACTTCCACAGGACTGTGGAGTCAAAGATGGAGAGAAAAAGGAACCCAGCCCTTTCCTAGTCTTTTCTTGCGCAGCAGGACCTGGTCGCCCCTGCTGTCTGCTTGGAATATGCTGTGTGGATGAACTGGGATTGTCTTGAACCACACCTGTGAATTATGGCATGGGAATCCTGTTCCCTAGCTCTGGCTTATGACAGAAAGTGAATCCTTAGAAGGCCCCACCTGGGCCTGCACCCCCACTACCTCAGAGCTACACACACCGGCCTCAATGTGCCCCATCATCCCTGGAAGTACCATTGTCCTCAGATCTGGTTTTGCCTTGGACACAAGATTGTTGTCCATTTCTCCTATAGCATTTTGTGTCCATTTGTGTCAGGGCCCAAAGACTGTACCCCTTCTCCATGTAGCCTTAACTTAAAGCAGCTGATGACTGAATCTCCTTCCCCTGTCTTCAAGCCAGAAGGGTTATGGTATAGAGGTCTGATCTTAGAATCGTCTAGAATCATCTTATTTCCAGTGACAACTTCCCTTGATACTTTCCAGCCTAGGTGCTGTTTATAAATATATATTAAAACTAACTATGTGGAGAGAAAGAGAAATGCAAGATACAAGGTTGAAGGTCTTGCCTTCCTAAAACCTGTTCTTTTTATTTTATTTTTTTCAGTCAGTTGTGAGTTTTGAACTCAGGACCTGGGTGCTGTCCCTGAGCTCTTCTGCTCAAGGCTAGTATGGTACTACTTTGAGCCACAGCTCCATTTCCAGTTTTTCTGGTGGTTAGTTGTAGATAAGAATCTCACAGACTTTTCCTGCAGCTGGCTTTGAATTGTGATACTCAGATCTCATCCTCTTGAGTAGCAAGGATTACAGGCGTGAGCCACCAGCACCTGGCCCAAGCCTGTTCTTTATGTATTAAGTAATTACTATGATCTGATTTTTCTGACATGTGAGGTTAAGACTGATGTTCTTCTCTCTTTGGATATATAAACTCTTGTTATCCCTATTTCACAGTAAAGGACGCTGGAGCTCAGAGAAGTATGTTGAGTTGCCTTAGGTTACAAAGCAGGGAAATAGAGAGGCTGAATTCAAATAAGTGCTCCCTGCATTGTATCCCTCTATAGCTGCCTAGGGGAAATAATGACCTAAGGGAGATGTAGCTGGGAGAGAGATGGTGTCTCCTTTGACTAACTGGGTTGAGTTCAACCTGGACCACACAGCTGAGCCTGGTAAGTTCAGGAAGAAGAATGGTAGGCAAGAATGCTTGAAAGCCAGGGGGCCACTCAGGGAGCGTATACTGCATTGCTTCAGAGGGAGTCTAGTAGGTTCTAGAGGAGGCAAGCCTTGGGCACAGTACAGGCAGCATGAGGGTTGATATAGAGATGCTTGGCTTAAGGGAGGTCTGCTCCAGCCTGGATAGCCTGACCTGATCCTCCATGTGGGGGTGGGCATTGGCCACCTGCTACCTCCTCACACCTGAGCCTGGGCCCTGCTCATAGGCAGCCCTGGCTCCAACCACCTCTGCCCCTTGGCCCAGCAGCAGGCCCAGCTGGCTCACCTTCTCAATCAATACTGTGCTCTTAATGGGCCTAGCCACCAGCACCAACCAGGGGCATTAAATGTTAATTATATCTATTTGGATTTGAAAAATTTTATTACTCAAGTTAATTATGGCTGGAGTCATAAAAAGGTTTCAGAGTGAAAGGGCTGCCTTATTGGGGCCACTTTCCCTAAGACAGATTGGAAAGGCAAAGAAGAAATAAAAGCATCAGGCTCGGAGGGAGGCTACTACTCCACGTCTACCAGGCTGTAGGCCCTGGGTTCAGGACTGGCATCCTCCAATAGACAGCTGAAACAGCTCGGCTCAGCTTTCAAATTACAGCAGAGGCTTGTCCTGGAGGGGTGGGGCCACCAGCCAGGCTTCTGGAGATCAGGATTTGAGCATATGCTCAGGGCTTCCCTCCAAGTGGTCCAAATACTGGGGCCTCCTCCTGCCCAGCTCCACCCAACCCTGCCTGATTGCTTCCTGCCAAGCCCCTCTCATGATTCATGGGCCTGACCTTGGGCTATAAAGTGTCCACTCTAGCGGGCATAGAAGCAGGATTTACAACCCTGGGTCAGCCGTAGGCAATGACACACACAATAGCTGAGTCACAGGGTGCCCCATTCCCAGCCCACACATAACTCTTTTGCATGCACAGGTACACACACACACACACACACACACACACACACACACACACACGCATCTAGGCAGAGACACAAATGCAATTCATGCCCAGGAGCTATCTGATTTCACACCTCCAGTAAGAGAGTGCCATTTGTGGGCAAGCGCTGAGCATAAGATGCTTTACAAGCATTTGTCTAATCCTGAGCGCTGATTCCGTGAGGTCAGTTGAAGTCAGCATTACTCATTTTATAGAACAGGAAGCAAATGAAGACTTGGCAGTTTAGATTATTTGAACATATAAGGGGAACAGCTCTGGTGCCCCTGCTTCTCTGAAGGCATTTCCTTTACTCTAGATTATTCTCCACCACTCCCCCGCCTCCCCCCCCGCCCGCCTGCCCCCCCCCCCCCCGTGGGTTGTATGTACGTGTGTGTGTGGGGGGTGTATTTATGTATGCCAGTACTAGAACTCAGGGCCTGGGCACACTGACCCTTACATCTCTACTTTTGGCTTTTTTCTTTTCTTTTTTTTTTGTTGGTTGTGGGGCTTGAACTCAGGGCCTGGGTACTGTCTCTGAGCTTTGCCTCACAAAGCTAGTACTCTACCTACTTTGGTTAATTGGAGATAAGAGTCTCGTGTACTTTCCTGGCTAGGCTGGCTTTGAACTATAATCCTCAGACTTCATCCTCCTGAGTAGCTAGGATTACCACCAGCACTCAGCTCATTTTGGCTTTTTGATGGTTAGTTAGAGATTCAAGAGATTCATGGACTTTCTTGTCCAGGTTGGCTTTGAACTGTGATCCTCAGATCTCAGCCCCCTAAACAGTTAGGATTACAGGCATGAGTCATGGGTGCTGGCTATTTTCCCTCTCCTCTTCTGTGTTCTGCTTCTCTGTCTTCAAGGTTGTAATTTTTTTTTTTTTTTTTTTTTTTGGGTCCGGTCGTGGGGCCTTGAACTCTGGGCCTGGGTGCTGTCCCTCAGCTCTTCAGCTCAAGGCTAGCGCTCTACCACTTGAGCCACAGCGCCACTTCTGACTTTTTCCTTTTTGCTAATATGGTGCTGAGGAATCGAACCCAGGGCCTCATGCATGCAAGGCAAGCACTCTACCACTGAGCCACCTTCCCAGCCCAAAGGTTGTAACTTTTGAAAGTACCTTTTTTCCTCATCCCAGTCCTCTTATTCAAGGCTCATTCTTGTGCTCTTTGCATTCAGAGAATTTTTTCCTTACTACCTTAGATTTCAACTTTCCATGACTCTGTAGGATTCCCAGACCTGTCTCCAAGTGGGCATTTCTCCTGAACTCCCATCCTGATTTGTCAACTGCCCAAGGGTCATACCCATCTAGATGGTCTGCTGCCCTCTCAAATGACACATGCTGAAGTTGGAAGTAATTATCTTCTCTTTAAAATGGAGTCTTACCCATCAAAAACCTCTTGTAGCTTCCCCAAACACAGACCCACATTAATTAATATGTTGAGCAAATATTCTCCAGGAAACCATCATTGTTTCTCTTGACCCTCATCCTCCCATATTAGAAACTGAATCCAGGGCCTAGCACCTGCTAAATGGACACTGCTCCACAGAGCTACATCCCCAGCCCAAATAACTACCATTTACAATACCCACAGAGCCCAGGGTAGGGAGGGTAGATGTGAGAAGCTATAAGAACAGAGATGCCCCAGGGAGGGAAAGTTGTGGAACAGGAAGGTTTGGGTCTGCAGCTGGCCCTCCTGCTTCCCAGCTGTGCCATATTAGCCAAGTTACTTGAAGTAAATATCCACTATATGCTAACTTTTATGATTTACTTCAACATTATCACAAACTTCACAACAATACTATGACTCCCATTGATTGATTGATTGACTCATTCATTCATTTATTTGTGGGTTTGAACTCAGGGTCTTGCACTTGCTGAGTTACAGATAAGGTTTTTTACTTTTGCCTGGGACCATGATCTTTCTATGTGGTCCCACATAGCTGGGACCACAGGCATGCATCACTTTCAACAACCCAGGTTATTGATTAAAATGGGGATTCACTAACTTTTTACCTGGACTGACCTTAGACCTTGATTTCCCCATCTCTGCTTCCCGAGTAGCTGGGATTATAGGCATGAGCCACCAAGTCCAGAAAAGAATCCAGTTTTGGAGCTTAAAAACTAGACAGAGAGGATGAAAGGAATTTACTTGAGATCACAAAACTTAGTAAGTGGCAGAGATAAGGTGTGTGCCCAGGAAGGCTGGCAGAAACTGTATGTAGGAGACTTTTCACTCAGATCTCAGTTTTGTTTTCTTTGGCTTACTATTGTGTCACGAGCATATCGGAACCCATTGAGTATCTGTTGCAAAAAAGGGCACAGATTAATGACTAATATGCCCCCATTAGACTCAATAGTTTGCTGCAGTTACTGACTTTGGCAAAAGCAGAGTCAAGGTTGAAGTGGGGAACAAGCTACCATGGCTTCATGGTGTGGTCAGACATCAAATGGACAGTCCATCCCATAACTTAAGGGGAGGAGAGAAAGGGTTGCCTTTGGGACCCAGGGACTGGATATGATTATAGGGTCATTTGCTGTTTGGAGTATGGAAAAGTGCTGGAGCTCCAGGAGAGGGACAGATAGGCTCTAGGGAGACCCAGAAAATGATTCAAGAAGGGAACAATCTCTGCCCTGTTTGTAACCCTGAGGGAAGAGCTGAGCTGGAGGAAACTCCAAGGGGCTGATAGAGCTCAGAGAAAGAAGGGTAATGCCATCTCAAGACCATCTTTACCTGTAGGGTAGGTGTATGAGTTTCTCTCCTCCTCCACTTCTCCCTAAAAGGTGCTGAGTGCCTAAACCAAGAGGAGTTTGGGGACTGAATTAGAAATGCTACTTCTAGTGGTGCCAAGAAAAGCCAGTGGAGTGATTCTCAGACTTCACGTACCTGAGTGCTAAGCCCCAATCCTGCCTGTTATCAGAACTACCGCCAGTAGCAGCTGTGATTTCCCCAGCATCATGACAGACTTGGGGGGAGCCAAGCCCTATTTCCAGAGTTCCAGCCAGCTAAGCTTTCCTTGAGTGAAGCAATAAAAGAGGGAAAATCAACATCCCAATGATCTTGTTTATGGTGCTAAGTAAGCTGTACAGCTTAATCCCAACGAGGTTAATGAATTTATGACTTGCTTTGGAATTTGACAAGGGCTGTAAAAGAGGAATGAACCACTCTTAGCTCCTTCCCTGGTGGCTGGGCTGCTATGGCTGGCCTAGCCTGGCTTGGCTGATCTGGTGAAGGAGGGGAGACTTAAGTGGTGGGTTCATGGCCAATTATCTAGGTTCTAAATTGAGTGGATGAAAGGAGGGACAATCCAAGGGCCAAAGGACACTTCCTGTGACCTTCTTGATAAGTTAGAGTGAGGGCTGGTCCAGTTAGAACACCGTTCCTCCTCTGGCCCTTGCAGCCTCCCCCTCCCCCCCATTTCAAGATCTTCAAGACTTTTAGTTTTCAGTCAAGTGACTTAATCTCTCTGAGCCTTTATTTCCTCATCTGCAAGGGACAGGTGGTATTTCTATCTCAGCGTAGCTGTGAGAAGATGAGGTGTAATGCATGCAAAGAAATTAGCAGTGAGTTTTGAACGCTAATTATTTCATTTAGTCTTAAATCTTAATTTACTGTGCTCATCCATGTCCCCTACCATGTACCCATTCATTCAGAAATTCAACAAATCCTTATTGAAAAATTAGACTGCCTGCCAGGCCCTGTATGAGACACAATTTGGAGTGAGACACACACTCTAAAATACGTTAAAAGTAAAGAGTGTGGGAAAGGAAGGGTATGCAAGTCACCCTGAAAGCACAGAGGAAGGAGGTGCTAAACTGCTTCTCTAATGGGGACCAAATTTTGAATAAAGCTTCTCACTGGAAGAATACACTTGCAGGAGATTTTCACATGCTGATATTGTCTACCTTTTCTTTCCTTTCTATTTTTTACCTATCCCTTCCCTTTCTTTTTTTCCCTTCCTCTCTCCCTCACTTCCTTTTTTTCTTTTTCTTTTTCTCTCTTTCTTCCTTCCTTCCTTCCTTTCTTCTCTTCCCTTCCTTCCTTTTTTTTCTTTCTTTAATTTCTTTCCTGCCTGCCTGCCTTTCTTTTCTGCCAGTACTGGGTCTTGAACTCAGGGTCTTAAGCTCTCGCTTGGCTTTTTCCCTTAAGGCTGGCACTCTACTACTTGGGCTGCATCTCTACGTCTGGTGTTTTTTTTTTTTTTGGAGGGGGTGTTAATTGGCGATAAAAGTCTCATGGACTTTTCTGCCCTGTCTGACTTCAAACTTCAATCCTCAGATCTCAGTTTCTGGAGTAGCTAGAATTACAGGTGTGAGCCCCCAGTGTCTGGCAATGTCTACATGTTATAAATAAAAAATCAGAACCAAGTGGGACCATATGGGAATATGATAGGTCAAAACATTTAGAACTGGCACACAGCTTTGGAATTTGGGACATTCTGAGTTCCTTAAACAGACAAGGCAGTGCTTCCTAGGACCACAGTTTGAACAGTTATGAAAATGAAGCTCAAATTGTCAGTGGGTGAGCTGAAGCTCTGTTTTATTTGTTCATAAATCATTCTGTAAGGTGCCAAAGGCAAGGAGCGTGCCCTTCACTTTGGGTATACAGCTCCTGGCACAGAGCCGTGTGGAGATTAGGGCCCCAATAAATGTTTCTCAAGCGAATGAATGAATCTTTGTATAAATGTACATATCTGCTCCTGGGAGAGGAGTAAAACTCCACAAAAGAGACATCAATACTCATCATTTTCTCTTCCTTCCCTCCTACCCTTTCTTGAAAGTTCTTTTGCCAGGATTGCCAATGACTTCCATTGTGTCTGTTCACCTGGGTAAGTCTCAGAAATCCTCATGTGCTAGTGGCAGCACCTTTAGCATCATGTGCCACGCCCTTCCTGAACCCTTATTTACTTGGCTTCTGGCTCCTCTCACTCTCCTGTTACCTTGCCTGTTACATACTCCTTAGTCTCCTTGCTGTGGTAAGGGCAGACATGTAAAAGGGGCTTGTAAACGTGTGAGCTCTACTAGTAAGTCCCATCCAACAAGCCCAGACCCAAGGATCTTGGGCAGATGCTACTCCCACTTAGCTGGCCAAAGAGGAAAAAGTCTCAAAGTGTTTCCTTCAGATGCCAAAGCTAGCAGTGGCCACACACAGAATTGGGAAGAGACATGAATAGCGGCGCTGGCTGGCTGACTTGTCTTTTTTTTCTTTTGCTGGTCCTGGAGCTTGAACTCAGTGCCTTGGTGCTGTTCCTGAGCTTCTTAGTGCTCAAGGCTAGCACTCTACCACAGTGCCACCTCTGGCTTTTTCTGAGCAGGTTTTTTTTTTTTTTTGTCATGGGTCTTGAATTCTGGGCTTGGGTGCTATCCCGGCACTCTTCAGCTCAAGGTGAGCACTCTACCGCTTGAGCCACAGTGCCACTTCTGGTTTTCTAGTTGTTAATTGAAGATAAGAGGCTCATGGACTTTTCTGCCCAGGCTGGCTTTGAACCATGATCCTCAAATCTCAGCCTCCTCAGTAGCTAGGATTACAGGTGTGAGCCACCGGCGCCCAGCTTCTGAGGAGGTTTTTTATTGGAGATAAAAGTCTCACAGACTTTCCTGCCTGGGCTGGCTTCAAACCACAATCCTCAGATCTCAGCCTCCTGAGCCAGGTATGAGCCACCAGCTCCTGGCTGTCTTGTCTCTTAACCACACCAGCACCAGCACTGACAGATGTTGCCTGTTCCCAGGTGCCTGGTTGGTAGGCACTGCTACTTCTTATCTCAGGGTGAAACTCAAATGCCTAAAGAACATGAGTGGAAGACAGGTGCTGGTGGCTCACACCGGTAATCCTAACTACTTAGGAGGTTGAGCTCTGAGCCCAGGCAGGAAAGTCTATGAGACTCTTATCTCCAATTAACCACCTGAAGACCAGAAGTGGTGCTGTGGCTCAAGTGGTAGAGTGCTCACCTTGAGCTGAAGAACTCAGGGATAGCGCCCAGGCCCAGAGTTCAAGACCCATGACTGACAAAATAAATAAATCAATACAAAATCATGGGGTCCATTTTCCCACATGACTAGAGCAAGAAGACCAACCCTGGGCTCAAGAGGAGTAAGTAGGGAGCCCAGATGCTAGTCAGTCCCCTGATGCTGCTACTTGGCCTGCCAGGCTTCTGTCTTTCCCATATCCTTGACCTCTTCATAGAATCGACACCCTGGCCCTTCAGCAATCCTTCCCTCAGCCTCAAGGATGACACTCTGGAAAAATACTGAGGCTCTGGTTCTGTCTTTCCCTTTCCAGTACCCTAAGACCTGAAAGCCACAGTTGCCCTGCCAGAGGATTCATTTCCTCTGGATGCTTTCTCTCCTTCCTTCTCAGGCATGTGTACGAAGGAGCTTGGCCAAAGCACAGATTGCCCTGCCAGTACCCTGGGGAGGCCTTTTGCTCTCCAGGGAGGGTCCCTGTGCGCTCCACCTGTCCAGCTGGCCCCACTCTAGGGGACAAGCAGCTGGGACCCATCCTGCAGGCGTAGAGGCTGAAACAGGCTAATGAATCCTGATGGGAGAAGTGACCTTTTCCAAATGCCACATGTCATTGGATTTTATATCACACAAGGACAATGTGCCATGGGTATTAAAATCGTTTTTCCAATAGTTATATATGTGTGTGAGTGTGGTGCACAGTGTGTATGACGAGAGGAAAATCCTAATGAAGATGTCATCAAATGAACCTTTAGCTCCTCACAGCAGACAGGCTCTCCTTCAGCAAGGGATTGGCTTAGACCTCAGCTTGCCTTTCTCCCACAAGGTTCTCCTGGGCCAGACTCTGGTCCTCACTACATGTTCTGATCTAGGAAGGCCTACTAACATGAAGGGAAAAACAAAACCATGAGAAGGTAGCCACCCAGCAAGTGGAGAGGGCTAGACATAGCTACCAGACATGCTGGTTTCTTCAGTCTCCTAGGGAAGTGTTAGATACTTTGGGAAGGAAAGGTACAACCATAAAGAACAGGCCAGGTGGGAGGTATGAAGCTCAGAACCTTCCAGAGTTCTGAAGGCCAACAGAACCCAGAATCTTAGATTACCTGTTGGAAATTTCAAAAGGTCTCACATTACAGGCCGTCTCTGCCACTTTCCTGACAAGTAGCCTGCCTAAGCATCTCTATGGCCAGGAGGTTTTAGGCATGTCTAAACAATATCACTGCTCCAGTGAGCTTTGGCTATTTAAAACACTCACACACAACTGAGCGTTAGTGGCTCATGCCTGTAATCCTAGCAACCCAGGAGGCTGAGATCTGAGGATCCTAGTTTGAAGCCCCCCCCCCCCCCCCCCAGGAAAGTCTGTGAGTCTCCTATCTCCAATAAACTACCCAGAAAAAGCCAGAAGTGGTGCTATGGCTCAAGTGGTGAGTGCTAGCCTTAAGAAAAAAAGTCTTGCCGGGCGCTGGTGGCTCACGCCTGTAATCCTAGCTACTCAGGAGGCTGAGATCTGAGGATCGCGGTTCAAAGCCAGCCCGGGCAGGAGAGACCGTGAGACTCCTATCTCCAATAAACCACCAGAAAACCGGAAGTGGCGCTGTAGCTCAAGTGGTAGAGCGCTCGCCTTGAGCTGAAGAGCTGAGGGACAGCGCCCAGGCCCAGAGTTCAAGCCCCATGACCGACAAAAAAAAAAAAGAAAAAGAAAAAGAAAAAAAGTCTTGGGCTGGGAAGGTGGCTCAGTGGTACAGTGCTTGCCTTGCATGCATGAGGCCCTGGGTTCGATTCCTCAGCACCACATAAGCAAAAAGAAAAAAGCTGGAAGTGGTGCTGTGGCTCAAGTGGTAGAGCACTAGCCTTGAGCTGAAGAGCGGAGGGACTGCACTCAGGCCCAGAGTTCAAGCCCCAGGACGGACAAAAAAAAAGTTGCTTAGGGACAGTGCCCAGGTCCAGCGTTCAAGTCCCAGGACAGGAAAAAAAAAAATTCAGGGATAGTGCCCAGGCCCTGAGTTCAAGCCCCAGACACATTCTCTGTCTGTCTGTCTGTCTGTCTGTCTGTCTGTCTGTCTGTCTGTCTGTCTGTCTGTCTCTGTGTGTGTCTCTGTCTCTGTCTCTCTGTCTCTCTCACACACACACAAATTAAAACAAAAAAGAAAGCTCACACACAAGGTAGACACCAGCAGGTCACATCTGTAATTCTAGCTACTTGAGAGACAGAGATACAAAGCATTCAAGTTTGAAGACAAACCAGGGGGAAAAAAAATCTATGCAGCAAAAAAATAAAGCAGGGCTGGAGGTATGGCTCAGATGGTAGAATGCCAGCCAAGCAAGTATGAGGCCCTGAGTTTAAACCCTAGTATGAGACAAAACCCAACAAAATCCCTCACAATTGGAGCTATATAGTCCCTTTCCATAGAAATTCTACCCAGACTGATTGTGTTTAATTTATTGGTCTATGTTAACTCAGACAGGCAACAGCCTTTTGGAAATTTGAAAACAGAGGAATGTTCCCTAGTTGTCTCTGTGTTTACCACTTCTAGTTCATTCAGTGATTCCCAGTACAACCTGATGTCAAGAATCCTCAACAACAGGCATCCAGTTCTATTCTGCAGAGAATATCATGCCCATTTTCTATTGTCATGTTGGAAAAAGGCAAAACATCTATCTGAAGAATCTCAAGGTTTAAAATCCAAGCTCATTTTTTTACTAGCCATGTGAAGAATTCACCTTCTTGAGATTCCGTTTTTCTTTTTTAATCCTAATACTAGATGAAAGAATAACTCTCTTCTTTGAACACTTGTTCAGGATGTGGTCTAAAGCCAGGCCAGAACCTTGGTGGAGACCTATCCAGAGGAGGCTATCAGAAGTCGTGGCATAGAGAGAGGGACACAAGACAAACAATACTCATGAATGGCCCATAACTGGCCCAAGGTCCTAGAAAATAGCTTTAAGTACATACACAGTTTGTTCCCCTTCTTGGTTTTAAACTCAGGCAAACAAGCCCACATGTAAGTGGCTGCTTGTTCAGTGATGGAGCCGCTCCTTTCGTAGGCCCCACAGTATCAGAACATGGTGTCTCAGCTGAGACCAGGGTACCCTAAGTCTATGCTGGGATTACGATCCAGCCAACAGTACTTGCTGAAGCAGCTAATACCATCAGGCCTCCATAGCTTTTGTTTACTCAGACTCCTTAGTAGTCTGAGTATGAATCTTGGTCCTACCATTCAATAAGTGTGTGATCTTGGTTAAGCCCTGGAATCTTTTATTTTTATTTTTAATATGCAGATAATTTCCCTACCTCTAGTCATTATAATGAGCATTATATAATTTTACATAAATATTTAGAACAAAGAATGTTTGGCATATAGTAAGCACTTAATAAATACTAAGTTGTTATTATACCATCCCAAGGACGGCATGCTGTAAAGGTCATGGATGCTAAATAATAGGAGCATGCCATTTTTGGGAAACTGTCAAGGTTTGTTCTATGGAGTAACTAGAGCTGTGGGTCAGTTCCTACACTCTCAAGTTGACCATGGTCCTCTAGGTGGATGGACTACTAGTCTGACCAGAGGAACCATTTGTCTCTTTAGGTATTCTGAGATATGGATGATAAGATGAACAGGGTGGGGGTGGGGGGTAAGTACAGCACTTACTAGCTTATTCCCAATTTACCATCAAATAATTTTTCAGCTTAGTTTCCCTAATGAAATCCCCCTTTGTATGCTCATATATATGTGCATATATATATATATATATTTGCATTAAAAATCCCACCAAAAATCATAGCCAGGTACTGTTGGCTATGTCTATAATCCTAGTACTTGGGAGGCTGAAATCAGAAGGATCACATAGTTCTAGACCATCTCAGAGAGAAAAATTTATGAGACTCCATCTCAGTGGAAAGAAGTTGGGCATGATGGTGTGGGCCAGTCATCCCAGCTATGATGGGAAGTAAAAAATAGGCAGATCATAGTCTAGGGACATGCCTGAGCAAGAAGCAAGACTCTATGTCAAAAAATAACCAGTACAACAAAAAAAGGGCAGAGGTAGGCTTAGCAGTAGACACTTGCTTAGCAAACATGAGGCCCTAATACCACCATACTCTAATATCACCATAAACAAACAAACAAAAACATGAACTTGTACACTTTAAATTTCTCAGGGAAGTGTGTAGTTTGTGAATGATACCTCAATAATGCTAGTATATATATTATCAGCACCTTCTTACTTACTTAGACATCGATAGCAGTAAAGTTGGGGCCTGGGAGAATAATCAGGGAAGGATGATAAGTGAGTGTTCCTTGGAGAAATAGTTCTTGTGTTTAGTCATGGATGAGTAGAAATCCAGCAAAGATTGTAAAGGTAAAGGATGTTCCCGTAGAGAAACGAAAGAACAAAAAGCACAAACTTTGAATCTGAATCTCAATCCAACCATGTACTAGCTATATGTCTATAAAGCTAATGAATTACTGACAATGACTAGTAAAACTACTTAGCCTCTCTCTGCCTCAATGTCTTCATCTGTAAAGTGGGGAAGAAAATATAGTATAATATGGATAGTATAGTGCATTACAGCATACAGTCACGTAGAATACAGCCTGTAGTCATAATGAAATGGATTACAAATGCAAAGTACTAGGAATTTCAATTTTAAAATATGGGTTACCAAAGTGGGCACCTTCCTACTTTCAGCTTTTTGCTGGTTAATTGGTGATAAGAATCTCATGGACTTTCCTGAACTATGATCCTCAGATCGCAGTCACCTGAATAGCTAGGATTACAAGAGTGAGAGCCATGGGAACCTAGCTCAGTGATTTAAAAACAAAACAAAACAAAACACCTTGAGGTAGCTTCATGTGCTACTTGAGAGTACTACCGTACTTCTTGTCAGTTTGAAGGCTCTGGGCTCCTGTTTTCCTGCTTCTCCTCCCCCTAGCTATATTCTAACTACTCTGGTTTCCTTAGTGGGACCTTGACTGTTCCCCAAGTTTTCCTGCCTATGGGCCCTTTTTTTTTGTCAGTCATGGGGCTTGAACTGTGGGAATGGGCACTGTCCCTGGGCTCTTCAGCTCAAGGCTAGTGCTTTACCACTTGAGCCACAGTACCACTTCCAGTTTTCTGGTGGTTAATTGGAGATAAGAGTCTCACGAATGTTCCTGCCCCTGCTGGCTTAAAACCTGAATCCCCAGATCTCAGCCTCCTGAGTAGCTAGGATTACAGGTGTAAGCCACTGGTGTCCGGCTGGGCCTTTTTTTATGTATTTGATTCTGTGTCATCTATGAGCTTTCAGGTCAAATCAAATGTTAGGGCATCTTTTCTTAATCATTTTATAGAAAGTCATCCATCCCTCTTACCACGACTCTATCTTCACATGCTATTATGCCCTTCATAACACTGATTACCCTCTTAAATACCTTGTAATCTATTTCTCATTTCTATAGTAAAAGCTCCTTGCTAACAGAGTTTCGTTCACTACTCTTATCTCCAGTGCTGAGAACACAGAATTTTTTAAATGCCCCAGAAGTAGTGATGGACAACTAAGTGGTGATAAAAGTAACTAAAGTTGAAGGAATCAAGACCAAAGAACTGAGGTACCAGATCCCTTTGTGGGCCCTGTAATCTCCTAAAATGCTCAAAAGAAATGGGGGTAGAAAAGACGGATACACAACTGCATGTTTGAAAACAATCAAGAAGCCAGCAGAGGAAGAGATAAAGGACAGTCTAGCCAAATGAAGGGTATGAAGGGAAATGTGATTTTCATTTTAAATGAGGGTGGAGTAGTGGCATAGGAAAGAATGAAGCTGGAGTCTTGGAAGAATGGATGAATGATCTCTGAAACAGAGCTACAGAGAAATGGAGGCCTTTTCATAGTCATTTGAAATACAGTTAAGTTGGGAAGCAGAGGAAATATTAGCCAAGAAGTTGAGGCAGTAGGAGAATTTATTTGTGGTTCTAATGACAGAGGGCAAGGAGAGAAGGAAAGAGATACACAGTAGTTTGGAGATAAAAATTCTCTGAAAGCTGCAGCGGGCTTGAGTGGTAACCAAGGATGAGTGGGATCTGAAGCCTGATAGGAATAATGGTACTAAGATTCTACATGGGAATTTAGGAATCATGATTATTGTAAGGTTAGAATGGCCTTGCATTACAGAGTGGAACTGTCTGAGATTAAAGTTGTTCTAATTATCTCGACTATTTAGCATTCCATATCATCTCTGTTTTGTGTTCTCATAACCCCTTGGCTGTACCTCTATAGATATAGGCTATAGATGTAGGCTGTACCCTTACAGAAACTTGCAAATGCCCAATCTTTACCCTCTTATCAGCTCCTGGAGTTTGTCCCCACTTGTTAGGAGTCCCCAGCTTGGTTCCTTCTTAGAATGAATCTAGAGTAGAGAAGGCAAAGTGAGTTGAGATGAGGTGAGAAGCGAGGAGATTCACTAAGGAAGATCATTGAGGCTTGAGCCCTTCCAGATTATCCAAACTAAGCCGAGTCCAGCCCAACCCTGCCCCCTAGTCAGCAACTGTCCGGCTGAAATAACAAGTCAGAGACTGAAAAACTGGCTGGCCCTCTTTGTTTACTCAGCTTTTTTCCCCCCTTTTTCTTTGGACAATGCCCTGCTGGGCTGAGGCTGTCCTGCTGGGTTGTTGCTGGGGCTCCCCTGCCAAGATGGAGCCCAGCTGCTCAGCTGTTTACAAGGCAAATCCGGTTTACACTGGAGCCCATCCTGCCAGGCTGGGTTGGGGAGTTCCAGTCAGAGCTCAGCCAGAGGCCTCTCCTGGCTCAGGGTTTCCCCAATCTTATCTGGGGAGATGGGGACTGGGTTGGGAGGGATCTCACATGTCCAAATGCTAGAGCAGGCACCAGCTTCAAGATGGAGAGCAAATAGTATAGTCTGCCTCCCCCCCCCCCCCCCACTTCCCGCTCCCCCAGAGAAACAGAGCTGTTGGAATCCCCTGGCTTCCATCTTCTGTTCTTAAAAGTGGTGAACTTATGATAACAAAGATGGCGGCTCTCTCCCCACCCATCCATTCTTCCTAGTAACTAAGGTCTGGGAATTAGTCTCTGCCACTCCCTCAAAGCTACTGTGAAGATCAAAAGAAGTTATATATATATATATATATATATATATATATATATATATATATATATATATGCAAACACTTGAAAAGCATTTGTTGCTATGACTTATGGTAATTCACCAGAGTGAAGTGCTCATCTCTGGGGTTGAGGATCAAGTCCCTAGACTAACAGTTTCTCAAGAGCAGGAGGGCCCATGACCTAAGTCAACTTGGTGGTCCTACAGCCCCATCACAAAGCATGACACACAGTGGGGCACAATTATCTTATTTATTAAACAGATGTGTCTTCTAGAAGCTTGCAGAGTAGTAGGATAGTCATAAAACCAGAGTGAGAGCAATGGGCCCCTAGGGGTCAGTCTACACAGGAGGCTGTGTGAGCTTACTGGAAAACTCTCACCTGGCCTGTGGGTCAGGAAAGGCTGCCCAAATGTGGAGGAATCTAAAGTATACCACACAGATATACTTACTCAGGAAGGAAGGGAGAACTTGTAGAATTCCTTAATATTAGCACAGGTGCAGGTCAACTCTGGTACCTTTGGTTCTTGAGCCCTGGGACACAGTAACTGTCTTGTTTTGGCTTTCCTAAGTAAATTTATTAAGGAATCATAGTGAAGCCCTTTGGTCTCTGCTACCCAGTCTTTCTTCTTCTTTCTTCTTCCTCTTTCTCCTCCTCCTGCTCCTTCTCTTCCTCTTTCTTCTTCATTTATTTAATTAACATATTTCTGAAGATGGGGTCTTGCTACATAGCTCAAACTGATCTCAAACTTGTCATCTGTCAACATTTGTCATCACCATCATGCCCAGCCCTAAAGTCTTACACTGAGCACCAAGGGGTGTAGGTGGTGTGTGGAGGGTTGCAGGAAGCACATCTCAATGACAAACAATTGAAAACTGGGTTTATAAATGTGATCAGAGGAATAAATGAGAGCCAGCCAAATGAAGTGGGACAGGATTGAGGGAGTTCTAAACAGGCTTGGAGTGTCAGTAAAGGCCTGTGAGAGAAAAATCATGGCCCAGCTGAGGAAATCCAAATATTATAGTCTAACAAGAGGCCAGAGCACCTCAGAGGGGACATGGAGGTGATGATTCCAGAGAAATAAGCAAGGATTCAGTGATGAAGGCCTTACGAAGTCCAGGGAGTCAACTGCCACTATATATAGTGATTATAACGTTTCTGTTCCTACCCTTGAGCTTTCTGGAGAGACTATCTATTGTCAGTCCTCAAACTCTTAATTCTCCAATGTGAACATTCTTTTTAGAATATTCTCTGTTCTGATCTTTTTCAAGACTTGCCACTCATCCTAGTTCAGCTTTGTGTTCCATGATACCCACCTCGTGGCCTCTTCTCTTCCCTGGCCTGTTGTCCCCAGGTACTGAAGGCTCAGTAATGACCCCTAGGTTATCCTGATCCAGATGCTTCCCTTTTCTAAGTGTAGTATTCCATGTACAGACCTGAGGACAGGCCAACCAAGCAACTCTCCTCCTTTTAAGCCTTTAATAGGCCCCTTTTGTCCTCAAGATAAACAAGATGAGGCTCAAACTCTTAGCACGGAATGCCTAGAGGTCTAGTGAAGGGTAAATGGGATAATGCATGTAAAGCACCCGGAACATTGCCTAGGACACTTTTGGCACCCAATTAATAATAATCATTTTTATACTTTGTAATAATTATATCATTTATATCCTATCATTTATAATTATAAGCTACGCCTCCCCTGATGTATTCAGGGTCTTTGTCTTCAGACTCCTTTCGTGGCCTCTCCTTCGTGCTTTCTTCCTTGAGTGCCTAGAGAACTCTTCCAAGTCTTTATGCCCTTGCCCATTTCAGCCAACATGGTTTCCACCTGTAGGACCCCTTCCTCCACCTTCTGAACTTTCCACCTTCTCTCCCCAAGTACAGCAATGGAGCATCTACAGAGATGCATTTTTCTTAAACAACAATGGTATTATAAAGGGATAACCTGAATCCTTACAGGAAGTAGCTGAGGGCAGACATTAAAGGATCCCTTTAAGGCACAGATACCAAGCAGGCTGAGAAGTGACTAGACCAAAGAAGATTGCCCCTGGGAGAATGGCTGGTTTTGCTGCTGTGGAGGCTGACAGGTTAGAAGTAAAAGCACTAGTACATAGGGTGTACCAGGTTGGGATGAAGCCTTGAACTTCATAAACATTAATAAACATTGAGGACTCATTTCATGCTGATGATTTAGCTGCAAAAGAGGGGCTTACTGTTCAGTGAGGGGTGAGACAAGTACATAGGAATTAGAATCCAGTCAAACAAATATTAGACTAACAGTGGTGGGTACCACTGAGGCATGAATTTCGATAACAATCCCTTCCTTAGTGAATTTCAGGATATAGCCACATGCAATAAACATTCCTGAGCCCTTACACTGTGCCAGGCACTGTGCTGGGTGCTGAGGACACAGCAGATACAAAGATGAATGAGGTAATTTCTGCCACCTAGTGGGAGGAGACAGCTACGTTTAAAAATGCCACAGGGCAGTCAAATGTCACATGTCCCCACACTGCTTCCTCTTCCATTTAATGTGATGGGAGTCATTATCATCTAATTCCTCAAGCTAGAAGCCTGGATATTATCTCTGACTCTAAGATTTATGTTTTAGACAAACCATAAAACATCCTGTAGAGGATGGATTAGAGGGAAAGGAGGCTGGAGGCAGGGAGACCAGCTGGAGGCTGAGGCAGTAATTTGCTGAGACACAGTGATGGTGGCCTGGGTTAGGTAGGAGCCTTGGAAGTGGAGAGGGGTGGGTTGATTGGAGAGCTGTATAAAGGTAGGATTCACAGAATTTTAGATGTAAAGATTAAGAAAGAAAAAGGAGTCAAAATAATCCCTGGCTTCTGATTGGCCATCTAAGATTATGATGCCATTTAATAAAATGGGAACCAAAGGAAGGAAATAAATGATAACATTCTGTTTTGGATGTACTGCATTTTAGATATCTTTGTAGGGTGGTTGCAAAATGATCACAAGTTCAGGAGGTTGATTAGAAGTTAGGAATGAGAAGTCACTAATACACTGGCATGGGCTATCACTATGGACAGCATGTGTAGAGAAAAGCAGGGCAAAAACAATTCATGTATTCAGTGCATCCATTGAGTACTTGCTATACTCCCAAGTACTATTCCTGGGAATATCAGCGAGCATGCACCTTGCCTTCTCCTGATAGAGGCAGATAACCAAAAAAAGTACAATGGTATATCAAGCAGGGATAAATACAATGACACAGCATAATTCAGGGTTAAGGAGATGCTAAGAAGGACAGCCGATGGACAGGGAAGGCCTCTGTAAAGAGGTAAACATCTGAATGAAGCGCAGAAGAGAATCATGAAAACCGTGAAGGAAGATGGTTTCAGGCAGAGAAAAAAAAATATTCAAGAAGTGTCAAGGCCAATGTGGTGCAGTAGTCAGGACATAGGGCAGAGAAGCAGGAAGTGGGGCGGAGGGGAGGATCAGATTGTGGGGTCCTGTAAGCAAGGTAATGACACTGGATTTTACACGTGTAATCAGAAGGCCTGCAAAAGTTTGGAGCAGGGGAACCATAGAATTTATTTCATGTTCTCAAGGATTATTTTGCTGCTGTGTGGAGAAGATTGTAGGAGGGTAAGAAAGGAAGCCAAGGTATAGCTTGCATTCCCCCCCAAGCAGTAAATTTGGGGAAAAGGCTGAATGTCTTCCCATTTGCTGACACATCAAATCAGTAAGGGAAAAAAAAGGTGCCCAGGCCAGGAGGTGTTGTGGAAAGGAGACTTTAGCTTTTTTCTCTGTTCTATGTAACCACATGGTCTCACCTCCTTTGTCTGACCACTCTGTCCTTCACTTCCATTAACACAGCTAAAACATATTGGAGAGCTCCTGCCTGCAGTACCTGTCTGGTGCTGGGCAATCTGGTGCTGGTGTGGAATGGGATTGATTGAGAACTTGAATGCCAGTAGGGAGAAAATAAACATTTTTATTACTTTTTTTTTTTTTTTAACAGTATAAGGAAAGTCAAGTGCTCTGCCATGGACCCACATCTCCAGCCTGAAAACAAACCATTTCAAAAAGTTATAAATGTTACAAAAAAAAATTAATCAGAGTCCTGAGAAAGTGACAAGGGAAGGGGTACCAGAGATGATGTGTAAGAGAAGCTCCTGTGAGGGTAGCAGAGGATGGGGACTTGTACTCTCTCTAGGTCTACGTCAGCATCGCTGGTGTTTCTTGGGACAATGGATGGGAAAACTGACTATTGTCTTAACTTCACTCTGTTCTCTTCCCTATTACCCAAAATACATCTCATCATTTCCATGAAGACCTGGGGAGAAAAAAAAATACCTCCTACTTCTTTTGTGCTAGGTAGACATAAACCTTCTCTGATATCAATTTCTATTCAGGGGCCCTCACAGAATTATTCACCTCAAGGGTCCAGGTCTTCCAGAAGCTCTTGATTTCTAGAACCACCAGCAAGGGGAGAAGCCATCATGGGTCTGCCACTCCTTTTAGAATATGAGCTCCTTGGGGCCCAGGACACTGCAGGCTGAAGGCAACTTAGTAATGAAGGAAGGAACACTCTAGAAAGGTACTCTTTTGTCTGCTTTTCTCATCCTCCACTCTCTTCTCTTTCTCTCTTTTTCTCTTAGTAGCACCCCACACCTCCCAGCAGGCCCCTCAGCTGCTGCCTCCACAGGCAGTGCAAAGATCCTGGGCCTTCGGGGTGGAGTCCAGGCCAGTCAGAGCCTAAGTCAGCAGCTTAGCCTCAGCCCCACCCCGGCAGGCGGTGCCTCTGGCAGCAAAGTCATGGCCCTGATTCCTCTGTCTCCACGTTTAAGAACATCTCTAACTGCTCCTTGGATAGCTCAATTAGTAAAGTGAATATATTATATAAAGTCTAAAAGATTAAACTATCATCGTCAGCCCATAATTTCATGAAGAAGTCAGGGGACCGTATCCCTCTTATTAACTCTATAACAAATGTGATGAAAATGTTCAAATAGAATGTTAATGCAATGTTACGTGTAATTTTCCCAGGCGATTTTCTGCTGAAATATTTCTTTATTAATAGTAATTGAGGGTATAAATTATGAATGAGGCGATTTTCTCCTTTCAGTAGGAAAGACGTACTAATGGCAATAATTCTTTATAATAATTTTTGGGGATCGTGGGGCGGGGAGACAGGCTAGTTTGAAAACAGACAAAAGCCCCTTTCCAGAGCCTCCCTTGGGGAGGTGACACCTTTGCCACAGCCAAACTCTTTTGCTCTTCAAACCTCAGATGGTCCACAAATGAAGTCTTTGTTCTTCATCAATTTTTCCAGAAGCCTCAAGGTCTGCTTAGAGGGCTGAAAGGAAGTTTTTGCTTTTAGTTCAGAAGCCAAACTTTTCTGCTTAGAGCCTGCACTGCCAACAAGACCAAAGGCAGTTCCTCTGCGGAACCTCCAGATCTAGTCAGCCTTGACCCAAACTGTCTTTGTAGCCCTCTAGAACATATTCAAGTAAGAACAGCCTTCAAGAATCTTCCCATCTAGCCCTCATCTGGGGAGAGTGGGAGAGGAGTTATTCTGAGTCACACAGTTCATCAATGAACATACTGGGATTCAGCCCCAAGGCCTTCTGCTTGCTCCCAAGTTGGACTGCCTCTAAGCCTACCCTTGCAGGCCACTGCTGTCCTGGTTTATAGCCCCAGCCAGGTCATCTTCCTCTGTCACACCCAGCCCAAATGCTGAGGTCCTATGAGTGGAGGCCACATTGCTCATTGGTCTAGGACAGAGGGCTTTGGCTCCTTTTTGCCCAGACTTGTCATAAGTCTCTATAGTACATTAAAAAGTCAAGGGCTACAGAATAGCATCCTCTAAGTTTTGCACAGTAGTTGGACTAGTGCATTTCTCTGAGTTCTTTCTTTATGTAAAGATACACCATTTGCAATTTTTCTCATTCATTTGTTTAGTAGACATTAAACAAACATTTACCATGTGCCAGGCACTGTGCAAGGCATTAGGGTTACAAAGATGAAAGATGAGTCATCCAACCAAGAATGAAGATTAATTTAGTGCTCTTAAGAGTGTAGGTAAAGAGGAAGTGTACTCATTACCCCACTCATGTAACTGTAACCCTCTGTATAGTATCTTTACAATAAAAAAATTAAAAAAAAAAAAAAGAGTGTAGGTAGGCCAAAGAAATCCGAAATATATAGTAAATGCTTTTTTCCCCCCTTTTTTGTGCATTTTGGATGCTGGTGCTAAACTTCCAAGTGTCATGATTTAAAAAGAAATTTTATGCCCTTATTTATTTCTAGAATGAGGGGGAAGATCACAATTTTTTATTTCTTACATGACTCTATTTTAAAATGTGCAGTAAGAAGTTCCTCAAAAATAAAATTGTTGCCCTTCAAAGGAAAAAAAAATAAGAGTCTAGGTAGGAAAAAGCAAGAACAGGTGCACAAATACTTGTATGAAATAATGCGTGTAAACAATGCATGCTATTTTCATAGAATGTGTTTTTAGGTTGTTTTTTGTTTGTTTGTTTTGTTTTTGGCCAGTGCTGGGGCTTGAACTCAGGGCCTGGGCACTGTCCCTGAGCTTCTTTTTTGCTCAAGGCTAGCACTTTACCACTTGAGCCACAGCACCACTTCTAGCCTTTTCTGTTTATGTGGCACTGAGGAACTGAACCCAGGGCTTCATGCATGCTAGGCAAGCACTCTACCACTAAGCCACATTCCCAGCCCTGTGTTTTTATTCTTGAGACAAGGTCTCACTATGTAACCCTAGCAGGTATTAAACCCTAGCAGGTATTATCCTCTGTCTCAACTTTCTGACTGCTGGGATTATAGGAATGTATTATCATAGTCTCATTGTTTGGTATTATTATTACAGTGTTTGAGGAACTGCCAGGCAGTCACTGTGGCAGGAATGAGTGAGGCAGAGAGAGGGGTGGGATAAGAGCAGAAAGGTTGATGAAATCAGGTTTGTGTGAGCTTGTGGCCACATTAAAGATTTTACATTGAAGACAGTCACCAGAGGGTTCTCAGCAGAGGTGTGACATGATGTCTTCTATTGTGTTTGAAAGGACACTGTGATGGATCACTAGTGGGATGTGGAGATGGAGAGAGGGCTGGCCTTCTGGCTCTAGTGATGCAGGTCAGAAAACTGGTGCATTAGAGTCACTAAAAAAGGAACAGACTTGGAGGCATGAGGGCAAATTTTAGTAGTGCAAAAGTAAAATCAGAGGTTAGACAAGGGGGAAGGCCCAGGAGTGCAGGCGGAGTCTGAGCTCTAGTGTTCCAGGCTGGTTTTGGGCAGTGACCTCTGAGCTCACCTGGAGTCCTACAATCTGTTTTTTATTATCTGTTCAAAGACCCATTTCCCCTGACTATACTAGAAGGTAAGGGTGGGAAATGGGCCTGGCAACTCCCCCAACCTTCACTCACCAGCACAAGGCAGGTTATACAGTGAGCAATAGCCAAAGGGTGCTGAGTGAGTGAGTGAATGAATGCATGCATGAAGGGAGAAAGAGCAACAGCTCATGTTCTGTGAGGCTGTCCCTGGGTTTTAGGGGCTACCTCAGCAGTTCTCAAGATTGCTGCTAAACAAAAGCTATTCTCCCAGAACTACCCCAATGCAGAGAAGGGTAGGCTTTCTCCAGCTGTCAAGTATCACATGATGACCTTAACAGCCTCTCTGGTGCTGGCCATTCCTGGTGTCATTCATCTGGGCTCTCAGTCTGTCACTGTTATGAGTGTCTGGTCCTTCCATGCGACAGGAGAGAAGGTCCTATTCAGTTCTGACACTGGCTGGAGATGATATGGCTGCCACAAGATCCCACACAGCTGGAAATCTCACCTCCATGCCTTTCCCTTCACCTGCTTGCTAATACTCCTATACACTGGGATCACTGTAATATTCAGGTCTTGGTTTGCTTAATAGAACACTCTTCTAAGTCTTGTTTAGATTTTTTTTTCTTGGTTCCCAGCTGAATCCAGAAGCAAGAACATCCTTTTTTCTGTGCCCTAATGAAGAGCACTGACCCACTCACTCAATCCATTCCCAAGAAACCAGATTCAGAAGCCTGGCAAGTGCTTTCTGGACATACACTAGGAAACAATTCTCCATCAGCTCTTCTTGGTCCTTCACTATCTCTGGCCTTTCCTTCTCTTTATACATAAGAACCTTATGGGGAATATTCTGAGTCTCCTTGGCAGAGGCAAGGCCTCAGTCTATATAAGTAGGATGGCTCAGCTTTCTGCCTCTGATGAGGCAGAAATGAGGGGATGAGATGGGAAATAGAGCCGTCTGAGTGATGATCTCTGAGAGGTCATCGTGACCTCTTGACCAGAGGTCACTAGGGTGACCTCCAAGGGCATCTCTGTGTCTCCCTAAGTTGTACTCAGCCTCCAGAGGCTTTTTCCCTCTCTCAGGGAAATCTATCCATTAGTGGCTGCCCTCCAAATTAGGGTAATATACAGGGCTCTTGTACCCAACCCCTATGCATAGCAGCAGGTCTAAAGCTTCTCAAGCTTACTTCAGATCTATAACGCTTCTCTGGAAAAATTATATCCCCACCTTAGACTCCTAGTCCCTATTCAATACTAGGCCATTTCTATAGAATAAATGCTCAGAGCTAGCCCAAGGCAGCCCTGATGGGAGGGAGAGGTGGACTTCCATGGCCAAAATTGATACCCCCAACTCCAGAACAGATCTTTTGGTCCCTTCCGTGTCCAAGGCTGGGGCCTTGGAAACAGGCAGGCTTAGCCAGAGAGGGGCTGAGGACTCCATTCACCCCCCTCCCTCCATACTTAGTCTTGGCTCCCCTGGGTACATGCCTTCCACCTCAGGCCCCCTTCCTTGTTGAGCCAACAGCTCGATCTTGATCTCTTGAACTGGAAGGTCGACTCCAGAGGGGCCTCCTCCGAAAGCCAATGCTAATCCGGTTAGGGGCCGGGCTGGACACTGCATTCCCTCTGTAGGACCAAGTGCAAGTGAAAAAATGCCAATTACCAGATGACAAAAAGGGTCCCTGCCCCTGGGGAAGGGCAAGCTAGGGGGAGGGAAAGGAGGGGCAAAGTAACTGAACACCTTGCCGGAAATAGCTCCTATCAGTCCACTTAGGGAGCCATCAGCCCCGGCAGATTTATGGGCAGTGTGCCCCCTCTGATAGATCAGACTATTTAAAGGCAGCTGAAGCCTCCATTTATATCAATGTGGAGCCGAGAGGGAGGGCGAGAGGCTGTGAGGTGGGGAGGGAGGAGTGGCACTAAGGGCCAGCCCCAGGTGGAATTGAATCTAGTGAATTGGCCTCAGGAAGAGGTAAGCCTGCTAGCCAGGAGGATGGGGGTCACAGGGCCGGGAGGGCAGTGACCAGGTCAAGTCCCATAGGCACCCATGGAGGGCAGGGGATGTGGTAGTCAAAGAAGAAAAACTTCCAGGCATCTCTTTCCCAGCCCTAGCCCAGCCTCTATGCAAGCCCCTCAGGTGAAATGGGAAGGAAGCTAAGGCTAATGCTGAAGTGGAACTAACTCCTCATTGCATTTCTCTCCAGGTCCCCCACCTCCCCGGCTGCGGGGCATGCTTGCCCTCCATGCAACCTCCCACTTGCCTGGGTTGAGGGAGAAGGAAGGGGTAATTGTGTTAGGCTGGGGGCATTAGCCGCTGAGGAATGGGCCTGCTGCCTCTTGCCTGCTTGTCCCCAGCCTGCACTTCCTGGGGGCAGATTAAGCAGCTCCCATTGCTCTCCCTGGCTCTGCCTGGGCCTTCTTTCTTAACTCCATTACTCTTGGGTTGAGGTGCTTGCCCGACCCATGGTGGTCCCTTTGATAATTCACCTCTCAGGAAACTCTGCCTTTCTGACCTCTCCCTGCCTCCTTCCCCACTCCCTCCTTCTGCCCTCCCTTCTCTGCTTTCTCCCCAAGCTTCTGGATCTGAATCCAACTATGCCTTATTCTGTAGGTTCCATTGCATACTGCTCTTAAGTTTCCAACATAGTCCTAAGCACAGAACCAATGTCCACTCATCAGTTACTGCTTGGTTAATTCATTCATGCAATGTCTATTCGTGGGATGCTGGGTGAGCACTTTTCATAGGCTAGTTCTCATGCTAGGTGCTGGGGATACAGAATTGATTCCCTGATCCTTGTTCTGAAGGAATTTGCAATTCAGTGGGCAGGTATGGCCAGAACTGTTTTCTAAGCTCACCCTGGCTATAGGTGGAGTACAGAACAGACTAGTAGGGATGAGGCAGGAAAACAAAATAATGGTTCTCAATCGTTGTTAGACAATAAAGAGTTTTAAAAGTGTGGATGCTCAGGCCATACTATGATTGATTAAATCAGAATCTCTGGGCAGAGATCCAGGATCTAGGAATTTTGAGAAGACCTATCCAACTGAGGAAGTATCATGGTCAGCCAATCCTGTAAACCTTTCCTTGAGAAGGCTACTGTACCAATCCAGGCAAGAGATGACCGTGGGCTGAATAAGGGTGAAAGGGGGAGGGGAATTGAGAACTATTTCTCTTAGAGTGCCTTTTAACAGTTAACTCTTCTCTCTGGTCCTGGATTCATCTCCTGTTCCCCACAGTCTTAGCAAATTACCTCAGTTATAATAGGAGACTGAGACCAGTGGGTAAAACTCTATACGATTATAAATTGTGAATCCATAGGGCTTAGTAGAGTTCTACCGGACATGAACCTAACATGTTAAACTGGACTGAGTCCACTGGAAAGCTGTGATGTGGGTTTCCCACTCAGGAGAGAATAATGGAAAGGAGATACAGACTTGAGTGACATTAGCCCTGACCCCAGAACAGGGCTAGGAGGAACAATCAGAGAGATTAGGAGAGATGGGGGTTCTGGAGAAGAGGAACTAAGGTGGTGGGATTCATGTCAGGCTGTCCACACACCTCATGGTTGTCTCTCTTGGGCTGTATGACATCCTTCAAAGCAAGTACTGTTATATCTGAATTTGGGTTAGAGGAACAGGTTTACGGGGAGGGGGGCAGTTAACCGTCTGAGGTGTCATTAGGACATTCAAAATTGAGAGCTAAGATTTGAAATCCGGTCTGTCTACAGCTCAGGACTTTGCATTAGGTCATCTGACCTACAGGAAACAACAGAGGCCCAGAGAATTTCAAGAATGAGGGAGGAGTCACTGCTGTTGACTGTAGCAGCTCCCCTCTTCCTGTACACCTGGCCCCACTTCCCTGGATGGCCTTGAAATAGGCACCATCAGGGCAGGGGGAGGAAAACTGCACCCCCAAGTCCTCAGAATCGCCTCCTGCAGCAGAGGTCCAATCAATGGCTCAGCCTCACGCAGCCAGTTTGGAGAAGGCTTAGCTCAGACAAGCGCAGCCTGACCTAGGCAGGAAAGAAGGCACCTCCCTTCCCTCCAGGCCAGCTCACAAGAATCTTTTTAAAATTAGAATCCCAGAGCTGTCCCCTTCTTGGAGAAGTGCTTCTCCCTACATGTCCCAGACTCATCAAGTACCTCACCCTTGGTTCTTGCCAGAGCACTAGATTCAAGCCTTGGAGACCTTTGGCCACAATATGTTTTGCTTATTTAGAAAGGCGTCCATTGTTCCCAGACCCGTATAACAACTCATTGAGTCAAAAAAAAAACAAAAAAACAAAAAAACAACAGTAGGTTGAGGATGGAAGGGCCAGGTTTGTGGAAGGGAATAGGGAAGGAATAAAGCCCTCTTTGATTTATAATGGCCAAGGCTGTGATACTGTCTCCAGGCTTCCCAGTGATAATTTCCAAAGATTTCTTGGGGGTTGACGGGGGTTCTGCCTACCTTTTTTGGGCTTCCTTGAGTTGAGGGTGCTCCAGTTTCCTCTGGACAGCCCCCACTCCGCTCCTTTGCATGTCTGGGACCTGCTGAGGCTGAAGCCAGTACTGACACAGTGGTGGCAACAATGTGTCTGAGAGACTGAAGGCGCTCCTATATCTTTGCTCAGGAAATGGCCTCATAAAAGTGCCAAGGAGACGCACCTATGGATGCTTGTTAAAGTTTTATTACTAATCACCTCCAAAGTCAGTGAGGCAGAGGGAGGGGGCTGGGAAATGGAGTTGTCAAGGCCTGGACGCAGGTGTTACCAGCCTCAGTATCAGAGATAGGGAGGACTGCCACATAGGTGTAAGCAGCTTCAGCTTCCTACAGGGCCCTAGATTCTCCATACAGCTCCGGGTACATCAAGATGGGCCTTTCTGTACTCTCCTCAACTTGACATGGACAGCTCCTCACTCATTTCCTGTATCCACAAGATCACCAAGTGATGTTCAAACCTCCTGTGGAGCCATCTGATCCATTCCTAACCCCTCTTTCCTAGTCTAGTTAGAGGAACTGCCTTTCACGGAGACCACTGTATTAGTCTGTTTTCTATTGTTGTAAGAAAATAACCAAGGCTAAGTGCTTTAAAAAAGAAAGGAATGTTTTTGTCTCATGACTCATGGCTGGAAGGTCTGAACAGCATGGTGCTGGTCCTTCTCTGTGTCACTACATGGCAAAGAAATGGAAAGTGAGGCAGCCATGTGCAAGAGAGCCAAACCTGTGGAGTAGGGTTGTTCTAGTGAGAACTGACTCCATAAGACCAGATTGACTCTCATTCTATGATAATGCCTCCAGAGATCTAATTCCCTTCCACTAGGCCTCATCTGTTAAAGGTCCCACCATTTCTGTAGTTTGTTTTGCTTTCTAAGACAGGATCTTGTTAGCTAGCCCTGACTGGACTCATCCTGAATCAACTTACTGAGTGCTGAGATTATAGGTATGTGACATGGTGCCCAGCCCTACTGGGAATCAAGCTTTTAACACATGAACTTCTGGAGGACAAACCATAGCATCTACTGACATGGTCCCCAAGTGAGTCCTGTATTTGGCTCCTGTAGATAATTCCACATGGCTATTGAGATTATTTTCCCTTCAGTCACAATGGGTTAAACTCCTTAACATGGCATGGAGATTATTTTTGAATTTGGGCTCAGCTGATCTTTCCATTCTCTTACCCATGGATAAATTACTTGATTCTCTCCCTGCCCCCCCCCCCATGAAATCCATGTGTCTGTCTAGAAATTCCTTCTCCCTGAATGCTAGGTCAGCACATATTCTTCTGAAAGACCCTCCCCACCAACATCTTGAGGAAGGTTTTCCTACTTTTTGGGCTGGGTTAGCTCAGTGCATTTATCACACTGTTTTACAATCATCTTTTCACTTGTACATGTACCTCATAGACTGTAAACTCCTCTAGGGCAGGATTCATGTCTGAGTCATTTCTCCATCCCCAGGAGTCCAGTTTGGCATCATTGTTTGCTGAACAAAAGAATTAATGAAGAATCGTTATGATGCTTACATTCCACAAGGCTAGAGCTACACAAGAGTAAGGACAGCATGGGGTCATTGAGATGACCCAAGTGCTTGCACAGTGCATGACAGGTCACATCAGTCCAATAACTATTGGTGAGTGAATAAATGAGGATTAAATAAGCTCACTGGATGTGAAGACACTCTGAAACTGGAAAGATATTATTTTTATTGTTCTGTTCACACATGTTCCCTGCCAGCATCTTTTTTCTTATCCACTTAGTCTCCACCACCTCTGCCCCTGCCCCCAGGAACCAAACTTATGAAGCAGGAAAAAAAAAAGTGAGATATTAGAAAATCTTGAGGCTGCTTTTCCTGTTTGGGAAATGATACCTGTCCCTCTAGTCCCATTATAGTTCGACCTCCTTCCAATATCTTCCAATATAAAGAAAGAGGCAGAACCTTCATCTGTTCAATCAGCTCCAACTCAAGTTTATAGACAAGAAGCTCCTTCTGGGCGTCAGGCTGCATATTAGTGCTGGCCCCGTGGACTGAATCAGACGTAGTTTCCATTCACCAGGAGTCTCACCTTCTCTCAGGAGGAGGTGGTAACTGAGCCTGGGCACTGTCCCTCAGCCCTTCAGCTCAAGGCTAGTGCTCTACCACTTGAGCTACAGCGTCACTTCCAGTTTTCTGGTGGTTTATTGGAGATAAGAGCCCAGGCTGGCTTTGAACCATGATCTCAGATCTCAGCCTCCTGAGTAGCTAGGATTACAGGCGTGAGTCACCAGTGCCCTGCCGGATCTAGCTTTTTAAAAGCCCCACCACCATCCCCCAAGCTCTGAGCTCTGATGGGGCCTCCAGGATGGCTTCATTGAAGCCAGGGAGTGAGGAGGGGTGCTGCAAGAGCCATGGGAAGCAGGGGCTGTCAGCAAACCTGCGTTCCAATCCCAGGAAATGCCTTTCCCACAGGGAGCTCAGGGCTTCATGGAGCTGCAGGCAGGAGATGAGCTCTGCCAGAGAGAAGGTTCCAGAGAGGCAGTTTCAAAGATTCCAGAGAGGCAGTTTCAGAGTGACTTTTTGATTTCTTCCTGGCAGATCACAGGTCACCCTAACCAGGTGACAGGTTTTCAGTGATGTAGACAAATGTGTCTTTATTAAAGTGGGCCAAGATACCCAAGCCCTGCTGGGCCAACGTCTCTTCCACCCACTGCCCCACTCCACCCATTCCACTTACTGTCCCAGTGGAAACTAGAAGCTTCTAAAGGAAGCCAAAGCTCCCTTTAGGCCCAAGTCAGTCCCTTTCCTTCTATTCTCCCTTCCCATCAGTCAGAGCTGTGGCCCCACTCCCTAACAAGCACTACATACCCCAACCAGCCCCAGTACCCCCACCCTTATTTCTGAGCTAGTCTGCAGCCTCTCTAGAGATACCTCTGCCGCACTGGCTTGAGCTCTGTGGTCCTGCGGAGCAGCCCTCCTTCTCTCCCTCCCTCCTTACCTCCCTCCCTCCCTCCCATCTCTATATATCTGTCTAATGAACATTTCAATAAGCCGAGCACAGCTTTTTCCACTTAATAAGCAGAGTGCTGACTTCATTGCGGGTTTGCTCTTCACTTATCTGTTCAGGGCTTTAAATCATTCGCAGGAAAAAAAGCTTAGCAAAGGGAAACCTGGTATCCTGGCCATGGGCTGGTCCTGTCAGTACCTACCCTGCTGGGGCTGAGGGGGAACCTCATTCCCACATACCAGCAGGGAAATGTGAGGGAAACTCCTGGGACAGCCCAGAGACCAGGAGGCTAAGATTGTAACTGGAGGATGCTGCAGTCACCACCATGAAAGAAAGTTCTAGAGACAAGGCGAGAACAGCAGGAGATAGCTGGCTAGCAGTATCTTACTCTAAGCTGTGTCTAGGGAAAGGTTGGAAGGCAAATGAAATTCATGAGGGAGACATTCTGCACAAAACAAGTTTAATGAGCATCTACTCATCAAAATTTCGGGTTAGGCATAGTGAACAAAAGTCATCACATCCCCTGACCTCAGCAGCATTACAGAATTGCCTATATGATGGCAGAGAGGGACTAGGGCAGGGTTGCATAGGGATGGGTGGTGAGGGCTAGGGAAAGCTTCAATAAGGTTGAAGCTAAGGTATGAAAATATTAGGTTAAGTCAGGTGACAGTCCATGAGAGAAAACAGTTCAATAATGGATCATGTTCTCCAGGGATACTCTATGTTGTATTTTATCTGTTAACACCACGCATTGTAGTGGCAAAGGACAGAGGCTTTAGCATAAGACCCACCTGGGTCTGAATTAGAGCTCTGTAAACACATTAGCTGTGTGATCTTGGAGAAGTTATTTCGACTCTCTGTGCCTTGATATCGATATCTCTATTTGTAAAATGGGGTTAAAAGTTCCCATTATAGAGTTGTTGTAGAGAGTGACACTCAATATAAAGAATATATCAAGTGTTGGAAGCCACAAGTTCAAATCTCCATACTACTGCTACCACAAAAAATAAGAAAACAATAATATATGAAGTACTTTTCATACAGAATATGTTCAGTAAGCGTTGGATGTTACCATTAATAGTACTAGCATATGTGTTTTTCCTTCCAATTCTTTTTTTTGTCAGTTGTGGGGCTTGAACTCTGGGCCTGGGTGCTGTCCCTCAGCTCTTCAACTCAAGGCTAGTGCTCTTCCATTTGGGCCACAGCACCACTTCCAGCCTTTTCTGTTTATGTGGTGCTGAGGAATCTAACCCAGGGACCCATGTATGCCAGGTAAGCACTCTACCACTGAGCTACCTTCCCAATCCCTCCTTTCAATTCTTTAGTGAGGTCCTTGAAGGCTCAAAGTCTTAAAACATGTTGTATCTAATCAGACAGGCAGGAAGCAATGGAAGAGATGGACATTTCACATTGTGCTATCAAACAGCCCAGGCATGGCCCAAGGCACACATTCATCCATAAGGTTCCGGGAGGTAGGGACATGGCAGGAGAGGCTGTGCTTCAGCATCTTTCTGGATCTACTTGGCAGAAAGATTTCAGGGTAGAAGGGCACAGAGCCAATGAAATGTGGACAAGCACAAGGCAGTGGCTTTTGTGATAAACACACCAGACCTCCTCTCCAGTGCTCAGCTCCACATGGTCAGCCACAGTTCTGGCACAGGACTTGGAAATCCTTCTTCATTTAGCAGCTCCCAGAGGCTGTTGGCCAAGAGGCTAAGAGAGCCGTGAATAAGACATCAAGCATAAGGAGCACATCATTCTTGAGGTGTCCAGCTGGACAGGCCTACCTGCAGGGCTCAGCTACAGCTTTGGGCCTTATCCTGGAGAAGATCCAGGGCTGCAAAAACCTCCTCTGGAGGAAAGATAGAATGACCACTCTCTGGCCTGGAAATGGAAAGGCTGCTGGGGACAGGAAGGGAATCCCAGATGGTATAGAGATAGATGACTGGAGACTCATTCACAAAATCCCCAAACTGTAGGCAAAGTAGGTTTGCTTTGAAACTTGAGCACTTATGCGGTGAATAAGGGTGGTTATGGTTTTGTACAATGGCCAGTGAACTTAAGAAATCCATTATCCCAAGTGGTGGATCTAGCAGAAAACATAAACCAGTTGAAAAGTATTTGGACAAGTCTATGAAAGACACAGTCACATATATTCCTGAATCAGGGTTTAGCCTCGTGAATGAATAAATGAATATGGATGAGACTGGTTTTCAGGGTATTTCAATTCAATGCAATAAATATTCATGGAATGCCTACTGTGTGCAAAGCATCGTGCAAGATGTAAAGCTGAATGGTTTCTGTCTAGAAGCTTACACTTTCATAAGGGGATTAGAAAGGACATAGTCAACACAGGGTCAACATAGTGTTCTAAAAAAAACTGCAAGCAACTATACGCAATCTAAAGGGAGCAATTCTGTGAGGTTTGTTGATGTGAAACCTGCCTAGAAAAACAAGTTAGCTTTTAGCAGGTGGAAAAGGAAATGAAGGGGCTGGGGGCATAGCTCAAGTAATAGAGTGCTTGTCTGGCAAGCACAAGGCCTAAGTCCAAACCTCAGTACTGCCAAGAAAAAAAAAAAGGCAACGACAAGTTAGGTGTGTGTGTGTGTGTGTGTGTGTGTGTGTGTGTGTGTGTGTGTGTGTGTGTGTGTGTGTGTGTGTGTGTGTGTGTGTGTGTGTGTGTGTGTGTGTGTGTGTGTGTGTGTGTGTGTGTGTGTGTGTGTGTGTGTGTGTGTTGAGAGAGAGAGAGAGAGAGAGAGAGAGAGAGAATGTTTCAGTACAGATAATAGCTTAGTGAGGGAGAAAAAGAGAGGGAGAGAGAAGAGGAGACAAGAGGATGCTCATTATCCCATGACAATCAGGTCCTGGGAGGATGGGCAGAAAGCTTCTTGTAACTGTCCAATTTTTAGAGTCAAATAACTAAGCAGAAAGAAACTCCTGCTCAGCTCTCAGAAAGATGCAGAGAATGAGGCTCCATGGTCCCCCCATTAGCACAGTGGTTGTCTTTGGTATTTCTGGCCTCCTGGGGTTCTCAGCAGGCGGGGACATTTAGCTCAGCCATGGGGTGAGCACCTTGGTTCTAGCAACATTTATGTAGAAGGGGACTTCAGTTAAAAATGAACATTTAGAGCAGCTTGGAAGAGGCAAGAGGGGGAGGGAGATGTCCTAGATAGGTCCAGCCCGTCATAGAACAGCAGCTAGGACTTAAAGCAGACAGGAGACTATTTTGCCCATTCAGGTCATCATTAATGACTACTTGTTGAGCATGTGTTATGCAACAGGCACTATATTGCTAGATTAAGGAAATATAGAACCTTTCTGGCCTGGTGGTAGGGGAGAAAATCATGTGGAGAGATGGTTAGAAAATGATATGGTAATTAAAATAAATCCTGGGTAACTGCCCAAGGAAGGGAATTCTCAGCAATATCAAGAAAGGCTTCAGGAAGCATGGATCACTTGAGCTGGGTCTAGGAAGATAAACAGGAGTTCAACAGGTAGATGAAAGGTCTGTGGGCATTCTGGGCAGAGAAAGCTGGTGTAAAGGCACACAGGTAAACATGAATAGGAACCTTCAAAGGAAATAGTTCAGAATGGCTGGAATTCAGGACATGCAAGGTGGTCAGATCATAAAAGATCTTCAATGTTATATTAAGGAGTCTGGACCGAATCTTGTTGGCAAGAAGGCGTCATTGAAGGTTGTTACGATCCGGGTGCAACATGATTGGCTTTGTAGTTTAGAAATGTCATTCTCAGTAGAATCTTTGGCAGGGAGCCCACTTAGGATGGGATTGCAAAAACTGAAGAGAAAGGTCTGTGCTTAAACAGTGGAAACAGGAGATAAAGAAGTTAGGGGCTGGAGAGGGAGCTCAGGGTAGAGTTGCTTGGCTACTACATACAAAACCCTGAGTTTAGCCAGGTGCCTGTGGCTCACACCTGTAATCCTAGCTACTCAGGAGGTTGAAATCTGAGGATCAATGTTCAAAGTCAGCCCGGGCAAGGAACATCCATGAGACTCTTATCTACAATTAACCACTAGAAAACTGGAAGTGGTACTGTGGCTCAAGCAGTAGAGCACTAGCCTTGAGCTGAAGAGCTGAGGGACAGCACCCAGGCCCAGAGTTCAAGCCCCATAACCAACAGAAAAAAAACCCAGTTTGAATCCCAGCATGGAGGTGGGAGGAAAACAAGAGGCAGAGACCAAAAGAAGATGAAGAAGTGGACAGGGAAGGTAAGCTGAGAAGGCCATTGTCTAACACCAGCTTGCTATGCAATTCCAGCTGAGACAACACTGATCCCACCTGGCTGTAATGCAGAGAACTGCTGCACTGGGTCCCTAGAACCAGAGCTTGGCCTTGGAAGCCTTCCTGGGGAAAAGGTAGATCTTCTTCTTTTTCCATTTGCTTCTTAGCTAGTTCTATACCCTGTATTAATTGCCATATAAATCAAAGAAGCTAGTAGTGAGGACACCCCCAAGCAGTAGAAAAGAGTCTCTTCTCTTTTTCCTTCAAAACCCCTTCCATGCTTACCACACTGCTGGCTCCCCACATTCTGGGCTTTACTCATCAGAGACTCTTGTTTTTTTTTTTCCTGGAAAGTCTGAGTATACAAGGAGTCTCAGCCCTCCTCCTCTCCACCCTTCCTCCATTCTCAGGGGTGGAGGCTGGCTTGCTGTCTTCCAGATCCTCCAACACCTTCTTTGTAAATAGTTACCCCATTTTCATTACCCCATTTATAGGATTCTGTTTCTTATTAGACTAATGACCAGTAAAGCAGAAATCTTCAGAGATGTGACACTAGCTTGATATAATTGTTCTAGAAAGTTCCATTCTACTTTATTTACTATGGGTCTTTAATACTATGTTGATATATGCCTTGCCCCGAAGGGTTGATGGGCAGACTACAGAGAAATCAAGCAGAAATCAAATCCCAGGCCCTTGGCCTGAGCAGTTTCTCGTAGCTCTACTTAGCTGTTAATTCTCACAGCTTTGCAGAAAGCACAATGGCCACGAAGTGAACTTTTCATCTAGTGAGATTCAGAAGGTCAGATAGGGATAGCTAGACCATTTGTAGCCTTCATTCATTCTGTGTGTGTGTGTGTGTGTGTGTGTGTGTGTGTGTGTGTGTGTGTGTGTGTGTGTGTGTGTGTGTGTGTGTGTGTGAATATACATGCGCACACACACACTAATATTGGAGCTTGATCTCAGGGCTTAGGCTCTGTCCCTTTTTTTTTTTTACCCAAGTCTGGCATGCCAATTCAGGCTTTTGCTGAATTAGGGGTAAGAATCTCATGGACTTTTCTGCCTGGTCTGGCTTCAAATCGTGGTCACTAGAGCTCAGCCTCCTGAGTAGCTAAGATTACAAGTATGAGCCACTGGCAGCCAGCATCATTAATTCTCACAGTCAGCAAATATTTGTGAAACATTTACCATATTCAAGACCCTATGCTAATAGGTACAACAAACAGTAAACAAAATATAATCCTGGTCGCTCTAAGCACACAGTTTTACTGGAGAAACAGTTGATTAAGCAAGTAATTATAATTAAGTAACCTTATTAGAAGAGTAAGTATGGGTGATGTCAAAATATGCAAAGTGGCACCACTCCTGATTGTGGGAGGTGGGCAGGGAAGGCTGTTCAGAGGAAGTAAGTCTGGGCTGAAGTCCAAAGGAAATCTCGGAGCTGAGAGGAGTAGAGGTGAGGGAGAGGAGTGAGATAGTGAGAAAGAAGAGGAAAGAGCATGCACAAAGGTAAGGAGTTGAAATTGGTACCTTGGGGAATGGAAAGTAACTTGGGAAATGAAAAGTGTAGAGCTCAAGGGGAAAGAGTGGTGAGAGACGAGGCTGGGAAATTGGCTGAGACCAGCTCACTTTGGCCTTCTAGGCTGTATTGAGGAGTTTAGATTGTTCTGAGAGGCATGGAGAATCATTGGTGGTTTTTGAGTAGGGAAGGAATCTGATCAGATTTGCATTGAAGTCCATAGCTGCACAGGGTGACGAGACTGGAGGAGGTGGACAAGAACAGGGAGAGGTCTCAGAGGCTGATACAGTAGCCTAGCACAGGAACAAGGAGGTTTCATAGGACCTGAACTGTTGAGTTGGTATTGGGGAGAGAAAGGAAGATAGAGAGGTTGAGCATCTAGCCCATCCCCCCTTAGGTGGCCAGGAAGGTGGGAAGTGGAGGAGGAGCAGGTCTGGCAGGAGAGTGAAGATGGGAGTTTTATTTTCATGTGTGTGTGTGTGTGTGTGTGTGTGTGTGTGTGTGTGTGTGTGTGAGAGAGAGAGAGAGAGAGAGAGAGAGAGAGAGAGAGAGAGAGAGCTATAAGTATGTGAACCTAAATGAAGCCAGTGATAAGACCTGGAGTTTCCACAATCACAAGTTCTGTGTTTGCTACTAGAGCTCCTTTCTCTGAGAACTGTCTGTACTTCTTGTTTCCATAGTTTGGTGCAGATGCTTTGATGGCATTTCCTAGTACTGAAGGGCAATAGACCCCAATGGGGCCTTATCAGACCAGTTCCAGGCTCTCAGAATAGGTGGTTGCCACCCATCTCCCAGGAGGTTAAAATGGAGGTCTGTGTGAGGAGATGAGACACAGTGTCTACCTGTGGGAGTGTCAGCAGGAGGACTTTAAGTGGGGGGATGGACTGAAGGATTCTGAATAGAGAAGTAATGTGGCAAAACTGCAATCCTAGGATGTACCCTAAGTGGTAGTGACATGTGCAAGCTGAATTGGAAGGCTGATGGGGTGGTTGCTACAATAATGCAGAAAGGTTTTTTTTTCTAATCAAATTAGTAAAGATTTAAAAATTGATAATATGGATGATGTTTTAGGAAAATGGGCATAATCATTCATTGCTGATGAGATTGTGAATTGGTATAACCTTTCTGGAAGGCTTTCTATCAATTATATCAACAGGATTTTTTTTAGTATACATATATCTTCCTTTCTTTTCTCTCTCTCTCCCTCTCTCTCTTCTTCCTTCCTTCTTTTCTTTCTTTCTCTCTCTTCTTCTCTCCCTCCCTCCCTTCCTTCTTTCTTTCCCTCCCTCCCTTCCTCTCTCTCTCTCCCTCCCTTTTTCCTTTCTTCCTTTCTTCCTTTCTTCCTTTCCTTTCTTCCTTCCTTCCTTCCTTCCTTCCTTCCTTCCTTCCTTCCTTCTTTCCTTCTCTCTTTCTTTTCCTTTCTTCCTTCCTTTCTTTCTTCCTTTCTTTCTTTCTTTCTTTCTTTCTTTCTTTCTTTCTTTCTTTCTTTCTTCTTTCTTTCTTTCTTTCTTTCTTTCTTTCTTTCTTTCTTTCTTTCTTTCTTTCTTTCTTTCTTTCTTTCTTTCTTTCTTTCTTTCTTCCTGTCAGTCATGGAACGCTTGAACTTGGGGTCTGGGCACTGTCCTTGAGCAATTTTTTGCTCAAGGTAATGCTCTACCACCTTAAGCCACAGCTCCACTTCTGCTTTTCCTGCCCGGGGTGGCTCTGAACCATGATCCTCAGATCTTAGACTCTTGAATAGTTAACATTATAAGAGTGAGCCACCAGTGCCCAGCATCTTTCTTTTCTTTACTTTCCCTTTCCCTTCCTTTCTTTTCCCTCTTTGCTTGTTTGCTTTGCTGGAGATTAAAAAAACAACAACTAAAAAGAACCCCCCCTCCCTAAACCAGAAGCCCTGTACATGCTAGGCAAATACTCTTCCACTAAACCATATCCTCATCCCCAAAGTTCATGCCTTTTGGCCTAGTCATTGCTTTTCTAGGATACTAAATCTAAGGAAATGATCAGAAAGGCTCAAAGATATGCATATTTAAAAGTATTCATTAGTGTGTTATTAATAACAGCAAAAAGGAAAAAGAAAAAAGAAGCCAGCTAAATATTCATCAAAGGGAGAATGGCTGAGCATATTAAAATATACTATACAATACAATGAAATATTTTAACATCATTAGAAAAGGGGTTGGAGGCATATTTAATGGGATTAGAAAGTGCTCACAATAAAATGGTAAGTGGGGGAAAAACATGATACAAATGGAATATAGTGTCCTGGGTATGTTTCTGAAAGAGAAAAAGGACATCTGGAAAAACTGGGGAAATTGAAATACAGTGTATAATTTAAATAACATTTGTTATTATTATTTTTGCCAGTCCTGGGGCTTGAATTCAGGACCTGGGGGCTGTTCTTAAGCTTCTTTTGCTCAAGGCTGGTGCTCTAGCACTTAAGCCACAGCACCACTTCTGGCTTTTTCTGAGTAGTTTATTGGAGATAAGAGTCTTGTGGGCTTTCCTGCCCAGGCTGGCTTCCAACCTCAATCTGCAGATATCAGCCTCCTGAGTAGCTAGGATTATAGGCATGAGACATTGGAACCCTGCTATGTAGTTAATATTTCTTGAATGTTACCACATACATATCAAGCATTGTACTAAATGCTTTCCTTTCTACATTCCTTTGAATCCTCACTACTGCCCCATGAAGTAGACACTATGGCAGCCCACTTCACAGATGAAGAGGCTCAAAGTCACACAGCTTTTAAGTGGGAGAGACAGAATTCATATTTAGACAGTCCTGATTTTAAGGCCCATGCTTTTCAATTTTGTATGGAAAAGGGAAATAGAGTTATCAGATGGCTAATAGGTTAATGTCTCTAGAAGGTGCGATCTGGGGTGTTTCTTCACCCTTCTTGGGGGAAATAAAGGCAGGCACTGAAGCTGGTAGTAAACTCAGGTGCAACTTCCAGAAACAAAGAGGGTAGGAGGCAAGGAGGGGAAGAAGATAGGAAAGACAATAACTTTAGTTTAGGTTCTGTTGCTATGGAGGTTCTAGAAATATCCAAATACTAAAAGCAGCTTAGAGATGCAGGTTCTGGAGGGAAAGGCTGCTTCAGAGTCTCATGGCTCTGAGGACTCAAGTGATATTGGAAGAGAAGGCACATTTGGGAAGAGGGTATGGAACTACAGAAGGACTTCAGGGAGTGGTACAGGCCAGGGACTCTCTGTAGCCTCAGGATTAAAAAGCTTGGAAGAACCCATTATTTATTGCTTGCCTGGCTGTAATACTTTAGTACAGTTCCTGGGGCCCAACCTTGGGGCAGAGATAAAGATACAAATCTGCAGCTTGTCCTGGGATGCCAGCATTTTAATTTCTAGAGAAGGTCTTGTTTCTTAGGATGGCTAGAAAGCAACTATTGTGCCTCTTTTTAGAATACCTTTCTATCCTGGTTTTCTCATTTCTTCCTCCTCCCAATAACCCTTTCCAGATGAGAAGCCCTCATTGGCTCCCATGCATCCAGAAGAAGAGCTTTGCCCTTGTGGAACCTTACTTAACTGCTTGGTAGCCAATAGCCTTCCACTTTAAGACCAACACCCAGTGGCTCCTCCAACGTTATTTTTCCATGACCCCAAGCATCCTCTCCTTTCTGCTGCTCTTCTTGGCTCCAGGAAAGTCAACCTGGGCCCTTTGGCTTCTGCTTTGGGTTGACCTTGGCCTACTCTCTTAGACCCCTGCGACCTCCTGGCCTTGCCAAGGAGACTATGGAGGGACAGCACAGTCAGGAGGAGTCAAGAAGGCTAAGGCCAGTTCCTGTGCTCTTGATTTCTATCAGTCTGGGCAATTGAGCCATGAAACCAGAGGCCTTCCCAGGCTCTCATCCTAAAGGAGACACATTCCACACATAGCTTGGTTCCAGGACCTTTCAGAGCTGCAGGCTGAGGACAGGACTCCTACAGTGGCTTGGAGCCCTGGCTGCTTCTCTTTTTGGAAGTTGGACAGATGGCGCCCAAGCGTAGGATAAATAAACCAATGAAATCTGAGAAAACAACATCCCACCACTCTCTTCAGAGCCACAGCTCACCCCCTCCTCAGTGAAAGGGTGGGGGGTGCCTGTCTGCCAACTAAGAGGCTCGTGGGGAAACTCTCCCATCCCTGGCTTTAGACCCTCTGCCTGGCACCCCTGCAGCTTGGCATGTTTGTCTAACGTGGGGAACACATGCGTTCTGTGGAGTATCATGTTTTCCCTCTAAGGCCCTTAAGTTACCCTGGAGTGCCCAGCTAAGAGGTAGGGGGAGGAAGGAGTCACTACAATAGAGAGGCAGAACTGGATGGAAAGATACCTCAGGCTGGTCAAGAGAGAGACAAAGACAGACAGACAGAGAGACAGAGACAGAAAGAGGGAGAGAGAAAAATGGGAATCCATTCAGGAATAATAGAATGCAAGAGAGACACTATCACTGTTGGAATCCACCCCTTCTGAGAACCACAGGAAAAGTATAAAAAGAATTTTTAAAAAATCCTACTTGCAGACAGATGTTCTTTGTGGATTCTGTGCCACCTTTATTTAAATTTGGCCTTTATTTAGCAATTGTTCCCTGGGCTTCCTAACATTGTGCCAGGTGTTGGTGCTAGTGTCCTGTTGGGGAAGATAGCCATGAACATGCCATATGATGCTATCCTGTCTCACTTCCACCTGGAAGAGCTGAAGGAGACATCACAAGGGACAGAACCTCTGAGCAGTATAGTAAGGAATGCTCAACATGGTATCAAATGGAGGCTGGATGAAGGGGTCAGGGTGGACAGAGCTTAGGGACAGCAGAGCATCCCAGGTAAGGAAGGGAGTGTGTGTACAAATGTGTGTGCAAATGCTAGGAGGCATTGAAGAGCTTATAGCGTGAGCACTGAGGAGCCCCTGGAGAGCTTTAGAGAGATGTTGGAGTGATATTTTTGTGAGATCATGCTAGCCGCAGAGTGGAGAATATATAGTAGAGAGAATGTATGGGAAGAGGCTGGATGGTAGACACCATCTGGGAGGAATTTTACATAATAAGTGTGTCTCCACTTATAGTGTGAGGACTTTAAACAAACCGAGTAACAGGAGAGCTAGGAATGAGGGATGGTAAGGAATCATAGACTCTAGTGATTGATACAGTGATATAAGGACCATAGAGAAGACAGCTTAGGTACGTGGAGGTTTAGTGGAGTTGTTCATACGAGTGAGGAAGAAAGGAGAATAATGTGTGCATGTGTGTGTATGTGTGTGTGTGTCTGTGTCTGTGTGTGTGTCTGTGTCTGTGTGTGTGTGGAGGGTACTAATGGCTGTGTAAAAAGCCCAGGTGGAGATAATCAGTATGCAGTGGGTATACAGGTCTAGAGCATCGATGCCGAAGACCACTTCAAAATTTCATGACTGGGTAATTGAGAGGATGATAATGTCATCAACAGAAATAAGGCCCTTTGCGGGTGCATTATCATGGGGGAGGCAAGAGGGGAGATTCAATTTTGAGATGTCTATGGGACATAGCTCTGAGGACATTCACCAGGCAGTTGGAAAAATGGGAGGAGAGCAGCAAGAGGTCAGATTTGGAGCTTTATATGCAGGAGTCCTCTAAATAAAGATGATAGCTGAGCGCAGGAACGATGAGCTCATCAGATTAAAGTGCACATGGAAGGAGGAGGGTCAAAGACAGAACACTGGGGAACACCTCCTTTTATTTAGGTGGGAGGAGGGAGAGGAGTGAGAAAGAGCTGTTGGCAAGGAGAACCAGGGATGGCCAAGAGAGAAAAGGGTTTCAGGAAGGTGGCTGGCAGGTTTTCCTAAGCAGGGAAAGGACTGATTTGGACTGGGGATTCAGATGAATGACCTTCAAGGGAACGGATTCAATAGAGAAGAAGCCTGATGGCAGCAATGAGCCAATAGTAATATGGGGAGATGGTTAAATATAAATAAGGCTTTCAGCAGCGAGGCAGCGATGGGGATGGAAACGCAAGGAGTGATGAGGGTTTAAAAAAATATGCATTTCCATCTAGGGAAAACTTAGTCCGGTTGTATTTTGTAGTATGCACAAGGACACATCTTCACTTTGGCTCTTGTGGGGCAGCTGGCTATGTCCCTTGTGCCATGGCCTGCTGTGGTCATAGATTTCAGGGCCTTGTATGCCAGTGGTCACAAGGAAGGGTCCCCCTCTCAGCCTATAACACCCATGAACATCTCAGTTCCTTCCTACCCTCTTCCTGCCCTGCTGCCTTCTCTTCTTTTACCTATTATCTATTTACTATGTGCCTCCTCCGCTATAATTCAGTATTAGAACAGATAAGAAAGGATTTCTTGGAGGAGACCAGGGCCATGCTTAGAAATTCAGTAGTTTGGACTATACCAAGTGGGATGGAGGAAGGTAAGAAGAGGGTAGATTTGGAACATAGGTTAGAGATGGGGGTCTCCCGGAATTTCAGATTAAGTAGAAATGGGCTAAAAGGAAGGAAAAGGCAGAGACTGGCCCAGAAGTCCCAGGTTTGGGTGGCAGGAAGGAGTCAGAGTGATCCCTGAGGCCTTTCTTGCCTGCCCAGAGCCAGAGCTTGGTGCATCGACAACTGTGAAGCAAGCACTCAATCTCGGGGTAACATGATCCTGTAACACAGGGCTCCTCTGATGTGGGCTGCTTGCCTTTTACAGCATTAGGGGAGCAACATTTCATGGAAAATTCAATAAATCCCCCTGTACAGCCAGACGTCTGTAAACAATGGCTTCCAAATTCAATCAGGCTGGGGACCCGCAGCAGCATTTATGAGCTCTAACGTGGAATATTATATAGGGGAGTGAGTAACAGGGGACTGGGGGAAGGGACTTCCTGGAAGAAGAAAGCTCCTGTGTGGCTCTCACTCTCAGCTCCTTACATGGCAGGTGATTCTCCAGGTAGAAGTCTTGGTCATGGGAACTCTTAGGTGGGGCCTGGGGCTGCTGAGCCAAGACTGTGGGCTTGGGAAGGACAGGGCCTTTTTTTAGTACTAGCTGTAAGGATGGTGAATGGTCAGTCAGCAAGGCTGTGAGCTTTCCAGCGCCTGCCATGACCTGTATCAGATGCCCATCTGGGTATGATGGGTAGTGGTCATGATGAGCTTAGCTTACTGTTTTGTCTCATGTGAAAGACCTCGTAACTTCTACACCTCCTTTCTCTAAACTTTCCACTCCCTTGGCTCTGGTCTGGTAAGGATCTTTAAAGAATGAGTCTCTGTCTCTCAGGTGCTTTACTTCATACAGAAGGATCTGCTACCAGGTGGGGACCCATATGGAAAGGTTTTGATGAGGAGGTTGCAGCATGCTATTTTGGGGAGACTTAGAGGTCTCACTCATCTGTAGACTCCCTGATAGATTTTTCCTTCTTCTTTATCTTTTATTTTCGTTCTTTGCACTTTAAATACCCCTGTGCCCTGGCCAACTCTTCCATATTCTGACTCCTCCAAACCCTCCTTGCATGCTTTCTTCACCTAGCCAGGATGAGGGATTATGGGGAGAGAAAAGAACAAAGGTTCTGAATTCAAATCCAGTTCCTGTCATTTCCTAGCTATGGCCCTTTGGAAAAAAATCACTTCCTTTTCTGAATCCCAGTGTCTTTTGATAAAGGAACAACAGTCATTGTCTTGCATATCCTTCAAGAAAGAAGAAATGAGACAATGTATGAAATTACCTGAGAGTTCTGGCATGGAATAAGCATGAGATGCAGGTAGCATCTTCACTCGACCGCCTCCCCACCCCACCCCACCCCCCAAGCATGCTCAGAAGCTGCTTCCCTCCTACCAAAGGTCCATTCACTCTCCTCTCTTGCTCTGCTCATCTCACAGGCGCCTTTGCAACTGGCTTTCTTATGCAGGCCTGATTTGAATCAATAGGCCATGCGCAGGCTGAAAAGAATGTATAAGAGGTAGAGGCAGGGCTGGGAAGGTGGCTCAGTGGTAGAGCGCTTGCCTTGCATGCATGAGGCCCTGGGTTTGATTCCTCAGCACCATATAAGCAGAAAAAAAAGCCGGAAGTGGCGCTGTGGCTCAAGTGGTAGAGTGCTAACCTTGAGCTGAAGAGCTGAGGGACAGTGCCCAGGCCCAGAGTTCAGGCCCCACGACTGGACCCAAAAAGAAGTAGAGGCAACACTTGGAAGGTTTTCATTTTGTCTTCCTTTCCCTCCCTCCATTCTCATTATTTCTGAGCTACAGCATTTATGCTCAGCCTGACTTGGATCATGATCCTCCTATTTACACTGAGATGACAAGTGATTACCATCACGTTTTAGCAGTTAGGATGGGAGCTTACAAACTTTTTTGTCTGAGGTGGCCTTGAACTATTATCTACTTGATCTTGGCTTCCCATTTGCTTTCTTGGAAAAACTCCATGAGGGTAGGCTTTTCACCTGCTTTGGTTATGGCTCTATTTCCAGGGTCAAGAGCTGTATTGACACTTGGCTATGTTCAATAAGTATTTCTTAGCTGAACTAACTAATCCAGCCTTTTCTATTTTCCTGTGGGTTTTCTCTGGTCCCAGGAGTAAAATGGAGAATTTGCTTTCCAGAAAACACAGCAAATGTTCTTGAGTCAGAAAAAGGGGCTAGGCATGGTGGTTGTGCTTATAATGCTCTGGGCTCCAAGGCCAGTCCTGTGCAAAAAGTGTGAGACCCTATCTGAAAAATAATTAAAGGGAAAAAAGGCTGGGCTTCTGACACACGTGATAGAATGCCCTTGGAATACTGGCTGGGCTTCCCATGGAACAGGTATAGGGCAGAATGGCTGCTAACAGGCTCCTTCTTGTAGCTCATTGCTAGAAGCTTAAGTCTGGAAGGAGGAAGGAAAAGAGGTGATTCTTGCAGACAAGCTTCCGTGTGGGCTCTTAGCTAACACATACTCTGCCCTTGGAAGGAGTAGAGATACATCATCTTTGGCTGTGCACTTCTCTGCCTTGTCACAGGACAGTTCCATGGAACTGTCAAACTATCCCCTAGACAATCTTAAGACACAGGGCAATAAGGAGGAAGAGAAGGCTGTCCAGCCCCAACACTGTACTAAGTGGTATTTATGAAGGATTTATCATGTGCTAGGCTCTGCACCAGCACTTCCATGTATTATTAGCTCATTTAGACTTCATGGCAGTATAGGGAGAAGGGCCTAGTGGTATCCTCATTTCACCTAAAGGAAACCAAAGGCTTAGGTTAAATAGTATGCTATAACCACAAGACCAAGAAGAAAACAAGACAGAATCTCAGGTCTGGCAGAGTCCAGAGCACAAGGTACTGAGCACCAAGCCTTTTGTCTTAGAAGGCAATGGAACCAGATGATAGTGGCTCAACCTATAAGTCTAGCTACTAAGGAGGCTGAGATCTGAGGATCAAGGTTCAAAACCAGCAGACAAAACAATGAGACTCTTACCTCTAACTAACCAGCAAATAAAAGGAAGTGTGGCTCAAGTGATAGATTGCCAGCCATGAGTAAAAAAACCATCCATGAGTGAAAAGCCTTGAATTCAAGCCTGAGAACTAGTATATGCGCACATGCAGACATAGACACACAGACACACAACTCTCTCTCTCTTTGTGCTCTGACTGAGGTCATTTCTTGGGAGGGGTTAGATCCTCTGACCCTCCAGATCTCCTGCCACATGACCCCAACTACGGAGACCAGAGAGAGGCTCTGCTGCCAGCTGGGACCAGTTCCAGCCAACTGGACATGATGGAACCCTCGTTTTATCTCAGGCTCAAGCTGGGCTGTTTGCTCTAACATGTTCAGCTGCCCAGCAACACCATTCCACTGGAAGGAGAGGTCTACCTTTAGGATTTCCATTTAGCACAGGGAGGGAGGAGTCTAAGGCAATAGATCCCAGGGGCATCTACACTGTCCCCACCCCCATCCCATCCCTAGCTGCTGGCTTTACTCCTGAGGCAGGCCCATAAAAACAACGATTCCTTTCCCCTCCCCCCCACACTTCTTATTTTTTAAGGTCCAACATAGAACGGCACATTTCCTGCACACCTCAGTCACATAGTTTTGTGCATGCGTACCCAGCTTTAACAGCAACTTCTTGACTACCCAGTTCTCAGTACTCTCTCTCTCTTTCTCTCTCACTCTCTCTCTCCCTCCCTCCCTTCCTCTCCCTCTCCCTCTCTCCCTCCCTCCCTCCCTCTTCCTCTCCCTCTCCCTCCCTCCCTCCCTCCTTCTCTCCCTCCCTCTCTCTCTTTCTCCCAGCTAGCTGCTGTAAGGATCAGTCCCCAAAGAAAAATGCCCAATTTGTCATGTCATGTCCAGCTGTTAACCTCCCGTTGGTAAGCCAAGGGGAAGACTTACTTTCTCCTATTTATTTATTTGCCACTTGGACAATGGAAGGCCCCAGGCCTGCTGAGTTCTCCATAATAAAGCCACCAACGATCTCCCCCATCACCCCCCTCCCCTCCCCCCACCCCCATGTCAACAACACTAGCCAACCTGCAGGTGTCACTGGGCATTAACCCCGAGCTTAACTCTGGCTCTGCTGAACCGGAGGGAAGGGGGAGGGGGTAGGCAGCAAAGGTGGGGGGTCTGATGGGGAGGTCTCCACACAAAGAAGAAGGCCTGGGGATGGGCTGGCTCATAACCATCCCTCCGGAAAGCTCACTGTGCTGAGGCTGGGGGAGGGAGGGAGGGATCAACCAAATAATGCAACTCCTTCTTCCCAGCCTCCCCAGTGGTCTCCAGGCAAAGCCTTGGCCAGCCAGTGGCAGGCGCCCCACTCACCGCACCTAGCAACCCTGCCGAGAGACGGCCCTCCAGGAATGAGGCCCAGTGGGCTGGCCCTAGAACAGGCCTGGGAGGGACTGAGGCAGGGAGAGGCCCTTCAGGCTCCAGGCCCCCTTAGGGTGCTGTATCCTTTCTTCAGCCCTTGTTCCTTTCTGCAGGCTTCTTTGGCTTAGCTCAATTCTCCAGAAGAGAATTCTAGGAGCCACTGGCAATATCCCTTGATCACCTGTGGATTAAATGAAGGTGGAGGTAGGGAGAATGGGCTGCTCCTTCTTTAGCAGAGTGACCTCTGTTCAGCTGTCAGAATGAGTTACGGGTCACACTGAGGTGCAGCTCCTGTAACCTCTCCTCTGGGGCCATGCACGCCGCCTCGTTGTTAAGAGCACTGTCTTTTCTTCCTGAGGCCCGGCTTTCCCCAGGGTGTGAGTTGTGGAAGTCCACATTAGCTGGGATTGTTGCACCCATGTCACTCCCAAACCATCTCTGTAGTAGATCTCTACTTCCTGGCAAACAGTCCACTCTACTCGAGACATCCTCCCCATCCCACAAGACAATCTTAGGTACAGAGGTGCTGGAAGGTAATTTTCTAAGACTAGTTGATAGAGGCTGAGTTTGTAATTCTCTGCTGAAGTCCTTGGGGAGGCCATGACCTTGGACTAGTGGCACCCAAGTAACAGATGGAAGACTGTCAGGTCCTGCAGAGATGCCTGTGTGTCTTTGTGGACTGGATGACATTAGGAATCAGCATGGCAATACCAAGGAAAGGAAAAAAAAAAAAAGATTGTCCCCTGCTGTCCACTGTTCTTGGTCTACACTGGGTATCATGTATATAAGGATCAGCTGGAGAGACCAGAGAGCCTAGAGAGTATGGAGACAGAGGTCAGCAATCATGGAGGCCAGGAGGGAAGAGGACCAATTAGAGTTTATTGGGTCAAGCCCAGGCTGTCCTATAAAACAGACCTTAATTGCCACAAGGGTCACATTCCACTTGAGGGGAGACAGAAGTTAAAATTTGGGATGAGGATGTTAGCTCAGTGGTAGAACACTTGCATAGCCTATAATAGGCCCCAGTACTGAAAAGTACTGAAAAGAAAATAAAGTTAAAATTTTTCTCAAAAAGAATTCCTTTCTTTCCTACCTTCTTTTCCTTCCTCCTCCTCCCTCTTCCTTCCCTTCCTCTCCCCTCCCCTCCCCTCCCTGCTTCTCCTCTCCTTACCTTCTTGTGCCTACTAGGGCACAGTACTGGTACTGTGCCTTAGCTTTTTCGCTTAATGCTGTCACTCTACCACTTGAGCCAGAGCTCTACTTCTAGCTTTTTGGTAGTTAATTGGAGATAAAGAGTCTCAAGGGCTTTTCTGTCTGGGCTGACTTTCAGCCAGATCTCAGCTTCCTACCTGAGTAGCTAGGATTGATATATGTGGACCAAAAGTATCTGGCTTCAAGAAGAATCTATCTTTCCTCTTCCTTCCCTCCCTCCCTCCCTCCCTTCCCTCCCTTCCTGCCTTCCTTTCTTCCTTCCTTCCTTCCTCTCTCTCTCTCTCCTCTCTCTCTCTCTCTCTCTCTCTCTCTCTCTCTCTCTCTCTCTCTCTCTCTCTCTCTCTCTCTCTCTCTCTCTCTCTCTCTTTCTTTTGCAGGTCCTGGGGCTTGAACTCTGAGCCTGGGCTCTGTCCCTCCGCTTTTGCTCAAGGCTAGTGCTCTACCACTTGGGCCACAGCAACACTTCCAGCTTTTTCTGAGTAGTTTATTTGGACAGACTTTCCTGCCCAGACTGGCTTCAAACCATGATCCTCAGATCTCAGCCTCCTGAGTAGCTAGGATAACAGGCATGAGCCACAGGTGACTGGAAAAAAGGAATTTATTGTTTAATATTCCAGAAATATCTATACCCAGGAGAGATTTGGCAGAAGGGATGCTGATGGTTGCCAAGATTCAACACAACTGACCCACCTTGATGCCTAGATTACTCTTTAGTGTGTGAAGTACTTGGGACTACCTGTCCCTTCTCCTGGCAGGTCATCACCAAGTTCCTTGTGGGAGGCCCTGAGATCTAGACTCTCCCAATCAGAAACAGGTGATGATGATGGGCCAGGAGATGTGACTACAAAGCAGGTCTCTGAGGATTCTTTCTTTCTTTCTTTCTTTCTTTCTTTCTTTCTTTCTTTCTTTCTTTCTTTCTTTCTTTCTTTCTTTCTTTCTTTCTTTCCTTCTTTCTTTCATCAGTTGTGGGTCTTGAACTCTAGGCCCGGGCACTGTCCCTGAGCTCTTCACCTCAAGGCAAGCACTCTATCACTTGAGCCATAGGGCCACTTCCAGTTTTCAGGTGGTTCATTGGAGATAAGAGTCTCATGGACTTTCCTGCCCAGGCTGGCTTTGAACCACAATCCCTCAGATTTCAGCCTCCTGAGTAGCTAGAATTACAGGCATGAGCCACTAGCACCTGGCAATTCTTTCTAATAGTACTCAAAGGTTATGATCCTAGAGACATTATCATCTAGCCTATCATTTTGTGAAATAGATCTGGATTTGAACTCTGACTCAGCTGGTTGCTAGCTGTGTGACTTTGAATAAATTACTTGACTTTTCTGAGGTTTGGTTTCCTCTTTCATAATATGAACATAAGGATACCAAACTCCAGGTTGTTGGAAAGATTAAGTGAAATAATCTAAGAGAAACGCCTAAAGTAATGCCTAGCATATTGCAAAAACTGCAATAAATGTTAATTGCCATTTCTTTTCCTTGTCTGAAACTTATGCCTCGAGGAGGAAACCAATTTGTTGTAGCTAGCAGCCTCCATGGAGGGAGACAGGCAGTGGGTGCCCCCCATTCATGGCACCTGTCTTGCCCTCTCTAAGACTTTGAACTTCTCTCCTCTATCACCATCAGTTCTGGGCAGAGATACCGGAGTGGTTGGCTTGTGTGGGAGGCATATACACATTTCTGTCTGGCCTGAATAGCAGGCATTAAAATGCATTTTGGTTCACCCAGGACAATAAAGAAAAAAAAGGAAGCTTTAAGTCACTAATAAAAATCAAATGTAGGCAGTTTGCAGGAGTGATCAGCTCAGAGCTTTGCTGTTCTCTTGTTAAGGGTCTGGAGCCATAAATAACTTCCCCATAAGAAGGCAGAGGCGAGGGGGAGTGAGTGAGAGGGAACACAACCACACAAAATTTTTCATTTTTCTCCATAAATCATTTCAGCGTGCGATAATATTTGTTTTTTCTAATGAGTCTCTTGTGATCCATTCCAGGAGCTAACATCAGGGCCTGTCAGGGGGTGATGTGTGGTACAGTTCAACGCTTTACAAAAACTGCCTGCTACACAGATTTTTTTTCCTCTCTTCCTTATGCTAAGTATTCATGAAGCCCATTATTCTGTGCTCATGCTTTACAGATCCTTCCTTTCTGATCTTTTCCTTTGGGCAGCAGCCATTCTGTTCTATGCCTGCTGATACTGTGGGGCCGTGTGGCAGCCTGGGGAAGAGATGGGGGCAGTAGTGGGAGAGGAAGGCTGCTTAGAGTTATCCTTGGGAGGCCATCAAGTACAGACTTTGATCTTGGATGGGCTGGAGGAGCATTGTTCAAAGTTCAACTGAAGCCACTGTGGGACAATGACTTCTATATGCTGGATTTCTCTTGGCCAACTGATGGACCCTACCACAGCGGGAAAGACCACCTGCCAAGTAAGATCCGATTAGTAAAACAGACTGTACATACCATGCTCAGAGTTAGGAGTTTATTCTGGAGGCAAAAGGTATCCTGGAGAATTTTTACAAAGACCAGGGTTTAGCAGGGTGTGGTGGCTAAATCTTGTGTCCTGAGTACTGTAATTCTAGTACTTAGGAGACAGAGGCCAGGGGATGATGATATCCAGGCCAGTCTGGGCTGTTTATTGAAACTTTGTCTCAACAAAATGAATCAAAACAACCCCAAAGAGATCTATAGTTTGGAAAGATTTCTCTGCATCCTCCTTGAAGGAGGGGACCATGGTATATGAATCTTTGTATCTTATAAAGATACGATATAAAGGAACAGATCAGGGAAAGGTGAGTTACAGACAGCAAGGAGGGAGGTAGAAATCAGAAAAATTTCTGCTTCCTGGCCACCATGAGGCAAGTGGCTTCCTCTACCACACCCTTTGCCCACCATGATCTTCTGCCTTGCTTCAGATGGCCAATGCTAAGTAGCAGATTCAGAAATTAGAGATTTTGGGGGCAAATTTAGGCAATCCCTACTTTTTCTTTAAGGCCAATTTTAGTGATTTTAGACTGTTTTAGATTGATTTAGATATCCCACTGTCTCCAGGTTAGTTTATTCATTCTTTTTGGTTCCTATGAGATCTTTTCCACATACCTCCTCCCTTCAGGCACTCACTACACTATGTTGTGACTGTTACCATCCTTGAAGGTGGGGACCATGGTACATGAATCCTTGTAGCTTACCAATATAGGAAATGGCACATCCAGTTGCTCCATGACACTTATTCAAACAAACATACACATGAATGAATGAAAAGAAGGAAAACAGGCTGAGAGTGGTGCTACACATCTGTAATCCCAACTACTTGGGAGGTGAAGGTAGAAGGATCTGAATTAAAGGCCAGCTAGGACAAAGTTAGTATAAGATTCTGTCTGAAAAACAAACTGAAAAAGCAAGAAAAATATGGGTATAGTTCAAGGAAGACAGAACTACAAATGGAAAGCTCAGGAATTTAAAGGTGGGCACAAGAATAGAAGTCACCTAAGGAGACTGGGCAGGAATGCTCAGAGAGTTAGGAAAGTTCTAGAAAAGTTGTTCTGAGTACCTGCAAAAATGAAATGAAATATGACAAAAACCAGGAAAAGGTCTGCAAGATCTGGCAATTCTGATGCTAGTACTGAGGCTTGTGAAAGGAGTTAATTGGAACTGAGAGGGCAGAAGCCAGACTAGTTAGTTTACTTCTGCATGAGATAGGAAAATATAGGAATGTAGGAAAATAAGAAAATAGGAATGTAGTTGTGTCTTTCAAGAAATATAGCGAGGCAGTATTTTTTTTTTTTGGGTCCGGTCATGGGGCCTGAACTCTGGGCCTGGGCACTGTCCCTCAGCTCTTCAACTCAAGGCTAGCGTTCTACCACTTGAGCCACAGCGCCACTTCCGGCTTTTTTCTTTTTGCTTATGTGGTACTGAGGAATCGAACCCAGGGCCTCAGGCATGCAAGGCAAGCGCTCTACCACTGAGCCACCTTCCCAGCCCCGCAAGACAGTAATTTTTTTAAATGGAGGAAGCATCAGGGGAAATATAAGCTCAAGGAGAAATGTTTTGGGGAATGGGGTAGTGTTACAGTTTGGATATAGTTTTCCCCAGAAAGTTCAGGTGATAAAGTCCTAGTCCTTCTAGGGATGCTCAGCTGTGTGGTGCTATTAATAGGTGATTGTATCATGGAGGCACTACTTTCATCAAAAGATGAATTTAATGATGAAGTTATAGCTGAATGGGCTATTAGGAGGGAGGACCTAGATGGAGAAAGGTCAGCAAGGTGTGCATTTGAAAGTTGTATCTTGTGAGGGGTTGAAGGCTTATACCGGTAATCCTAGTTACTCAAGGGGCTGAGATCTGAAGATCTTAGTTCAAAGAGAGCTCAGGCAGAAAAGTCCATGAAATCTCCAAGTAACCAGCAAAAAGCAGAGGTGGAGGTATGGCTCAAGTGGTAGGTACCTGCCTTGAGCGAAAAGCCAAGGGAGAATGAGAGGTCCTGAGTTCAAGACCTAATTCTGCACTGAAGGAATAAAGTTATTTTCTCTCTCACCCCGGCCCCCTGCATCTACCATCCCTAGCCATCATGAGCCGAGCAGCCTCTGCCATACACTCTGCCAGCTTACCATGATATTCTGTCTTGCCTTTCTTGGACTGAAACTTCCAATACTGTAAGCCAAAATAAACCTTTTCTCGTTTAAGTTGATTTCTCTCAGGTATTCTGTCATAGTGACAGAAAGCTGACTAGCACAGGTTAAAAAGGTATTTACAGAGTAAACCAGACTGAAAAGAAAGGATGCAAGAGCAGAGCAGAAGAAAGTTATGTAGATCCTGGCTAGATAACCATACTCAAGCAATATTGATCAGTGTTTGATAAAGAAGTCTCCAGTGACATATTATGGGATTTGTCCTTTGCCCTGCTCAGCATTTTTATCAACAACTTGAAGCCATAAACAACATAACTAACAAGTTTACAGTGAGACAATGCTAGGGATAGACAAGGTGAAGTACAGAATTAGAATTAAAACACTACTAGACAGGTGCTGGTGGCTAACTATAATCTCAGCTACTCAGGAGGCTGGGTTCTGAAGATCACAGTTCAAAGTCAATCTTGGCAGGAAAGTCCATAAGACTCACATCTCCAATTAATCAGCAAAAAGCCGCAAGTGGAGTTGTGGCTCAAGTGATAGAGTGCTAGTCATGAGTATAAAAGCTCAGGGACAGCACCCAGGCCTTGAGTTCAAGCCCTAAGAATGCTACACATACCAAAAAAAAAAAAATAACAAAAAAGAATATACTTCCATGTGTTGGAAAACAAAATTTAATAGAGAATATGACTGATTCACACGCTAGCTAAAATATAAATTATGGAAGTATTGGTACCTTGAGAATCCATGGGATGGAAACCTGGGAGCTCTGGGTGATTTGATATTATACAAAGGGTTTCTGAAGCCTTTGGCCACATTAGCAGACATACAGTGTGTGGAACAAAGGAGAGCTTGTCACACCATCACGGAGAGGACGATCTGCTCTGATGTAAGTTTCCCCCTCTCCAGGAGACATCGTTGACGAGGACAGATTTTGTCAGGATAGAAAGATGTCTTGAAACCACGACTTATGAAAACTGGTTGAGATTTGAGGAAAGAATAATTTGAGAAATGTGAGAGGAATTTCTAAATATTTGCCAATTTATAACAGTGAAAAAAAGAAACTACCTCTAAAGAGAGTCAAAGGGCAGAGAATTTTAAAAAGGCAAAATTTGGGCTCAATAGGAGGAAAAAGTCTATATTCTCCTCTAGACCAGGACTTCCTAAAATGGAAAATAAAAGGTTGTGTATATGCAAATATGTATGTCTTTTTTAACTGAAGAAGATTTGTGACTTTTAACAAAGTCTTAAAGGAATGTGGGACACATATACTTTAAGAAGCACAGAATAAGCAGGGTGCTGGTAGCTCACACCTGTAATCCTAGCTACTCAGTAGGCTAAGATTTGAAGATTAAGGTTTGAAGCCAGCCCAGGCAGGAAAGTCTATATGAGACTTTTGTCTCCTATTAACTAGCAAAAAGCCAGAAGTGGAGCTGTGGCTCAAATGGTAAAGAACTAGCATTGAGCAATAAAAGCTCAGGGACAGCACTCAGGCCCTGAGTTCAAGCACCCATGCCAACAAAACAAAACATACGAAAACAGAAGAACCACAGAAAAAAAAGGATAATGTTTTTTCAGTATGACAATTACAATGGAAACAGGACTTCCAGGAAGAGCAGGTTTTTCATCATGGGACATGTTCAAATGTTCAGGAGGACCTTGTAAACCACTTGATCAAGTTTTGAGATCTCATATAGGAAGGTGTATGTGTGTGTGTGTGTGTGTGTGCGTGCGTGTGTGTGTGTGTGTGTGTGTGTGTGTGTGTGTGTGTGTGTGTGTGCAGAAGGGGGAGAGGTGAGAGAGATAAAGGGGAAGGCAAGACAGAGGTAGTGAGATAAACACTGTCATGGGCCGTTTCCATCATGTACTCACAAGAGCATAATAAAGCCCTTGTAATATACTAGAACTTGTGTGGTCCCGGGGCCTAATTTGCATACTAATTACTGAGTGCAAATGGGACTGAGGGGTAGGGAGGGGAGGGTGGGGGGGAGGCATGCAGGGAGCGAGGGGCCTGGACTGTTTGCTCTGCCATTTCATATCATGCTAACAAGCTAATCCGGCGTGCAGTTAGCTCCTGATATATAACTGCTCATTAGTATTATAATAAAGTACATGAAACAACCATAAAACGTTATATACTGCACAAGTGTTGTTTTCTTGCCAATTATCTGCAGGCGGATTTATCACCACAGTTGTTTCGAATTCCCCTTGGTGAGGTTTGGGCGGAATAAAGAAAGGTGTTGGTGGCGGCAGCAGCAGAGGGGGGCCTTTTCGAGGGGCAGACCATGTGTTTTCTTAAGTAGCACTTACTGATGCGCCATTTCATGAGCATGAAGCTTCAAGATCCGTCCTTCCTCATCTCCACGGCTCAGGAAGAAAGAGGAGGAGGGTGCAAGGCCTACAGTTCCAAGGTTCTGGAGACTCAGGGACCACAGGTTTTGGGGTAGCCCAGAACCCCTGGGTATGGAGGCTTTATCAGTGGGATCTTGACAGGCTGTACCACTCCAATCTGCCAAAGGCCGTGTTCCAGGAGCCCTACCTCAATGCAGCACTTCCCCCTCCACCACCCCATCCTCATCCCCAAAGTGAGAGATGCTAAAGGATCTCTGCTGAGGGCATCCTGGCTCTGGAAAGATGCTCTGGGGATCAGTGGCTCCTGCAAACACTTCCTTCCGCCTCAGTGCCCTGAGAGTGTTCTCATGGTTCACATACAATAACTGTGTGCCGGAGAAACTGAGAACAACTGAACAGCCCAAGGAAGCCCTGACTTACCCTGTCAAACTATTGGGCCCAAGTCACAACCTCCCGATGCTGCCGTGTGCCACCATCACCAGCAAATACCAGCCTGGCCTTGAAACAGAGCAGCCCTCTCTCCAGTTTGCTGTGTTACATTGGAAGAGCACTTTATGTGGCTTGATGGGTCTCTCCCAGGCTGAAGGGAGCTTGCAATGTGCTCAGCATGGCCTCCTACAAAGCTTTCTTTCTTTCTTTCTTTCTTTCTTTCTTTCTTTCTTTTTTTCTTCTTTCTCTCTCTCCTTTTTTTCTCTCTCTCTTTCTTTCTTTCTTTTTCTTTCTTCTTTCTTTCTTTCTCTGGGCCTGGGCACTGTCCCTCAACTCTTCAGCTCAAGGTAAGCACTTTACCACTTGAGCCACAGCGCCACTTCTGGTTTTCTGATGGTTTATTGGAGATAAGAGTCTCACAGACTTTCCTGCCCAGGCTGGCTTTAAACTTCAATCCTCAGATCTCAGTCCCCTGAGTAGCTAGGATTACAGGTGTGAGCTATCAGTGCCTGGCCTCTAGGAAGGTTTTTTAGAGAGGCCCATAGTCTAGTACATCACCAGCTCCTCACAGTCTCAGTCAGGAATGGCCATGGGAGTCAAAGAAGATGATCCTTAAAAGGAAGCTTGCTGACTAGAAAGCCTCAATTAGGCCTCCTGGGTCCTCCTTCACCTGTAAGTGGTCACTTCCTCATTGTTCTTTGGGGTATTGATGCATCAGAAAATGGATGTGGGATCAGAAATGCAGGGATCTACCTTCAACAGTATATGACCGTCCCTGTTCATACACATTCTGCACAAACCAACAGTTCACCTTTTTCCCTTTGAATAATATCTCCACTTCAAGAGCTTTCAACTATTTTAAACCCTTCTAGATAAGTTCTTGTCTCAGTTCTCTGTTCTTTCTTAAATGTTGATCCATATCTCGCTGCATATGGTTAGTGAAATCACCACTGGTTGATTTTCTGATGCCAGAGGCAAGTTTTGATGTATCATAGACTTTGAGGCTCACATTTCTCCCTCATAGCCAATTCCAAGGTTTGTGACTGTGTTATTTTTAGTGTTTTTTGTTTTGTTTTGTTTTGCTGATATGGGTGCTTGAACTCAGGGCCTGAGTGCTGTCCCGGAGTTTTTTTGCTCAATGCTAGCTCTCTATCACTTGAGCGACCAGTGTCCTGCTTATTCTGTGGTTCTTAATGTATGGGTGTCCCACGTTCCTTTAAGACATAATAATATATCATGATAATGATGGCAGTGAGGAGAAAGAAGGGTCCACCTCTCTGATACTCAAGCTCCAAATCAAAGGAAAGAACAATAAGGTGATTGATTATTCTAACCCAGTATTTGGGCTTTAGGTGTAATCTCCAGTGGACTGTACACTCTACCCCTCACTCTATGCACCTGCAACCCTGAGGTAGGTCTAGTTTCTCCTAACAGAGAATGCTTTCTTTTGTTTCTCTGTTCTTGTTCATTCTGGGCCCTTCCCTGGAAAGCCCATCTACTTTTCTACTGTCAGGTCTTCCTAATCCAGGTAGGGCACTGACTTTTTCTGACATTCCACTCCTAGTATGACCAAAGGGGCCCCTTCTCTGCCTAAAGTGCCCTTTGTCTACCTCTATCTCAGTGTCCATCAGTGGCTTTTGAAACCTCTCCTTATAGGTGCCTTACCCTTTGTAGGCTCTGCTGCTAGCAGAGACCCATGGCAAGTACTGAATCCATGTCCTCATATGTTATACAGTGTATGGGAAAATCAAATGGGACTGAGGCTTTAAACTCAGAATTATACATAACCAAAAACCTTTAGAAAACTTTACTCCTCCCTTTAGGCTCTGCTATAGTTTAGATCTGGATTGTTCTTCCCACAAATGCCCATGCTTCCAAGGCTTAGTCCCTATCTTGGCACTATTGGGAGGTAATGGAAACTTTAAGACCTGGGTTGTATTGGAAGGTCTTCTGGCTGTTGAGAGTGTGCCCCTGAAGGGAATAGTGGGAACCCCTTCTCTTTTGTTCCCTAATTTAAAAGGTGAACAACTTTGCTTAGCCTCTTATTTCTATCACAATGGACTACCTCAACACAGGCCCAAATGCAACAGAACCAACCAACTATGGACTGAAACCTCTAAAACTGGGAGTCAAAATTACCCTTTCCCTCCTATAAATTTATCTTGGGTATTTTTTTCTTTACAGTTCTGGAAAGCTAGCACCAGCCCCCTTTAGGAACTCAAAGCTGGAGCTGAAGCTGAAGCTCTGCTCTTACTCTTTTTTTTTTTTGTTGGTCGTGGGGCTTGAACTCTGGGCCTGGGCGCTGTCCCTCAGCTCTTCAGCTCAAGGCGAGCGCTCTACCACTTGAGCTACAGCGCCACTTCCGGTTTTCTGGTGGTTTACTGGAGATAGGAGTCTCACGGTTTCTCCTGCCCGGGCTGGCTTTGAACCGCGATCCTCAGATCTCAGCCTCCTGAGTAGCTAGGATTACAGGCGTGAGCCACCAGCGCCCAGCTTTTTCTGCTCTTACTCTTATGCTGCTGTCCCGGGTCTTCAGGGGCCAGTCAGCAGAAGGCCTCAGTCACCTTGCTGTTCCCATCTGTAGGAGCTAAAGCTGGACAGTGAGGTTACTGAGGCCTTTCAAAGGACTGATATGTGGATTAACTGAGACAAAGAATGTCTTGGTCCTCCACTAAATGCTCAAGTCATATTGTTCTATACCTTTTTTTTTCTTCTTAAAAGGCACATTGTTATAATTAAGAAAAGAAGAAAGAGTATGGGCTTTGAAGTCAGAAAAAAATTAATTCTGCCTTTTATAAGCTCATCAACTTCAGGAAAATTTGCTTATCTTTCTTAGCTTCCACTTCCCTATTTGTAAAATAAAAAAATAATGTCTACCCATAGTTTTAACAGGGAATAAAATATGTGATAAAAGATGTCAATATATGCACATATCAGATGTCATTCTCTGGTACAGAGTAAGGACTCAATAAATAGGAGAAGATAATAATAACTATAAAGATCTGAGTCTGGATGTAAAATTCATACAGCAGAAGAACAGGAATAAAGGAGATATGACTCAGCAGTGAAGGGAGTAAGCAGTTTCGATGAGAAATTCTTATGGGTCAACTGCTCATGCAGTACTCGGAGACATTCATAAATCAAGGACAGGCTAACCCTCCTCTGGGTAAGATCTGGGTACCATTCTGTGAGAATCCAAAATAATAACCTGTGTAAGCCTACTATAAACCAGAGAGCTTTTACATGTGTAAAATCTTATTATGAATCATTAGCAGCTGAGACGCAGATCATCAGTCCTGACTTCGAGTGGAAAGTAAACAGTATATGGACAAGGCCAATAAGGGCAGAGGCTGCCCACTCCTTTATAGCCCCATGAGGAAAACTCACAACAGTTAGTAAAATTAGAGTTCATTAGAAGATCTCAAGTCATTTTAATGGAATATTTTTCTTTTTTAAAAATATTTTTATTATCTTTAAGTAGTTGTACAAAAGAGTTGCCATTCCACAAAGTAGTTTGTGAACTCAGTGTGTCTTAAGAAAGTATTTTCTAACATCTGAGAATGTCTAAACAAGAAATGCTTTGAAGAGTAATGAGATCTCCCTCAGCCAGGCGCTGATGGCTCACACCTATAATCCTAGCTACTCAAAGGCTGAGATCTGAGAATTTCATGGTTCAAAGCCAGCCTGGGCAGGAAAGTCTGTAGACTCTTATCTCCCATTAACAACCAGAAAACCGGAGTGGAACTGTGCTCAAAGTGGTAGAGTACTAGCCTTGAGCAAAAGAGCTCAGAGACAGCTCCATGGCCGACAGAGAGAGAAAAGAGAGACAGAGACAGAGACAGAGAGATACTTCCCTTATAAGAGAGAGACTAGAAGATAATTTATATTGTGTGTGTGTGTGTGTGTGCGCACACGCGCATGTGCAGAACTGCTCCTGGGTCTTGAACTCAGGGTCTGGGCATTGTCCCTGAGCTTTTTGCTCAAGGCTAGTGCTCTACTACTTGAACCACAGCTCTACTTCCAGGTTTTTGATTAATTGGAGATAAGAGTCTCACAGATTTTCCTGCCCTGGCTGGCTTTGAATATCCTCAGATCTCAGCCTTCTGAGTAGCTAGGTTTACAAGCATGAGCCATCAGTTCCTGGGAACTGTTTGTTTTGGAGGTGGGTTTTGCTATGTTGTGTAGGCTGATCCCAAACTCCCTGGCTCAAGAGGTTCTTCTGCCTCAGCCTCCCAAATACTGTGACTATTACTCACATACTTTCATGCACAGTTAGAAACACAATTATTCATGGCTGCACATGATTCTACTATATTATTTAACCATTCCCTTGTTATTGACCATTTAGGCTATTTTCAAATAGTTCCTGTTAAAAAAAAATACCAAAATGATTATCCTTTGGCATACTTTGTTTTTCAGGTGACATTTGTTTTTTATTTTTGGCTTCTTTTGCTTTCGTTGTTGCAGAGTAATTTTAAGATTTTTGGTAATTTATTTTGTGTTCACACTAAAACAGTCATTCCTTAACCAGATACACAGCTATATCTAATGTAGATCTGGTTATAGCTTTATCCTTTGCATGAAACTTGGTTTTGTGTCTGGGGAGGTAGTGAGTTGGAATGGGGGCATGAAGCTGGGAGACAGGTCAGGGTTCAAGTTGTATGTGAACAGGGTAGTCATCAGTGTTTAGAGAGCAGGTGAAATGACAGTTATTCAGAGTAGATGTTGAGAGGTGAAGGAAGGCAGGGGAAGCCAAAAAAATGGGAATGAGGAATGAAGAGTGCACTAGATCCCAAGAACTGCATCAGAGAAGCTCAGAGAGAGAATCTCAAGAAGGGAGGGGTGATCAAAATGCCAGCAAAGTAGCAAGACAGAGCATAGTCTACCATGGACCAATGGATGGGAAATGGGAAAGCAGAAATAAAGGAAGATTGCTTTTGAATGTTTACCAGTAGGAGAAAGAGGAAGATGGGCTTACAAATAAGATGTGTCTGGTTAGATGGGAATTACAAAGTACAAATTAGTCCAAGGATACTTGAAGGCAGAGGAAAAAGCATCAGTAGGAAGAAAGGAATTAAAAATGCAAGAGGAGCTAGGCTCCTGTGTGGTTCATGCTACTCAGGAGGCTGAGATCTGAGGATGGTGGTTCTAAGCCAGCCCAGTCAGGAAAAGTCCATGGATATTCCATGCTAATCTCTAATTAACCCCTAGCAAACAGGAAGTGATGCTGTGGCTCAAAGTTTTAGAGTATTAATCTTGAGTGAAGAGCCAGGCCCTGAGTTCAAGCCCTATGACAGACAGACAGAGAGACAGAGACAGAGACACAGAGACATAGAGACAGAGATACAGAGAGATAGACAGAGGGAGACAGAGACAGAGAGACACAGACAGAGAGACAGAAAGAGACAGACAGACAAAGAGACAGACAAGAGGGAGAGAGAGAGATGGTGTCACAAAGTTTCATGGAGTGATAGACACTGGTGATGTAGCTCGGTGGTAGAGTTCTTTTCCTAGCATGCACAGGGCCCTGGATTTGATCCCTAGCAACACAAAAAATGGGGGGATGGGCATATGACTGTCTAGGTTTTATGTCAGTGAAATGACTACTAGGGTAGACAGTAAAGTTAGGAGAGAAGAGTCGAGCCTCTTGACCTCTCTTTACTTGGAAGTTGTGTAAGGAAAAATGAGGTAAACAGAGGCAGGGCACAAAAATCTCTGTGTGTGTGTGTGTGTGTGTGTGTGTGTGTGTGTGTGTGTGTGTGTGTGTGTGTGTGTGTGTGTCAGTCCTGGGGTTTGAACTCAGGGCCTGGGCACTGTCCCCGAGCTTCGTGTGTGTGTGTGTGTGTGTGTGTGTGTGTGTGTGTGTGTGTGTGTGTGTGTGTGTGTGTGTGTGTCAGTCCTGGGGTTTGAACTCAGGGCCTGGGCACTGTCCCTGAGCTTCTTTTGCTCAAGGCTAGCACTCTACCACTTGAGCCACAGTGCCACTTCCAGTTTTTACTGTTTATGTGGTACTGAGGAATTGAACCCAGGACTTCATGCATTCTAGGCAAGATTCTACCACTAAGCCACATTCCTAGCCCCCAGAAAATCTTTTTGAGAGAGAAAGGTTTAAAACAGCTGTTCCAGGAAATGAGAAAGAAGATACATTGTGGGATAAGGGAAAAGACTGGCAAGAACGTTCAGAGTCTTGCTAGTGCTGACACCAGTTGCAATGGTGATGTGATTTTCAGTCAAGCATCACAGACCAGAATAGAGGAGAAAGCAAATGTTGATGAGGATTTGGAATCTGAGGTGGGGAAATGGGTGGGATCGAAAGGCAAAAGGGTAGGGAAATTGCATGAAGAAATTCTTTGAAGAGATTGACCAGAGGGTCAAGGTTGGGTGGGAAAGGAAGTGAAGCTAGGAGGGGGAATGATGGGCTTGTTAAATTAGGAATGGTCCATGGATTGAAGGTCTAAGTGAGGTCAAAAACCAGACTCAATAGGAGTGAGGCAATAGGACAGATGTAAGGATAGAAGGCTCTGATTAGAAAGGGAGGGTTTTGAATTTATGATTTCTAAAGTGAAGAAATTCCAGGAGATGGTTAGACCGAAGGGGCAGGGGCTGTGTTTCTATCACCTTAGCCAGGGGAGGGAATAGGTGGTGGCAGAAGATTCGGATGGTCCACGTGGATGTTAAAATTCTCAGGGTGAAGGCAGGAACACCACTGTTTACACTGAACGGAGAGGTTGTCATTCGCAGAAGACAAGAAAGGGATCGAATAGCCTTCAAAGAGCAGGGTGTTTGTATAAGGGAGAAAGTACCCTTTTGTGGACAGAGGAAGGTGTCAGCAAAGGTAACTTCGTACTATACCACGGGGGGGGGGGGGTGAACAGGTGCTAGGCAGTCAGGCAGCAAAGGCAAAGCAGTTTTTTAAGGCTGAGTATATGTTTTGTTTTGTCCTTTTGGTTGTTGTTGTTTATTGGTTGGTTCAAGCAGACATTCATTCAAAAAAGAACTGATGAGCTAAGTCTACTGAGCTGGATGCTGCTTCTAGAGGAATGTACTGCAGCCAACAGCCTCTCCCGCATTTTGCCAAAGGTGGCCCCGCTCCCTCTCAGCAAGGCCCCCACACCAAAGTCCTGGCACCAAAGCCAGGCAGGCCCTGACACCGGCTGATGACCAGTAGGGGATCTTCTTGTTACAGCTTTTTCCCCAGAGATAAATAGGCCACAGTAAAAAAGATTGCTACATCCTTTCAATAAAGATTTTTTTTTCTTTTCCAGACAGCTTGAGAAATGTTTTAAAAGCTTCTCACATTTCCAGTGAAACCCACAGAGAAGAATTTTGCTTGTTATCAGCCCTGGAAGCCTCTGATAGACGGGTGACATTTTTTTCCCCCTTTTTCTCTTTCTTTTTCTCTTTTCCTTTTTTTTTCCACCAGCTGAAGAGAGAGTCACAGTGTGTTTTATAACTGGCTCTCTGCATTTCAAAAGCTCAACGAGGGCTCTCTGCTAACCCCGATAAGCCTTGGGCTCTTAGCGTCTTAAATACCTCTGACAAGCTATACATTACAGCGCTAATAATTTGCCAAATTTGCGCCCATAATATGATATCTGTAAAACGTCAAGGGCAGTAATGCGATTAGCGGTCTCAAATGAAATATCGAACATTCAGCGTTTAGGTCCTGAATAGGGGGAGAAAGGAAAGGAAATCAATTTCAAAAGCAGGAGGGAAAAAGGCGATAAGCGTGTAATAAAAATAGAGAGAGACAGAGGAGAGATGTAGAGGAAGAGATGGTTGAGCAAGACAGGGAAAGAGAAACACCCAACCTGCATTCTGTTTTGTTTTGCTTTTCCCAAGCAGGTAAGAGATGTAAAAACAAACAAAACTTTCACAAATTAGTTTGACTATGAAGCAGAGAATAACATCTGATCACCACAGCAACCACGGATGGGTGGGGGTTGGGAGCTGGGGAAGGGGCTGGCCTAGCCTAAGGACCAGCCTTTCACTCTCTGTCCCCAACAGCCTGCTTCCATAAAACACAGGAAGTTGAATTACAAGGAGACTGAGGGTGGGCTCTCACCCTGCCCCCACCCACCCGAGGTGGCAGAGTCGTAATGGACTAATTATCTCGCCAGCAGAGTCGGTGGTGGCGGCAGTTCGCAGGAGAGAGGGCCGGGGACTATCACATACCAGGCTCTAGACTAAATAACAACATCTCACACCTGCAGCTTTACGAGCCCTTGCCAAGAGCAGGGAGTACAAGTGCCCCCTCCTGCTCCCTCTTGCTTCTCCCTGTGCACTTTTGGGCCTCCACTCCAGCCAGGCTGTGGCTGAGCTCCAGATGGGGAAGAGCGTTCTCACCTTCACCAAAGCCATGGTCCATGGCTCAGTCCTTACAACCAACAGGTAGATAGATCTACAAGTGATGCTCCTTAACTTGTGCTCCTCCCCAGGCTAAACCAGGTAATTCTTCAGGGACATCAGCAAGGCAAGGGAACCAGCCAGGTTTGTCTGCACCTGCAGCTACTAGGCTCAGACTCAGAGGCAGGTAAGGATTGCGAGTGAAGTTACTAGTAGGCCCTCTAGGGCCTTGGGAGACAAGAGGATGGTAGGAGGCCCTCAGCACCTCGATTTGCTTTCTCCTTTTGCATCTCTCCCTAGTACTGTGCTTCATGAGGCAAAGTGGTTCTTTAGAAATGTGGTATGCTTGTCTATTCTGCACTATTTGGGCTTGGAAGTGACTCCATAACTCTGAACCTCCTTCTTTTGCAAAGAGATGTGATGGAGCTACCTCAGAAGGAGAAGCTGATGATGATGGGCCTAGCAGGGTGATAGAGTCAGGAAGAGTTAACACCAGGTCCTTTCCCTCCTCTGAACACTAGCGCCCTCTAGTTCCTTAACCTCTTCACAATTGGAGGATGTTAACTCTGTAGGCTGCTCACCTAGGCCGAGGGGCGAAGGGTGGTGAACCGCCTGGAGTAGGGGAAAAGCAAATAGGCTGCCTGAGGTTTTCCCCAGACCCTTCCCCAGGGCGGCCTGGAATGGCCATTACAGGGCCACTTCTTGCGGCACCACGAGCCATTAAAGCAGGAGAGCTCAGGGAGCCATCAGCACAGCACAGATGACTTCCCCAGATGTGGCAGTGGGCAGGATGTGGAAGCCCCCAGCCTCAACTCTACAGACAAAACATTCCCGCACTAACCATCTTCGGAAACCCCACTGCCCAGAGCCCCTCTTACAGATGCTTTCTAGACCATTTAGCAGGAGGCAGTGTTTATTTTTGAACATATGTTCTTCCCCATCTCTTGCCTTCCTTCTCCCTTACTGGTCTTTCCATACCCAAGGCTACCCTATGCAAAGGCTGCTGTGGTTACTGCCAAGTTCTGATGCCAGTGTGGGTAGCATGCTTTGTTTTGGCTAAGAGCTTAACTGTGTGCATCTAAGCCTGCCTGCAAACATTTCTCTCTCTCTCTCTCTCTCTCTCTCTCTCTCTCTCTCTCTCTCTCTCTCTCTCTCTCTCTCTCTCTCTCTCTCTCTCTCTCTCTTTGTCTCTCTCCCCCCCCCCCCACCATTTGCCTAAACCTGCATTAGTAGAATGCATGTACCACACAAGCCCAAGAATGCAAACTCTCCTAGGCTAAGCAGTCTGTTCTCTGTGTTCAAAAGTGGGATATAGTAGTTAGAGATGGTTCAGGGGCATTACCTTCCGGTTGGGAAGGTAAGAAGGTTCCTGGCCAGGAGGAAAATTCCTAGCCTGGAGCTAGATCCAGGCTCTGCTTACTTCTCTCTGTCTAGTATAGTGTTGTGTTTGGTTATTGCTCATACCCCCTCAGGCAAGGTTGCTTTGCTCTCTTTTCTCCTGTAAAATAGAAGCCCAGTCCTTAAGTGACTAGCTCAGATTTCACCCTCTTCAAAAAGCCTTCTTCCGTAACTCAAACAGCCCAGAGTTTATCTTTGAATACATACAAGATTCATGTTTACTGGGTGCTTATTGTATGCCAGGTGTAATTTAAGCATTTTGCATATTATTTAACTTGGCTTTCAGAAATCTGGATATTACTGTCTCTATTTTATGGACAAGAAAAAGAATTCTGAGACCTTAAGTGATGTATCTAATTCAAGTAGAAAGGGATAGAGCTGGAATTCAAATTTATGTCTGATTCAAAAATCCCATGATCTTTCTTTTCTGTGATGGAGTGTCCATAGGGTAATGTTTGCAAACATTTGTCACAGTCCTTTCTAATGCGTGGCCTCCAGGAATGAGAACAATACCATTGGATGAAGTATGGTGAATTAGAAACAAGATCTGTGTGTGTGTGTGTGTGTGTGTGTGTGTGTGTGTGTGTGTGTGTGTGTGTCTGTGTGTCTGTCTGTCTGTCTGTCTGTCTGTCTGTCTGTCCTAGTGTTTGAACTCAGAGCCTGGGCACTGTCGCTGAGCTTTGGTGCTCAAGGCTAGTGCTCTACTACTTGAACCACAGCTCCTCTTCTGGCTTTGTGGTGATTAACTGGAGATAAAAGACACATAGACTTTCTGAGCTAGTGGCTCATGACTGTAATCCTAGCTACTCAGGAGCCTGAGATCTGAAAATGATAATTCAAAGCCAGCTCAGGCAGGAAAGCCTGTAAAACTCTTATTTCCAATAAATTACACACACACATACACAAAGCCGAAATGGAGCTATGACTCAAGGCCTAGGCCTTAAATTTAAGCCAAGGATTGGCACAAAAAATATTTTTAAAAAAATGAAAGAGTCGCCGGGCGCCGATGGCTCATGCCTGTAATCCTAGCTACTCAGGAGGCTGAGATCTGAGGATCGCGGTTCAAAGCCAGCCCGGGCAGGAGAGACCGTGAGACTCCTATCTCCAATAAACCACTAGAAAACCGGAAGTGACGCTGTAGTTCAAGTGGTAGAGCGCTCGCCTTGAGCTGAAGAGCTGAGGGACAGCGCCCAGGCCCAGAGTTCAAGCCCCACAACCGCCAAAAATAAAAAAAAATAAAAAAATGAAAGAGTCTCGGGGACTTTCCTGCCCCAAGCTAGTTTTGGACCTCAATCCTCAGATCTCAGCCTCCTAGTAGCTAGGATTACAGGTGTGAGCCACCAGTACCCCGCAAGATTTTTCTTAATACAACCCAATGTCTTAGGCATCTAATTTCTTATTTCAGATAATTTGATGATCAACCACACGCTCATATTTTCTCAGATAACTACATTTCCCTCTCAGAGTAGTTGCTCATATAAACCTTTTCTCCTTTTTCTTTCTACTTGTAGTATACCACCTTCACTTATTCACTTGCTAATTTATCCATTTATTCTTTAATCCGTCCAGGAGAGATGAATTGAGAACTTACTGTATGACAGGTACTTAGTAGCACCAGGATACACCGATGGGTACAGGTTTCCTCAGTGTGTATATGTATGTTGGGGTCATGGACATGACTTGAGGAATGACAGAAATAAACATGCAGCTGCAAGAGGGAGAAGTTCTGCAAAAGCAATCCATGTTGTCTCAGGAGATGTGACCTCCTTAGGGGAGTTAGGGAAGGCTTACCCAAGGAAGAAATAGAGATTTGCTGAAAACCAGGTCTCCCATCTCAACTCCTACTCTCCTGCCTCCTGGCCCTTGACTTAGTCCAGTGTCTTTTAGGTCAGAGAGAGAGAGAGAGAGAGAGAGAGAGAGAGAGAGAGAGAGAGAGAGAGAGAGAGAGAGAGAGAGAGAGAGAGAGAGAGCCTTGTTCTTCCTTGACAGTCTAGACCAGGTCTCTATTACATTCCCCATTTTCTCTAGAGCATTGGTTTATTTAAAGTTTACCATCCTATAAACTATAGCCTCAATGAAGACAAATAATGTATTTCCCAAATATCTTGCTTTATATAGTAACAAGACACTACTTGGCATGTTCTTTAAGAGATGTTTGCTGAATGGAATGGGCCATCTTGAATTTTTTTTTCTGTACTAGGGAAGAACCTAATGGCCTCACGTTTACTAGGCTAGTGCTTTCCCACTTGAGTCATGCTCCACTCCTGAATGGGCCATCTTGATTTCTTACTCTGTACTTGTGCTGCTGAGGTTTTGGATTCCAGCACAGGAATTTACATTTATTAAATTTCATATTATTAAATCACTCCAGCTTCTGGTATTCTAGGGCTTCCTATCTTCCTATTATTCACTGAGACCTGCAAGTCAAAGAAACTTGCAAAGCCCTATAACTTGAGGAATTTAGTTTGGGAGCTGGAAGAAAAGAACAGTAATTAGAATGTAGTTGTTATGCCCATAGTGATATGGTATCCCAGAGAACAGAACTGTTAAATCTGGCTGGAGAAGAGGAGTTTAGGAAAGGCTTGAATTTAGTTTTACTGTAATATGGACAAGAGGTAGGCCTCCCTGCCTTAACTGCAGAAAGAGCATGTATGCAGTCACAGGGAGCTGAGAGAAGTAGCAAGGTACAGACAACCCACAAAGGTCAGAACCGAGTTTCCTACAATTGTCAGTGTGTCTGTCTCTTTCTGTCACACACACACACACACACACACACACACACACACACACACACACACACACACACACACACACACACACACACACACACACTGGACTTGGTATTTTCTTATTTTTCTATTTTTTCTCATCTGAGAAAAAATGTGACAGAAAACATGATAGGTTCTGGTCATGTCCCCATAAATCCATTTTTCACAGTAGCCAAGAGTTACATTTAATATGTGGATCTGATCATGTGACCACTACCACCACTCTTCCAAATGAAAGCTTTCCATGCTTACCAGTTGTTCCTGGAAGTCATACTCCATTCTGTCCAACAGGCTATGATTGCAGCTTCTCACTTTCCCCTCACAGCCCTTCTGTGAGTCAGTGACTTACACCTTTGCTTGGCTTTTATATGATCTCTTCTGTTTGGAAGGAGACAGAAGGGTGGAATGTCTAGGAGGTTTCTGACTTGGGTCTCTTAGCACTCTTCATGGAATGCCTTGCTCCGAACACTACCATTTCCATAATGCCAAACTATCATTTTCTGAACCCTTTCCTTTCCTGCGGGGCTTTTACATACAGCATTTCCTGTTTGAAACACCCTTTCTCTGGCTTTTAAGTCAGCCTAGCACCTACTTCTCCATTCTGCAGATGTGACAGAGGAATTGTTTTCTCTAGGAAGTTTTGGTGCCTTCTGTCCATATTTTTGCCCTGCTAGGGATCAAACTCAGGGCCTTGCATGTCAGGCAAGTGATCTACCACTGAGTTATACCCCAAGTCCGTGTGTGTGTGTGTGTGTGTGTGTGTGTGTGTGTGTGCGTGTGTGTGTGTGTGTGTGTGTGTGTGTGTGTTTTGAGACAAGGTCTTGCTATTATAGCCCAAACTAACCTTGAACTTGTCATGTAGCACAAACTGGCCTCAAACTTTCCATCCTTCTTCTACTTCCAGAGTGCTGAGACTATAGGAGCCACTTTGCCTGGCTACCCCCACTTCTTAAGCCCCACAGCTTAGATAGTGGTCCACTTTGATAATGGTTGATGACCACTCCTCATTTTATTTCATTTTATTTTATTTTCTTGTCGGTCATGGGGCTTGAACTCTGGGCCTGGGTGCTGTCCCTCAGCTCTTCAGCTCAAGGCGAGCGCTCTACCACTTGAGCTACAGTGCCACTTCCGGTTTTCTGGTGGTTTATTAGAGATAGGAGTCTCACAGTCTTTCCTGCCCGGGCTGGCTTTGAACTGCGATCCTCAGATCTCAGCCTCCTGAGTAGCTAGGATTACAGGCGTGAGCCACCAGCGCCTGGCTCCACTCCTCATTTTAATGTCTGTTTTCTTATCCATTTCCCTTTCTTATCTTTGTGTGACCAGTTATATGTTCATCTTACCTAGCATGATGCTTAGCACATACTCAGTTTTAAATAGTTGTCAAATTAATGATTAAATAAATGGCTGAATGAACAGACTTGTCATTGTTTTCAAAACACTGCAGGCCTATTGATGGCTGTGCCTTTCTCTGTACATTATTCCACAACTAAACTCTTCTTCATTTCTCTCCACCCCTTCTATGTCTCCACTAATCTGTTCTTCCTCTCCCCTGCCCTCTTCTGTAAGAGCTTCCTCTGCCTGTTGGTTTGTATTAGAATCCCGAGAGTCTCCCATAGTTCATTTATGCATTCACTCATTGTTTATTGAGCACCTGCTCTATGTCAGGCACTTTATTCAACAATGAGAACATGGTCTCAAGCTTCCAAGAGTTCACTTTCTGATAGGGATTAATCTTCGAAGGCTCTGCATCCTTTTTCTGAAACAGACTCCAGGAATGCCCATTCTCTGGCTGTCTATGTTAGATTTTACCCACTGGAAGACAGGATGGTAAAGAGGAAAGAACATGGACTTTGATGTCAGGAAGCAGTGGCTTTAAATCCAAACTCTCCTTCTTCCCCTCCCCCCTCGCCCCCCCCCCTCTCTTGCTCACTCGTTCTCTCTCTTTTTGTGGTACTGGAATTTGAACTCAGGGCCTTGCACTTGCCTGGTGCTCCACCATTGGAGCCATGCCTCCAGCCCTAAATCCAAATACTTCTTTATCCTGAACACATACCATTTAATACATCTTTTAACAAAAATCACATAATATACTAAAACATATGAATGTTTATTCTATTCTTGGTTCTATATAAAGTGTTTCTTATTCAGCAGAGAATAAGAGACATACAGTTTTCTCTCTGTATCTTTGGGAACTGGCTCCAGGATCCCCCATTCCCATATCAAAATCATGTCCCTTCTACAAAGTGGCAGAGAATTTGCATATAACCTATGCACATCTTGTGGCACACTTTCATTCATCTCTGTTACTTACACTACAATGTAAATTTTATGTAAATCATTATTATAAGACCGTCTATCCCAAAGATAGAGGCAGTATGTAGGAATCAAACACTTTGGAATCAAACACTCTGCAGGCCTCTGTTCCTTCCCCTCCCCTCCCTTGCTCAGAGTTCTTGAATTCTCTTCCAGCATCATTAGAATTTTCTGCCTGCCCCTTTAGGGCTGCTCAAAAAATGTTATTATCTTGCATTGTTAGAGAATAATGACCAGAAAAAAAGGTCTGTATGTATTCAGAACAGTTGGAATTTTTTAAAAAGTACTTTCCCCCTGAGGTTGTTGACTCTGTAGATGTGGGCCTAGATCTGGAGGGCTGACTGCAGTCCCGTCCTCACAGAGCTTGCACTCAGTGAAAGAGACAGACACTTAACCAAGGCACAGGTAAATGTCTACTGCAAGTTGTCATATGTACTTGAAAAAGAAAAAAGAAAATAAATAGAAGAACAAGTACAATCTTTTTTAGCCTGGGAAGTGTTCTCTGAGGAACTGGCATTTAAGCTAAGATCTGAGGGATGAGGCGGAATCAGCCATGTGAGGAGGGAGCCAAGTGTGAACTGAGCGGATGCAGGCCCCTGTGGTGTGGCGAGGGTCAGGGGAGACAGGGAACAGATCTTCCCTGGATTAAGGATTATGGATTTGACTCTAGAGGTCATGCATCTTAAAGATTTCTTGGCTGCCAGGTATAGGCGCTGGAATAGGAGGTGGCCAGTAGTGTTGAAGGACAAATGAAGATGGCCACAGTTATAGTGGTACCACAGAAGTGGGGCAAATGGGAAGGCATGTGAGAAATGTTGCAAGGCAGCATGGTCATGATGAGGATTGCATGGGATAAGCAAAGGGGAAAGGTCAAAGATGTCCCAGTTTTATGTTTTGAACAGTGGAAAGGAACAAGGTTGGAAGGAGAAAATTCTTTAATTTTCTTTTCTTTCTTTTTCCTTTCCTTTCTTTCTTTTTCCTTTCCTTTCTTTCTTTTTCCCTTTCTTTCTTTTTTTTTTTTCTTTCTTTCTTTCTTTCTTTCTTTTTTTTGGTGCCAGTCCTGGGGCTTGAACTCAGGGCCTGGGCACTGTCCCTGAGCTTTTATGTTCGAGGCTACCACTTGAGCTACAGCTCTGCTTCTGGCTTTTTGCTGGTTAATTGGGGATAAGAATCTCACAGACTTCCCTGCCCTAGTTGGCTTTGAACCTCCATTCTCAGATCCTGAATAGGTAGGATTGATTATAGGCAAGAGCCACCTGTGCTTGGCCTTTTAAAAATTTTTAATTGATTATTTTAATAATCTTTAAGTAGTGGTACAAAGGGGTTTAGATTCAACATATCAATTTGTGAGTACAATGCATTTTGGTCCATGTTACCCCTTCCATCATTCTGGAAGAGAAAGTTCTTAGCAGACGTTTGAGCCAGTTAAGTCAGAATTCGGGCTGGAGATCCAAGTGGAAGGAGCAAATAAGAGGAAATGGTAACTCAAAGAGATGTCTGATTTGACATCTAGAGGTTACACATCTTAAAGATTTCTGGGCTGCCAGATAGAGAGGCTCAAAGAGGAAGTGGCCAGAACAGAAAAATCAGATGGATGATTCCAGCAGTGTTAGAATGGGAGTCAGGAGTTGAGGAAAAGTTAGGATGATGAAATTCATTCACCAATTGGAACCACAATTTCTTAATTTATGAGATGAAAATAAGACATGAAATGAGATCATGTAAAATACCTGGCACATAATTAGATACTTAAAAAGTAATGTTTTCCTAAACCTTCCTCTTCTTCCTTGACTGTACTTTATCCTCATCTTCCTTTTTCTTTTTCTTTTTTCTTTTTTTTTTGATGGTACTAGGGGTTGAGCTCAGGGCCTTGTATTGGCTTGGCTTTGTTTGCTTGGCTGGTACTCAACTTCTTGAGCCACACCTCCAGACCTTCATTTTTTTTTCTTTTAAGTTCCTCAAGTCCCCCTCCCCCCGAATTATCTTCATATACTGTACACAGTTGTCACCAAAATGAGAAAAACAACTTTCTTCAATGCCTGCAAACATCTTAAAGGAATGAAAAGCCAGGATTCATTGATTTAATATTCATGCAGTCTACAATGTGGTACCCTCTGCTTAAAATACCTTTCTCTTTGCTTTTACCATGTGTAGCAAACTCCTCCCTAAGAGCTCACGGTAAGCTCTGGCAACTCTGCCACCTTTCTTGAGGAGGGGTACTTGCTTCTTCTAGCATTTATACCTGTCTTAGCCCTCAGCACATTATATTGAAATCATCTCTTTGGCTGGCTGATTCCTTCAGTAGACTATGAACAGTCCTTTAATGCAAGGACTGGTTTTGTTGTTGTTGTTGTTGTTGTTGTTGTTGTGGGGCTTGAACTCTGGGCTTGGGCGCTGTCCCTGAGCTCTTCAGCTCAAGACAAGTGCTCTACCACTTAAGCCACAGCACCACTTCCAGTTTTCCGGTGGTTTATTGGAGGTGAGAGTCTCACAGACTCTCCTGCCCTGGCTGGCTTTGAACCAGGATCCTCAGATCTCAGCCTTCTGAGTAGCTAGGACTACAGGTGTGAGCCACTGGTGCCCCCACCTCCACCCTGCCACAAAGACTATTTTTATTTTTTTATTTTTTGTTGGTCGTGGGGCTTGAACTCTGTCTGGGCCTGGGCGCTGTCCCTCAGCTCTTCAGCTCAAGGCTAGTGCTCTACAACTTCAGCCACAGTGCCACTTGCAGCTTTTTCTGTTTATGTGGTGCTGAAGAATCGAACCCAGGGCCTCATGCATGCAAAGCAAGCACTCTATCACTGAGCCATCTTCCCAGCCCCCCAAGGACTGTTTTTAAACCTATGTCTCTCTAGTACTTAACTTAGATTAAGCAGTCTATTTAAAACGATGGTTATATCACCTCCTAGGGCACTGAGACACCTAATTTAAGCAAAAATTTAGATGAATGATGAAGCAAACAACACTCAAGCTCCTTTGCTATCCTTTCAGAAGGGTGGGGTAGCTCAGGTCATATATAAGGAAGGCACTGCTTGAGCTTTAGCAGCTCATCTTCAGATCAACACTGATGGAAGCCAAGTACCCAGAAGCACTTTCAGCTAAACTGTTAGTTCAGATCCCTGTGAAATTTTTGGGAAAATACATGTAATTTACAATGTTAATATTGCTACACAGAAGTAATATATGAAGACAAGGTTACCATTGGTGTGCTAAATTACAAAAGAGGAAAATCCTGTAAGCTGTGGCTATTTTTCCTAGACTCTTGGACCACCTACAAAGCCAGGAGAAGCCTGAGATTGTCAAGAGAAGACGGCATTCTCCTGTGGTGTAGCTTTTATGGATGGAAGGTCAGCCATTTTCTTTTCTTTCTTCACACTGGCAATTCAGCATATAAAGGGAAAATAAGTTGGGCAGAATACACAAAGTAATTTCAGCACCTGGAAGGTACAGGGAGGAGAATCAAGAGTTGGAAGACTGCCTAGCCTTATAGTGAGACTGTCTCAAAAAATAAATAAGCCAGGTGCTGATGGCCCACAACTGTAATCCTAGCTACTCAGGAGGCCGAGATCTGAGGATCATGGTTTAAAGCCATCCTGAGCAGGAAAGTCCATGAGACTCTTATCTCCAATTAACCAGCAAGAAGCTGGAAGTGGAGATATGGTTCAAATAGTAGAATACTAACCTTGAATAAAAGAAGCTCAGGGACAGTGTGCAGGTCCTGAGTTCAAGCCCCAGAACCACCTCCACCACCACAACAAAAGAATAAGTAAATTAATAAAAATAAGAGGCAAATTAAATAGAAGGTCTGAAAGCCTTGCTCAAGAATGATACGTGATGGGCTGGCAAGGTGGCTTAGTGGTAGAGCGCTTGCTTTACATGCATGAGGCCCTGGGTTCGATTCCTCAGCACCACATAAGCAAAAAAGGATAAAAAGCCGGAAGTGGCGCTTTGGCTCAAGTGGTAGAGCGCTAGCCTTGAGCTGAAGAGCTGAGGGACAGCGCCCAGGCCCAGACCCACGACCGGACCCCATCCCCCCAAAAGAAGAATGATACATGAACTAGAGCAGATATTCTAACAATGTTGGCATCAATAAATGGCTCCCAGATTCCGAATGTCTGGGTCTTTCTTTAAGAAAACTGTATCCTGATGAGAAGTGATCACTTCTTCCTTTCCACTCCCAGAGCATGCCGATCCCATAAATCACTTATACTGGGTCTACCATTCCTCCACTGAATACAGTACCTGACACACAAACTGCACCTGTATTATTCCAGGGCTGCTGCCGCCTACTGAATTGTACTGACCTTGCTGTCAGGTGGTGTTAGCCACAGTGCTCTTAGTGCTGTACCATTTCCATCTGGTTCTAGACACCGCTGCACTTCCCCTGCCCCCCAGCAAGGCTCACTCAGTATTCTGGATTTCCCTAGTGGTCCTGGAATTGTCTGGTTGGCAAGCTGGAGATTTTAGTCAAATGCTGAAGAAAAATGAAATGTACATAGACTTCTGGCTTGATCCCTGTTGTGGGTTCCTAAACAATCCTGCACTTGCTGCACTCACTTTTCAGAATTTACTTCCACCTTCAGAGCACCTCCCTGGCATAGTTATTATTGCTAGGTCTTTTATTTCTGTGTTTATTCTTCATCACTGACCCATTCCCAAGGATAACCTAGGTCATAATCCGCCCCCCCCCCATTTCTTTGTTTTGTTTTTGAGACAGGGTTTCACTATAGCCCAGCCTAGCCTAGATCTCTCAATCTTCCTGCTTCAAGTTCCTTTTTTGTTGTTGTTTTTTGTCAGTCGTGGGGCCTAAACTCTGGGCCTAGGCCCTGTCCCTCAGCTCTTTAGCTCAAGGCTAGCGCTCTACCACTTGAGCCACAGGGCCACTTCCACCTTTTTCTGCTTATGTGGTACTGAGGAATTGAACCCAAGGCCTCATGTATGTGAGGCAAGCACTCTACCACTGAGCCACCTTCCCAGCCCCTGCTTCAAGTTCTTGACTGCAGGATTACAGGCATGCATTACCATCTTCATTTCTTTTTTCTTTTTCTTTTGTTGGTTGTAAGGCTTGAACTCTGGGCTTGGGCGCTGTCCCTGCACTCTTCAGCTCAAGATGAGCGCTCTACCACTTGAGCCACAGCGCCACTTCAGGTTTTCTAGTGGTTTTATTGGAGATAAGAGTCTCACAGACTTTCCTGCTTGGGCTGGCTTTGAACTGTGATCCTCAGATTTCAGCCTCCTAAGTAGCTAGGATGACAGGCATGAGCCACCGGAGCATGGCCCATCTTCATTTCTTGATGTTAGCTTCTGCTGCCGTTTACAGAGATGCCAGTCTTCAAAACTGGATTAGTAAAAGATAATTAGTAAACAATAAACTTTAGAACCTCCATTGCCATTCCACAATCTCAGGTTCTGTGGCTCTGCTACTTCCTCTGGACCTCATGTGAAGCAAACATTTGATTTAGCTTCCATTCATAGGTCTCATTACTGTGTTAGTCAAATAGTTTGTCTTTTTAAAAAATCTGAGAAGTAGACTGATAGTTGGTTAGGTCTCAGCTTGGTCCACACATAATGCCAGGTAAGAGGGGAAGCTACCACACATCTAGTAAGCTCCATGTGGAATTGGTTTTTGTCCTAGAAATAGCCATTAATTAATATTAAGAAGTCAATTGAGCCGGGCACCGCATGGCTCACGCCTATAATCTTAGCTACTCAGGAGGCTGAGATCTGAGGATCGAGCTTCAAAGCCAGCCCGGGCAGGAAAGTCTGTGAGACTCTTATCTTCAATAAACCACTAGAAAACTGGAAGTGGCTCTGTGGCTCAAGCAGTAGAGTGCTTGCCCTGAGCTGAAGAGTGCAGGGACAGCGCCCAAGCCCAGAGTTCAAGCTTTACGACCGACAAAAGAAAAAGAAAAAGAAGAAAGAAATGAAGATGGTGATGCATGCCTGTAATCCCTGCAGTCAAGAACTTGAAGCAGGGGCTGGGAAGGTGGCTCAGTGGTAGAGTGATTGCCTCACATGCATGAGGCCCTGGGTTCGATTCCTCAGCACTACATAAGCAGAAAAGCCAAGAAGTGATGTAGTGGTTCAAGTGGTAGAGCACTAGCCTTAAGCTGCAGAAATGTACTCATTACTTATGTAACTTCAATCCCCCTGTTCATCAAATTTACAATAAGTAATAAATAAATAAAATAAATTACAAAATATACTTTTTCCTATTTTTTAAAAAAGAAGTCAATTGGCTGGGCACTGGTGGCTCATGTTTATAATCCTAGCTGCTCAAGAGGCTGAGATTTGAGGATCATGGTTCAAAGTCAGCCTGGGCAGGAAAGTCTGTGGGACTCTTATCTTCAATAAACTACTCAGAAAAAGCTAGAAATGGCACTGTGGCTCAAAGTGGTAGAGCGCTAGCCTTAAGCAAAAATGCTCAGGAACAGCATCTAGGCCCTGACTTCAAGTCCCATGATCAACAAAAATAGCAACAACAAAAGGTCAATTGTTCAGCTATAGAGCTCCCAGTGACGTGCATCATGGAGAAAGTCTTCATCATTCTGGACTTCACTCCCACATTCCAGTTCCTCTGTCACATATCGACAGGTTATATAGAATCAATTATCTGTGTGGTCTAGTGCTCTAGACTCATTTAACATATATTGAAAGCCTGCTGAGTGCCAAGCAGTGGGCTAGACACTGGGATTATGGCACTGACCATGATGATCAGGGTCCTATACTCAGAGGGGTAACAGAGTGCAGTGGAAATTAGTCACTAAGCAACTCTAATTATGCAATCTGTTGGTTTGGTTATATTCAGGACTAAGTGCTATGAAGACAAGTACAGGATGTCCTGCATCTATATGTACACTGTGTCTCAACAAGGCCTGTGGTGGTGAAAGCATGAGGCTGGCCTAATACATGACTTGAATGGTCATTTCTTTTCCTCCTTGCTCAGGCTCTTCCTACTTCCTAGAAACTTCTAAAGCTATTCCGTGCCTCTCTTTGAACAAGGAAAAGAACAGAAGGCATTGATGATGGAGGTATAGAATACACATATACCTGGGCATGTGCAAACACATACACAACCACACACATGTGCACAAGCATGCATGCACACAGGCACAGCACGCACACACACGCACACACACACAGCCATGGATGACCCATGAAACATGCCCTGGGGGGAAGAAGAGGAAGAAAAAAAATGAAATCCAAACAGTCTTTTTCACTCCGAAAACATATAATTTTGTGTAAATTTTTACTTTAAACATCTCTCTTTTCCTGAGCTGTGATATGGGTCCTGTCAAAGCTGGGGCCAATTACTGCCATTAGGTTCCCATCATGTCCCCGCTTCTCCCCCCGTCTGGAAGCCCTCGCCTCACAGGCCTATAATCTGCACTCACTTTCACTCCATCACTTTCAGAAGGAACAAAATTGTTTTGTGTGTTTTTTTTTAAAAGGGCCTTTATTTGGCCCCTGTCAACTCTGAAAAGGAGAGAGAGAGGAAGAAAGAGAGAGGGGGAGAGAGAAGAGAGGAGAAAGAAAGATTGTTTAAGTGTTTAACCATGAGATTGCCAAGAGGAGGTTTACAAAGGGAATCAGCCCAGCTCATTTTAGGGCCTAGGCTTGGGGACCCTTGAGATACCAAAACCTGGACCTTGTCACTTTCTCTGCCTTTGAGGGAGGAGTGAGTTCTTTTTGCCCTTAAAAGAGGTCTCAGAGATTCAGGTCTCGGGGCCTTGGAAGAAATCTATCTGAAGGCATCATCGGAGAACAGCGTGGTTATGAATTGCAGAAGTAGCTACTGAGAATGTCTGTCGCACACCCAAAATGGGGCAACCTAGCTGGGCACTGGTGGCTCCCATCTGTAATCCTGGCTACTCAGAAAACTGAGATCTGAGGGTCATGGTTCAAAGCCAGCCTGGACAGAAAAGTCAGTGAGACTCTTATGTCCAATTAACTACCAGAAAACGAGTGGTGCTGTGGCTTGAAGTGGTAGAGCACTCGCCTTGAGCAAAAAGAGTTCAGATAGAGTGCATAGGCCCTAAGTTCATGCCCTGTGACCGCCACCCCCCCCAATAAAAAGTGAGCAACCAACCTTTTGGGCCTCCAAAGCCCCAAGAACACTGGCTGTGATGGGGCAATGGGTCTGAGAAGACCCCCAGGAACACTAAAGGTGCTGTTAACAAAATGAAAGGCAAAAAGAAAGCTGGCCTGTTGGTTGGGTTGCTTGGTGTGGTCCCTCCCTCCGCTGGGCTGGGAAATGTCCAGCCCCCACCCCTATCCCTCTCTCTGTTCCTCAGGTCAGCAGGCTGGCTACTCCAAGAGTGGCTGAGCTCCTTGTTGGAAAACTCTCTTATCCTTTCTTCCCACTGCTGAGGGCTGGGGCTCCATGCAGCCACCTGAGGGCTGCTCACTCTTCTGGTGCTGTAATCCCACCTTTCTGAAATCTGCAGACACTTATCACACCCTCTCCACCGGCAGGCTCAGCATGCCTCTCCACTCCCGCCGCCTCCGTCCTCACTTAGCCAAGCTAAACAGATTTAGCCCCTTTAATCTTTCCTCATTAGCTGGCAATCTGAAAAGGAAACAAATGCTCACCCCATACAGGTTCAAGCTGTTGCTTTAACCTTGTAAAAAAAAAAAAAAAAAGTGTGTTGGGTGCTGGGGCTTTGGAGTCAGTTAGGCTCATTACCATAAGGAGCCACTCCCTCTCAGCCAGCCCCTTGGGGCACTTTGTGAAACCACCCTAGTCTGTCACCTCCTTTCTAGTTCCTAGAGCTCCACACCCAAATTTTGTGTCTGCAGCCTCCACAGCCAGGCAGCTTTCAGAAAGGGCCTCCTTAAGACTCTCCATGATGAGCTAGAGCTTTCTTTCCCACCCTGAAACATGTTCATTGGTTCCAGCCCCACTTCTTCCCACCCTTAGAAACTCAGTCTGGGATTTCTTTGGGTTCCTGTGTTTAGTCCTTGATGATGTCTACCCCTTGCTTCTTCAGTTACATGCCATTTGCTCTTTCCAAGAGGCCTCATTAAACATTCGTCAGGAAGGTGCCCTTCTCTCTGAATAAGTTCCCTGCTTTGAATTTCTCCCTTTCTGTGTAGTTTTCATTTGCATACCTACACCGTGGCAAAACCTGAACCTGTTTTAACAACAGCCACTTGTGGCATGCCCATTATGACACATCTGTTTTTCTGTTTCCAATTTGATCATTTAGTGTTATTCTGTTTGGTGTGGTTTGGCCCTTAGGCATGCTTAACACACGTACGTACACACACACACACACACACACACACACACACACACACACACACACACACACACACACACACACACACACACACACACACACACACACACACACAATTTTATTTACCTCTTAGAGATGATGGATTTTCCCCTGTTCCATTGTCTCTAGTGTGGCAAGCTGGTTGGCTGAAGATTTTTAGAACTGTTGTACCATTTTTTAAAAGACAAGAGTCTTGTCCGTTTCATTTCCCCGGGTTCCTTGATGGCCCCTTTTACTTTCTATGATTTTCCAGAGATAATTGTAAGTGGTTCAATCAGCGCCCTGCTTAGCATGTTCCCAGAACACTAGCCTTAATACCTCATGATGGATGTCATCCTGGCTTGCTGATTTGTGAAACCTTTACATTTTCTGAGTATTCTCTTACCTGCTTTCTATCAGTAACGATTTTTGCACAGTCTGCATTTACTTCCTAATTATCCAAATTCTTTTTTGTCATTTTTCTTCTTAAAGACTGATCTAAAAAATGAGCTGAATATCTGAATACCTGTAGGAGGTAAGATGAATCTCCCACTGCTCTTCATTTATTAGTGGTCTCCATGTTCACTGGTGTTCCCCATCTTTTCCCTCACCCCACTCTCAATCTATTACTAAACATGTTCATTCCTTTTAACTCTTTCCTCGTTTCCCTCCCTTTCTTCCCGTTCTTCCTCTTGTCTACAGGCCCCTGGGTCTATCCTCTTGGTTCATGAAGCCAATCTCTTTATGTTGAAGAAAACTAGGATGTCCTCAGCCAAAGCTGGCAGTAGCTGGCAATAGCTCTAAGTGTTCTTCCTCAGGCTGTCTCTTCTCAAGGCTCCAAAACGGACTGGCATCTTTGAGACACAAGGAGAAGCAGAAGCTAGCTGCCCACTTCCCTCACTCACCAAGAGGACGTCCCGTCGCACCTCTCAGCCCTTTCTTTGCCTCCAAAGTGTTTTCTGGGGTCCTAAAGACATTTTTTAGATTTAAAAGCAATAACCAAACTTCCTCCTTACCCCTTGCTTTTCATTTTGCTCATTTTTCTCTATGAGTTGCCATCTTTTCTTCTTTCGCTCATTCACTTAGTCTGTGTTAAGGCCCTGAGTGACTCTCCTAAGCATTGGGAATAGAGTAATGAGCCACACAGCAAGACATTTGCTTTTATAATTCTTAAACCTGGTAGAGGAAAGAACTTCACTAAATACTCTCCCAAGTCAATGTGTAACTACAAATCAGGTCACGTTACATCAAGGACTCAATTTTGGAGGACAAAGTTTACGTTAGGAGGACAGAGATGCTTCCTTGAGCAGTGCAGCTCACTGAGACAGATAAGAAGCCTCAGAGAGATAGGGTAAGCCCGGTGCCAGTGGCTCATGCTTGTAATCTTAGTTACTCAGGAGGCTGGGATCTAAGGATCTCAGTTCAAAGCCAACTTAGGCAGAAAAGTCCATGAGATTCTTATCTTCAATTAACCAGCAAAAAAGTTGGAGGTGGAGATGTGGTTCAAGTGGTAGAGTGTCAGCTTTGAGTGAAAAATCCAGGCTCTGAGTTCAAGCCCCAGTACCAGAAAGACAGAGAGTGAGATAGATAGATACAGAGAGAGGCAGAGAGAGATGGCAGAGAGAGGCTCATTACACGTCTGTTTTCTAATCCTCACCTGTTGCTCTGAGGAAACCCAGGGCTAGTGAAAAATCAAATGCCAGTGTTGGATTTATTTCCTCTTTTGCTTTAGTTAATTTGAGTGTCTTTCCTGAGTTTCTCACCCACAAAGAAGACTATCTGTACTTGACTAAAAGGAAAATAGAAAAGATACCATTTTGCCAGGCGCTGGTGGCTCACGTCTGTAATCCTAGCTACTCAGTAAGCTGAGATCTGAGGATCAAGGTTCAAAGCTAGCTCAGGAAGGAAAGTCCATGTGGTTTTAATCACCAATTAACCACCAGAAAACCAAAAGTGGTGCTGTGGCTCAAAGAGGTAGAGTGCTAGCCTTGACTTAAAAGCGTAGGGACAGTGCCCAGGCCCTGAGTTCAAGCTACCTGACTGACCAAAAAAAAAAAAACAAAAAAAGACACCATTTCATTGAAGAGCCCCACACCAGGCTGCAGGCAGGATAGGAAGGGTGAGAACTTCTCAGTCTCTGAGTAGGGATGGCCAATTTGAAAATGGCCCTAGGTGATGCTAATGGGCTCTCCAGGGGATAGGGGCTCCATTTTGCAGATGCAATCTTTCTAGAGTCTAAATTTTCTCCCCATAGGAGAAAATTCTTTCCATCTATTCCCACAGATTAAAACAAGGCTCAGAAAAATTCTTTGAAAACTACGGAAGGTTCATGAAGTGACAAGTCTTCTACCAGAGAGCTGGGAAGAGGTAAAGGTACTGTGTTTGCCTGTGGAGTAAGGAAGAGATCAGAAAAGCAGGAAGAAAGCTTGCCATCAGACCCAAGGAAGATAGGGATGTCCATGGGATGGAGCACTGGGGATGTGAGAACTGCAAGTCTTTGCCTCTGATTTCTGGCTGGGTTCTGCCCTATTTTATTCTATGTTGCCAATGGGCAGGGTAGGAAGGCTCTGTAGGGCTCATCTAGGCCAAAGCACCAAATAAAGTAGAATCCATCTTCTAGGACAAGAGTAGATACTCAAGAACAGGATTTTTTGTGGAAAATGGGGGAAGATACATAGGGAAGATGGGGTAGCTATTGATGGAAGGTAAAAGAGTCGGGGCCTGTCAGCGCCTGGAGCCTTAACCCACCTGCTCACCCCATGCAACTTGCCCACTTCTCCTGTGATGACCGTCCTAGGTATAAACATGCATACCCAATGGCTTCCCAGATGGGACCTGAACCAAGAACAGAGCGGTTTCCAGAATATTCACCAGGAGAGGGTACCTCTGCCTAACCCAAGAAACAATCCACTACCCTTCCTCCCCGCCTCCCCAGCCCAGCCCAGCCTAAGGAAAGAAAGGTCATTCCCTCCTTCTCCCTTCCACAGCAGCTTTTCAAAGGTTAAATTCAACCAGCCTGCCCCACCCCACCCCCTCACGCCCACCCCCAAACAAGAGAGGAAAAGTTAATTGAAAATGCTGTTTAATTTTTCAGCTCCAGTGGATCCTACCCCAGCACAGATGGCTCCCCCAGGACTGTCTGTCCCCAGCCCATCTCCACCACTCCCCCCACCCCCCACCCCCCACAAGCATAGGGTAGGGAGGGGGGGTAAGAAGCACAGCCAGCAGTGGCTCAAAGGGAGAAAAAAAAGAAGGGGGAGTGGGTGGGGGGGGCACTTCCACACAAAAGAGCATTCTGAGCTCTTGGTTCCCTGGCCCAGAGAACAATGCTCCCGACTTGATCCTTTCATAAAGAGAGTTTCTGGTGTCAGGAGACAGCCGCCCAGCGCCCACACCGGCCACTTCACTGCCCACCACCAACTGCTGTGCTGGATGGGCTTCATTCTGCGCCTCCCCTCTGTGTCCAGCTGGAAGTGAGTGCAGTACCAGCCCCCACCCCACTCCAAGCTTGCTCGCTACTGTTGCCCCCTAAAGGCTCTGACAGGGCCCCAGAGAGGCCAGCCAACTGAGATGAAAGGCTAGGACTCTAACTGGATTACCCCAACCAGCCCCAGGACTAAAGAGGCCAAGAAGCCCTAATTAAAGCCATCCCCCCCACTCCCCCCTGCACCCCACCCCAATCACTGCAGCATTTCTCCTTTTATCCCAGGTTCTCTACTTTGTTCAAATTTCCGCTATTGATGAGTTACTAGGCTCTGGAGAGGTGGGTTAAGTGGAGAGACATAACAAATCCCCTTGGCTTCCTAGAGCTTAGCCCTACTGGCTGTCAACTTGCTTAGACTTCGTTGTCCCCTCTGGTGAAGCCAAGAGGGAGAAACCTTGAGGCGAAAGAGGAGGGGAAAGTAAAAGAACCAAGAGGGAGACATGTGGCTGGAGGCTATGAGGGAATCTTCCTGGCTAAGTCAAGGTGTAGGTGCATGTCCCCCTCCATGGAGAAGAGTAACAGTGACTCCCTTTTCAGGCCTGCTGTGTGGGCTGAGGCACCCCAAATTCTCCCCTACTCCCCATTGTCTTCATTTCCTTACCTAAAAATAGCCACCTTTTTTTTTTTTTGGCCAGAGTACTTCATGAGATAGCCAAGGCTCCACTGTACACCGAGTACGTTTGTGCTACAGTTTGTGTTTCCTCCATTATGTAAGACAGAGCTCAAGCAACAGACATTTTTGCCTTCATTTTGCCATGAAACCGCAATAGGAAGTTTCCAAAGTACTCCATTGTCTGTAAGTTTACCACACTGGGAAAAATGAAGGCCCAATCCCAAGGCTGTTGAGTCCTCCCTCTAAGGTTCTTACCTTGGCCATACTTCCATATGTCAACAAGGCCCAGTGTGAGCCAGAACACCCTTGACCAGGTTGTTCTCTGTGATGGAGAGGGAATAGGTTTCACATTCCTTGGGCCAACCAGCCTGTGGGGTACTATTGGGGGTTGAGAGTGATCCCCAGGAGTAAACACAGAAAACCAGGAGAACCCTCTTCTGGGAAATCAAAAGACACTGAGGGCACCCTGCCCTCCATCCCATTTCATGTCCTTTCATACCACATTCTTTCATGGACAAGGCACACTTGGGTATGGCACATAGCAGGTCACAGCAGTGGGCCCCTGCCTTGGTGTGATGGTATAGAGAGGTGAGTTCCAGTGGCTTCCAGACCACTACCCTCCTAGCATTGGGAAGGAGTGATCACCCCACATCTTCCTGTATACCCAGCTCTCTCTGACCATAACCAGGCTGGGAAGGGCTACCAGTCTTGGAAGAAATGAAAAAGACAATAATCTCTGGGCTGGGATGCTTGAGTCCATGAAAATGCATGCTCCTTTTATGTGATTCTTCCTTTGTTTTGTGTTGTTTGTTGCCCAGGGCAGAGGTAAGGAAGAGAGGAGCTCCATTAACCTAATTTTCAAAATTGGGAGGCAAGATGGGATACCTCTATGAGGTGTCCTGAGGGTGGGGGAGAAGAATTCTACTATCCAGAGTGGGGCGGAGACTGAGGCAGGGCATGGGGGGAGGGGAATGAGAGGATTGGAGGGAGGTCAAGGGAGAAACGAAGAAAGAGGAAAAAAGAAAAACCCAGCAGTGCGCCATGTCGCATTGTTCATGCTCAGCCCTTCAATTTGCTCTCTGCATTCTCCTGCCGTGGGGAGAATGTTACGCTGGCTTAAGGGACAAATCAGACACAAAATAAAGACCAACACTCAGCAGTAAAGCAATTATCGCAACATTTTATGCCAGGACTGTTCCTTTTGAAGGCAGCCTGGTGCTACCCGCCTGTACCTTAACCCGTTCCTAATAACCATAAAGTTACCATTATTTACGGTACAAGACATTAAATAAATAATGCAAACTCAGGCAAGCGAGCAGTCTGAGCAGAGCTAGGCAAGAAGGCTTCCCTGCTGTGGGCCAGCAGCAGGGGTTAACACTGGATGGAAGGATTCTCACAGTGACCTGGCCAGAGGCCTTGTGGCCTCCCTCTGTCCTCTTCTGCAGGATCCTGTGTAGAACCAGAAAGATAGATGGTTGGTTCACTGGCCAGGAGAAATCAGGTAAAGTCTGACCAGTCTAATAAAGGGAGAATCTGGTTAGCACTGATGAAGCCCATGAACTTGGCCAGATGCCTGTTTTCTTGGGTTTGCCTGCAAGGGTACCAGGCCCTTGAGGACCTATCTCTGGAAAGTCTCCTGAGACAGTGTGGTAAAAAGGAACACATGCTCTGAAGTCAGTCAGAGGTAGGTTCAAATCCTGTTTGCTACTAAGAAGCTATATGAGTGTATACACCTATACCTGTGGTACAATGGCGGAACACAGCTGAGTATGTGGGGCTGTGAGGAGAACAAATGAAATGAGTATGGAAAGCAGTGAGCACCATGATTGGAACTGAATATCTACTTCAGGGTATTTGTCTTTCTTTCTGAAAAGAATTCTTTCTTTTACCTTCATAGTTCAAAAGTAGTCATTTGGTTACTTAAATCTGAAATACTGGGGAGGTCATTCAAAGTTTCTAGCTCTTAGGAGGGATGGAGAGGCCAGAGAGACAAATTTGATAAAAAGGTCAGAGGCCAACTTCATGAGATAAAAATGGTCCTGTGGCTTTGGCAAAGGGATTTTCTATAAAGAAACTCTCAGCTTATGCCAAGAAAGATACTGATGCCAATGAGACACGGGTGCCAGGGACCTCTTGGGCCTTGTCCATGACATGCAAGTGACTATCTAGAAACATTAAATAATGAAGAGGAGACTTTGCTCCTCCTCTTTGTCTTTCCTATTCTAATCGGCCCTTCAAAATATGTGCCCATGCAAAAACTCCAGAGAATCAAATTCTGAAAGGAATCTTACAAGGACTAGCCATAGCAGATGGTCACTGTACATTTCCTCTAGCCTCTCTACTTGCCAGATTCTACTCTCTGCATGTGACCACAGGGACCAAGTAGGGATCATCAGAAAGGACTAGGCCCTAGATACTCTGGATAATGTGGTCCCTAAAGCTTTTATGTATTATGTATTCTTTGGCAGAGTAGCCCAAGAACTAACCAAAGACTTAGGTGCTAGGCTGGACTGGCCATCACTGGCCTACCTTTTACCTATAGTAAATGATTTCTGAGGAGCTTCAGGATCTTCTAACTAAGAATACAAGTGTTGATCAGCAAGTTAGAACCTTAGGGAGAATCAGAATCACCCAGAAGTCTGTTTAAAATACAGATTGCTATGCCTACATTCAGAGTTTCTGATGCAGTAGGCTGGGTGGGTCCTCAGGGCCTGTATCTTCAAATTACCAGATTATACAGATATTACTGAACAAGGCTTGGAAAAACCTTGGCTGAGGAATCTTTTCCTCCACTGCCTCTGTCCACCTCAAATCTGATCCTAAAAGATGAATGGAAAGGTATGGGGTAGCTGGTTCTCTCTGGGTAGAGGTAGTGGTGGTAGTGTCTAAGATTAGGATTTTGGCCACAAACCAAATGGAGCATAAAACCAGCAACATGATTTCTGTATGGTATTGGATGATGGCAGCATAGCCATGGGCATCTTCCAGTATGCTACTCTGTGAGCACTCAAGAACAAACACAATGCCTCTTTTTTTTCCTTTAACTTGGGTTTGGAGTCCAAGTCTTGCTTGCTTGGTGGAATAAGTTTTCACTTCTGAAAACAAACTTGATGAATTTTCAAGTGTACCATAATTAAAGACAAGAATAGGAATGTAATCTCAAAGACAATATACTCATTTTTTTCTGTAGTACTTTTTCTGTAGTCAAGTGAAGTTAGATGTAATATATGCCATAATTAATGTATTGTGTACCGTTGTGGTATTATCTCACTAGATTGTAATTATTTGGGTTTGTTGTTGTTTGTTGAGAATTGAGCTTCTTGAGGGAAGGAACAGTTCTTATTTTCTCTGTACTTCCCAAGACCTGGCACAAATACCTAACAAAGAATGCCAAAAAAAGTGTTTAATGAATGAATATATGATCCACAAAGATGAGGCCTAACACTGTGCAGATGTTTATTAAACATAAGAATAACCCACATCTCATATTCTCTTTCTCTTTTTCTCTGACCCTTTTACTGTCAAGTATTTCTAGACTAGAGTTCAAAGATTTGTCTTGGGGTTCTCAGTGACAGATCCATAATGCATGGAACAAAGAACATATACCAGTGCCATTTAGAGACCCAGTAGCTTTCTTACTAGGATCTTGCTACAACTTTAACCAGAAGCCATAGCAAGTGTGTGTGTGTGTGTGTGTGTGTGTGTGTGTGTGTGTGTGTGTGTGTGTGTGTACACCAAATTTAGGAAAGGGAAAGAATGGAGCTTTTCTCTATCACATAAATCTGAGGTCAGTGGCACTGAGTTGGAGAATGCCAGGTCTCCACACCTGGATTTGGAACTGCCAAATTCTCTAGCCTGTTACACAGCTACTCCCTGCTCCCATCCTTTCTCTTTTCCTCTCAACTTCTAGAAAGGACTACACTGCCTATGTTAGACTGTAAGAGCTTAGGCTTTTCTACTTTCTTTATGGAAGAGCTGGAGTGCACTGGAGGTGAACAGAAGCATAGGAGCAGGAAAAGCAGCTGATTCCCAAACACCAAAAGGGCCTAAGCCTTCCTGCCACCCCCCCCCCCCCCCATCCAAGCCTGCACTTGTCACAAAGTCAGTCCTGGCAAAGCTCTGCTGCCTGCGATTGCATGGGGTGAGGAAGGGGGAAAGAGAGGGAACTTCATTCTTCCCTGGCTTAAAAAGTCAAAAGCCCTGCAAGACAGCAACAGGAAGAAATTGTCCTGCTCAGTCCCAGTTACGTGCCTTGATGTTCCTCGGACTGGCATTTCTCAGTCTGGTCCTGTCAAGGAAGATGTGATCCCTCCCTCCTTCATCGTCTTGCCTTCCTATCCCTAGCCTTTTTGCCAACTTGGGTGTCCCACCACTAACAGCCGGCAAACAGGACTCTATCTCCAGAACCTACACCCTCCCCCTCAACTTTAGCATTAACCTTTCTCTTTCTTTCAACAAAAGCCAAACTCTTTCAAAGCCAACCTGATTGAAATTCAAAAACTTTCCAGGGCCTCAGCACCACTCTCTACTCCTCCCCATATTGACAGCTCTAACCACCCCCCAACCTCCAACCCTCCACCCGCACCCCCCACCCCAGAGCAATGTATAAAATAGCAGAACAAAGGCCTCTCCCCACACCCCCCCTTCCCACAAGCACAAGACTCTCCCTTTGTATCATTGTATCACTTCAGGCTGGTGCAAAAGCTGCCCTGGCTCTGAGCTGCTCATTGTCTTCACCACCCCCACCCCCTGCCTCTTGCAGCAGCGGCAGCGTGGAGGCCCTGGTGCTGGGTCTTGCTTAGTTGGCTAAACCAAGTGAAGTTGAGCCTTCTGTCGGGCCCCTGAGTTCACCCTGTGACCACAGAGAAGAGCCAGGTTCCAGTCCTCCTGAGCACTGCCTGTCCCCAAGGCTTCCTAGACCCACATTGTGGACTCCAGGGTAGACCCAGAACAGCCCCAAGCTTGCTCCCTCATCTTCCTGGACACCAGATGGAGCTCCTCCCTCCCTCCTTTCTCTTCAGAGACCATCTCCCTCCCTCTGCAGCTCGCGCAATTAGAAATCTGGCAGGCTCTGGGGAGGGGAGGGGCCCCAGGTGGTAGCCAGGAGGCTATTAGAAAAGGGAGAAAGGCAGCCCAGGACACCTCCCCATACAGGGCACTGGGGAGGGATGACTAAAACACTTTTCAATTAATGAATTAATTCAACAAGTATTTATTGAATATCTATCTTATGCTCATAGGGGAAAAAGAGCAGTAAACAAAACCAAGTCTTCCTCACCGAGATTATTCTCTACTGTGCAAGCAACAAATCACTACATAATGTTTCAGGTAAAGTCTATGTAGAAAAAATAAGGCTGGAGGTACCAGCAGGGACTGTATTTGAGGAAAAGCCTGCAATACAGGCAGGATTTAGAGCTAGAAAGTGAGAGAGGGTCTTGGAAAAGAAAATTCCATCCTGTGGGAACATCAAGATTTACAAAGGCCCTAAATTGTTTATGAAGAAACTGAAAGAGGGCGTGCCTTGCAAGTGCAAGGTCCTGAGTTCAAATCCCAGTAAAACAAAACAAAAAAAGAAAGAAAGAAACTAAAGGTTGAAGCAGAGACAAAGAGAGGGTAGGGTATGAGGTCAGATAACATAGGGGAGGCCAGGCCACTGACATCTTTATAAGGAACTTGGCTTTTCTCTGAACAGGAGCAAGCCAGAAGAACCACAGAATTTGATTTGCATATTGAAAGGTTCTGAGGGAAGAGTAGAAGTACAAGGAACTTACAAGACTGTGCAAGGAACTTACAAGACTGTTACAATTTATATGTGAGGGATAATAGTGGCCTGGACCAGTGTAATATGGTAGAGATGGGGAAACGTGGTCAGATTTGGAATCAGATGATAGAATCAGTAGGATTTGTTGATAGGTTATATGCATGGTCTGAGAAAGGCACCAAGAATGACTTCAAGGTTTTGGCCTGATCCAAATGAAAGACCAAAATAGCCATTTACTTAGATAGCAAAAATAAAGAAAGCAGTTAGAAAACTCAGAAGTTGCATTTTAAAAAAGTATTATATGTATGTATGTATTTTTGTGCCAGTACTGTAGCTTGAATTCCGGCCTGGGAGATGTCCTGAGAGAGAGAGAGAGAGAGAGAGAGAGAGAGAGAGAGAGAGAGGAGTGTGTGTGTGTGTGTGTGTGTGTGTGTGTGTGTGTGTCTTGAACTCTGAGAGAGAGAGGAGTGTGTGTGTGTGTGTGTGTGTGTGTGTGTGTGTGTGTGTGTGTGTGTGTGTGTGTGTGTGTGTGTGTGTCTTGAACTCTGGGCCTGGGCGCTATCCTGAGCTCTTCAGCTCAAGGTGAACACTCTACCACTTGAGGCTTAGCACCACTTCCGGTTTTCTGGTGGTTCATTGGAGATAAAGAGTCTCACAGAATTTCCTACCCAGGTTGGCTTTGAACTGTGATCCTCAGTTCTCAGCCTCCTGAGTCGCTAGGATTACAGGCATGAGCCATCTGTGCCTGGCTGTCCCTTAACTTTTTTTTACTCAAAATCTGCCACCCTATTACTTGAGCCACAGACCCACTTTTGGTTTTATGGTGGTTAATTAAAGATAAGAGTCTCTGAGATTTGTACATCTGGACCGGCTTCGAATCATACTCCTCAGATCTCAGGCTCCTGAGGAGCTAGGATTATAGGAAAGAGCCATCAGCACCCAGCAGGAATTGCATTTTGGATTTATAAAAATGAGCTTCCAATTGGCGATGTCTAGTAAAGCCACTGGGTAGGTGTTGAGGGAAGTTTGGGCTAGAGACAGAAATTTGGCAGTCATGTGTTGTCTGGTGTGGGAGCCATAAAAACAGATGAGATCACCTGGGGAGGGAGTACAGATACGGAGAAAGGAAGACTGAGGACCAAGTCTGTCTTTCTATCGTTCAGAGATCAGACAAAGGGATCAGCAGTGAAGTTGAAGAAAGTGTTTCTAGAAGGAGAGAATGACTGGTTGAATGTATACAGATTTGGCAATAGGGAACTTGATAAAAGCTATATCATAAAGAGGATGGGGAGGAGGAGTCTGATTAGAGTAAGGTGCAGCAAGAATGAAAGGAGAGGAGGGGAAGAGAGAAATGGAGAAGTAGCTGTAGGAAAAGTAGGGCCAAGGAGAAGGCTTTTTATAAAGATAGTAACATTATTGCCCACTTGTGTGCTGATAGGAATGAAGTAGTAGAGAGAAAATTGGATGATGGAGTACTGCTGGAACAGGACTGTACTGACCTTCAGAGGAGACTCACAGAGCCATGACAGTGCCAACTTAGTGCAGGTGACCAATACTAAAGAATGCAAACCTGCCAGGCACCAGTGGCTCACACCTGTAATCTTAGCTACTCAGGGGGCTGAGATCTGAGGATTGCTGTTTGAAGCCCAGACAGGAAAATCCATGAGACTCATCTCCAGTTAAGCACTAGAAAGCTGGAAGTGGCACTGTGGCTCAAAGTGGTAGAGTACGAGCCTTGAGCAAAAAAAGCTCAGGGACAGCGTCCAAGCCTTGAGTTCAAGAGCCATGACAGACAAGCCAAAAACAGAAAAAGAAAAAGAAAGCAAACTATAGATAAGGAGGATTCACTCTGACCCTCAAACAGATTTGCTTACTTTAGCAACATCCTGAGTTCAAAGACCAGTATTGCCAAAAAATACGAGTGTAGCTCAGTGATAAGCATTAGTGAAGCTCTGGGTCTGATACTTAGCACCACAAAAACTACCAAAAAATGTACAGTCTAATGGGGGTATAGAGCACTTACAAACAAGCTTCCGTAAAATGTGGTTTTATTGGGGCTGGTACCAGTTGCTTTGGAAGTGTGTGATTAGATGGAAAGTGAGGAAGATTCAGATGAGAAGGAATTGGCTAATAAAGAGCCAAGGACAGGGAGGAATTTGGAAGGAGGAGGATAGCAAACTTTTCTAAGCAGAATAAATTGCATACCATGGCTCAGTGGTGAAAAAGGAACTGAAAGTAGATCAAGGTAGCTAGAACTCAGGTAGGCAGAGATCCATTTTGCTCACTCTGTGTTCCATAATTGAGAATATTGTCCAGCATATGTGTGTTTATTAGTTGAAGATGGATGGATAGAACAATCTGAAGTGATAATGCCAGAGAGGTAGGCAAGGGCAGGTTCCTGTAGGGCTTTTTATAAGCCTTCACTAAGAAGCTTGGACAAAATCTGAAAGACAATGGGAAGCCAGTCAGTTCTGTATTTTAGAAGGAGCAATGTAACTGCACAATGGAGAATAAGGGTAGCCTGGGTGATGGGGTGAACAAAGGGACCATCCACTGACATGGAAGGACAAATCACTGTGAAGAGGAGAAAGAACAATGAGTTCAGCTTTGGACATATTGAATTTTAGGCATGGGGGTGGCGGGGGATAGGGAGGGAACTCTGGTGAAGAAGGGGGAATAAGTGCAATTCTACCAGAGTAAAACTCAGAAGGGGGATCTAGGCTGATGATTGAGATTTAGAATCATTAATATTTATATCATAACTGAAGTTCGGGGAATAAATGGGATTATTTCCTTATATATAGACATAAGGCAAGGAGGAAGGAAGGAAGGAAGGAAGGAAGGAAAGAAAAAGAAAGAAAGAAAGAAAGAAAGAAAGAAAGAAAGAAAGAAAGAAAGAAAGAAAGAAAGAAAGAATCCTGCTTTGAATTACTTTGGCTAGAAACCTGCTGGATGATGAATGCTGAGGAAGAAAGGGAAGGCCTGAAGTAATGAAGCAGCATTCCCTCCAATAGCTTACTGCAGAGCTGTAAGCAGGGGAAAGAAAGCTACATGCCCCAAGTAGACAAGGGTGACTTCCCACATCAGCAGTCCCTACTTTTCCCTTCTGCCCTTTGCCACTTCCACAGCAGCATGGCTTTCCAGTTCAGTGTGGTGCTGGTGGGTAATAGATTTGTGTGATGTGGGTGATGGACCAAAGCAGAGCTCTTATTCTAGTCTTTCCCTTCCCCCCAATAATGAAACAGCCCCTCGCCCCATCCTGTTCACCTAGCAAGTTGCTAAAATTAAAACTTAATCAAGCATGTTCACTTGGAAATGCTGAATAATTTTTACAGCCTGACCCAGAGAGCAAGGAAACTGCTGGGCAGACAGTTGCCATGTGAGAAGTCCAAGCGGTACCTCCTCTTTCTCATGGACTGATGCCAAGCTCCTGGTGGTGACCAGAAAGACAGTGGGGACTTCCCCTTGCCTCTGTCTGGCCTAGTGCCTCGGAGATGAAGAACGCTGGCCAGTAATGACTCCTCTGGACAATTGCCCTGAGAATGGAGTGGGATTTCTGGGACACTTTCTCCTCTAATTCTGCCCTTTCCCTAGAAGCAGAGAAAGGGTTATACTACTGCCACTTTTCAAGTAAATCTTAAGACTTAGAATCCCAAATTCCTTGGACTGGGAATGTGGCTTAGTGATAGAGATCTTGCTTAGCCTGTTGAAGCCCCAGGTTCCATTCCTCAGTACCATATAATCAGAAAAGGCTGAAAGTGATGCTGTGGCTCAAGTGGTAGAGTACTAGCCTTGAGTGAAAAGCTCAGGGACAGTGCCCAGGCCCTGAGTTCAAGCCCCAGGACTGGCAAAACAAAACACCCAAGTTCCTATAGTAACAGGAGGTTCCATTAAAAAATGCTGCCCTACAGACATATTTGATACAGGTGTCTTATCCTTTCTTATGTCCACATTGCCCAGATAATTTCTTTCTTTCTTTCCTTCTTTCCTTCTTTCTCTCTCTCTCTCTTTCCTCCTTCCTTCCTTCCTTCCTTCCTTCCTTCCTTCCTTCCTTTCTTCCTTTCTTTCTTTTTTTCTTTCTTTCTTTCTTTCTTTCTCTCTCTCTCTCTCTCTCTCTCTCTCTCTCTCTCTCTCTCTCTCTCTCTCTCTCTCTCTCTCTCTCTCTCTCTCTCTCTCTCTCTCTCTCTCTCTCTCTCCCTTTTTCTCTCTTTCTTTCATCAGCCGTGGGGCCTGAACTCTGGGCCTGAGCGCTGTCCCTCAGCTCTTTAGCTCAAAACTAGCACTCTACCACTTGAACCACAGCACCACTTCTGGCTTTTTCTGCTTATGTGGTGCTGAGGAATCGAACCCAGGGCCTCATGCGTGCAAGGCAAGCACTCTACCACTGACCAACCTTCCCAGCCCCCAGATAATTTCTTGAGAGCAATCTTAGTTCTTGGCTTAAACTAATGAGTAGATAATTCTTGGCTGAAACGAATGAATATCTGATAATTATCTTCCTACATACAAACAGGCTTTCCACCCTGCGCTGAGTCCAAGCTTCTTTCTGAATAAATGACTGCCTCTTTATGCCCTTGTACCTGTATCTACCTGTGTGAGCTGTCCTCCTGGAGTCTTAATAAGAACAAGGCTCATCAGAGTATGGTTATACCCCAATGTGTCACCATTCCTCTGTCCATTGGTGTGACAGTCCCTTGGTGGCCCATCACTAGGTGATAATCATTGTCATCGGTCTTAGTGTTGTTTCATTGTATGAGATAATTTCCCCTAATTAAGTCTTCTGCATGAAGGTCAGACCTTGTGAGTTTATGATTATATACTTCCTTTGCCTTCTACATGATGATCACCTCATTCCCCCAAATTCAACATCCCCTCATTCCTAGGACCATTAACTATCTACATTTATTTCACACATACTATACTGTTCCCAGGATTCCCCTTTCAAATATCTTCCTGCCTTTGCTGCTAGAAGCTGCCTCCTAAATGCCTAGAATAAATATTTTTCCGAAGTTAATGATGTTACTTCACATCAGAAATCCCAAGGGATCTGGACTGCACACTCTACTCTCTTCTCTCTCCTTTTACCTACCCCCCCCCGCATCCCCCCCCAGCAAAGACCAGAAAGCTCAATACATGGAAAACTGCTCATGTTTCCACATAAAGCAGAAACCAACCAGAGGAAAGCCTGGCCTGGCCAAAGAGCTTAGTGACTGGGAGCGATAGATCAGCAGTAGCCTGGCCTTAACCTGGTTCTGACAGTTGTTACTTCTATCATTTGTTATGGAATGTATTTGGTGAGTGGCAAATTTTCCTACTTCTTTCACTTATAGATCTATTCCTCCAAAGTAAATTTTTTCCCTCTGTTCCTAGAATTTTCTGTGTTCCCATGTACAAAATAGAAAAGACAGGGGTCTCCATATTCTGAGGGTATTGTTATGCCTAAATGGTGCAGCTGTCTACCAGGACTAACCCCTTCCTGCTGGTTGCCTCATTCACCACAAAGCTCCCTGAGTCCCAGGAAGCCTTCACCACCTAGACTGTCCATTCCCATAGGGCTCTGAATACCCCCTTAACCTAATGGCTCTCAACCTTGCCTTCGTGTTGTATGGGGATATCTCTGGAAGGGAACTTCCATGATAGGTGAGGGATCACTGTAGTAGTCTAGTAATGCTATATCCCTCTCTATTCCTATAGCATTCCTGCACTTCATCATCTCACATGGCCCTGGGTCATCTCACATCATCCCAAGACAAGGAAGTTCAGCATAATGTTCTGCACATGTGTAAGAGTGAGACCTTATTCAATAACTGTTGTTGTGTGATTACTATTCTAGTATTTAGTTTACTATTTAGTTATACAGTTAGCTACTGTTGGCCCAGTAGCTTCCTCTCCCATAGCTTAGCACGCTCTTTCCCCAGACAACACTCGGCCCATTTAGTACAGGCAGCAAATAACTAGGCCTCCTCCCCACTTTACCTTGAGATGGCACTGCATTGGGGTAGTTACAACCCCCCTAAAGTGACCTTCAGTCTGGGCAGCTGCAGCCCCTTATTTGCCACTTGGTCAGCAGCCATAAATCCTAGCCTGCTATGATGAAGCCCCTGGTCCACAGGTCCACACCTAGGTCTCTACCTCCTGGCCCCTCCTAGCTCCTCCTAGGCCCTGTAGGTTACATAGGTCACTTCAGACAATAGAGGACTTGCCCTCCCCTTTGCTGGCAACAAACTTTTCTTTGTTCCTTGTGCCTGGATGTCTGTGTGGTTTTCTGGCAAAGTCTAATTTAAAATCTAACAGTTACTATTTTAGTATTAATTATTGTTTATCTCTGACTGTGCCTAATTTATAAATTAAACTTCATCATAAGTATGTAAGTATAGGATAAAATGTAATATATATATAAAATTTGGGAGGCTGGGCCCTGGTGGTTCATGCTTGTAATCCTAGCTATTTAGGAGACTGAGGATCATGGTTGGAAGCCAGCTGGGGCAGGAAAGTCCATAGACTCTTACCTCCAATTAAACACCAAAAAAAAAGCTGGAAATGGAGCTGTGGATCAAGTGGTAGACCTCTAGCCTTGATCAAAATAACTCATGGACAGCACCCAGGACTGGTAAAAATACAAAAAAAAAAAAAATTGAGAGAACCACAATTTCTAGCATCTACAGCTTCAGGGGACTTGGGATATATCCTCTAAAATAAAGGAAGACCACTGTATACATGGGTGGAAATTTGAGGTCAAATGGTAACTTTAGGGGTTAGAGGCATGGATCAGGTGGTAGAGCACCAGCCAGTGAGCAACAGTGTCAGATGTTGAGTTTGAATCCTGGTCTCAGACAAAAATTTCTATGTGTAACTTTTTGAGGAACTTTCAGATTATTTTTCCAAGTGGTTTACCATTTGAGCAGTGACTAAGCATTCCAACTTATCCTTATTACAACACTTTTAATTAGGTGACTCTTTAAAAATTATTATTACATCCATCCTAGTGGATGTGAAGTAGAATCTCACTGTGGATTTGATTTGTATTTCTCTAAGGACTAAGGATGCCTAGCATCTTTTTACGTGTTTATAGAGCATCTATATATCTTCTTCAGAGATACAGCTATTCATATGTTTGTCCATTTTAAAATTAAATTATTCTTTTTATTATTGAGTTTTCTTTTTTCCTTCCAATCTGATGCCTTTTAATTTCATTTTCTAACTTAATTGTTAGGATCTCCAGTACAATGTTTAATAGAAGCAGTGAGAATGGTTTATCTTTGTCTCCTTCTGGCTCTTAAGAGAGAAACTATCTAATCTCTCAGTATTAAGACAGTCTCTTTCTTGCTTGGTATAGGGGCTTGTGCCTGAAATTCTAGTTACTTGGGAAGCTAAGATAGGGAAATCTGTGATTTTAGGCCAGCCTAGAAAAATATTCACAAGATCCCATCTCAACCAGTAAAAAGCTAAATGTAAACATCTTGATACACATGTGACAAGTGTAAATAGAATTGCAGTCCAGGCTGGTCATGGGTGAAAACCAAGACCCTATTTGAAAAATAACAAAAGCAAAATGGGAGGCAGGCGCCAGTGCCTTATGCCTGTAATCCTAGCTACTCAGGAGGCTGAGATCTGAGGATTGAGGTTTGAAGCCAGCCTGGGCAGGAAAGTTCATGAAATTCTTATCTCCAATTATCCATCAGTAAACCAGAAGTACCTAGGCCCTGAGCGTGCCACTGCATTGATTTATTTTGAATGTTCAACCAGCTTTGTGTTATTGAGATAAATCCCATTTGATCATGCTGTATAGTGTTGAATTTAGTTGAGAATTTTTGCATATATATTCATGAAGGTTATTGGTCTGTAGTATTATTTTTTGTGACCTTTTCAGTAGACAAATAATGGCCTCCTGAAATGATTTAGAAGAGAAGTTTTCTTCTTTTCTTTTGGAACAGTTTGTGGAAGACTAGTATCAATTGTTCTTTAGCTTTAGTGGAATTCACTGGTGAAGCTATCTTGATTTGGACTTTTCTTTTTTTTTTTTTTTTTGTCGGTTGTGGGACTTGACCTCTGGGCCTGGGCACTGTCCCTCAGCTCTTCAGCTCAAGGCGAGTGCTCTACTACTTGAGCTACAGCGCCACTTCTGGTTTTCTGGTGGTTTATTGGAGATAGGAGTCTCACGGTCTCTCCTGCCCGGGCTGGCTTTGAACTGCGATCCTCAGATCTCAGCCTCCTGAGTAGCTAGGATTACAGGCGAGAGCCACTAGCGCCCGGCTTGATTTGGACTTTTCTTTGTGAGAAGTTTCAAAATTAAAAATTCAATTTCTTTTCTTATTATAGGTCTATTCATATTTTCTTTCTACTTTTGGTAGTTTGTGTTTTCTTAGGAATTTGTGCATTTTAGCTAAGACATGTATTTTTGGACCACAGAATTGTTCATAATAGTCCTGATTCTAATTTTTAATTTTAACAATGGTAGTAATGTTGGGTACTGGTGGTTTATATCTGTAATCCTAGCTCCTCAATCTGAGGACTACTGTTTTAAGTCAGCCTGGGCAGAAAAGTTCATGAGACTCTTCAGGTAACCAACAAAAAGCCAGGTGGAGTTATGGCTCAAGTGCTAGACTTGAACAAAAAAACTAAGTAAGTGCATGCCCGTTCTGCCCCCGCCCCCCACTCCATCCCAGCCCCACTCCCCCCACAAGAAGAATGATAGTCATCTCTACTCTTTTAGTGTTGATTTCAATTTTAATTTTCTCTCTTTTTCTCATTCAGTCCTGCTACAGTTTTATCAATTTGTTGGTTTTACAGAGAATCAATATTTGGCTTTGTTGATTTTTTCTTTGTTTATCTAGTCTATATTTCATTTATTTATGATCTAATCTTTATTATTTCCATTTTCTTTTTTCCTTCCTTCCTTTCCCTCCCTCCCTGTCTCTCTTTCTCCTTCCTTCCTTCCTTCCTTCCTTCCTTCCTTCCTTCCTTCCTTTCTTTTCTTTCTTTCTTTCTTTCTTTCTTTCTTTCTTTCTTTCTTTCTTTCTTTCCTTCTTTCTTTCTTTCTTTCTTTCTTTTTTCTTTCTTTTTCTTTCTGTCAGTCTTGGGACTTGAACTCAATGCCTAGGTGCTGTCCCTGAGCTTCTTTTTACTCAAGGCTAACACTCAACCAATTCACCCACAGTGCCACTTACAGCTTTTTCTGAGTAGTTGGAGATAAGAGTTTCACAGACTTTCCTGCCCGGGCTGGCATTGAACCACAGTCCTCAGTTCTCAGCCTCCTAAGTAGCTAGGATTACAGGCATGAGCCACCAGCACCAACTTTATTTTCATTTTTCTACTTATATTAGGCTTAATTTCTTCCTTTCTTTCCAGCTCCTTAAGTTAGAAGATTAGGTTAGTGATTTAGGTTCTTTTTTTTAAATGGTGTTTATAACCATAAATTTCCCTTGAAACATTGCTTTAGCTTCATCCTGTAAGTTATAGCACTGTGTTTTCATTTTTATTTATCTAAAGGTACTTTCTGATTTCTCATGGGATTTTATCTTCGATTGAATTCCTCCTCTTTTTATTCTTAACTATCCTTAAGAAACATATTCAGAATAAAAAAGAAACATTTAAGATCTTTTCCAGTTAACAACACATTGTGTTACTCAATTATGTTGATACATGAAAACATAGAATGCTTATACTTGAAGACACCGTATACATTCCAGCATCCATTAAATATATAGCTTGATACATTGACTACCTGTGTGCCATTCCTGGGGCTTGAACTCAGGGCCTGGGTGTTGTCCCTGAGGTCTTTTCTTTTGTTTTGCTTTTTGTTTTTGTTTTGTTTTCCTCAAGACTAGTGCTGTACCACCTGATCCACAGCTCCACTTCCAGCTTTTATGGTGTTTAATTAACGGTAAGAGTCTCATGGCCTTTCCTGCCCAGGCTAGCTTCAAACTGCAACCCTCAGCTCTCAGCCTCCTGAGTAGCTAGAATTACAGGCATAAGTCACTGGCTCCTGACCAGTACACTTTTTAAAAAAAAATAGATCTCTATAGATCACTCTCTTTCTCTCCATAAATATATACATGTACATATACATATGTGTATACACATATACACATATGTATATATGTATACATACATGTAAATATACATGCATAGATATGTATATATACACATGTGCGTATACATACACATGTGTGTATACATACATATATGTATGTATATATATGGAGAGAGAGAGAACGCGCGCGCGCGCGAGAGAGAGGGAGACGGAGAGAAAGAGAGAAAATAACTCTAAAACCAGTAGATTTCACAATAGAGATAATTACTGAGCAAGGTTTCTAAGGGCAAATAGAATTCATCAGTTGGGCAAAGTGATAGATCATTTTTCAGTAGTGGAAGCAGAATGTATAAAGACAGAGTTGTGAAACAAAATGAGTTGTTCAAGACTATCCTTTCTACCATTCCGTCTATGAGATTCTGGTGAACCAGGCTTTTCCCTCCACTGCATGCTGATACACGTGAGGTAGGCCTGCCTGAGACAACGAGAGCATTATGTTTTGTTCTTGATGATTGGTTCAGGAATGGACACACATCAAAGCCGAAGGGATGCAGTGGGCCTTTCATAGGAATTTGAGAAATACACTTTTGTTTTCTCATGCCAGAAAATGTCCATCAGGCAGATGAAAACCCAACTCATCCTCACATAGTTGAAATCTAGGAGATGGACAAGAACCAAGAAAGAGTGCTGGACACATAGTGACAATTCAGTAAATGTTCATTGAATAAACAAATGAATGAGCAATGTACAGAACAGAATCTTGAGGAATACCAGAAGCTCACAGCTGAAAGGCATCTTACCTTGCTTTGAACTTCTATATTTCTCAAAATCCTTGTGTATTTACACCTATTTTATAGTATAGTATAGAATAGTAGTCTCTAATGCTTGTTTGATCCTACTTATTTTATTGTAGATAAGATTTTATATGGCTTCTTGCCTACCTCTTCAGCATTTGCTTTTATGGCTCCAAGAGTATTGTAAAACTTGCTGCTCCCTGAATAGACCAAGCTTTTATCTTTCCATAACACACACACACACACACACACACACACACACACACACACACACACACACACACACACACACACACACACACACACACACACACACACACACACACACACACACACACACACACACACACACACACACACACACACACACACACACACAGAATACTTCAACTCAATCAATCAAGCACTTATGCCCATGGACTTCTTTCCTGTATTTCCAACTTGAATCTTGAAACAAGATTTGTCCCCACCACCCTGAACTTATCACTTACAATAATAGATAACATTTAGTGAGCACTTGCTGTTTGCCAAGTGTTGTACTAAGCTCTTTACACAGGTTATCTCATTTCTTTCTTATGCTAACCCTAGAGGTAGATAGTATCAGTGCCAATTTAATTTATTATTATTCTTTTGGTTGGTTGTAGAGCTTGAATTTAGGGCCTGGGCAGGAGCTGTCCCTGAGGATTTTTTCTTTTTCTTTTTCTTCTTCTTCTTCTTCTTCTTCTTCTTCTTCTTCTTCTTCTTCTTCTTCTTCTTCTTCTTTTTTTTTTTTTTGCTTAAGGCTAGCACTCTATCACTTTGAGCCACAGCTCCACTTTCAGTTTTCTGGTGGTTAATTGAAGATAAGAGTCTCCCGTACTTTCCTGCCTAGGCTGGCTTCAAACCTCAGATCTCAGCTTTCTGAATAGCTAGGATTATAGGTGTGATTCACCCACCAGCTTCTGGTGCCAATTTAATTTTATAGACTGTGAAGATGGAGACCTAGAGGTATTGACTCAATTTTCCCAAAAGGCTACACAGTCAACAAGTGTTAGAGCTAAGATTTGAACCCATGAAGCCTGTGCTCTGGACCACGAAGACCTATGGCTTCCCAGATGGGCCTGTTGTTGAACAGGCACACATATGCCCCATAGACAGCTCTTTCAGAATCATCCTAAATTTCTATCACCTGAAGACTATTGTTTACACCTCAGCTCCTGTCTTCCCTAACCATCCATCCACTTTGATCAAGAACAGCCTGATTTATTTGTTCCTGGATCTGTAGGTCAATGTTAATCTGTGCATTGGTTTAAATTCTCACTGGTTCCCTTGGAGAGAGAGAAAAGAAGAAAAATCAGGCCAAAATTCATTTCCATTTTTAAAGTTATTTTTAAAAAAGAAAGATGATGGGGGCAGAGAGCACATGCCTGTCTCTTGAAAGGAATGCTCCTCTGTCTCTTGCCCGTGATTTTCTCTGACTTTGAAGCTCTGGTCCCTGCTGGAGCCTCTGAGCTCTCCCAGCCTATGTGCTCCTGTTGAAGGTGATGAGAACAAAATTGGGACAGGTCACCAGAAATCTCCCCCCACCCCTTGCTTTGTTCTGAGTGAATGTTCTCTCTTTCTGAGCTTTAGCTTATAGCAAAGGAAAGGGCAGCTCCTACTTCATAAGAAAGAAGAGAGGCTGGGAAGCTGTTCTTTCCCCCCAAGAATTCAGTGAGTTGCTGAATAATAGGGAGAGAAGAGTCAGTGAAAGGAAGGACAAAACAATTTTTTTAAAAGAATAAAAATAAATAAAATATAAAATGACACAGCACAGCTCTAAGCTCCTCTTCTATCAGGTTTTACAGAGGGGCAATAGATTTTCTTCATTGCTAGCCCTGACTTATCACAGCCTTGTTTTTAATGAGGTATAATAAGGGGAACATTTTGTAACAACACGGTTCCCCTATTTTATCCAGCAAACAGCTGTGTCATGCTTGTGGCTGGAAGAATGAATCATATCTCTGCCTGCATATGCTAACTCCCATGTAATTACCCCAGCATCTTAAATAAAGCAGGCCCTAAACCTGTCGCTCACATTACAAGCAAACGGTGCAGACCTCGTAACTGAGGCCTCTATCATTACAATTAATTTATCACAGAAGCGACTGAGATTAGAGGCTCGAATTAAAACCCAGAGCATGGAAGAGTCACTGCGGTGACACTGAAAAACAGGCTCTTGAGAGGTGGCTGGCTCCAGCCCTGCCTGACTAATGCCTTTCCTGGGGAAAGGAGCCGGAGTTGGATTTTGTTTTCGTTACATTTTTCCCCCCTCAAAAGATTTTTACTAAAGTGATTTCAGTGCCTCTCTTGATTCAAAATGATGCTGGAAAAATTCCACCTGATACTTAACCACAACTCCGAGCAGGAGTCACCATTTTCTCATTCATAAACGACCACTGTCTCTCCATAGGAGCAGTCCCCCGAGACCTCCCATTTGTTTTTGTTATTAGAAAGGAATTTCTCATGACATCAGTTTGTTTCCTTTCAGGGGGCCAGGAGACTGGGGGATGGGGATAAACAGTCCAGAACATTTGCCTCCAATAGAAGATGCTGTTTGTATCTCTTCAGCCGTGTTTCTCAGACAGGGTTCCTTCACTGGACCACCCAGGCAGAAAAATGACTGGAGGTGACTATTTTCTTAGTGCCCCTAAGGACTTGCACAACTAGAGGGTACATTCTAGATGCACAGGAGAGAGATTCATTCATTACATCTGAAGGATGCCTTAGTGCATTTATGTTCACTCTGGTTCTAAACAGCTGAAGACATTCAGGTTGATGCAGATACAGCAACAGAGACCAGCAGAGAGCCCTCCTTTGGCCTGGTATCAGTGTTCACCCACCCACTCATGTGTGGGCTCTTTCCATTCCAGGAATAGATAGTGTATTTTCTAACCATCCTACCTAAACTTCGAAGAATATACTAGATTGCTAGACCCTGGCACTGGGGAATGCTATCAGCCTCTCTGGAGCTCAGGAGTCAACCCGTTGTGCCACCTACTGTGTGGCATGCTCATTGAAATCTGTGTCATCTTCTTGCTGGGCACACAGCTAGCTTGCATTTCAGCCTCTCTTGCTGGGAAGATGTGCCTAGATTCTTCATTGGACAGTAGGTGGAGGTGATGTGTGCCATTTCCCTTGGGGCAGTAAAAATCGACCTGATCGTGTTCTTTTCTCATATGTCAGCTATTACATCCAGCAAAGGATTCTGGACATTAAGAGGATGGCTAAGGCTGAATGCCAAAGTCACCAGGATGAGGCAGCCTTCTAAACAGTAATCAGCCTACACTGACTGACACATAAATAAACCCTGAAAGTGAGAGGATCCAAGTCTTCCTGGTGTGGGTGGATCTTCAGCCTGTGAAAACCAGGGAAGGAAGGGGAACCTGGAGATTGAGATGGGGCAAAGTCACTGTTCCTAGGTCCTAGAGCCATCCCACTGTTTGTATAGGATGAGCAAGCTAGCTCCTGGGTAGCTGTGGGTTCAGATTCTCAGAAAAAGAGCTCATAATCTGGGGGGTGGGACAGGGGAGGGAGGTGTTTCATAGCCCTGGACATTTCATTCTGATGCGTTTTGGAAGGCTTAAAGCAGAAAAAATAATAAGGGGCAAAGCCATCTAGTTCAGACAGAACAACAAATGTGTATGTGAGTGCAAACTAAAACAATCTAAAAGCAGGTGTGGTGCCATGGTTAGCTTCTTCCATCATCTCTGATCTGGTCCCTTTTCTACCCTGCAACAGCTGGACATACCTTCATGGAATGACTTTCCTGGGTAAAGTGATTTGCTTGTTGGCTAGCTCCAGAGTTGTTCAATGTCAGAAGAACCTTAGGCATCTCCATAACTATTAGCCGGCTAACAGGACCTAGAACCTGGCATCAACTTGATATCTGCTAAGTGAATGAGCATAGAGCATTGCACATGTTGGTAGGATAACTGTATTTTCTATGTGAGATGGTCCAGCCTCTCCTTCCTTATCTACAGGTTGAGGTGTTTTCTAAAACTGGTGTTGTGAGACTAGAGCTAGCTCCTCCACATGCTTTGTCCATATTCAGCATTTTTTTTTTTTGTCTAATCAAGAGCAGGTATTTGAAAACTGGGCTTCTGGCACTGACAAGGGCAGAGCAGAGCCAACTGGCCACAGTTCCATGGAACTCATGCCCTCAAAAGGTCTATGTTAACAGTTTGCTGGAATTGGCCATAGGCTATGACAAGGGTAAATGTAAAGAATCTGGTTTCAGATTCTCAGCATTTAAATATCTCATGGCAACCAGAAAATAGCTCCTGGTCTTCCTATAGAAAAACTTCTAGCTCCACTGAAGCTATTCATGATTCACTGAGATCCTGCCAAAATGCTTTGAAAATATTCAGTACTGTACATTGAATGGGAACAGAACAGTATTAGGACTCTCAAAAGAGCCATGCAGAACAATAGTTTGGAGATTCATCCCCAGGAAGAGAATCTGACCCTAATCAGAGAACATTCCCTGCCTCTAGGATGCTGCAACCTGTAAATATTTGCCAAGCAGAATTTTAGAACTGTTGTGGACTGGCTATTTTATGGGGGCAGTACTGCAGTTTGAACTCAGGACCTCATGCTTGCTGAGTTGACACTCAACCACTTGAGCCACTCTGCTAGCCCTTGGACTGATCCCTCTCTCTCTCTCTCTCTCTCTCTCTCTCTCTCTCTCTCTCTCTCTCTCTCTCTCTCTCTCTCTCTCTCTCTCTCTCTCTCTCTCTCTCTCTCTCTCTCTCTCTCTCTCTCTCTCTCTCTCTCTCTCTCTCTTGTCGTGGGGCTTGAACTCTGGGCTTGGGCTGTCCCTGCACTCTTCAGCTCAAGGTGAGTGCTCTACCACTTGAGCCACAGTGCCACTTCCAGACCACTTGAGCCACTCTGCTAGCCCTTGGACTGATCATTTCTTTCTTTTCTCTTTCTTTCTTTCTTTCTTTCTTTCTTTCTTTCTTTCTTTCTTTCTTTCTTTCTTTCTTTCTTTCTTTCTTTCTTTCTTTCTTTCTTTCTTTCTTCCTTTCTTCCTTTCTTCCTTTCTTTTGTTGGTTGCGGGGCTTGAACTCTGGGCTTGGGCTGTCCCTGCACTCTTTACCTCAAGGTGAGTGCTCTACCACTTGAGCCACAGTGCCACTTCCGGTTTTCTGGTGGTTTATTGGAGATAAGAGTCTCACGGACTTTTCTGCCCAGGCTGGCTTTGAACCTCGATCCTCAGATCTCAGCCTCCTGAGTAGCTAGGATTACAGGCGTGAGCCACTGATGCAGGCTTAGGACTAATCATTTCTATGTGCCTCTAATTCTTCTCCTTTTGGAATGGAATAATTTACTGCTATTATCCTGTACCTATTCTACCAAAGGATAGATGGAGGAGAACAGTTACATAGTCTTTAAATTCTAGTGTTTCCAGATCAATGTTTAGGTTTATAAAGAGATTACAAGTTCTTGGACTGGTTTCATACTTAGAATAATTATATAATATCAATTTAGTATTATTATTATTATTAGACGGTCCACCATGTAGCCCAGGCTAGCCTGAAATTTGCTACCCTAGCTCAGGCTGGCCTCAAATTTGAGACTGGCCTTCCTCAGATTCCTGAGTTCTGGTATTCTCTATGGGTCTATATGTCCATGCTCAGCTCAATAAAATTTGAGGGGGTCCTGCAATTGTGCCTTTTTCTGGTGGGAAGATGTGAATATTTATGAATAAGATATGGATAGTGGCAAGTTAAATATTGTTCAAAAATATTTTCTCCTTTGCTGCATTGTAGAAAAATTTATTTCCTTACTCTCTAACTTTTTTCTCAGTTCTGTTATTGTTTTGACCACCAGTGCATTAGCAGAAATGACCCAAGCATGGCTTCAAAACATGCTGTGTGGTTAGTCCTCAGGGGAAGAGCTTGCCCCAGGTAGCCACTCCCTCTTCAGGTCAAGCTAAACATGCATGGATCAGACCGTAGCTCAACCTACTATTGGTACACAGATGCCTGGCAGAACTGAGATTAGATCAGAACACCTACAGGTGCATGAGAAATAAGTACTACTGTTGTATGCAACTGGGATTTATATGCCTGACTGTTATATAGCAATAGCTGGCTGGTTCTTTCTCATTCTTCAAATGCAACAAGTATTTTTCTGACTCAAGACTGTTAAAATAGCTTATACCTTCTTTCTGAACATGCCCTTGCTCATTGCAGGTCTTAACCTCAGATTTTAATTTAAATGCATTTCTTCAGAGACCACCCTTGACAGATCACCTTATTATTCCATATAGTTGTGCCATTTATTTTACAACACTCATCCCCATTTGTAACAATAAATAATGCTTTTTCCTTGTTTGTTGTCCCCACTGGACTCAGCCTTATAAGGAAAAGAACAGATCAAGGTATTCATCAATGCATGCTCAAGGTCTAGGTTTAAGATGGGTGCCTCGCAGATTGTCAGTAAATATTTATTCAATAAAGGAATTTTAAAGTGAGTGAGTGTACCTAGCTATGTTGGGAAATACTTGCTTATATTCTACATGATTATTTCTAGATCCATATTTATGGCTCTGGGTCAAAGATGCAGCTCAAGTCAGCCAGGGCCAGACAAACTTTTTCATTAAATTTGGCAGGTGGATTCTATCTACTTCAAAACACAAGCAATACTCACAAAAATGCATGCATACACACAGAGCTGAATTCAAGGCTATGGCTATGAAGTCCATGCCTAGCTTCCTGCCTGTAACATGTGCTACTTCAGCTACCAGCTCTCAGTATCAATCTTTGGAAATGCTTCTGGAGGCACAGCTCACACACAATGAGCAAAAGAGGGCTCAAGAGCATGGTGATCTGCTAATAAGGGAAAGGCGGAAGGAAAAGTCAGGGCAGGAATCCTGGCATGAGCTACCAAGCTAGTTGTTTTTCTAGTTTTTTTCCCCCCCTACTTCTTAAACACCAGGCCTCTTCATCAAGATCTTTGACTTCAGGGGCTGGGAAGGTGGCTCAGTGGTAGAGTGCTTGCCTTGCATGCATGAGGCCCTAGATTCGATTCCTCAGCACCATATAAGCAAAAAGAAAAAAGCCGGAAGTGGCGCTGTGGCTCAAGTGGTAGAGTGCTAGCCTTGAGCTGAAGAGCTGAGGGACAGGACCCAAGCCCAGAGTTCAGGCCCCACAACCGGACCCCCCCCCCAAAAAAGATATTTGACTTCAATGTCTATTTTCTGTCCACCCCCTCTCCCATTTCAAGGCATTAAACTTTTTTTTTTTTTTTGTCAGTCATGGGGCCTGAACTCTGAGCCTGGGTGCTGTCCCTCAGCTCTTCAGCTCAAGGCTAGCATTCTCCCACTTTAGCCACAGTGCCGCTTCTGGCTTTTATTGTGGGGTACTGAGTAATCAAACCCAGGAACTCATGCATGCAAGGTAAGCACTCTACCACTGAGCCACCTTCCCAGTCCTGTATTAAACTTTTTGTTGTTGTTTTTTGTTGGTCATGGGGCTTGAACTCTGGGTACTGTCCCTGAGTTCTTCAGCTCAAGGTGGGGACTCTACCACTTGAGCCATAGAGGTACTCTGGTTTTCTGGTGGTTAATTGGAGATAAAAGTCTCACAGATGTTCCTGCCTGGGCTGGCTTTGAACCTCGATCCTCAGATCTCAGCCTCCTGAGTAGCTAGGATTACAGGTATGAACAACCCACACCCTGCCTTAAACTTTTATTAAATAATATATTTGAGTTACATGAACGCAAGGAAGCATAGTGATAAGAAAAACACTTGACTTTCCAGATGATTTAACAATGAGCACTCACAATTGGCATTGTTTGTATGGTCCTTCTGCATCCTGGATCCTGATGCCTATCCCTCACATGGAATTACTATCTCAGACTCCCCCTTTTTTTGTTATAGCTTACCAAATACGTATCTCCTTGCATAATAGTTTGCTTATTTGGAACTTTATAGGAATGGATATCACTCTGTATATGCTATTCTGCAAATAGCTCTTGCCCCTCCCCTCAACCTAATATTTCCGAGAGTATTCATATGGGTATAATGCTTTCATTTTCATTGCTTTATAGTATTCAATTCTATGGATATGCCACAATCTGCTTATCTATCGTCCCCCCATTAATAGAACTTTGGGTTATTTAAATGCACTGTTTTGTTGTCACAAATAGAAGTGCTGTTAACACACATTCCTTGGAGTGTATGAGCAAGTGTTTGTTTTGTTTTGTTTTTTTGGTCGGTTTTGGGGCTTGAACTCTGGGCCTGGGTGCTGTCCCTCAGCTCTTCAGCTCAAAGCTAGTGCTCTACCACTTGAGCTACAATGCCACTTCCGGTTTTCTGGTGGTTTATTGGAGATAAGAGTTTCACGGACTTTCCTGCCCCAGCTGGCTTTGAACCACTATCCTCAGATCTCAGCTTCCTGAGTAGCTAGGATTACAAACGTGAGCCACCGGCACCAGCTTGAGCAAGTGTTTTTTTTTTTTTTTTTTTTGAGAACAGATCTGCTATTCATAGGTTATATACATGAATGGCTACATAATAATAGAAACTACAGTACATGAACTCAGATTTTTTTATTAATTTTTTTTTTTTGGTCGGTCGTGGGGCATGAACTCTGGGCCTGGGCGCTGTCCCTCAGCTCTTCAGCTCAAGGCTAGCAGCGCTCTCCACTTGAGCCACAGCACCACTTCCGGCTTTTTCTGCTTATATGGGGCTAAGGAATCAAACCCAGGGCCTTATGCATGCAAGGCAAGTGCTCTACCACTGAGCCACCTTCCCAGGCCCTTATTAATTTTTTGCATCATCATATCCCCCAAGTCTAGATCAGTGCAGGGTATAACTTAACAAATGAACAACAGTTAATTTATTGAATAAATGAAGAAAATGCTATGCTTTTCCATAGTGATGATCCTAACTTATAGCCTCAGCGGCCTATCAAATCATTATTATTACTGTTAAAACCAAACACAAATACCTTTTCCCTGTACGATTTGCTCCTGAATTCCACTTAGGCTTTTTCTTCTCTGTTCTATAGCTAACAGAACTGGGATTTCCATTATCTCTGGGTGAAGTTAGCCACTCTAGGCCTCAGTTTCCTTACTTGTAAAATAGGGATTGTAATGAATTTCTCTATAAAGATTTAATACACTTAATAATGACACCCAATAAATGATAAATCCAATTACAGAGAAACCTTATTCAATGAATTGGTTAGTTAATCCAAAAAGTTCCATAAAGCAGAATATCATTAAAAAGAGATATATACTTTTCTTGAACATTCTATTTTAACTTAAAATACATGAATATAGATTCATTCTCCAGTGTTTTGATGTAAGGCCAAGGCATGTGTCTGCTAACTGGCTTTCCAGTTCTTTCCTGCATAAATCATACTCATAATACATTGTCTAAAATTACAGTTTTTAGTAGAACAAGTTAAAGCAATGAGAATATAGATTCTTTGGTTGTTGTGATATTTTCTTCAATCAGTTTTTCAACAGCAATTATTTTAAACATTCACTCTAGTTTTCAACTTGGCTTTCATAGAAAAAAAAGTCCTTCAAATTACATATCATCGAGTTTATAAAATATGTAATAAAATTAGGCAATTTTAGGAACAACTCTTCTTGGAGTAAAGAGAGTTAGGAATGAGTTCAGCTGAGTTCTGGTAGGCACACACACACAAGTCAACCAATAAGAGTGGTAGCAATCATCCATACTGTTGAATAGCAAAATCAAGAGTCATGGTCAAGCCAGGCTGTAGTGACTCACACCTGTAATCCTAACTACTCAGGAGGCTAGAATTTGAGGATTGTGGTTCAAAGCCAGCTTGGGCAGGAAAGTCTATGAGACTATTATCTCCAATTAACCACCAAAAAGCCAAAAGTGGATTTGAGACTCAAGTTCCAGGTAGAGTTCCAGGCTTGAGTAGGAAAGCAAAAGCTAAGCATGATGTGCATGAAAGAATCAGCCAAGAGTATACTGTAGCCATCAGTTAGTATGCTTCATATAGGGCATGAAGAATGTCTATTAACCTGGCAAGTAAGGTGAGTGGAAGCTGGATAAGAGAACTACTATACCTTTTTTCCCTCTGTTTCTACCATTGGCTTAGTGACAGGGCCCTATTCTCTCCTAGGTGGACGAGCCCTGACAGAAATGATCTTCCAACTAAGCTTGCTTGGTTCCTTTTTTAAATAGAGGATAGAAGAAGTGATAGACCTCCCCCCAACAACCCCCTCCTCCCCTGCCACTAAACAATGTCTACTAAGTTGGAGAACTTAACATATTTAGTTGTTGAGGCATTACTCCAGATTTTTTATAATTCCTTATCTCTGATAAGCTGAAATGGGAATATTAGTGGGGAAAAAAGTTCTACCCTCAGACATTGTCCTCTGATGGGCACAGCACATGGAGAGGAAGAAGGTCTGACTTTAATTAGCTAGCCCATCACCCTACTATACTCCACTGAAACCAAAACAAACCAGGCAGTCCCATATGTCATAAGAATTAAAGGCATGGTTCCCACTTCCTAACGATGCTTTTACAGAAACCGTTCCACTGTAAAACTTTATGATTTGAATCTTTATAGCCGCCAGCAGAGCACATGTTCACTGCCTTAAATTATAACTTAATCACAATAGAAGCTGCCTTTCCAGCCCTTTGCAGTCAAGATGGGAAAGGGCAGGGGCCCACAGAACAAACTGCCTGCTATTCCTCTGCACACCTGCCTCCTCCCAGGTTGGAATCTCTGCCTACTGTAGTCCCAGGAAAGTGAAGGGACCTGAGGAAACACATAGCTCACAGCCCGGGAAACCCAAAGGCTTAGACCTTTTAGAAAGGCCCAGGACATGCATACACTCCTGGTTAGGACTTATGCACCCTAGTTAGGATGATGTGAGTGCTGACAAAAAGCAAGGCAAGCAAGATCAAGAGGGAGAAAGAAGTAGCCTTAGGGATGGGAATCCCATCTCATCCCTCTGATGACTTATTTCTTTGACTTTGGTTGAGCACTCTCTATTGGAGTCTAAGTTGGCAAAAGAGAACACAAAAGTAAAATTCTCCCTACATTTCCTCTGTTCAGTGTGGCTCAAACAGAAAGTATGATGAGAAAGAGAAAAGATGCTGAACAAGAAGGCTAAAGCCAGATCCTAAAGGGCCTTGAATACCACCCTAGGAAATCTTTATTTTATTATTAAGGCAATAGGGGGCAATTAATATTTTTGAATACTGAAGAAATACACTGAGGTGGCTCTTTAAAAACACTCTATATCCAAACAAAGATATGCAAATGGCCCAAAATGGAAAAGATGCTCAACATTATTAGTCACTAGGGAGATGGGAACCACCACCACAATTAGATACCACTTCCTACCCACTAGGATGCCTATAAAAATCAGAAAATAATAAGGGTTGCCAAGATATGGAGGAATTGGAACCCCGATACATGGCGGATGGGAATGGTGTAAATGATGCAATGTCTATGGAAAATAGTTTGGCAGTTTCTCCAAATGTTAAACATAGAGTTACCATGTGACCTAGCAACTCCACTTCTAGGTATATACCCAGGAGAATTGAAAACATATGTCCACACAAAACTTGTACACTAATGGCCATAGCAGCATTACTTATAATAGCTGAAAAGTGCACAAAACTTGAGCACCCATCAACTGATGAATGGGCAAAATTTGCTATGCCATATAATAGACTATTATTCAGTGACACAAAGGAATAAAATACTGAAACATGCTACATTAATGATCAAACTTGAAAACATTGGCAAAAAAACCAGTCACCAAAAGCCACATATTATATGATTCTATTTATGTGCAATGTCCAGAATAAGTAAATTCATGGATGCCAGGAGGTGGAGAAAGAGGAGAATTGGGAAGGACAGGGTTTCTTTTGGATGTGATAGAAATGTTCTGGAATTAAGAGATTTTGTGATGATTGTATAAAAAGTATTGCAGGGGCTGGGAATGTGGCTTAGTGGTAGAATGCTTGCCTAGCATGCAGGAAGCCCTGGGTTCAGTTCCTTAGTACCACATACACAGAAAAAGTTGGAAATGGTGCTGTGGCTCAAGTGGTAGAGTGATAGCCTTGAGCAAAAGAAGCTCAGGGACAGTGCTCAAACCCTGAGTTCAAGCCCCAGGACTGGTGAAAAAAATATTGTAGAATATACTAAAAATTACTAATATATAAACTTCAAAATTATTAAAACAATAAATTTCATCATATGTACCAGAGAGGATCAAGATTATTTTTTTAAAAAAAGGCCAAGGAGACTTGTTAAAGCTTATAAAAAATGATTAAGGTAAATGTAAGAAAATGAGGGAGGGGGGATTTGTACTCATTGTTTGACTTATGTAACTGTAACCCCTCTGTACACCATTTTTACAATAAAATTTAAATTAAAAAAATGATCAAGGTGAGCTATGACAAGAGTGAGAAAGTAAAATCCAACAAGATCAGGTGAGTTCCTAAAGTAGGATAGTAGGAGTGGGGATAATGCAGAAGAGACAGACTGAAACACATTTAAGGGAAATACATTCTGATCTGGTGTTTAAAGTGGGTGACCAGATGGACAATGCTACCATTAATCAGAATAGGGAACAGGAAATGAGAAGTGGGTTGGAAAGAAAAGAGGAGTTTATTCTGAACGTGTTAACTGTGATGTCCTTATAGGATTTCCACTCATTTGTTGAACAAATATTGAATGAATAGATACCTACTATATGCCTGGTGCAAATGTCCAGTAGGCAGTTAGAAACATTTCTGGAGTTTGGTAGAAAATTCTAAACTGGACACGAATAATCAGGGATTTACAACATAGAGTGGATGAAATTGTTGAGGACAAAGGTATAAAAGAGAAGCAGGCTGAAGACAATCCTTGAGAATTATGTTCCCTTGAAAGAGACTAAGAAAAAGTAGTGACAGAAAATTCAGAATTCAAGGAAACATAGTTTGAAAAGGAAAAGGCAACATTATCAGAAATAGAGAGAAGTCTAGTAAAATAGCTGAAGAGTATCCAATAGATTTCATCATGGTGAAGCCAGGCAGCCAGAGTGGTGGAGGTCAATGCTGGGCAGCACTGGACTGGAGAAATGATAGGAGATAAAAAAGTGGAGTCAGTTATTCAGTCAACAGTTAGTTTATTCAAAGTTGTTACATGTTAGTCCAGACAGGTAGGAGATCTTAGAGAGATTTGGAAATAAGAGGAATGACATAAACAGGACTGTTATCAGAGGAGGATTCAGAGAAACAAAGAGATCTGCAGAGATAGAACGAATAGTCAGAAAGGGATGTTTTCTTTCTTTGTGGTAAGGTCCATGGTATGGTCATGGACTAGCTAGATGACTGAAGTGGCAATAAGGATCTTAATTAATAGGCCAAGAATCTATAAACATAAAGTATTGGATCATTCTATCCACCAAGTGAGGATTAGTAGAAAGAGCTAGAAAACAGACAGACAAATGATAGAAGACTAGGTAACTGAAGAGCAAAAATAGCAAGAGCCTCAAAGAAAGGGGGTGGCAGATTTTGTTTATTCTTTGTTTTTCTTTGTCTGCAAATAAATAAACAATATTCCATCACTGGTTACTTTGTAGATATTTCACAAATACATGTGGCCAAGAGACTGATATGCACTCTCAAAAGTATTTCTAATCTGGCACGTTTTCAATTGTATTCTAATAACTTCTTTCCAAACGTAGTTCCCTTCTGTTATCCATCTTCGTGAATGGCACATCATCTACCCAGTTGTGTGTGCCAAAAGCTTAAGACATTACGGTGATGTAGGACCATGCCATTCTTGAGATAGAAGCCATCATCAAGTCTAGTCACTTGCTGTTTCTAAACATCTCTCACCTGTGTCCAGTTGGCTCAGCCTCTGATGCTCAGATATAAGCAATCAGCATCTGTCTATAGCATCTGCTTCCTAACGCACCTGGGCACATCTGCTCTTGCCTCCTCCCAATCTGTTCTTTACTTTGCAGCCAGAGCAACAGGTTCAAAGTGGGAATCTCATCAAGACTCGTGTCCCTTCCCACCCCATTCTCAAACTCCTTAATATCTTCCTGTTTGTTGCTCTTAGGGCAATGAGTGGGATTCTTCACTTTATACTGCACTTTCAGCATTGTTCACTGTCTTTTCTATCCTGTCCCTATCATATACATTTCTCTAAGAATAGAGATTTCATAGATTTAACATGCTTCAGGCCACTTCATTTTTTTTTTTTTTTGCTTCTAGATCTTTCCATTTTAGAAAAATAAGGATTAGGAAGGATTACTGTACTTGATAGCGAATCTTTGGTTAATCTAGTGAAGGCTTTTGCTTGTTGCTGTTGCCTCATGTGTTTTTAGTCCCTTGTTCCCTGAATTCTTAGTCATTCTCATCCTAAATTGTTGGCTCATTCTCTTTGGCTCTCAGAACATTCTGTATAATTCTCCATAATGCCTGCCATAGTTGCAATTTTACAATTGTTTGGGGGGGGGTGGGGAATGTGATTAATGTCTGTTTCTAGGAAGATGGGCTGTGCCTGGCACACAGAAAGAACTCAGTAAATATTGATTGATTGAATGAATGATATATTAATAAACTTACTCAATGTTAAGTGGCAGATCTGGGACTGTGTCTCAAGAGGGAACGTATTAAGTGGGAGGTTTTCAGAATGAACTCCAAGTTCCCTTCCATTACTGAGGTTTTGGGGTTTTGTATAGGTACTTCTATTATTCTCCCTGCCCCCTTCCCTTAGGCTGGACCTTATCAATTGCCTTCATCGGAGCCATAAAGAATTAAAGACCCTGAGGGATGATGGAAGGCATTAGTGTCTTCAGGTGCTAGAAACCTGTCCTTTATCAGAGGATTGAAAGAAACTCCTCATTAACCATAATAATTAGTCATTTATTCTTTATTTAAGCATATCTAATAAGAGTGTTCCAATCTTCTCAAAGAATCCTTCTGACTTAGTATTGTACAAGTTAAGCATCTTTTTTAAGATTGTTGTCCTTTTGTATTTATTCCTGAAACCAGTGGTATGTATTCCTTTCTTCTCCATCACCCTCCCTCCCTTGATTCTCTTTCTCTCTTTCTCTTTCTTTCTCTCTTTCTTCCTCTTTTTCCTCTTCTCCCTTCCTTCTTTCCTTCCTTCCTTCCTTCCTTCCTTTTGTCTTCCTTCCTTCCTTTTTTCTTCCTTCCTTCCTTCTTTCCTTCCTTCCTTCCTTGCTTCCTTCCTTCCTTCTCTCTCTTTCTTCTGTCCTTCCTTTCTCCCTCCCACCTTCCCTCTTTTTCTTTCCTTTTCTTTCTGCAGTTACTGAGGCTTGAACTCAGAGCCTCTTCCTCTTAGCTTTTCTTTGTTGGCACTCTACCACTTGAGTGACTCCTCCACTTCTGGCTTTTTACTGATTAATTGGAGATAAGAGTCTCTCAATTTGTCTGCTCAGGTTGGCTTTAAATCACGATCCTCAGGTCTCAGCCTCCTAAGTAGGATTACAAGCACGAGCAAATGGCACCCAGCCTCCTTCAATTAAAACAAAAAGCTCATTTATAAACCCTGTAGAGAAATAGTCCTTTGCCATATCATATAAAAATACGTTGTTGCTGTTGTTGTTTTGGCCACTCCTGGGGCTTGAACTCAGGGCCTGGGCACTGTCCCTGAACCTCTTTTGCTCAAGGCTAGCACTCTACCACTTGAGTAATAGTGCCACTTCTGGCTTTTTCTGTTTATGTGGTACTGAGGAATCGAACCCAGGGCTTCATTCATGCAAGGCTCAAACACTTTACCACTAAGCCACATTCCCAGTGCCTAGAGCACTAGTTTTAAGCAAAAAAGCCAGGTACAGTGCCCAGACCTTGAGTTAAAGCCCCAGGACTGGCATGTATGCACACATATGTGCACACACACACAAACAGTGTTTTACAAGTTGATATTACTCCTTGGCATCTGAAAATTTCTCTTTTTTTGTGGCACTAAGAAAACACCTAAACAATTCTTTTTTTTTTTTTTTTTTTGCCAGTCGTGGGGCTGAACTCTGGGCCTGGGTGCTGTCCCTCGCTCTTCAGCTCAAGGCAAGCACTCTACCACTTGAGTCACAGTGCCACTTCTGGCTTTTTCTGCTTATGTGGTGCTGAGGAATCAAACCCAAGGGCCTCATGCATGCAAGACAAGTGCTCTACCACTAAGCCACCTTCCCAGCCCATGAGGGCAGACTTTTTTGGGGGGGGTCTGGTCGTGGGCCTGAACTCTGGGCCTGGGCGCTGTCCCTCAGCTCTTCAGCTCAAGGCCAGCGCTCTACCACTTGAGCCACAGTGCCACTTCTGGCTTTTTCTGCTTATGCGGTGCTGAGGAATCGAACCCAGGGCCTCATGCATGCAAGGCAAGCACTCTACCACTGAGCTACCTTCCCAGCCCCAATTCTATCTTATATGGAATAAAAATTTAAAAATACTAAAAGAATGTGAAATGAAATCTAAATCTGTCTTTCACCCTGGTTTTCTGGCTCACTTCTCCTCTCCAAAAGTGAAAGCTGTTAACGTTTCTTATCTATCTTTCTGTCGCTTATGTAAACAATGACAGCATATATGTATATCTGACTTTCTTCCCACAACATACAGAGAAAGTAAACTGGCCCTCACTTCACCTTGCCTCTTCACTATCAACACAGATCTATTGAGACCCTTCTACATTAGTACATGGAATTGATAGATATTACCAAATTGCCCTCCATTGAGGTTGAACCAATTTATACTGCCATAAGCAGTACATCTGACTTATTCCATACCTTCACTACTTCAATGTTAAAACCCTTTTTGATCTCTACCACCCTTATAGGCAAAAGAAAAGACATATATATTTCTCAAAGACTAAACCTGAGCATCACATCACAAATTTACTGGGTTTATGGCCATTTAAAATTTTTTATGACTTCTAGACCTTTCCATTTTAGAAGAATTAGGATTAGGAAGGATCACTGTGATTATGGGGGAAAAGAATCTTTAATCTAGAGATAGCCACCTGCTTTACTACTGGTGTAGAAATGGGAGGGGTTGAGTTTTATCCTTATTTTTAACCAGCCACACATCTGTGATTCGGGATATAAGAAGGAGGTAGAGAAGAGTCCAGGTTTTAGTGTTATGAAGACTTAAGTAGGAACTCCCTCTTCCTTCCCTGCTTCTTTTCTTTTTTTTTTTTTTAATTGTGAAAATACTGTACAGAGGGGTTACAAGTACATGGGCAAGGTAATTAGTACATTTCTTATCAAGCATTGTTGCCTCCTCCTTTGTTTCCCTTTCCTATCCCTTCCCATCTTCCCCCCCCCCCGCCCCCATCCCTGCTTCTTTTCATGTTAACCTGTTGAAATCTTACTATATGTCAGACAAGATGCTGGAAATTCACAGATAAAAATCCCTCAGTTCCCTGCCAGCCATCCAGAAACTCTTAATATAATGAAGGATCTGGACACATAAACCAGTAAGTGTAATGCAAATAGATAACAATAATGGTGATGTGATGTTAATGAGACACAGGTAAAAGTTGGCAGCTCTGTGGATGGTGAATTGGGAAATGGTGAGACCAGCGACAAGAAGGGCAGTTAGCAGACTGTAGCATCAGCCAAGGCAAGCTATTCAAGGAGATTGAAGAAAAGAAAGCAGATAGAATGAAGCAAGAGAAGGAAGGCAGTGATTTGGGTATGAGTGGAGACAAGGATACATTACAGCAAGTTGAGGATGTGACTGAAAGGTGAAGACAGCTGTTTTTTTGTATGATGGCTCTCAGAATATTAGATGTTTGTTCATCAAATACCTGCTCCCTCCATTCCTCTATCTGCATCTTCTCTGCTGCACTCCTGTTCCTTGTTCATATGATTTGCTTTGTCTTCAGAGCTGGACGGAGTGACTTTTCTACCCCTTGACTTTGGACCTGGCCAGGGAGCTCCTTCAGTCAGTGGAATGTTAGCAGACAGAATGAAAATTCAGGCTTGAAATATGCATGCAAAATTGGCCAGGTCTGAGGTTCCCACCTTCCATTATGAGAAGATGGCTCTGGTAGCTGCAAGTTCATGAAAAATAAAGGGCCCATAGAAAGACCTGGACCTAATCTAGAGTTGAGATCCAAGCCCACCTGAGTCTGGCCTAGATCAGCTGCATCCCAGGCAATCCATATATGTACCTACTACCTAATGGCAAAGAGGGAGTCTGTCAGTGAGGCCTGGGTTCAGAGTGACTCTAGACCCAGCAAGATGAAAACTCAAGTTCTATGAGTGAATCAGAAGGGTTCTCAGCTTCTGGTAAAGTCTGGGGACTCAGAATTTGAGTCTTAGTCTCTAAACCAAAACACAAGTTCTGGAGTTATTAAAAACATCAATATGGAAATCAGTCACATACCAAGTGTCTAAAGCCAAGACTCAAAAGATGATATTGTTTACATCCCAGACCATCTAAGGCTAGAAGAGAAAGGAAGATAAGGGGCTGGTCCATGGTTTGTGGCATCTGAGGTTTAGCATGTACACTTGGAAGTCCCCTTCGAAACAAACAAAAATACAGTGCACTCCCTTCCTCCCTCTCCCCCCCACCTCTATTTTGTGCTAGACCTGGGGCATGAACTCAGGGCCTAGGTGCTGTCCCTGAGCTTTTTAACTCAAAGCTAATACTCTACCACTTAAGCCACAGTGTCGCTTCTGGCTTTTTCTGAGTAGTTTATTGGAGACATGGACTTTCCTACCCTAGCTTGCTTTGAACTATGATCCTTGGATTTCAGCTTCCTAAGTAGCTATTATTATAGGGGTGAGACACCAGTGTCCTGCTCCATAAATTTAATTTTTTAATTTTTTGTCAGTTGTGGGGCTTGAACTCAGCGCCTGGGCACACTGTTCCTGAGCCTCTTTGTGCTCAAGGCTAGCAGTACTCTCTCACTTGAGCCACAGAGCCACTTCCGGTTTTTGAGTGGTTAATTGGAAATAAGAGTCTCATGAGGACTTTTCTGCCTGGGCTGGCTTTGAATGCAGTCCTTAGATCTCAGCTTCCTGAGTAGTTAGGATTATAAGCGTGAGCCACCAGAGCTCAGCTCCATACTTTTTTTGTTGTTGTTGTTGGGGGGGGTCCGGTTGTGAGGCCTGAACTCTGGGCCTGGGCGCTGTCCCTGAGCTCTTCAGCTCAAAGCTAGCACTCTACCACTTGAGCCACAACACCACTTCCGGCTTTTTTTCTTTTTGCTTTTGTGGTGCTGAGGAATCGAACCCAGGGCCTCATGCATGCAGGGCAAGCGCTCTAACACTGAGCCACCTTCCCAGCCCCAGCTCCATACATTTTTAAGCTTTCTTTTCTGTGTTAGTGGGCCAAATAACACATTCATACCCCTTTACATAAGCTATGGCCATACATCTTAAGTGCTGATACCCACAGGGTTAGCATCATGGCAGGAGCTGACTTGAGAGCCATGTGTACACAGGACAACCAGAAGTCAAGTAACTGCATGGAAGACAGTTACCCATGTAAATGAATCCCATTAAGCCCAAGTAAACAAAATATATTCCCAACTCAATTTCTTTTCTTTTCTTTTGGGGGGGGCGGGGACAAAGGGGGAAGTCCAGTCATGGGGCCTGAAATCTGGGCCTGGGCGCTGTCCCTCAGCTCTTCAGCTCAAGGCTAGTGCTCTACCACTTGAGCCACAGTGCCACTTCCGGTTTTTTTCTTTCTGCTTATGTGGTGCTGAGGAATTGAACCCAGGGCCTCATGCATGCAAGGCAAGCGCTCTACCACTGAGCCACCTTCCCAGCCCCTCCCAACTCAATTTCTTCTGAACAAGATCCACAAATTGCCCAGGACCACTCCCAAGCCACTCCGGCAGAGTGAAATGCAAAGTCAGAGTAGAAACAGTAGTCTTAACTTTAAGGTATTTTATGTTCCTGGCTCGTAAAAGCCACCCTCTTTTACATCTATGTGTTTCTTCAAGTGTAAGTCGCAGCGATTGTTCACATACTGGTGTAGGAGCCATTGTAATTACACAATTAAATATTGTGAAAAGCAATGGTGCAAAAAGAAATGTTTTGGGTAGAACTTAATAAAAGTAACTGTTCTTTTAAAACACCATTGAGTTGGATATGGATGAGATAATTGGAACAGAGTAACACTTATTGAATGTTTGCTATGTGTCAGGCACTGTGTTAGTGCCTGCTTGATCATCACAATCGCTCTGTGATGTGGGCACAGAGGGAACTGAGGCACAAAATGAAGTAATTTGCTCACATTAGGAAATGATACACTCAGGATTCTGAGCCAGGCAATCTGGTTTGTGAGATTGTGCTCATAAACTTACATAATCACATAAAAAAATCTGAAAAAAAAAAAAACTAACAATGGAGTCTGTACTAAGATGCTTTCACAGGAACACTTCAGCTTTATCTTAAAGATGTGGAAATTTGTAGACAATTTGATATGGATGTGTTTATTCAAGAATCAAGGACTCAGCCAGGCACAGGTGGCTCATATCTGTAATCTTAGCTACTCAGGAGGCTGATATCTGAGGATCATGGTTCAAAGCCAGCTGGGCAGGAAAGTCCATGAGACTCTTTATCTCCAGTAAATCACCAGAAAACCATAAGTGGCACTGTGGCTCAAGTGGTAGAGCGTTCGCCTTGAGAAAGAGCTGAGAGCACCCAGGCCCAGAGTTCAAGCCCCACGACTGACCAAAAACAAAACAAAAAAAAAAAATCAAGGGCTGGGAAGGTGGCTCAGTGGTAGAGCACTTGCCTTGCATGCTCAAGGCCCTGGGTTCAATTCCTCAGCACCACATAAGAAAAAAGCCAGAAGTGGCGCTGTGGCTCAAGTGGTAGAGTGCTAACCTTAAGCTGAAGAGCTGAGGGACAGTGCCCAGGCCCAGAGTTCAGGCCCCACGACTGGACCCCAAAAAAAAAAAAAAAAAAAAGAAGCAAGGGTCTATCCTTATGGAAAAGTCTTGGTTTCTACCCAAAGATTAGAAGTGGTCATACATTTCTAAGATAGAATAACATGCTGAGAGTATATATGTAGTACTGTTTGTGAATTCCTGCTCTGACTAGCCATTGGTAGCAATGATGACTAAGTAACACTTAACCTATTTTAGAACTAAAAAATTTAGAGATGAGATAGCCATAGATGAAGAACCCATTATCTTCCTAAAACTTAATCTGAATAGTACATTTCTTTGCTTTATTAAAACCTTTGATTTCACGCCGGGCACTGGTGGCTCACGCCTGTAATCCTAGCTACTCAGGAGGCTGAGATCTGAGGATCGCGGTTCAAAGCCAGCCCGGGCAGGAAAGACCGTGAGACTCCTATCTCCAATAAACCACTAGAAAACCGGAAGTGGCGCTGTAGCTCAAGTGGTAGAGCGCTTGCCTTGAGCTGAAGAGCTAAGGGACAGCGCCCAGGCCCAGAGTTCAAGCCCCATGACCGACAAAAAAAAAAAAAAAAACCTTTGATTTCTGTCACCCACTTCCAATCCCTAACAGGAAAAAAAATCCAGTTACAAGTAAGAGCCTGCCTATTTTTATAGTCTTAGGGTGAACAAGCCAGTTTCTCTTGGCCCTGTTTTTAATTGTAACAATTACTTTATGGCTAATCATGCTCTGCATTTTTACATGTCTCCAACTGGAGAAATCTTACTTGTAATAGTTCTTCATTCATATTATTCTTGTGAATAATATATAAATATTATAATATGTGACATATAGTATGTGCATGTCTATGGAATATACATATATGTGCTGTGTCTTTACTGAAATGTTACAATAAGCTATTCTTTTTCTTGAAAGCATTTATTTCAGTATACAAGTATATGTTTGTTTTGTTTCTTTAATGTCTGAGGGAAGAAGGAGAGGACGAAAGGAAGGGAGCTCAGGCCTAGATTATTATGAGGGTGTATGTCACTCGCAGGGAAAGGAAAATGGTCCCCGATACTAAGGAAGTCACATTAGAGCTCCTATCTGCTGAAGTTAAGTAGGCTTACCTACAAAATGATAAACCACAAAGTGGGTTGGAAGTGGGGACAGGTAGGAGCAAAGTTGGAGTGGGAAGACATATGTTTCAGATGAAGGGAACAGCAGGTACCAAGATGCACAAGCCAAAAGAATAAAGATATGACTCAGAAACTCAAAGAAAGCCTCGTGCCCCAGAATGGATGAGACAAGAGGGAGATAAGACTAGAGAGGGAAATGGGCCAAGTCCTGTGTGACTACACATAGGCTATGCAAATGTAACTTTGATCCTTATTGGAAATAAAGCCATTTAAGCAAGGGAATAAAACCTTTGAGTGTGTGATTTTTAAACATCTTTCTTTCTGTCTGTCATGTAGAGAGCTGACTGGAGGTGTGCTGAGTGCCACCCCTCTCTTAAGCTCTCCTCAATCCCAGGCTGTGTTAATGCTTTCTCCTGTGTGCTTCCAGAACAATTTAGAAAGGTCCTTGAAGGCAGAGACCTGATCTGTTTTGTTCACTGCTGAATCCTCAGTGCCAAAAACAGCTTCCAGCACATAGTAGGATCCTATTTAATGTTACCTAAATAATATATCTACATTATGTCATTTCTCATACAACACTATTTCTTATATTATATTTCAACTCTATGGGCTTTCCAGTACTATAGAAGCAAATGACCTTTTTCTTTCTTTCTTTCTTTCTTTCTTTCTTTCTTTCTTTCTTTCTTTCTTTCTTTCTTTCTTTCTTTCTTTCTACCTTCCTTCCTTTCTTTTCTTTCTTTCTTTTTCTTTCCCTTCCCTTCCTTCCTCCCTTCCTCTTTTTCTCTTTTTTCCTCCCTTCCTTCCTCTCTCTTTCTTTCTTTTCTTTCTTTCTTTTTCCTTTCTTTCTTTCCTTTCTCTTTCTCTCCCTCTCTCCCTCCCTCCTTCTTTCTTTCTTTCTTTCTCTTTCTTTCCTTTCTCTCTTTCTCTCCCTCTCTTCCTCCCTCCCCCTTCCTTCCTTCCTTCCTTCCTTCCTTCCTTCCTTCCTTCCTTCCTTCCTTCCTTCCTTCCTTCCTTCCTTCCTTCCTTCCTTTTCTGTCATAGGGCTTGAACTCAGGGCCTGAGCACTATCTATAAGCTCTTCTACTCTAAGCTAGAACTCTACCACTTTGGGCCACAGCACCACTTCCAGTTTTGGGGTGGTTAATTGAAGATAAGAGTTTCATGGACTTTTCTGCCTAGTCTGTCTTTGAACTGCAATCCTCAGATCTAAGTCTCCTGAGTAGCTAGGATTAAAGGTGTGAGCCACTAGTTCTTGGCCAAATGATCTCTCCTGTAGGGAGGACTAAGAGGCTTGGGCTGTGAACAAAATTCATATTTGCTGAAAGAAGGAAAACATTTGTACCACTACCAAAATGTTTTCCTCTGCTATAGCATGTAATAACCCTATCTCATTATAGGAACATTATACCCTTGGTAATCAATTAATTCCATAAGTTCTGCACTGGAGGGAAATTTTATTCTCTCCTAAATTAAACACCTCTCTGGGCACTGGTGGCTCATGCGTAATCCTAGATACACAGGATACTGAGATCTGAGGATCGCAGTTCAAAGTCTGCCTGGGCAGGGAATTCCCCGTGAGACTCATCTCCAACTAACCACTAGAAAACCAGAAGTGGTGCTATGGCTCAATTGGTAGAGTACTTGCCTTGAGCTGATGAGCTCAGGGACAGCGCCCAGGCCCAGAGTTCAAGCCCTATAACCAACCAAAAAAAAATTAATTAATTAAACATTTCCCCAAAATAATGGCAATTGTCTTGACCTGGATAACCCAATAGCCTTTATATGTTCTTTCTTCCTGAAGGTCTTCTCAAAAATCAACAGAAATTTTATTCTGGAGACATGACACTGACAATATGGCTACTAGAATGACAAGACCTCAAGGCTAGAAGAGTTCTTCAGGATTATTCAATCGGCCTCTCTCCCTATGACACACTTACACACTCTTAGTAACATTCCTCATCACTTGGCTGTCTAGCCTCAGGTATCTTGACACAAGTTCAGGTGTCAACCTGGGATAGAAGGCAGGTGTGACCCAGGTGCTGGTAGCTCATGCCTGTAATCCTAGCTACTCAGGTGGTTAAGATATGGGGATCCTAGTTCAAAGCCAGCCTGGACAGGAAAGTTGTTGAGACTTTTATCTCCAGTTAACCACCAGAAAACTGGAAGTGGCTCAAAGTGGTATAGTGTTAGCTTTGAGCAAAAGAATTCAGGGACTGTGCCAGACTCAAATTTCAAGCCCATGACCAACAGAAAGAAAGAGAGAAAGAAAGAGAGAAAGAAAGAGAGAAAGAAAGAGAGAAAGAAAGAGAGGAAGAAAGAGAGGAAGGAAGGAAGGAAGGAAGGAAGGAAGAAAGGAAGGAAGAAAGGAAGGAAGGGAAAAGAAAAAAAAAGAGGCAAGTATGAGCTGAAGAGTCCTGGAAGTCATCCCCACCTTCACTAGGTTCCATGTTTACTCAAAAAACACAAACAAACAAACAAACAAACAAACCAGTTACATTCACATATGTAATATACAGATTTTTGACTAGTTGATTTTTTATCTCCATTGCAATGCCCTCTCCCTGTCTGACACCATTCAATTCATTTTGGGAGTTTTTTTCCCCATGTTTCCATCTTCACATGTTCATTTATTTGTAGTGCGAACAAACCTCTATTTCTTGCAACCTACTCAAGTGCCTTCATTAACTTATCAATCAATCAAATACTTAATGCATCTCTAGATTTCTATCCCACAAATTTCTCTGTCCTTTAAGAGCACCATAAACTCCATCAATCCAGCCGCAGGACTTGTAATAGCCCCACTGCCAGCTCCATCTCCACCCTGTCTCCTCTTCCTAAATCCAATATTACCACCTTAGTCAATAGAATCATATTATTCCTTCTTTCACAGCCAAAAAATGGCTAAGTTCCCTATTTAGATGGAATCTGTGAATCATAGGGCTTTCAGGATGAACACTGGTGGTTCCTGGCCTATTTGCTCCTGCCCTCACAGCCTCTTACTCTTTGTAGGGTTGGGTGAAATCATGGCATTATAGGTTAGCACTCTCATCTCTCCTTTTATGTACCATTTTATTTTCATTTCTTTTCTTCCCCTTCCTTTGTTCTTGTTTTGAGCACACTCCCCCCCATTTTATCCTCTCTTGTCTATCATCTTCATGAGGTCTAATTTATGAGGGAAGAATTCCCCATTGTCATCTTGCTCACTAATGTCCCAAGCCCTGGCATTGAGGTGTTTTCCCTGGCATTTTGTGCCTGGGGCATTGCGCATGCTCTCTGTCCAAGTTGAGTCACAGTGAGGAGAACAAACTCATATTCTTTTTTTTTTTTTTGCTTATGTGGTGCTGAGGAATCGAACCCAGAGCCTCATGCATTGCAAGGCAAGCGCTCTACCACTGAGCCACCTTCCCAGCCCCTCTTTTTTTTTTTTTTAACGAGAGTTTTGATAGAAGAAAGAAAGTTTGCCTGGGGGAGGAAATATAAAAAAGCAATCTATAAAATTATGAGAGTAAAACAATGTGACAAAGAAAAAAAGAGAAGAACAACAAAAAAAAACCAGCATTCAGATTTGGGCCCCATAAAGTATAAAAATATCCCATAATGCTATCATAATTGAAATAGCCATGATGTTTGTATAAAAATGAACAAAAATATCAAGGAAGCAGAATTGAGCCCAGAAGTAGACCAGCATACAATTTTGCATTTTAAATTAGTAGAGAAAATAGTGTTTATTTAATTCTGTTGGGACAGTTGGAAATTATCTTTTAAAAAGTTATAAATTTAATTCACATAAAGATATATTTTAATTCTGTTACAGATCAGTTTTGGAAAATAACAGATAATGTAAATAAAATAATAATATAAATAAAATACAGAAGTATTGAAAAAATTAAATACACAAAAAAAGGTTGACAGATTTTATTACATATGAATTAAAACCTTCTGGATGATGGAAGACAACATAAAAAGATAAGTAGAAGGCAAGGAAAGAATATATGCAACATATAACAGAGAAAGAGTCAATATTTTAATGTGATGGAGAGATTCTTCACACCAAAAAGTAAAAGGGAATTCAATAGAGAAATAGGCAAATAATATAAACAAATCAGATAAAAAAGCCAAATGCTCAATTAATATAGGAAAGAAATCTCTGGTAAGCACAGAAACACAGTTTATAAAAGAAGAATGTAGTATTGTTTTATTCATTATATTTGCAAATTTAGAGAGCCAATAATATCCAGTGTTGGTGAGATGTGTCATGATCATTCTCATTACACAAGTGAATATTTTCACTAACTGTTGGGTATGAGTGTAAAGGTATACAGACTTTCTGAAAGGTAATTTGGCACTGTCAAACAAAAATTTAAATCCTCACACCTTTAAACCCAGTACTTCCACTTCTAGAAACTTCCTTCCAGAAATAATTGAATATGTCTGCAAAATGATATGTGTAAAATGCTACATAACTAGTTTTAATAGCAACAAACTAAGGTGAGTGAGAAGGCTTCAACAAGGAAAAAACTAAATAAATTATGATACTTCCAAAACATAGAAAGCTATTGTGGTATTAAAAAGACTAAGGTAATTCTATTATGTTTCGACATTGAAAAAATTTAAAGACACATTGTTAAATTTTTAAAAAGCAAGAACTATGTTTATGGAACAAAATTGTATTACTAGGTACATAAATATATATTAATGTACATAGATACAGAAAGAGAGAAAAGCCTGGAAAGCTACATATTAAATAGTAAATAGTATTTACATCTGTGTAAGGGAACAGAATTAAAGAAGTAGCGTGAAAGAAACTTTTGTCTTTCTAAAGCTTATTTACTATTACTACTTTTGAAATAGTATGAAAATAATAAGCATAATTATTTACAGTGCTAGAGGATCAAGTCCAAACCCTGGAACATTGCAAGGCAACCTTCTAACACTGAGCTACATTCCCAGCCTGAGATTTTTAAAAATTATTTCTGTAATTTAGATTCTTTACAATGAGTATGTGTTTGTGTTTTACCTATATATTTTCTAAAGCAGTAATAATAATAGTAATAAAACCCTCCTGCAATCTATATAGTAAGAAGTACAAGCTCAAGTGAGGACACTGGTATTAAGAAGAGGAAGAGGTTTCTTTTCCAGGCTCTTTTTAGCACACGTTGTGTTATTTCCATCATGTGAATCATTTGAAGGCTACAACTAAATAAGCTTCTGTTTCTCCAGACACAGAGACTGGTAAGTATTCAACTCTGTGTCTTCAGTGCCTAGCAACGTATTTGCATTTTGGTAGATGGCATATTAAGTGTGTGTTGAATGAATCATAATTTGAAGAATAACAAGGTAGATGATACAGTTTTTGGTAACTAAGTCAATGAGATGGGGGTGGAGAAGAGAGTTAGAAAAGGAAATGGTGGGGCTGGGAAGGTGGCTCAGTGGTAGAGCGCTTGCCTTGCATGCCTGAGGCCCTGGGTTCAATTCCTCAGCACCACATAAGCAAAAAAGAAAAAAAGCTGGAAGTGGCGCTGTGGCTCAAGTGGTAGAGCGCTAGCCTTGAGCTGAAGAGCTGAGGGACAGCACCCAGGCCCAGAGTTCAAGCCCCATGACCGGACCCAAAAAAAAATTAAAAAAAAAAAAAGAAAAGGAAATGGTATCAAATAAGAAAAACAATACGTTTGAAGGAAATTAAGTTTGATAAGTTAGCACTTAGTGTTTTAATGATTACTATGTACAAATACTGTTTCATGTAGTTCTTTTTTTTTTTGTTGTCAGTCCTGGGCTTGAACTCAGCACCTGGGTACAGTCCTTGAGCTTCTTTTGCTCAAGGTTAGTACTCTACCACTTGAGGCACAGCACCACTTCTGGCTTTTTGTTTATATGGTACTAAGGAATTGAACCCAGGGCTTCATGCATGCTGGGCAAGCACTTCACATTCCCAGCTCCTATTTCATATAGCTCTAAGAGCAATCTTGTACTCAGACAAAGAAAGGACAAATTATGGGGCTAGAGGTGTGGCTCAAGTGGTAGAATGGTACAGCACCTACCTACGAAGCATGAAACTCCCAAGTTCAAATCTCAGGACTGTCCCCCCACCCATCCCCCCAAAAAAAGAAAGAAAAGAAAAAGAAAGTACAGGAAAGAGATTTTCCCCAGGTCATTCAGCAAAAGCTGTGAATCACATCACTTTCCTAGAACCATGTTCTTAGCCAAAGATGGTACCTAAACACACTTTGATGTGCTGAGTTTGAAATTCTCTTGAGTGGCCCGTTGAGGTGGAGTTATCTGATGGGCAATCAGAGACTTTGAATCTGTAGCATCTTGGAGTGCTCAGGTCTAGTGATATGGGTGGGAAGCTGTGTGTGTGAACATGGCATCTCAGAGTCTGGTCTTCAATATCATCCAACAAATATTCATTAAGTTCTCACGTAAAAGTATATGTACAAGCCAGGCATCAGTGGCTCATGCCTGTAATCCTAGCTCAGGAGGCTAAGATTTGAGGATCCTGGGTCAAAGCCAGCCCAAACACAAAGTCCATGAAACTCTAATCTCCAATAAACCACCAGAACACCAGAAGTGGCACTGTGGCTCAAATGGTAGAGCACTAGCCTTGATCAGAAGAGCTCAGGGACAGAGACCAGGCCCAGAGTTCAAGCCCCACGACTGACAAAACAACAACAACAAAAGCAACAACCACCCATATGTACATATGATACCAAACACTCATTCCAAGTGATTTACAGTATGCTTACTATATCAAAGTACTTTGAGCTGGTATTTTGAATTAGTAGTATTTTTTAATATTTTAAATCTTTATTGTACCCCCCTCCCTCATTTTTTCCCAGTTTTTTTTCCCCTGCCAGCCCCTCTCCCTCCCAAATTGTATAGTTTATTTCCAACATAGTATCTAGTGAACATCACTGCTGAATTAGTTCATCTTTTGTCCCATGGTTTCTAAGCTTCCCCTTCCCCTACCCAAATTAGATAAACTTATATACTAGACAAAAGGTACAGAAATAAAAAACAAAAAGGTCAAAACAAAACAAAAATCAAGAAACAAAAATCAAAAACAAAAGGGGAAAAACAAAACAAAATAAAAAAGAACCACAAAAAGTAAAATAAAAAACCCTTGTTTCCAGTATTATTTTTAATTTTAATGTCTTAATGTTCCTAGTTATAGTGTAAACATTGAGGGAAAAGACAAAATATGAAATATTTTTGTATTCACCTTATATTGGCTCTTCATGTGTTTTTTATAAATAAGTACATTTATTTGCCAGTACTGGGGCTTGAACTCAGGGCCTGGCCACTGTCCCTGAGCTTCTTTTTTGCTCAAGGCTAGCACTCTACAACTTGTGCTATGGCACCACTTCTGGTTTTTTTATTTATGAGGTACTGAGGAATCAAACCCAGGGCTTCATGCATGCTAAGCAAGCACTCTACCATTAAGCTACTTTCCCAGCTCTAGTGTGTTTTTTTTTGTTGAATACCTGAGAAAACATTAAGAAGTGAGTCTCAGGAAATCAAATGCAAATAATGTGGTCATTTTCTTTATGATCTAAATGTCTATAACAGCAGGTTTTCAGGAAGATGGATAGAACTGGGTATGATCATGTTAAGTGAAACAACTTAGTCTCACAAAAACAAGTATTCTATGTTGTATCTTATGTAGAACTTGGGGGCAAGGGGAGGATATGAAAATAAAGGAAAGAAAGGGGAGGGATAAGAAAAGGCTGGAGTAATGATTGAATTTCACTATATGCATGCACGGAAATTTCATAATGAAACACATTATTTTGTACAATCAATAGTATTTTGTACAATTAATAAGTAGCTTTTTAAAAAGCTACTTAGGGCTGGGAAGTTGGCTCAGTGGTATAGCGCATGCCTTGCACGCATGAGGCCCTGAGTTCAATTCCTCAGCACCACATAAGCAAAAAGAAAAAAGCCGGAAGTGGCGCTGTGGCTCAAGTGGTACAGCGCTAGCCTTGAGCTGAAGAGCTGAGGGACAGCGCCCAGGCCCAGAGTTCAGGCCCCATGACTGGAAAAATAAATAAATAAATAAATAATAAAAATAAAAAGCTACTTAGACCTTTAGAACTGAGAACTGAGAGAGTAAAAGAGTGAAAGTAAGTAAGAGAGGAAGAGAGAAACCAGATCTCACACTACATAAAGATTTTTTCATCATTATTATAAAGGTTATAAAGGTGTTATAAAGGTTATAAAGGTGTTGTAAAGGTGAATTGTAGGAGCTCTGTGTAGTGGTGCACACCTGTTATTCTAGCCTGTGGGAAGAAGAGGCGGGAGGACCCCGAGTTCAGGTTCAGCTTAGGCTACAGCTCTAGACCCTGTCAGGAAGAGATAGAGACAGAGACAGAGAAAGAGGAGGTGAGGGAGGGAGGGAGAGAGGAAGGAAGAAGAAAGGGAGAGACATATTGAGGTAGATACAGAGAAAGAGAGACAGAAACACAGAGCAAAGAAAAAAAGAATAAAGGAAGTTCCTTAGTTTGGAGAGGCAAACTGGCTGCGGTGAGGCCTTTATCAGGTGGCATTTCTCTTAGTAACTTTATCAAAGTCTAGAGTCTACCTCTCAGCCTGTTGATCTAGAAACTCCCTCAGCTGAACCCAGGGAGGCTCATATATGCACAATTGAAAGTATAGAACTAGTTTCGGTTTATTAATACACCAAAAGATTATTAATATGCAAAAGGAATGTGACTGTTGGGCAGATCAGATATTCATATCAACCTTCCGCCCCCTGTAGCCAAGTCATGTGCAAAGCCAATAGGGGATTGTATGGTAAACCCAGAATGAGCACATGAGCAGTTAGTAATAGGATTAGTATGCTGAACAGTACCGGGCTCTGATAATAGGGTGCATGAGACAGAAACAGCATGTGCCTCTGAATGGACAGACCCTGACACATTCACTAAGGGCAAGTCACACTCAACATTTCCAAGCTCTAGTATTTCAAAGGCGAATGATGACACTCACTGGTTTACTGTGAAGATTAAGTGAGATTACTCATAAAATGCTAAACTAGCCCCATCATATAATAGGCCCTCAATAAATGGCAGCTACATATCCCTCTGTACCAGAGACATACCTATTCAGGGTTCAAGTCAGCCTTCCAGAACATCCTTTGCTCTGAACAAAACTGGGCAAGCAAGCCTGAAGGCAAACATCCAGTTAGAAGGATGCTGAATGATCCAGAACATAGATATATAAAATATGGCTATAAAGTAGTCCCTGCTTAAAATAGCAGAGTGTGTGTGTGGTGTGTGTGTGTGTGTGTGTGTGTGTGTGTGTGTGTGTGTCTGTGTGTGTGTGTCTGTGTGTGTGTGTGTATGTGTGTGTCTGTGTCTGTGTCTGTGTGTGTGTGTCTGTGTGTCTGTGTGTGTCTGTGTACATGACAGGCTGAGATCTGAGGCTTGAAATTCAAAGCCAGTCTGGGCAGAAAAGTCTTTAAGACTCTTAAATCTAATTAACCAACAAAAAGACAGAATGTAGGAATGGCTCAGTTGATAGAGCACCAGCCTTGGGAAGGAAAAAGCCAAGTAAGAACATGATAGCTTGAGTTCAAGCCTCAGTATTAGCATAAAAAAGGAAGTAGAACTGAACTGTAGCTTAAGTGGTACAGCACTAGCCTTGAGTCAAAAAAGCTCAATGATAGTGCCCAGGGTCTCTGAGTTCAAGTCTAGGACCTTCACAAAACAAAACAAAATCAAAGTACATAAATAAATAGCCTTAAAGAGAGACAGAAAGAGAAAGAGAAAGAGAGAGAGAGAGAGAAGTCAGAAACAGAGATAGAGAGACAGAGATACTTAGAGTTATCTTATACAAGAATTTATAGTCCCAAGAGCAATGTCTAAAGTAGATAGCCCTCTTTCAGATAAAATTAGAGGCATTAAGCAAGTAGCTCAAGATTACAGGATGAAGACTGAACAATGACATGAACCACCCTTTTTTCTGAAAACAAAATATACCACTGTACATATCTTGGTTCTCAACCAAGGGGTCAGTATGAGGAATATAGTCATTTATTACTGCTGATAAAGTATTGAAGTTTAGATAAATGATTTGCTTTTAGAAAATAGAACTTGGAGCAGACCAAGGCTATCACTAAAATAAACAATGCAACTTCTGTTGTGATGTGCTATTTTGAAGGGGACAGGAAAGGATGGAGGCAGAGATGATGCATCAGAACTGACATATCACCATAAGTTTGTCCATGAGATGGTATCATGTATGTGACCTACAGCTTGTGTGTCTTACTTAAAGCATTTTAAGAATGATTAGTCCAGTGGATGAAGAAAAGTCTTAGCTGGGACATCTACAAGATTTCTCTCTTTAGACAGCAGATACTGGTATTCTAATTCTTAGATTTTCATTTGTCTGGTCACATTCATGTATCACTATAAAAACTTTTTTTATTTGCTGGGCGCTGGAGGCTCATGCCTGTCATCCTGGCTACTCAGGAGGCTGAGATCTGAGGATCGTGGTTCAAAGCCAGCCAGCCCTGCAGAAAAGTCTGTGAGACTCTTATCTCCAATAAACCACCAGAAAACTGGAAGTGGTGCTGTGGCTCAAGTGGTAGAATTCTAGACTTGAGTAGAAGAGCTCAGGGACAGTGCCCAGGCCCAGAGTTTAAGCACCACAATCAACAAACAAACAAAACAAAAAAAACCCCTAACATTCAATGACCTTAACACAAATATTGCTTTAAAGCAATCATCATATGCATTGTTTATTCATTCACTAAACAAGTATTATTGCTAGCTATCCAAGTAATATAGTCTAAGAAGGACAAAAGGTTTGTTCTCAAAAGTAGTATTAGCACGAGTAACAATTTACTATCTTCCATAGCTTCTATGCCAGAAATGGTGGCAAATCATGAAAACAGCAGCCACAAGGATTAAGAAATGTCCCAGCCCTCTAAGGGGCTTACCATGGCCTTAAATTAGGACTAGAAGGACTGATGTATAGAGAAGGAATGATGAGAGAGGCAGACTCATTGACCAATGAATGTAAACAAGGGCCCTGTTAGAAATAATACTAGTATGCTTAGTAGAAAGACAAAGATGCAGAGTTAATGAGAGATAAGAAGGAAAGTTTTGGTAAAGAGTTCTCAGAGGAGGTGAATTTGGTTTTGAATTCTAATAGAGAAGTAAGTATTCTCCAAATTAAGGGCAAAGAAAAAGGGTAACTCTGACAAGGATGATAAATATAGACAGATTTGTGTTTTAGGAGCTGTGAACTGTTTAGTAGAGATGAAGTTTACAGTAAAATAATATGGGAAGCAAGGCTGGAGAATGTAACTTAGTGGTAGAGTGCTTACCTAGCATGAACAAGGCTTGTGGTTCATTCTTCAGCACCACAAGCAAAAGAGAGGAGGGGAATTCAGAGGGTTCAGTAAGAGATGAAAGTGTTAGGCAAAGGGAAGATGGTAGCTGGTCTTTTATTCTATGATATCTAAAAGGCAGTGGGGAGTCATTTGAAAGGGTTTTAGGCCTGAAAATTTTACAAGGATAGGATTTGTCTTAGAAATAGACTCAAGTAGCCGAGTGCTGGTGGCTCATACCTGTAATCCTAGCTACTCAGGAGGCTGAGATCTGAGGATCGAGGTTCAAAGCCAGCCTGGGCAGAAAAGTCCGTGAGACTCTTATCTCCAATAAACCACTAGAAAGCCGGAAGTGGTGCTGTGGCTCAAGCAGTAGAGCACTTGAGTGCTCGCCTTGAGCTGAAAAGCGCAGGGACAGTGCCCAAGCCCAGAGTTCAAGCCCCATGACCGACCAAAAGAAAAAAACTAGACTCTAGTAGCTATGAAATGGATACAATAAAAAAGATTCTAGACTAGGTTTATAGAACTTGGTTAAAATATATTAGATATATTTATAAGAGACATTCATAAAGTACAATAATTAACTCAAAGAAGAACTACTAAGATGACATGAAGAAATCAGGAAAGAGACAATCCAGTAGAAAAATGCGCAAAACTTCAAACAGGCATATCAAAAAGAGAAAATTCAATGGCCTATAAGTGTATTTTAAAATGTTCAACCTTATTGGTAACCAGGAAAATGCAGATAAATATTAAGTTGAGAAATAATTATACATTTACAAGGCTGTCAAAAATTAGAAGGCCTGAGTATTCCAGGGTTACTACAATTGTGGGGCAACAAAAATTCTGGTATGCCACTGGCAGGAGAAAAAACTGGTAGAATGTTTTTGGAATACAGTTTGACATTAACCAGTGATGTTGAAGCCCTAATCCTTGACCCAGTCCTAAAGAAACTCATGCCCTGTACATCAGAATATGTACAAACAAGTTTATGGCTGCATTTTTCATAGGAGCCAAAATATAAGGTAAACAAATAAAATATATTTCACTATTAGAATGCATACAAGAAAGGGGTACAGTCACACAATGAACACAATGAATGAACTCTAGCTACATGCCATACTATGGCTAAAGCCTATAAACATAGTAACAGACAGAAGAAATGAGACACAAACAACACAGGAAAACATAATTTTCCTCATATAAATGTCTAAAAATGCTGAACCAAACTACATTATTTAGAAATGCATACGTAGGAAGTAACATTATAAAGAAATACAGCCTGTAATCCTAACTACTCAGGAGACTGAGATGTGAGGATCGTGATTCAAAGACAGCCCAGGCACACAAGTCCATGAGACTAATAAACAACAACAACAACAAAAACTAAAATAACCACAGAAGTTAAGATAGTAATTACTCAAGTAATGGAGGGTTTCGATAGAGCAGAAGCATGGAAGCTGCTGGCAGGTACTGGGGTTGTTCTGTTTTCTCAGTGGGAGTGGTTTCATGCTTCCCAGGCCATATGATTATCTCCTAATGCAGACGTATCTCATGCACCTCGCTAGGTATATGCTATATTTCACAATACAAAACAAAAAAAATGTACTTGGGGGAAAAACCAAAAATACATAAACAACTATATACTGTTAGATGTGTTTATAGACCAAAATAAAAAAGAAATAAACAATAGAAAGCTTTACCTAGGAGACACATATGAATTGAAACATGAAGGATTGGCTAGAATGTGGAATTGGTTAAGAATATAGGAAAAAAGAAATACGATGTAAGGAGAATAGTATGTTCCAATTCAAAGAAGTATAAGAGAACAAATGCATAATCAGAGAGTAGTAATTAATTTAGTCTGACTATAATAGAAGTTTAGATAATAGTGAGAAAAAAAGGTCTAGAAAGGGAGGCCAAAGTATCCTAGATTTTTTTATACATGCTGACGATCCTGGGAACTGAGGATCATGGTTCAAAGACAGCTGGGCTGACAAATTAAGACAACTACTATCTCAATTAACCAGAAAAAAAATTCATAAATGGAGGGGTGGCTCAAGTGGTAGAGTGATAGCCTTGAAAAGCAAGAATGAGAGGCAAGTGGCTCATGACTGCAACCCTTGCAGCTTAGGAGGCTGAGATCTGAGGGTCCCGGTTCAAAGCCAGCCCAGACAGGAAAGTCTGTGAGACTCTTCAATTAATCACTATAAAAGTGGAAGTGGAGATGTGGCCCAAGTGGTAGACTACTAGCTTTGAGCAAAAGAGCTCAAAAGAGCTGAGTTCAACCCCAGGACCTAACAACAACAACGAAAGTACAAAGCAGAACCAAGTTCATCCATGATTAATACTTCCTCAACAAAAATACCCCTCATGAAAGAGGGAACAGCTAACACTAAGCAAAAAGAAAGAAATGTACATATCACCCAATGCAGAAGAAATAGTTGTATTGTCAAAGCTCGTAGAATTAACAAACTTTATAGCCAAGATAATGACATTTGCCTTGTGAAATGTGCTTGTGACTTTAACTAAGTATCACTATCCTACAATACTGTGAAATTTGTGCAATTTATGTAATCACTTAATCTCAATAAAAAAATATTAAAAAAAAAAGAAATACCCCCTCAATACAGGATGCTGTTGTATGTTAGAATTCCTTCCCTCCTGACCCAAGAAATCAGGCAATTGAGCTTTCTGGAACTGAGTGGGGTGATGAGAAGGTTTTTGGCATTGGACAGATGCAAGTTTGAATCCAGCCCTACCACTAACTGGATGTACAATTTTTAAATTTCTGAAATTCCAAGTCTCAAATCTATTATCTGTACATAAATATAATGTCTACCTGTTATATAATGAATATTAATACCCTTTCCATTTCCTCTTTATCAGCAACTAACTAGGAATGTCAGCCCCAAACTTAGACTAAGTCCCTCTATTCTATGGTGTCTTTATTTTCCTTCCTTCCTTCCTTCCTTCCTTCCTTCCTTCCTTCCTTCCTTCCTTCCTTCCTTCCTTCCTTCCTTCCTTCCTTCCGTCCTTCCTTCCTTCCGCCCTTCCTTCCTTCCGTCCTTCCATCCTTCCTTCCTTCCTTCCTTCCATTCCTTTTTTTGTGGAACTTGGCTTGCTAGGCAGATACTCTACCATTGAGCCACATATCCAGCTCTTTCCCTCCTTCCCTCCCCCTCACTGGTAATTTTTGATATAGGGTCTCATTTCCTGCCTGGCATTTGCCAGGACATGAATTCCCCTTATCTCCCTCCCCCCAACAACAGGCATACATTAACACGTCCAGTTTCTTTCTTTTTTTTTTGTCAGTCGTGGAGCTTGAACTCTGGGTCTGGGCTCTGTCCCTGAGCTCTTCAGCTCAAGGCTAGTGCTCTACCACTTGAGCCACACAGTGCCACTTCCAGTTTTGTGAGTGGTTTCATGAGTGGTTTAATGGAGATAAGAGTCTCACAGAGTTTCCTGCCCAGGCTGGCTTTGAACTGCGACCCTCAGATCTCAGCCTGCTGAGTAGCTAGGATTACAGGCGTGAGCCACCGGCACCTGGCTCATGCAGTCTATTTAGTTCCCTTCTTTAAATGGAGTCTCATGGGCTTTTCTGCCCAAGCTGGTCTAGAACCACAGTCTTCCCAATATCAGCTTCCCATGTACATAGGATAACAGACGCATGCCACTACACATGCCTTTACAGTGACATCCACAGTGCTTTGGATTTGGATAGCTTTGGGGATTGATTAGGAATAGTCTTATAACATTCTAAGGATAGGCCAAAAGTGAGAAAGTTTTTAAAAAGGAAAAAAATTAATAGAGTGCCCCAGTAAAAGTGGAAAACTTCTATTTGCAAAATAACAATAACAAAATTTCACTAAAGTACCAAGACATATATTAAAGTGGGAGAAGGGATGTACAACATTCAAAAGAATGAAATCCCTCTAATAAAAAAAGAGCTCTTGCCAGGCACTGGTGGCTCATTCCTATAATCCTAGCTACTTAAGAGGCTGAGATCTGAGGATCACAGTTCAAAGCCAGCCTAGACAGGAAAGTCCATGAGACTCTTATCTCCAATAAGCAACCAGAAAACTGAAGTGGTGCTGTGGCTCAAGTGGTAGAGCACTTGCATTGAGCTGAAGAGCTGAGGGACAGTGCCCAGGTCCAGGGTTCAAGCCCCATAACTACCACCAACAACAACAAAAGGAGAGCTCTTAAAAATAATAAGAGAAAGGTGGATTCCTATAGATAAAAGACATCAACAGGCAAATCAAAAAAGAAGATACACTAATCCTATTAAACATTTTTAAATGTTTAATACCACTAGATACTAAAGAAATGAATATTAAAAATAGACCTATTGTCCGGCACCAGTGGCTCACATCCATAAACCTAGCTACTCAGGAGGCTGAGATCTGAGGATCACAGTTCAAAGCCAGCCCAGGCAGGAAAGTCTGTGAGACTCTTACCTCCAATTAACCACCAGAAAACCAGAAGTGGTGCTGTGGCTCAAGTGGTAGAACACTCGCCTTGAGCTGAAGAGCTAAGGGAACAGTGCCCAGGCTCAGAGCTAAAAAAAAAAATCTATTAAAGGTGTCAAAGATAAAAAATTTATTATAATGTGATAAGAGCCAACAGATGATCAGCACTAGGCATAAAAATTTTATATGCCTACCTTTTATCCAGTAATTCTACTTTTGAAACTATGGCATAAGAAAATAATCAGTTACTTTTAAAAAACAAATTACAAAGATGTTCTCCACAGTATTGTTTTTTGTTTGTTTGCTGCCTCCTGCCCCCAGTCCCCAGTCCTGAGGCTTGAACTCAGGGCCTGGGTGCTGTCCTGATCCTTGTGCTCAAGGCTAATACTCTACCACTTGAGCCACAGTGCCAAGTCCAGCTTTTTCTGAGTAGTTTATTGGAGATAAGAGTCTCATAGACTTTCCTTCCCTGGGCTGGTTTCAAACTGAGAGCCTCAGATCTCAGCCTCCTAAGTAGCTAGATTACAGGAGTGAGCCACTGGCTCACAGTATTGTTTATAATACTGAAGAGCTGAAAACATCCTAATTAGACCAGAGATTAGTTAAAACAGCAACAACAAAATATGATATATTCCTACACTGGAACACTAAGTAGCTATTAACAGTGGGGGTAGAAATCTATATTTATTGATATGGAGTAGTAGCTGTAATAAATGAATAAGTGAAAAAGAAAGTCTCCCACTAGCATATTGGTATGATCCTGCTTGTATAAAAACACATCAATCTATTAATCTGTCTTCTATGAACGAATCTGGAAGGGCACAAACCAAAATATTAATGACTAGTTCTCTTTCTCCTAAAATCATGGTAGATCGAGAGTATCAGGCCATCCACCAGAGTCTCTGGTGTAGGGTTTTCCTTTCCTCTCATGGTCCCCAGGGGACCAAGAAAACATTCAACACCAAGCTATCTGGCTATGGCAATGAGAAACTCACTGGGAGTCCCAAGCTATACATGTCTTATTTACAACTGCATCACTAGTGCCTAAAATTGTGCAGTAGTAGGCATTTGATAAATGGCTGCTGAATTAGTGAATTAATAGGGCCAAGCCTCCATTTTACAATGGCAAGCATAATAAACATTATTTTTTGATAAAGTCAACCTCAAATACAAAATTTACAAAAATCTAGAATACAAGGCTTCTAAATATTTTATATTCCCTGTACATTATTGCAATGCAGAAGTTTATTTTCCTTCTCCACACCCCCCCACCCCCCTGCTCCGAGTATACTTTCCCATAAGAGTTTGACCAGAGGTGAGTAGTGTATTTGTTCAAGGAAGGCCTTTTCTGCCTCCTCCCAGGGCTAGGTGTTACAATCTGTAACTCTCAGATGAGCAAAAGGAAGGTTCAGTGTGGTTGCTGAAGGTCATACAATCTACTCTGGAGAGGAATCAGGATTCAAATCCAGGCCTGTTTGTCTCCACAACTCAAGGGTGGCTTTGAAAGGTTCAAAACAAGACAATGAAAAGGACACTGTATGGGACCGTGACAGCTGATGTCTGCGCTTCCTAACAAGTCACCAGCTCTTAGCCCTGAGCTCCAGGTCTGAGAGGTGCTTTTCCTTAACCCTTGGAGAATCCAGAGGACAATTTGTCACCAGGGTTATTAGCATTTCTCCCTGGATATCGACAGCTTGTCTTTCCCCCCTCCAACCAGTGACTGATTTCTTCAAATGCTCGCCAAATACAGCCCAAGTCACCATGGTAAACGTATTGACAGAATCATATTAACAGCTACCGAGCATTTACAGGGTTGTAAGTTATGTGTGTGGGTTGGGGGGAGTAAGATAAGAAAAAACGCAGGGAAATAAAACAAGTTCAATTAGCAGCAACAATTATTTATTTAGAAGCTTCTATTCAGAACAGTTTTTTTAAAAAAAAAAAACATAGTTTTTAATGGCTAATTATGGTTTCTAACAGGAGTGGGCCCTCAATCAGGGTTGCTCCTCCTTAAAGCTGATCATTAATATTTTAGTTGCTTGGCTCAGAATCCGTACTCACACAGTGGACTCGCCCCGCAGCGCTGTGCAGGCCGCCAATGTGAGCATCGGCGATTGGCTGGACCACAGAAATTCCAGTGCGGTAGTTGGTTTGCTCTACCAATCCCAACACATTTGCCCCAACACAGCCCTCACTGGAGTCCACACTTCTAAAGACTGAGGCGGGTTCAGTAAGCAAAATTGTGCCCTAAGCCACCCAAACAAGGGATAATTTTTTCAAAGGAATGAAGTATCTTTTTTTAAGTTAATTTACACCTTTTATTGGGGGTGGAGGGACCCAAAGTGTTGCCTTAGGCAAAATAGAATACAAAGGAGTTTGTTTTCAGTTGTTAATTCCCTGGGTACTTCTAGGTGACCCTTCTGACAAGTAGGGTCAGCCTTCTGACCCAGGAAGGTACTAAGGGAAGGTAGGCATGGGATGCCCTGAGGTCCCAAGTGTGGGTATGGAGTGGCAGAACCTTGTCTCCCATGTTTCCAACTTCACATGCTTCTTAAGGAGGATCTAATCTTCGCAGGAGATTTGAGTCTGCTCATTTGCACGCATCTCATCAGCACCCTGCTTTGTTGAAGACTGTTTGATGTCCCAAGGAAAAGACTTCCAAGTCTTTTAAAGCCTTTTTTGATGTGAACCAGAAAATCACGTTTTGTCAAGAGTGCACTCAACTTGAACCTCAAAAGGATTCAGAACTCAGAAACCACACAGGTCAAGTGGGATTTACAGTGGGCAAAAGTCACTTCCTTGTCTTCCCCTGAAAGTCTCTTTTCTGACTTTAGTGCTAAGAGTGTCATTGCACGGTTGGGCCCAGTTTTCTTTCTTTCTGTCTCTCTCTTTTACACATGCATACACAGCTTGGGGGAAAAAAAAAAGAAAAAAAGAAAAACCCTAGGAGAAAAAAGGAAAAACAAAAAACAAAAAATATGTGAAATTTGAGGAAGTAACTATCCCTTCACTAAGAAGAAAAGCCATCTGTATGTAGCTCCACTCTGTTTCCAGACATAGAAGGGCTATGTGTGGGCTCCCAGAGGCCCCAGTAGCTCTAGGTGAGGGTCAAATGATTTACAGAACCTAACAACAAATGATTACATCCTTAATCAAAGCATTTAACTAGGTATAAAATGAGAGCTCCCTGGGCTCCTGGGAGTATTTGCAGAAAAAAACTAGAAACTGGCTTCAGGGAGTAGCTACTCAGTAGGATCTTAAGGTGCTATCAACTTAGAACTCAAGGGAGAGATCTGACTCTTCTGAAAATCAGACCTGAGTTGAGATTGAAGACTCTTCCCCTAACTTTCTACTTCCAAAACTTTTCTCACACTTTTTCCTCTTGAAACTTAAAGACCAGCAGGAATTTAGGATCAGTAGATAGAATCTTAATCATGAAATGATCCAAGGATACCTCCTGCCTCAGGTCTCTGAGGGACACCTGTTCCCACAACGGGTCCCCATTGAAGTTCCCCTGGCCACTGTCTCAAGAAGGTGTCTTGTCACCATTTATGGAGAACTTACCATGCAACAAGCCCATTTTTCTTGATTTTCTAAATGAAACAAAAAAGGTAATGTTAACTTATTTCCATTGCTTAGGCCAAGGAAACCAAGACTGGAAGAGTTTGAATCACATGCCCTATAGGTGCCCGGCTAAATGCCAGGCATCACTGTGCTTAGCACCTGGCTTGTTGCAGATCTCCTGTTTTGGTTGTTTTGTCAAGGTTTTTCTTGTGTGTGGGAGGGGCTGGCACTTACTGCTTTATGAATTTATTGATTACTTATCGAGTACCTAGTATGGGAAAGGTACTGTGGATGTTTCAAAAAGCGAAAGGCATTATTCCTTCCTCATCTCTCACTGTGGCTACCGCAGTGGCCTTTTTACAAGTCGTCTGTTACCAACTTTCCCTAACTCAAACCATTATTTGTGCAGCAGCCACAGTAATCTTTTTAAGTGATAAATCACAATACAGTATGTCTCCCTGCTTAAAATACTCTATGGCTTCCTGTGTACCCAGAATAAAATCCAAACTCTCTGTGGCCTTAAAAGATTTATGCAGGTCTGGGTCCTCTCCATCTCATCTGCTACCAAAGTCCCCAAGCTCACACCTTTATTTCTTAGGCTTTCTCTCCACTCCTAAATGAGTCCAAATCCTCTCTTCACAAATCCTTACATAAGTGTTTTCTGTTCATCATTCATATTACAGTTGGAATATTTGCAGGAGCATACTGGGCATATTTGACAGGGTAAGACTTTTTATGACAAACAATTGTGATAATAAGTCATAACTACTACTTTGTTGATCAGTTCTTTAGAACAACGAACAATTTAAAAAGAATCATCTAGCTTGCTTCATTGCTTACTGGCTTGCTTTATTTCTTTATTCATTTATTTATAGCAGTACTGGAGATTGAACTCAGGGCTTGGGCTGTCCCTGAGCTTCTTTTGCTCAAATAGAACGCTACCATTTGAGCCACAGTGCTCTCTCTCTCTCTCTCTCTCTCTCTCTCTCTCTCTCTCTCTCTCTCTCTCTCTTTCTTTCTTTCTCTCTCTCTCTCTCTCTCTCTCTCTCTCTCTCTATATATATATATATATATATATAATTTATTGGAGATAACAGTCTCATAGATTTTCCTGCCTGGGCTGCCTTTGAACAATGATCCTTAGATCTCAGCTTCCTGAGTAGCTAGGATAACAGGTGTGAACCACCAGTGCCCAACTAATAAACTTTATTTTCAAAGACAAACTAAGTCTGCCAATTTCAGAAAGATGCAGTACATAACTGGAAGTCCTCCAAATTCTTTCTTATAGATGATATTATTATTGTTGTTATTATTATAGGATAATAATATCATATCAATCAATACTCAAGAATAACCACAATTTTTTCACATTTAGACCAACAGTAGTTTTAGTGTGGAGAAATATTTTGCAACTGACACTTTTTAAAGCTGTCTGGGCATGGTGATTATAAAACAGGCCAGCTTTTAATTGATTATTGTTTTAATATTCCTCTATAAATTAACCAATCTCCCTCCCCAATACATCTATCACATTTTTTAAGTGCAAGAATGTAGGGAATGGGGTATTATGGGAGCAAAAAGTGGATCAAAGAAGTAGAAGAACATGAGTGCATAATTTCCCAGAAACCAATAGAAGGGAACTCAAGTTGGTCTGTGGTAACCAATACTACAGAGGGGACAAAGGATTATCTTTCCTGAATTGGATACCAGGCCCAATTAGAAGTAGGGTTCAAGATCCTCTCTCTTTATTATGTGGAAAAGTCAGGCCAAAATGTCTTCCTCTGGTAAGGTGGTAAATTAATTCAAAGGGAAAATCTCTTGCATTTGGGCTTAACCGTTTCTTGGTATCAGAGGCAGGAAGATAAATGAGTGCATGTCATATTGAACCTATGGCAAGTCTGTGTTCTCCAGACCCTAAGACTGCAAAGGACTCAGCCAATGGCTATGACCAGCCATGATAGAAGAAGAGAATAAGGAATAGGGCCATGACATTGTAGAAGATAGTTAAGGTGGAGTCTTCTGACCCATTCCTACTAGGATGTAGTACCAGCTTGAAAAATGAAGGTACACAGAGTTGGTTAAATGGAATTCCATTTACCTCTCACATCTGATCTGTTCACCTAGATTGCGTGTTGACTTGAAGAAATCAGCAACCATCTGACCACCTGTAAGTCTCTTCATTTTTAAACTTCTTTTACTATGTAGCTCTCAGTCTGAGTTTTTTTGGATTGTGCAATTGAAATAATCATCAATTAATCTTTTTACAAACTAATTCAGAGAAGAAAGTTAAATTCCTAAATAACAAAATCAGACACTTTCCCAGCAATTGTGACTATAATCCTGTCCACGTGGCCATTTAAAAGAAACAGAACCAATTACTAATTAGTTTTAGACCCAGAAGAATCACTCAATTTTATCACTACATTTGTTCAAGACTCAGTCTTTAAATGCTAGCTAGGCTATGGGTCTTTGCCACAATACAGGATTCCAAATTATCTTTTAAAAACAAACTTTTGTTTTAGAATAGTGTTGAGACTCCCAGAAAAATCACAAAGATAATAAAGATTTCCCATATACCCACACTCATTTTCCCCTACTTTTCCATCTAATATTAATATGGTACATTTGTCACAGCTAATGAGCCAATATTGGTCACAACATTATGAACTAAAGCCCATAGTTCATTCAGATTTCTTTAGTTTTTACCTGATATTATTTCTGTGCCAGCATCTCCAAATTATCATTTTAAAATCATAAACTAGGTTTTTTTCACTGTAAAAATAATACATTCACACACATGATTTTGTCAAATAGTATAGAAGAGCAAAAATTAAATTACTCCCTTCTATATTAGGCATATTTCCTAGAGGAAACTATTGTTAACAATTTCCTATGTATTCTTTTAAAGGTATTATATTCATATATAAAGATAAATATATGTCTCTCACACACATTTCCACAGTAAGGAATTCCTTTTCTCTGTAATTTGTTTTACATATAAGCACTTAGTGTGCTAACTCAGTTTTTAAAACCACATAATATTTCACTATGTGGATGAATTATAATTTATTTTACCAATTTCCTATCAATGTACATTTAGGTTGTTTCCTTTATCACATTGCAAACAATATTATAAGGAACATATCTCCCCCCCGCCCCCAGTCCTGGGGCTTAAACTCAGGGCCTGGATGCTGTCCCTGAGCCTCTTTGTGTTCAAGGCTAGCACTCTACCACTTAATCCACAGCACCACTTCTGGCTTTTTCTGAATAGTTTATTGGAGATAAGAGTCTCATGGACTTTCCTGCCTGGACTGGCTTTAAACTGTGACCCTCAGATCTCAGCCTCCTGAGTAGCAAAGATAACAGGCATAAGCTACTGGCACCTAGCAAGAAACATATCTTTATGTACTTGACTATATATATATATATATATATATATATATATATATATATATATATATATATATATATATATGAAGGACAAATTCCTGTAGTTGAATCCTACTGAAGTATATTGATATTTAGGTCCTAGGGCTTGAACTCAGGACCTGGGCACTATCCCTGAGCTTCTTTTGCTTAAGGCTAGTGCTCTACCACTTGAGCCACAGCTCCACTTCCAGTTTTTTTGTGGATTTTTTTTGTAGTTTATTGGAGATAGGAGTTTCACAGGCTTTCCCATCCAGACTAGTTTTGAACTGTCATCCTCAAGTTTCAGCCTCCTGAGTAGTTAGGATTACAGGTATGAACCACTGGCCCCCAGCTGATATGTAAACTTTTGATAGATTTCAGGGTCCAAATTGCCTAGGAACTCCACTACTTTGTATTCCTACTAACTATATATACACAGGGTTTCCCTATACACCATCAACAGTAGTATCATATCAAATACATTCTTCATTCTTCAAGTTTTCCCCTTTTTTTGCAACCTCCAACTTTTCAGTTTTCTTTTTAGCTCCCAGGTCACTAGATTTTCTTCCTGCTTTTCTTGGTGAAGCTCATCCTGTACATTTTTTCTCTTCTATATTTCCTCTCTTGATTACCTTCCCTTTCTTCTCCAACAGACTTACTTTTTCTTCTCACAAATTTTTTGTATAGTTTCTCTGACCCTCATCATAACTGAATAAAAAACAGACATGTAGCTGAGCACCAGTGGCTAATGACTATACTACTAGCTACTCAGGAGGCTGAGATCTGGAGGATGGTTTAAAGTGAGCCCAGGCTGAAAAGTCCACTAGCCTCCAAAAGCAGGGTGGAGCCATGACTCAAGGGGTAATGTACCAGCCTAGAAACACAAAGCCCTAAATTCAATCCCCAGTACTGGAAAAACAGTTTCCCCAACCTGTTGCCCTGCTTAACCAAGACAGAATGTTGCATGGAAAGCTTAAAATATTGGAAAGGATAAATTTACTTTGACATAATCCAGGGAAAAAAATGTCTAGGAAAATTCTGCATTGCTACTTTTGCTTGAATCTGTTTTTTTTTTTCTAATTTTCCCAAGTGGAAAGGATTCCTCCTTTTAGATCAATAGTTCATAATTCTTATTCATCACCTTTTTATATGAGTTGGAGTGAAGGCAAAAGTGGAAATGGAATTTAAAATACCAAAGTGGCAGATGGAAAAGTAGCAACAAATGAGCAGGAAGGGCAGAGGTGAAGAAGCAAAGGCAGCTTAGGGGAAAAACCAACTTTTCAAGTACTCTGAGAAAAGTTCTCTACTTGGTCTCATCATCATTCCCTTCATTCCAAAAGTAAAAACAGACTAATCTGTCAGGAATGGGTTGGAGGGTAAAGCACAGAGGAAGAGGGAGGGAAAGTTTCTTACTTCTTTTACTGCCACTTCCCCCTATCCCAACACTTATCTAGCAACACTCTATCCACCACCAAGAATCAGCTTAATAGAATAAACCACTTAGGGCTAAGGCTCAAGGAAAGTCAAAGACCCTAAAATCTCCTTGCCCTATTAAGCTTCTTAGAAGTTAGAACACTGCTAAAGAAAGTGACAGCATGGCCAAGCTACTTAGAAAGAATACAAGGTACAACGTCAGGAGGAGGGAGGCCGCATTGGGTGAACTAAAGAGGGTAGTGAGGTGGACGCTGGAATGGGCACTCATGTAAACCTTCAAATCTAGATTTAGGAGAAAAGTGTTTCTAGAATTTTCAAATGGAATAAGATGTGAATGGGGCAAAAGCAATTTATTTCTTAGGATAAAGGAAGACAACACAGCATTAAGCTTTATGTAAGTGTAGTAATTTTGAAAAATAATAATGAGGAACAATAAATTATGAGAAATAATCATAATAACAATGAGAGAAATTAAGCAACCCATAACAGCTCCTTTCTAGCTCATTCCTCAATGACTCCAGGTGTCTCATCATTCCTTGTCCTTTTCCCAGGTAGGTAAAAGAAGAAATGGCTACAGGCTTGTTATCTGAGTGGCTGGCCAGGCAGTGGTGAAGAACTACACAAACCAAGTCCCTTTGCCCCACTAAAAGCTCTTGAGACTTACTGTGAGCTGGTCACTGGTGGCTCACATCCTCACTACTCAGGAAGCTGAAATCTGAGGATCTCATTTTGAAGTTGGTACAGTAGGAAAAGTCCATGAAATTCATATCACCAACCAACCACCAAAAACCAAAAAGCCAGAAGTAGATCTGTGGCTCAAGTGGTAAAGTGTCAGCCTTCAGCAAAGAAGCTAAGGGACAGCACCCAGGCCTCAAGTTTCAGACACAGTACTGGAACAACAACAAGAAGACACTGTCCTTTTTAAATTAGAAGTCTACTGCAAGAATTCTAGCAATTTTCACCTTATGCCTGTCTTGAGAAACTCAAAGAGGGGAATACTTGCATGGGCTCAAGCAACTAACTGGAGTCAGAAAAGAAAGTACACTTATAGGTACCTGCTCCTTAATACCAATTGGAAATATGTTTTGGCTATCAAACCATCACCAAGCTCTAAGAGATCAAGCTTGCCAGAATCATTGTCCCTGTAATAGGATCAAGAGTAGAGGCATGTGAGGGACGAGAGCCTGGCTCAAGAGACTTCAAACTTATAACCAAACCATTTTAATATTAATCAGAGCCAACATTTCTTGCAGGCTTACTTTGTGCCAGACACTATTCCCAGGATTTTGTTTGTATTTTATATTAACTTATTTAATCCTTAAAGCAACCTCAGAGATTGTCTGTGGTGTTAGCCTCTTCTTACCCTAGGGAAACAGAGGCATAGAAAAAAAAAAAATAAGCGCATCTATCCTATCTCAGAACTGGCTCTTCTTAAACTAGTAGATCCATGAGATGCTCAGAGGGCCCTCAACATAGTAGCACTAAGTTTTTTGGGGTCCAGTCATGGGGCCTGAACTCTGGGCCTGGGCGCTGTCCCTCAGCTCTTCAGCTCAAGGCTGGCGCTCTACCACTTGAGCCACAGCACCACTTCCGGCTTTTTTTTCTTTTTGCTTATGTGGTGCTGCGGAATTGAACCCAGGGCCTCATGCATGCAAGGCAAGCGCTCTACCACTGAGCTACCTTCCCAGCCCAGTAGCACTAAGTTTTGATGAACTTTCTCCCTTTCTAGGTTATAATTAATAAGTATCAGGCAATGCATTAGTGCTAGGAACAGAAATAAATGAGACAGTCCTTACTACTAGAAACTCAATAGTGTAGTAAAGATGACAAAGGCTTGGTGAGTGCATCAAAACAGACTGTGCCTAAGGAATGTAATCCCACAAAGGAGTCCCCGAATTTCATGGAGAATGGAAAAAATCTAAGAAATACACCTAAAATGCTTACAGCAGCCTCTGCACGCAATAAGCAGCTCCATGTATTTTCCTTACACATATATTTCTTGTGATGCTGGGGACTGGACTCAGGGTCTCACGCACGTTGCCCAAGCACTGATGACAGAGCCACGCCCCTCAATGTTCCAATTCTCCTCACATCATGAGAGTCTGAGCCACAGCCTCCTTCTCTGGAGGTTTATCCTTCCTATTGATCCTGGAGCCTGGGTTAGAATCTCTTTGAAGTGCACTGCTTAGAAACTTTGTACCTCAGTTTCTTCATATATAAATGAAGATAACATGGATCTTATGAGGATTAAATTGCCACCTGGAAATAACAAATTTTTACCCAGAAAACACTCAGAATAGTTCCTAACACATTGAAAGTGCTCTAAAAGGGTGATCTATTATTTTTAGGAATAGGGTTATGTTTCTGCCTCGACTAGCAGCCATTTCACTTGTAATAACAGACTGAATTTAAATGTCTCTGGTATGGTTAGTTTAAGGAGAATGGGAAGTCTCCGGGACTAAATAGAAGGAGAACAGTTCCCTTGGGAAGTGGGAGGAATAACCCTGGAACTTGTTAATTAAGATCTTGTTAATGAATCTGCTTGTTAATGGTCTATTAAATAATCACACAATGGAGTTTACTGCACAAGTATAGCCTTTTTTCAAATGCTTGCTCTTTCCAATCCTCTTGGCCAACGTCTGACTTCTGAAGATCTTGCCTAAGGGGCAAGCCCCTCCAAATCCTTCCCAATCTGACATGGACCCTTCCTCTTGTCCCACTGGCCCACACAACAGGGCTTTCATGCTTAGGGTGAAGAAAAGGCAGAAAAGCCCTCTTCATCTGCATTCTGACCTTCATTCCTCAAGCCAATGCACTATACTTCTGAGCCAAAACATATCTCTCCACAAAATAGGAAGAAAGCCCTAGAAATAAAAAAAAATACAATAAAGGCTCTCTGAAATTTGCTGAGAAGAAAAGCAAAGGGATCTATGTCAGACTCCTTTCAGTGAGCATCCAGCAAAATAAAATTTCAACTGAGATGTCATGTATCTGAAGACAAAACTACCAACCAACCAATGTTCACAAAATACAAAAGGCTGAAACCACCAAGGAAAATGGTACAGCTAATGTCAGAGAATGGACTTCTCTTCTATTGTCCAACTTCAAGGATAGAACATACAAGAGGCTCCCTCCTCAAAGCTGAATTCCTGTAGTTCATAAACTGTTTTCATTCCCTAAGACCTTTCTGCTCTTTAGAGGTGACATTCTTGGAAGAGAGAGAGAGAGAGAGAGAGAGAGAGAGAGAGAGAGAGAGAGAGAGAATGTGTGTGTGTGTGTGTGTGAGATTTACATTGTCACTTTTATTTAATCTTTTTTTTTTAGCAGTATTAGGATTTGAACTCAGAGTCTAGTGCTTGCTAAGATGGTGCTCTACCACTTGAACCCTGTCTCTAGTCCTTTTTTGCTTTAGTTATTTTGGGGGCAGGGTCTTATCCCCTCTTCCACATACCCCCCATCAGATGGCGATCCTTCTTCCTACAGTTTCCTGCAGCTAGGATTACAAGCATGTACCACCATACACAGCTATGATGAAGAGTCTTGCTAACTTTTTGTCCCGCTGGCCTCAAACCACCATCCTCCTACTTTCACCTTCTGAGTGACTTACAAGTGTAAGTCACAGCAGTCACCTTATACATGGATACTTTTAGACCACTGAACATGCCGTGTTATCTTTCCTGAATCAGCCACCCTCTAAAGTATAACAAGAATCATTCACCACATTCTAGTTTATATACAGGCAGCTGGGGCTCAGAGAAACAAAGCAATTTACCCAGAATCATACAGCTAATAAATGAGCAGCCTAGAACTCCTGACTCAACGCTCGTTCCTTATCACTGAACTGTTCCTTTATCTCTAGTTAAAACCTCCCCCCCCCCCCCACATACACATAAATGTACCATGACATGCTCAGTTTATGCTGGGCCCTGTGTGGTCCTTTAGCAGATGCCAAAGGTGTGAAGTCAGCTGGCAGCCTCGGCAGAACTCAACAGAGGAAACAGTGGTCCTGGGTTCATTTATTCTCATTCCAAATATTTATTGAGCCTGGTGCTACATGAAGGCACACACTGGATAGTCACACCAGGTCACAGAGATAGACTCTTGAGAGTCCATGAGAGGGACAGTAAGCAAGTGACTACACTATTTGTGATGACTGCTTAAAAATGCCATTCTTAACTTTAGAAGCAAGGTTGACAAAGGTTACCTCCAGGGCCACAGGTACCTCAGCCTCGGTATCCACCCACTTGCAACCGCCTCACAGAGGGTTTTAGCCAGAAGTAGAAAGTCAGTCTGCTCCCAGGCTCAGTGCTAAGTAGCTAGGGTGCATCCTAGCTTCTTGGGGGTTGGAGATCTAGGGATTAAGGCTCAAGGCCAGTCCTGGCATAAAAATTTGTGACACCCTATCTCAACCAGTGGCTGGGCATAGTGGTATATACCTGTCACCCTCAGAGACATGTGGAGGCATAAATAGGAGAATCACAACCTAGTCCAACCTAGTCCATAAAAGTGAGACCCTACTGTGAAAATAACTCATGTTTTTTTGTTTTTGTTTTTTTCCAAGGGGGGGGGCGGAGGGTGCTGGAAGTACAAAAAAAAAATCCCGTCTGCAAGTGGTGGTGACTAATTAGGCCACAGAGAAATTCCTTTAACCACCCCCCTCAACCCTTATTTCTTTACAAATGAGTATTTGAAAGTTTAAGAGCTGAGGAAGAAGAGAGGAGACTGGTAAAACAAAAACAAAACAACTACCACCCAAACAAGCGCCTGCAGCTGCTTCTGGCAGAACTGCAGTAGCAGTGAGCAGACAGCTGCTGGCCAGGGCCCAAGGAGCACCAAGGCATGCTGGCCTCCTGCACATCTGGCTAAGCACCTCGCACCCCTCCGCTGGGCTGCCTCATAATGACAATATCGCACCAAGAAGGGGAGGTCTGAACACACGTGGTCAGCTGATCAGCAATAAGGGAGAAAAAGGGAAACAGCCCAAGGAAGTGCCAAGCTGGAGGGAAGGGGAGCTAGATGCAGCTGAACAGATGCTCCCTGTGGTGGAAGGCTGCTAAGCGAGGTACTACTGGGGCTCAGAGCCTGTGTGCTCACCCTTACCCTTCTGAACCCCAGTGGAATGTCATTCTGCCCTCTTTACTTGCCTGCCATTCTGTCCTCTTACTTGCTTGGTCGTAACTCTTCTTCTTTTAAGGCCAAGCTCCTCACCAGGTACTGGTGGCTCATCCTGTAATCCTAGCTGGCTCAAAGTCAGCCTGGGCAGGAAAGTCCATGAGAGTCCTACCTCCAGTTAACTCCCCTGGAAAGCTGGAAGTGGAGCTGTGGCTCAAGTGGAAGAGTGCTAGCCTTGAGCAACAAAAGCTAAAGGACAGCACCCAGGCCATGAGTTCAAGAGCTAATAGCAACACACGCACACGCACACGCGCACACACATACACACCAAGCTCTCCTGCAAAACCTTCTCTCTGATCCTTTTCACCATAGATGAATACTTTGTAAACCTTAAGAACCATAAGAGGAGCTGGGTGCTGGTGGCTCACGCCTGTAATCCTAGCTACTCAGGAGGCTGAGATCTGAGGATCGCGGTTCAAAGCCAGCCCGGGCAGGAGAGACCGTGAGACTCCTATCTCCAATAAAACCACCAGAAAACCGGAAGTGGCGCTGTAGCTCAAGTGGTAGAGCGCTTGCCTTGAGCTGAAGAGCTAAGGGACAAAGCCCAGGCCCAGAGTTCAAGCCCCACGACCGACAAAAAAAAAAAAAAAAGAACCATAAGAGGGCTGGGAAGGTGGCTCAGTGGTAGAGCGCTAGCCTTGCATGCTTGAGGCCCTGGGTTCGATTCCTCAGTACCACATAAGCAGAAAAAGCTGGAAGTGGTACTGTGTCTCAAGTGGTAGAGCGCTAGCCTTGAGCTGAAGAGCTGAGGGACAGCGCCCAGGCCTAGAGTTCAGGCCCCACGACCGGACCAAAAAAAAAAAAAAAAAAAAAAAAGAACCATAAGAGCTAGACAAAAATGGTGGAGGCTGTGAGCTAAGGACAATGGTTTTAAGTCAGCTCAGTCAGAGACTTTTTTTTTTTTTTGGTCAGTTGTGGGGTTTGAACTCTGGGCCTGGCCACTGTCCCTGAGCTCTTCAGCTCAAGGCGAGCAGTCTACCATTTCAGTCATAGCGCCACTTCCGGTTTTCTGGTAGTTAATTGAAGGTAAGAGTTTCATGGACTTTCCTGTCTGGGCTGACTTTGAACCATGATCCTCAGATCTCAGCCTCCTGAGTAGGTGTAAGCCACCAGTGCCCAACTTTCCATGAGACTCTGATCTCCAATTAACAACCGCCAAAAATTCAGAAGTGGAACTATGGCTCGAGTGACAGAGTACCAGTCTTGAGCAAAAAACTAAGGAACAGTGCCCAGGCCCAGGCCTTTTATGTTTTTGTCTATGTGTGTGCAACACACAAGAACTGTTAGACTCTATAAGGAAGGCTACTTCTAAATGCACAGTGTTCCTCAGGATTCTGATAAGCAAGTCCAATGTGGGCCCTGGGAATCTGCATTATCAATGACAATGGACCCTCTTCACACCATACACCTCCAGTCCCACACCACCACAGGTGATCTGAGGCAGGCAATGTTAGATCACATTTGGACTGATTTCCTCTCTTGAAATTCCATGATCACTTGTGTGTTGGTTTTGGGGGGTTTTTTGTTGTTTTTTTTTTCACTCACCTTACCCACCATGCCCTCCAAAAGAGGAAGTGTGTTCTCTTTGCAGACAGCACTGGATGAAAAGCTATGTGCACAAGAGCTCAGGAAATACCCATGGATGTAGAGAGATGATGAAGATAAGAGGTTGGGGAAGGGAAACCACAAGGGGGATGGCAGAGTACAGAGGTCCTGGTGGAGGGCGGAGGATTGCTTTCAGTACGTCTACATACTAAAAGACTGGAACATTGGTTTGCTTTACCTTCTTTTCCTTTCCTCCATATCCTTAACACCACATGCCAAACTACTTCATGGAAGTCAAGCCTGAGCAATGTACCTCCCTGAGGAAAGTTTGCCAAGAAACTCTGCCAAGAATCTTGGGTGCTATGTGGCTTAATTAAGGCTAAGCAAGCATTCTATGTTCTGAGACTATCATGTTGCTGTATAGGACTGATTATACAACTGCAGGAATTTTAGTAAAGAGACACAGACCTTTATCGATATTACTAAACATTGGCAGAGTAATGCCACCTTGCTCGGTCGTTGTCGAATGTCTATGGTGTGCCATCTATGGCTCCAGTGCTCACAGATCTGCTGCTTGTGAAGATATCAGACACTATCAGAAAGTGTTTCTTAATGGCACATCCTTAGAAAGTTACTTTCTCATGTTGGGCCTCACCACCACATAAGCACCAAATGGATAGCCTTAGGAAAGGCTGGCGTCAGGTCTCAGATCTTGGCATGGAGAAATACTATTCTCACTTTATTGTGAGCAATCCTTGGCAGCTCTGAGGTCTTCCATTCTCTGATGTTATACTTTGAACAAATACCTCCTTGTCAATTTTCAGGCATCAACTTAAAGCTAGCTTCCTGCAGAAAGTTATCCTTGACTCTTAGACTCTAGTCAGTTCCCACAGATTTTATACTTCCCCTGTAAAAACACTTTCCACAATACCCTGCAGTTGCTAGCAAAACTTGAAGCTCTAGTAACTGAGAGGTTGTCACCTATTGTGTTCATCATTCTAACCCATACACTTAGCGCAGTGCTTGAAAGAATGTAGGCATACCCAGAAAACATGGTTACATGATAAAATGGGTTAATGAATGCATCATGGCAAGGGAATCATACCTCTGTACTCTGAAACAGTGGTTTCATCCACTGCCAACAATAAACAGCCAAGACCAAACTGTACCATTCTTGCTGCAGTCTGCCTATCTTTTAGAGACAGAAATGGGTATCACAGGATCACCCCAATCTAGATTCCAGGAGACGTTTCTTATTGTCAGAGACAGATGCAATGCTCCAAAGTAAATTAAATATTAGTAAGAGCCTGAGAGCTATAATGGCCATGAGCCACCATGCCAGTTCTATCACAGACCTAGTAGTAGTCCTCACTTCCCTTTAATTTACTCAACATCTCAAAGACTCAGCTTTTCCATGAAAGAGATACTAGGTACTTCAATAGTAGGCACTAGGAGAAAATGACAATAAAAAAGCTACCCACCCCACGCTGTGAAGTTGGAAGTAGAAAGTAGCATTTGCAATGAAGCATCCCTGTGGTTAGGAAAGGGTTAAGACCACATGTCTGGGTTCTTTTTACCCGTAAATCAGCCTTGACTGCTGCTCAGTCTGAATGAAGCCCCACCAGGTTGACCTGTCAGGAAGGAAGCCCATGCGTCCAGACTTTTGTTGTTCTAAGGATTTTTTTTTTTATTTTACTGCTCAGGAAGGAAGCTGAAGCCTAGGCCCTAACTGCAATCCTGCTGATTCCTTCTCCTAGCATGAGCCACTGCCCTTACCCCTCTAATCACTGAAGATGCCCTCTTTCCTCTCCTAGAATTCCTTCATAACTAGTACTATGGCATTTGGAATTCCATCTCAAGCTCTTAGCCCTTCCTTAAAAAAAAATAATGTTCAGCATTTCTTCTCTTTGTGAATATATATGGAAAGGGACTAGATACAAGAAGAGATCAGAATTAGGTGCTCCATGATAGTCATAGACATTGTGTGTGTTCCCAAAGAAGTATTGAACACTTTTCTTTAAAGGAACCATAGAGACAGAGGAGCAGACCACCAGCCTCCTATGGCTATTTCTGCTTTGTACATATATGAACACAAGACCTGGCAAATATGAGCCACTAGACTGAAACAGACTTAACTCCAATGTCCTGAAGCAGAGGACCAGTCGTCCTCATTCCTGTCCTCTACTCCCCACTTCTCCACTGACAGAGTCATTCTCTGGTATTCCAAAGCCCCATGGGGCTTTCTTTCTACAAAGAGAAAAACTGAGTTTATTTGTGCGCCCAGGGTAATGGACAGCCCTCTTTTACTCCTAGGAGAATGCACACAGACACTATGTGAGAGGCCTGTCTCCGCCCAGCCCTGCTCTACCCCCCCTCCGCCGCTAATCCCTCCCCAGTGTCCCCCACCCCATCACAGCCCTGCTGCTGTATTTCTCCCCTGACCTGCAAGGCCCCTTCAAGCCCCGTCCTAAGCCTTCCCCAAGCAGAGACAATCCATCATGCTGTGGGACTGTGACACACACAGATGGGGGAAGGTTCACAGATTTGTCTCACATAGGCAAAAGGGTAAAAGTGTCTGAATAACTTAAAATCTAAGGACATACTAGAAACTCTGGGATTTTACATTCTAATAGGAGTCAAATACCATTACAGCAAACTTGATTATACATGGCCCAGATTTCCAGTACTCATAAATTCTAATAAACTCATTTACTTCAAATACAACAACATTCCAGAATAAGAAAACATTATGAGATCAAGATTCTTTGATCTGGGCAGCCACCAGGGTGGGATCTAATCTAGTCAAGTCTCTTTTGGATTCAGAGCCTCAGTTTCTCTACTATAGTATTAACTTGCTTCTAAATAACACCAAGGCTAATCTTAGTGGATGGGATAATAATGAAGGGAGATGAAGCAGCTGGCCATCACAGAAAAGGGCTGGCAGCCTCGCTCCCTCCCTCTCTCTATGTTGTCATAAGGCATGAGAATGTGTGAAAGGGTTCTATATACATGCTAGTTGTTAATGACCCTGTGTTTGGCTACATCAGTACTTCCAGCTAGAAAGATTATATCACCACATTGTTCTAGAGATAATAATAGCCATTGTGTATTGAACACTGAGTTTGTGTGAAGAACTATTCTAAGTATAATGTGTCAATGATCTCATTAAGCTCTACAAAACAACCCTTTAAGGCTGTATCATTCTCATTCTACAGGTAAGAATACTGAGGCCAGAAAGGTTATGTAACCTGCCTAACATCACCCAGCAAGAAGGCAAAAGGTCAGAATCTAACTTAGAAACTATACTGTTAACCACTAACTATATTACCTCTCCAGCTTTGATTTGAAACATGTTCAAGTTGAAGCTCAAATGAGCATGATGTTTGTTTTTTTTTTTTTTTGGTGCCAGTACTAGGGCTTAAACTCAGGGCCTAGGCACTGTCCCTGAGCTTTTGTGCTCAAGGCTCACACTCAATCACTTCCGGCTTTTTTTAGATGGTTAATTGAAGATAAAAGTCTCATAGACTTTCCTGCCCTGGATGGTTTTGAACTGCAATCTTCAGCTCTCAGGTTCCTGAGTAGCTAGGATTACAGACACGAGCCACTGGTACCCAGCCAAATACAGCTTTTATTCCTTTAATAAATGTTTATTATGCAAGGCTGCTCTGAGTTGATTTAAATCAAATTCCAAAAAGCAAGGTTAAATGAGAGCAACATAGGATTAACTGGGCACCTAAATAGGAATCATACACCCGAAAATAAAGTGGAGGCCTCTCTAGAGCTGGCCTGTCCCCTCCCTGTAGCAGTCTGACTGTTTCTGCTGCTCTAAGATGGATACAAAGCCATAAGTCTCAGCCAGCAAATGAATTTCAGTGGAAAAAGACAATTCTCATCCGGTGAGTCATACTCAGGCTTACTGAGCTTGATTTCTCATGAGACTCTACCCAAAGGTACCTTCTTCACCTTCATAGCTCCAGATTTCCTAAAGCTCTCGATCTGCTCAAGAGAATGTCCTGGGTGCAACTCCCTTCATGTTTTCCCCTAAAACAACACAACTTTCATTTCCTCTAGGTCATCTGCAATCAGAACACATTCCACAGAGAAAATTGACGGTCGAATATCTGAATTGCCAGATGGTTACATGTGTCTTCAAAACCCCTCATGTCACTTGACTGTTTCCATCTTCAAGAAGTATCTGGGCAAGAACTTTTTTCTAAAATGTATGCCAAAAGCAGATTCTACTATAAAGCGATGTAACGCTGAGGTGAAACATTTGGAAAGGGGATATTGTTTTATAAGATATGAGTGATTTTTTTGTATACCCCATAATGGATCAAATAAGTTTATATTTGAGAAAGGAGATTTCTTATGTCCTTTAAGAACCTCCTATCTTTGTCATGATCAAAACGCAAGTCCTAAATAAGTTCCTCTTTTTTAAACCTTCGGGCCTTTGGCATAGCAGTCGTACAGATTCCATTTGTGGAGTTCAGGAAAGTGCCAAACTGATGAAAACTTACAATAAAATCAAGAGTATAACCACCACCATCAGTGTAGTCAATATCAAACTAAAATTTACTGTGCCCTTTGCTGGGCTTGGTATGAATGCAAAAAAACCTTAAAGCTAACATTAAAATGTGATTGGGATATTAGGAAAGTCTAATCCATTGGGTGAGGTGATTTAGTGACATTAATTCAGCCTCCACCAAATTTACTGATTCTTTCCACAGCCTATCACTTCTCTAGGCCTAAATCCATACTTCCAATCCAGGACCTTTTCCTGGAAAAGGTATAAAAAAGTAGTAGAATATTTTCCTCCTTAATAAAAAAAAAAAAAAAAAAAAAAAGCTCACAGTAGACACTTGGAGAATACATTCTGTTCAACCACAAATGCCACAATTCAAATGATAATTTCAAACAAAATTTAATGCTAAGCAGCTGAATATCAATAAATTACTATTAAATCCAGTTCATCTTTAAGAGGGATAAAATGGTGCTGAGAAATGCTGTAAAAGTGTTAGAATAGTCCAGTGTAAAAATTGTGATTTCAATGTTAAAATCATGTGGCATGTACCATCCCTGTACGTCTCAGGTATTTATAATAGAGTATGTTCCAGCCTGGGCTCTGATATTTATTAACCAAATACATATGGTTAATGAGTGAAAAAGAAAAAAAATCTAAAAATTTAACTCTGTAAAACGTATTGTTAGTCCAAGTCCTGAGTAACTACAAAGATTACATTTCAATGTGTGCTAATATTTATCAACCAGATAAAGTTAGTTAATAAGGGTTATTAAAAAACCTAAGAAAAACCCAATATAAAAATATAAATGCATTTTCTTCGTTTCCTCTTCCCAGCCTAATGGGGAAATGGGGTGGGGAAGGAGGGCAACTTTTGTTATTTGGATACAATGTGGCTTTGTTGTTGTTGTTGTTTTGTTTTCTAACAACAACAAAAAGGGGTGAGGGTGGGGGAAGCACCGAAGAATCGGTCTGAGGCCGCGGACCGGAAGGCAGCCCCGGAAAACTTCCCGTGGGAAGAGTTCCAGAAACGGTCGGGACTTTACCGAGCCCCGCTGCGCTGGCCGCGAGCCTGGAGCGTCCCGGGCGGACCGCACTGCGCTCGCCTGGCCGGGATGCCGGCCGCGCGGCGGACGCACCGAGCCCCGGGCTCCGGGCACACTCCCGGAACGCGTCCCAGGTTTGAGGAGCAGGACGAGGACACACACAGACGCACACACACGCACACACACGCACACACACGCGAGCACTCTGAGCCGACAGGAGAAACCTCAAAGTCTTCGGGTGCCGAGGGTAGAGCTGGGCATGGGCGTGCCCACGGGTCCACCCGAGGGCCCACGCCCTCCCCCTCCCCCCAGACTCCCCCCCAAGTCCCCTCCCAGTGCCTCGGCCACGCCGGGTCCCCCTTCGCTCCCCCAGGCACCCCCCTGCACCTCGCGCCGGGTCCCCCAGCCCCGGGCCGCCGGCAAGGGCGCGCCCCCACCTTACCCTCCCCCCCACGCCCTCACTCCTGTCTCCCCCCCCCCCCCCCCCCCCGCCACCCTGCTCTTCTGCTCAGACGATGAGCGGGAAACAGACCCAGGACTCAGTGTGACTTTGGGACGTGGGGGTCAGGCGCAGGGTGGGGCGCCGGCGGGGGCCCTGGGTCCTCAGCGGCCTCTGTGGGGTGGGCAGCAACGGGGCGGGCGGGCAGCACGGGATTCTCCGGGCCCTGGGCCTCCGCGTCCCCGCAGAGCCCCGACGGGCGGCGGCGAGGTCACCGGTCTTTCGGTCACAACTTGACGGCGGGGCGGCTGGGGGGGGGAGCGCATACTGCTCCCCGCGGAGGCCGGGCCTCCCCGGCCTGCGCCCCCCCCCGCCTCGGCGCCCCCTCCCCCCAACGATCAATTACCAGCCACCCCTCTGCCAGGCGCGGCCGGGGCTGGCGCGGCCGCGGCGGCCCGGATCACTTCTGCATGACAATTGATGGGAGGGCGGGCGCAAGGCGGCGGGCGGGGGGGGGGGGGGAGCGGCCACGGTGTCCGTTTTCTCACCATGGTGATTAGGCATTCCGGGGGCCGTGGGATGGGAGGAGGCAGCCACCGACCGAACAGCGGCGCGGAGGAGCGAGGGCAGGGGACGAGAGCCGGAGCCAGAGCGAGCCCAGGCGGCCCGGCGCAGCGAGCGGCGCACGGAGCCCAGCCGAGCTGAGCCAAACCAGGCCAGATGGCTCTGCAGCCATCAGGGACCGCTCCCGTCCAGCCCGGCCCCACTTTAGCTGTGCAAACATTTCTTTATCCCAACAAGACAATTAAACCCAGCAGCATGAAAAGGGAGTCTCCATGACTGTGTTGGGAGTGAACAACCAGAAACAACTACACATATCACAGGCAGGAGTGCTTGCCCACCGCCCCCCTCCACCACACACACATGGAGAGGGGAGAAGGGGAGGGAAAAAAGGCTGTGTATGCGGGGGGGGGACCCCGGGGGGCACCTTCCCCCCAGCAGTTGAATCCAGTTTAGATCTGGGCAGTCAGGGGGACTCATCTAATTCCCCCCCCCCCAGTCTCTGGTGATTTGCTGGCCATTCATACTGGTCATCTGGCTCCAGCAGCAACAATCCAATAGTGGGGCCTGGTGACCTGGGAACTGTCCCAAACATCCTCCCCCTTCCCAAGTCTAGACCAATGTCCTTGCTCACCATGCTCCCAGTACCCTTGGAAAGTATCCCCCCCCCTCCCCCGCCTAGCAACCCTATGTTGTCTTCAGCTGGCCCTCATTTCAGGCAGCCTTAGTTTAGATGGGCTTAGCTGATTCCTGGGCCATAGGGTCTTCAGTGACATATGCCTTTATAAAGACACATCTCAGAGTGCAAAATACCATCTCCTACTCAGGGCTTTGGGGACCTGAGAATGGCTTTTCAAATACATCAAAGATGAGAGCAAAGCAAAACATCCAGGAGCTGCTGGGAGCCATCAGATTTCCCGATTACCTGAGCACAGGGAAGGACCCAGGAAAGAGGGCCAAACAAGGCCCAGTGCCTAGCACTGCGGTGAGCTAGAGGACAAGGCCAGACACAGCTCAGCAAGGGCGGTTTGGAGCCCTCTGGGTGAGGAGAGCATGCATGATAGCCCACGCCAGTTTGGGCTCAGTAGGTACACAGGCCAGGCTGGCCAAAGGTGGTGTTGCCCAGACAGGAGTTTGGGTACAGGACTGTCTAAAAAAATTCGGTTTCCATCAGGAAACACACATGACTGGAAACAGAGTACTGAGGGGATAATAAGTGTATGGACTCTAGCACAAGGCAGCAGACAGTACTTACCTTCCCTTTTGTGATAAAGTTTCCTTAATAAGGAATGTTTATTTTAAAGGCCCTGGGAAGCATTTCTGTAGACACTTCATATGTAAGACACAACATAAGACTATTTGTAATTGGTCCATAAATTCTAGCATCATTTCCCTGGACAAGGAGCCTTGGGGGACTGTTCAGGGAGTGACAATAAACAGGAGTTACCTCTGTCCCCTTCCTGGGGAATTATGCATCCTCCATGAACAGCTTCACACAAAACATTTCTCTTCTCCCATTTTCCAGGGCAAATAAGTCAGTCCTGTAGAGCAAAAGCTTCCTTGTTCCACAGAGTACAACACCTACCTCAGGATCACCTGTGGTGCTAGGTGGATGGACAGGCAAGCAAACTGGAATCATCTACTAGGAAAGAGAATACTTTACCCAGATAGCTATACTTCTGACTTCAAAAATGCATATTTAATCACCAAAGAAAACCTGCCTCTCTGCATCCAGATTTTAGGAATGAACATGTGTGCATTTTACCATGTCTGCAGGCCCCCTTTTCAAAGGCATGTGGACATATCTGCATATGGATACAGTATGCAAGCAGGGGGTGGCTGCAACAGTAAAAACCTGTCAGTGTTTCCATTATAAAACTGATTTTTTTTCAATGACCTACAACTCAGTCATAAAACTTCTACTCTGAATAAGGACACACCCCTCCCACTTTAAACCCTGGGCCCCACCCCACCCCCCAACCAACAAAACTCTAAGGCTAAGTGCTGCTTTAGAAGTTTTACTATCATATTTAACTAAAACATGTTTTACATTGTATTTATAAGAAGAGAGCTGAAAAACCAGTCAAGTGTGTCAGAAATTAATTCTACATTTTAATAACCAAAAAAAAAAAAACCCCTAAAACATACTTGGTTCATTTTGGCAATCTGGGCAAAAGCACTGCATCCTATTTCTTGCCTCTTGAACATTTGCTCTCCTCTCTCCTCTCACCTCCCCACCCCCATCACTGCCCCATCTGCCCCTAAGCTCTCTCTCCCTTTGGAAGCAGTCTTGTATACTGTCACTCGATTATCTGAGAAATATTACTTATTTCAAAACGGTTCTGTAGGGAGGACCTGAAAGGCATCTAGTGGGAATAATCAGGCCTTCTAACGGCCCTTAAATATGTATTTACATAAAACAGACCATAAATATTCCAACACACGTCGGCATATGACAGGAGCCAAGAAAGCTGCTGCCGACTTTGTCATAGTGCTTCTCCAGCCCTTCCTGGCAGAAAATGTTTCTGCCTTCCAAAACCTCAGAACCAAAAGCACAAATCTTGCCCAGTCTTACCCTGTGTAGGCTGCTACACCACCTAAGACGAGGGAAAAGAGAAAGAAGCACAAATCCAAGGCTACCCACAGGGTGACAGGCTCCAACTTCACTTGGCACCTTTGTTTCTGGTTAAAGATTAGCCACAAATGCAACTCTGACTACTAATGTGGATATGTAGAGACATCCTATACTCCCAGACCTTCCTATAGCTTTAATATCTGTGGACAAGAAAAAGAAGAACACAAAATACCCCAGAAGGGAAGAATATTTTAAACAAATAAAAGGGAAAAGGACTCCAATTTATATGACCATTTGAAATAAAGAAGTTTCCCCCACCCTTCTGATCAGAATCCCATTAATTTCAAGGTCAGAATTCCATTTCACTTTGGGAGACAGACTCATTTAATTTTTCTCCACCCAGGCGTATTCCTGTGTGAGGGATCCATCTCCATGGGGGATGGCACCACCACACAATGCAAACCAGGCAAACAGAAGAGTTATGGCTTTGACACTCGAAGGGGAATGGATATCCACATCTATGAGTTCCGAGTTGACTAACAAGCTTCTGCCTGCTCTGGGAGTCTGATACGGGTTTGGACTAAAAAGATAGCAAAATGGAGATGCTGCTGGATCTGGTAGGCGGGAAGAAAGGAATCTCCATCTCCAGATGTTACTTTGTAGACTAATTAGCTTCCAGAGAATTTCATTTTCAACTTGTACTTGGAGGAAAAAGGAGCAGAGTGAGTCATACCCCAACCCAGAGGTCAGTTTACAGCTAGGTTTGATCATTTGCCCATCACTCAACAAATGAAAATAAAATAAAATGAAACAAGAACAACAACAAATAGACAACGCAATGCCAACACCTGTCCAGGAAGAAGCAGGATCCAAGTCTGCAGAGAGTGAAAAGGTGACAGAGGAGCCAGAGCGGAAGTGCCCAGAGCCACACTAGCAGTTGTCCATCAGACAGCAGCCTTCTCCCTTAAGTGGGGAGGTCTCTGGCTTACAGACGCTGACATAAAAGACACACTTGCAACATATTTCAAAACCAAAGAGCGATGGATTTACAAGGCAGGTTGATTTTATGATGACTTTTATTGAAAAGGTACGCTGGGTTTAGGCAGATGCCTTTTAGCGCAGGAAAGTTAACACAGTGCCTAATTCAAGGAGACAGCCTGAGGAAGCAGTGCCGACAGGGGAGAGAGCTACAATGTCTCTATTACTCTCCTCGGCATCATAAAGAGAAGAGAAAAAAATGGTATTCGTGTTGGTGGTTATTGAGAGGATAGGAGCCCAAAAAAGAAAATAGAGAAGAGGAGAAAGCAAACCTCAGATGTAGTTTTCTTAAGAAAATAAAAGAGAACAAATCTTAGAACAAAGGGTTGGTAGGAAAACACCCACAGTTCATAAATTCTCACCAGCCTTGAAGAAAACCGCTCTGTCTACCCACAGCCCAAAAGCTCCAAAACACAATTATTTTCTGATTATATCAGAGCAGAAGATTGCAGGGTTCAGTACTCTTAGTCTACAAGTTTCAAACAAAGGTTTAGTTCCACTGATGAGTGAGCATAGCCAGAGCTCAACAAGGTACTTGGAGAGCATGAGAAAAGCCATTTCATAAGCAGGAATTAATAATAGTTGTGAACATCAACTATGGAGCAGTCCCACAGGCCCACCATGTCGAGTCCTAACAGTGAGCCTCAGGAAAAGTGTCCAGCAAACCTGTCAAATCCCAAGAGAAGTCAGCTTTCCAGCCTTGCAATCACAAGGAACACACAGCTGTTTGAAATGCTTTATGGTGATTGACGACACCTTTGTCCTTCTCTGAAAAACAGCCTGATGTGGATAAGGACTAAGTTGTGAGAATAAAAATCACGTGGTATCTGCTGGCTGTGATACAATGGAAAAACTACAATAATAATAACAACAACAGTAACAATAACAATAAAAAATAATAGTAGTATATCATGAGCAGGGAAACATAATGAGGATAGCAACGAGAGAAGGAATGGACAAGTTTCCTCAGGCCTTCCCGAATTCCCTAGGAACCTATGCTTTTAAATGGAATGATCTTCACTCTAGTGTACATATGGCACCCTCTTCCTTCCACAGTCCCCAGAGCAGGAGCCAGCCATGTCCAGAAGAGAAAAGACAGTGCTGAGGCCAACTTGCCTCTGGCTATCTTCAGGAAAACACTATCAGTACTCACTGATGAGAGACAAGTAAAGGTTAACCATCCACAGCTATGGCAAGGAAAGCAGGTGGCCCTTCCTGTCACAACACTGCCAACCTGTTGAATACTACTGCCAGGAGGACTTACTGGGGGGTGGGGAGGAGGAGGGAGGGAGGACTCCAATCAAAGTACTTACATCTGTCATTCCGATCCTCTGGGCTGGATGAGGCTTCTCGGTCAGAAATGAGGCCAGAGACAGCAAAAATCTTCTTCCCCGTATCATCAACCTTAAGTGAACCGGGGGAGCTAGATGGCAACTGTGTCCCAAAGTCATATTCCTTGCCATCTGCATCTGAGAAGCGCAGGTGGGGAGACTCTGTGTCATGGCAGTTCTTGAGTCGCTTGGCAGGTGTAAAGGCTGACTGGTAGCTCTCCCGGTCCTCAGTGGATGCAAAGGGACGGAAGGCCCCCACACCACTATGATTCAGCATACTGATTGGGGTGCAATCTAGATTTGGGGGAGCAAACTGAGGGTGGAGGTGTAGTAAAGAAGGAGGGAAATCACGATTGGCAAAGGTGCCTGGCACCCCACCTTGCCGATGGTACATAGAGGCAAAGGTGTAGGAACCATTGGTAAAGGGAATATGCACATCCTTATCTACTGAGACAGGTACACCAAAGGGTCGAGGCTGCTGACAAGGGATGGAAGCATCTCGACTGGCCTCGGCTGTGGATGCCAGGACCATCAGTGCTGGCGAGGCCAGAGGGTTGGGAAGGTAGGATGAGTTCTCCATTTTGAAGGCTGCCCGGTGTAAGTCCATTGGAGTCTCTTTTGATGGTCAGCGTCAGACAAGAAGCAGTCTTCCCTGGAAAGGAGTAAGGGTGGCACCTTGGATCTGGGCGGGGAATATTACTGGGGAATCATGTCCTGTGGAAACAGCAAAGAGGGGGAAAAAAGAGGGAGGAATGTCAGGGGAAGGAAAAAAAAGGGAAACCCCAAGTGATTGAAACCCCATCCTTCTGGCTTACAGATGCTTGGGCAAGAGATACCACAGGCTTTAGGAGCCAGTGGGCAGCAGCAGCAGACCATTTTCATTCAGGAAAATCAATAGACAACTTACTGTGATGTACGCGTAGCTGACTTTGGTCCCTACACGTTCCGGGTGAAATGCGTCTGAGCCCAGCAAAGAAAAAAAAATCATAAAACCTCCAAATACAATATTCCCTGAGCAAATGAGCTTTGGAAAGCCAAGTCACACAGTAGATTGGTGGTGGTGGTGGGGATCTATATTTTCAGGGGTTTCCACCTACATATACTACTCATGTGCAGGCCTGATGTTCAGAGGCCAGGTTCTATCTATCAGAGTCTTCAAATTTGCATCTTCTCTTCATCTCCCTGAACAATGCCCCAATATTGGGGGAAAATGCCTATATCACACACATTGTGACCAGGAACATCTGTACATGTTAGTTGATACAAATTGTACATGCGGCTAAATCACTCACATTGACACATACATCTTCATGTATCATCTGAGACTGTTTCCAGAAAGGAGTGCTATGTGAACAAACAGCAGCACAACCCTGCAATCACACAGGCTTTCTATTTTGCTTTTCTGAGAAGGAACAAGACCATCATCAATAAGATCCTGGACACCTCTGACAATATTTAAAAACATAATAGGTATCTTTGGCTCTCTAGAAGCATCTGTCTTCCAGAGGCAGCAAAGAATGGATTGGCAATTTTAGTTACTAATGCACTCTGTCTTAAGTAGATTTGTAAACGGCCTTGGATTTGCCATTAACATTTAGAGCAAAATGTTAACAAAATTTCTGACTTATTTTGGTCTGCTTATTGGCCCAGTCAAAGCTGATGTCCAATAAAAGCCCCAGAACAAACTGGAGTTCTGAGAGACTTCTTTCAGCTTCCCTTGTAAATTTAAGTTGTACATTCTCATAGCCACTGATTTGGTTTCAAAATTTATACTGACTGGGGGTGGGGTGGGGGAGGGCTGTATATCAAAAGCCAGAATATAAGATGAATACTAAGACTTACTAGCTTCAAATCAATCCACTCAACAGAAACTGAGTGAAACTCAAAGTGTAACTAAAAATCACCATCGGCTACAAAAGATAACCTTTAGATCGAAAGTCATATCAGAAATAAGTGACCCCCTCCCTTTAAAAACCCACCTCCTTAATGGAGTATCTTTGGTATTCCCTCAAACAGAGAATCCTGCAGATGAGTCCTTCAGGCTTAATGCAGTACGAGAGAGTATTTCCTTCTCCCATCCTGTAGCAGACGTGTCAATGACTGTTATTAATTGGGAAGATGAGTGGACACCATCAGACTGCTTCCTCATTTGGCTTCTTTCCTTATAGACATCATTGCTAAATTACCAGATTATGTATCTCACATTAACGGATTTTCCTCTCTTCCAAATTTTAAATAACTTTCCTGTCAAGTTATAGCAGTGCAGGGAATGATCTGCCAAGGACAGCCAGTTAGCCTGACAAGTCTGGGAATCCTGTTCTTGGCTGTTTTCAAGTCAGATTAATGGTCGCACAACATGGATGTGCTGAAAGTGGGTCTAGGGCTATTCCAAAGGTTCTAAGAAGATCTTCATTGCAGAAATAAATAAGCACATGTCTACTGACAAGCCATAGTGCATGAGGCCAGCAGGAAGAAAAGGCAGACACTGAGGGTGAGTGGAGGAATGTTTCTTCCCAAAATGATCCCCCCCACCCCCCCACCCCCGCTCAGGATTCACATTTTCTTACTTCCTAGATTACTTCATTATGTTAAATAAGTTTCATAAATTAATAATCTGGAGACAGCACTGGACACTCCAACAGAACATGGTAATCACTCAAACCTGTTTATTCATTTGAAAACTTCATTATACTGAAAATAAATCAAAAAAAATTTTCCCCTAGGCCAGGTTTCTTTTACTCTACTGTTGTGGGTGTTGGGTGGTCCTGATGGGGGAGGAGGAGTGTTTCTATCTTTTTCCTTTTCTTTCTCCCCTCCTCACATTAACAACTTGTATAGATGAGGCTTCAGCAGACCACAGTCATTATGAAAATCTATAGTTAATACACTCCCAATGTCAAAATGTCATGGGTTTAAACACAGAACCCAAAATAAGAAAACTAACTGACCCTCTTAATTAAAAAAATATGGATTGTAAGATAATCAGTTTGATGGAGTATTTGGGTGACTGTAAAGAACCGGGCAAAGGGAAAGTAAGTAACTGTTACTTTTTCTGCCTCTATGCTGATTTTTTTTAATTTAGCACTTCGTGCAAATCCAGATTAAAATAACTCCAGCTATTGATCCAAGCAGTGGAATTGACATTAATTTTAGTTCACTTCTCACTTTGCAAAGGGATCAATAGGAAGTAATAACAGCTGACATGCCCGCTGAAAGGAGGAGAAAGAAGGGCTGAAGACAGAAATCGAAAAGCAACCAAATAAATCATCAGCTACTTTTCCACGGCATCAGACAAACTCCAAACAGATTGCAAAAAGTCTTTGTTGAATTAACTAAACAAGGAGGAGGGATCAATCCACGAAGCTAAATAAATTGTCTGGCAGGCAGCGAGGTTGGACAGAGGGACCAACTAATATTGAGTTTTGAAAATTTCAAATCCTTGACGTGATGGGTTAGGTTCAGTTCTGTAGGAGGGAGTTTGTTTGTTTCTTAAATCACACACCTGACCCCGGTTTTCAAGTGATTACAAGACGCCAGCTAACTGAATAATTAGTGAGACTACTAATTGCGTGGTTAAACATGCCAGACCCAAGACAAATGAAACGAAGGAGCCGGCGTTTGGATGGTGGACATGTCTGAATCTAGGCTTGAGGCGCCGCGGTCCGCCCTGGGCAGTGCAAACTAGCCACTTTTTCGCGCAAAAAAAAAAAAAAAAAAAAAAAAAAAAAAATTAAAAAAAAATCCCAAACCCAGAGAGAAAGAGAAAAAGAAAAAAAAAATCCCCAGGGAGCGGGGCCATCTCCCACTCCTGTCTAGAGTCTGGGCCTCCTTTACCCGCACCGGGGGTCGTGGTGGAAGGAAGCGCTGTTGTCGCCGAAGCAGCTGCTGCTTGCGGTGGGGAGGCGAAACCCATTTGCAAATGACTGCCACAAAGCAAGCTGCAAAGGGCTCTTTCCCCGAGCGGAGCTCAGGGCGTCCACCAAACGACGTCTCTGCTGCCAATTAAAATGCACACACCACCCTCCCCTGCTTATTACAACAGGTGACATTTTTGTGGGCTCTGAACCGTTTCCAAAAAGCCAAGACTTAAAATAATAGAACAAATTAAACGATATTTTTCCTTTGCATAAACTAACTTTTTAAAAAAATTAACAAGCAACTTAAAAAAGCAAAGGACAATGGAAATGAGGCTAGCATAGCGGGGCGATTGTGAAGAAAGGAGAAAAGAATTTTATTTATTTTTATTTTTTTTTAGCTCACAGACTTCACTTGAAGAAAATGCCCCCCCCCCCCGCGTCCCACCAAATGCCTTGAGAAACATTGCCCTAACAGAAATGTTACCACTTCAGCCAGAGCTTCGAGAACAGAAGGAGAATACGGCTCAAGCTAGGGCCGACCCATGGGGTTCGGACCCGGCGGGGTATCCGTCCCACATTTGGACTGGAACCCGGGTCCTGCTTGGCCAAGGAGTGTGGATCCGCACGCGCCACGGCCAGGCAGACCCGAAAACTCGGGGCTGCAGGCTGAGCAATCGGGTGCAGAATTCAGCCCGAGGAAGAGTCTCAATTCAGAAATAATAATAATAGTAACAACAACAACAACTCCTTTAAGGCAAACAGAGGAAGGCAAACACCTACACCAACTTGGAGGTCCACGCTGAGCCGAGCCCACCTTTCCCTTGGCCTGACCTCTCTTCCTCTCTCCAGTTCTTCGTGGCCTGTGCACAAAGAATACTTTAAATCCCAACAACCTCTGCCCAACACAATTTGCTTTAACTTTGGGGGAACCCAGGCGCCAGTCGAGGAAGAAACGAAGAGCACGAGGGGCCGGGGTCTGTAGCCCCGGAGGGCCTCGAGGTAGGGGGTTCAAAACAGCCTGCCTTCGACCAAAGTCCAAGGACTTGGAGCCCCGAACAGCTCCGCCCTGTGGGTCATCGGGACCCCCCCCATCCTCGAGCGCCACCGCCCCGGCGAGCCGCCCCGGGCTCCCCCACTCCGCTCCCCTGCGAAAGCAGGCGAGCGCTGGGCTGCGGGGCCCTCGCGGCGTCCGGAGGGTGGGTCCGGGGCGCGGGAGGGAGGGCTGCGCCGTCCGCGCGGCCGCCACCTGGCCGCTACACTCGGCGCCGTGTGCAGAACAGGTGTGTGATTTCCCCACTCGCTCCGAGCCGGGGCTCCGAGTCTGGCCCCGACCCCGCCGATCACCAGCGTGGGTCACCAGCGTCCGTCCGTGGTGGCCGCCCTGGTCCTCCGACTTCCCCACATCGCCCCGAAGCCCAGTTAAAAAACAAAAACAACAACAACTCAAGCCACTTTTAACCCGGGTCCCTGCCAGCCTGGAGGGATCCGAACTGAAGACGCCCGCAGCGCTTTGCCTCCGCGCTCCCTTTCAGCCTTTACCCCCTTGGCTCGTTTTCCCTTTGCGGGAAGAGCACAAGGGAGAGCGAAAAGGCAGGCCGGACGAGGCGGCGCAGAGCCCCCGTCCACTGCTGCCCCCAGTGTAAACCACTGCTCCGCACGCCCTGCCCACCCTTCTTTATTTTTCCTTTTTCTCCCCATGGCCTCTCTGAGCTGGGTTCGGAGCGGAGGCTGAACGCAAACCGTGGCTGCAGGGCATCGTGGGCAGCGAGGGTAGTTTTCCCTCTCGGCTGCTCCGAGGACAGGGAGGAGAGAGCAAGCAGGAGACCTCGGACGACCCAGGCAGGCCAGGCAAGCCAGACTGGGCTGCGCCCCATCCGGATGGCCCCGGCCCTAGGCAACCCCGCGGTCCGACGCACGTCCTGCTCCGGGCCCAGGCCCCGGGCCTCGGCTGAAGCCGCAATCAGGACCCCCAGAAAGCAGCTCGTTTTTAGTAGGAAGCGAGAGCATTTCCTCTACCTTCCAGCACCCGGAGCCTCCCCCCTTTCCCCCCCCCCTCCCCTCTATATCTCGGGACTCCTGCGTGCCCTCGGGGGTCACCCAGGTCTTGAGCTCTTGCAGGGGTTCCGGGAGTGCGGGGACGAACCGGGGCATTACCCTCCGATGGCCTCACCACCGTGGGCGGCCTCGCCCGGGGGGCCATACGGAAGCTCTCCGCCCAAGTTTGTTGTGCCCTGAAAGAAAAGGCTTTTTCTTACAACGCACAAAGGCGAAACGCCCAGGCCGAGCCCTGAAAAGCCCAGAGTTGGGGAGAGGGGACGGGGCGGGGGGGGGGGGGGCGTAGGCTCCGGAGCGCGGCGGCGGGGCCAGGCTCCGGGCAGCGAAGGTCGATCTGCCCGGGCTGAGAAGCGCAGCGGCGGCCCCAGTACTCGCCGAGCAGCCAGCGTGCTCGCTGAAAAGTTTTGTTCTCAAGTCGGGAGAAGAGACATTGTTACTCTGTGTAAGGCAGGATTCATATTTAAAAAAAAACAAAACACCAAAAAAACAAAAAGGTCAGCGCGCCGAGTCTATAAGATCATCTCCCAGCCTCGATCCTCACCGTCGCTGCGAGGATGACGACCCTCCCACCCCAACTCTGGAGAGACCCCCCACGGATCCCAGATACGTCGGCTCTCGGACTAGACCGGTCCAAGCCCAGAGGAGCTCCGAGGTTACTCGTTACATTTTCGTCTGGTTTACCTCCGAAGCAGCCACCTGCCTCCTTCCAGCCAGCGGCGGATTCCCCCACCCCACCCACCCCCTCCTCCCCACACCCGCCCCATTAGGAAAAAAAAAGTAAACCGACTCTCCGGGGACCCCAGGTCTCTCCTCAGGTACCCCAACCAGACTGGCAGTGTGTTGGGTCGGGGCAGCTGGGGTCGTTTCTCCCTGGATCTCCTCTTTTCTACCCCGCCCCGAAGCCTCTGGCTGCCCCACGGAGTACCACCCAGCCGGAAATCACCGCGGGATACACGAGGGAGCCGGGCCGGAGGGCACACTCGCGATTGACCCAAACAAAGTGGGGATGAGGTTTATTTAAAGACGGAGAAAATGAGTCCTGCTCCCTTCTCTTGGCTGTCCCCTCAGCCGCCCTCCCTACTTGTTCAATTCCCGCGTCTGGTCCCTCCCCCTTGCACCCCCCCCCCAACCCCAAATAAAACACATTAAGGAAAACTCAAGACGGGAAAGTTTGAGTGAGGCAGCAGCGCACGGAGCGCACCGGGCTCCCGACGCCTGGAGGTTCCAACGCTTGGCTCTGATCTAAGACGCGCCAGTGCGGGTCCCCGTCCCTGGCCCTGGAGTGAGGAGCCGCCCGAATCCCTAGGAGACGGACCTGGAAAGTTAGCCAGGTTCCCGAGCCACCCAGCCACCCTCGTACCCACCCCTCTGGTGTACGCATACACACATCCACACCCCTTTCTGATCTCCATACTTGCCGTGGAAATTCCTGGGGAGAACGGTCACACTTTTCAGGACACAGAGGGAAGAAGGCGGGGAGGGTGGTGCATGAAAAGTCGCGGGTGCGCAGAGCCGGCGGAGGCAGAGGCGGTGGCGGTGGCGGCGGCAGAGGCGGCAGCGGTAGCAGCAGGCGGCTGGCCCCGGGTTTGTGCTCGCGAGCTGCCTGGGATTGCATGTACAGATCAAGAGACTCTGTTGGTGTGAGAGAAGGAGCAGTGCTGCCTCTCAGCGCTGGCTCTAATCAGTGAATGAGCCTCCACTCTCCCAGGGACTCGGAGGCGCGCGCGCGCACGCACACACACACACACACACACACACACACACACACACACACACACACACACACACGGGCGCACACACATTCTCTCACACTCACACACATACAGGCACTCTGAGCACTGAATACATTAGGGCACTAAGGGACTCTGGGAAATGGAGTCCAGACAGACCCAGGGCAGTCCTGAAGAACAGACCTGCTGGCCCTCACAAAAGGGTTTGAAAGTCTTGAGGTAACCAGACACAGTGGTAACTACTGGGAATGATTGCTTTTGTTTACATCTCCTCTCTCCTCCTGGCTGGTCTCAATGAATGTTTGATGGCCGTTCTTCTTTCTTGAACCAAAAGTAACCGAGAGTAAATGGATAAATCTTTATGCCTGACACCCAGCCTAAATAGGCATCCTTCAGTCTATGTGCGTTCTTTGTATCTAAAATTTTAGATGAACAGTTCTTTAAAGATATGGTATGTTGGGCCAATCAGAATTCTGTTTATGACTATTTCTGCTCCATAAGTCTCAGGATTAAGATTGTGTGTTTAGGAACTTCTGATCACCAAATCCTGGCTTCCTCATAAACCCAGCCTTTTCCCAGAAAGATCTTAGTGTTTAGTTCTTAGAATGCTTCTCTGGGTCTTTGCCTATAACAATAAAATTATAAATGAAGATGAATGAAAATTTAGAGGGAGTGGAGAGGGCCTGGTTTAACACTAGATTTACCAGTGATTTTTTTCACTGGTGTTGATGATCTTTATATTTCTTTTTTTTTTTTTTTTGGTCGGTCATGGGGCTTGAACTCTGGGCCTGGGCACTGTCCCTCAGCTCTTCAGCTCAAGGCGAGCGCTCTACCACTTGAGCTACAGCGCCACTTCCGGTTTTCTGGTGGTTTATTGGAGATAGGAGTCTCACGGTCTCTCCTGCCCGGGCTGGCTTTGAACCGCGATCCTCAGATCTCAGCCTCCTGAGTAGCTAGGATTACAGGCGTGAGCCACCAGCGCCCGGCTGATCTTTATATTTCTTTAGCTTCACATCATTTAACTCATGAAGTACAGAGAGGTGAATAGGGGACTCTGAAAGGGATTAACATTCATATATATATGAATTATATATATATATATATATATATATATATATATATATATATATATATATATATAAATTGGGACAAGTCTCATTGGGTAAGGGTTTAGGAATCAAAAGGATCCTGGATAAAAAGGAAGATCCTAGCCTGATACCGGTGGCTCACATCTGTATTCCTAGCTACTCAGGAGGCTGAGATCTGAGGATTGGGGTTCATAGCCAGCCTGGGCAGGAAAATCCATAAGACTCTTATCTCCAATAAATCACAAAACTGGAAGTGGAGCTGTGGCTCAAGTGGTAGAGTGCTTGCCTTGAGTTGAGTGCCCAGGCCCAGAGTTCAAGCCCACAATACAAAATAGGAGGGAAGGAAGGAATGAAGGAAGGGAGGGAGGGAAAGAGAGAGAGAGAGAAAGGAAGGAAGGAAGGAAGGGAAGATTCTCACTTCTAGAAAGAAAGAAAAAAAAAGAGAAAGCAAGGAAGGAAGGAAGGAAGGAAGAAAGGGAAGATTCTCACTTCTCACTTCAGCTTCCAATTATCCTGTTTCCTAGGCTCTTAAATTCAGTGATGATTCAAAGTAAAGAGCCAGCAAGGAGTTGTTTAGTATATCAAGATAAAGCAAGGAGAAAAAGAGAGAGAAGAGAAAAAAACCGAGCATCTCTGACTTGCAGAGGATGGTAGCTAAGAGGCTCTAAGAGCTAACATTCTTGAAAGTCCTCTAGGAGCCAAGTTATGGGAGTAAATGCCTTTGCATAATCTCATTTAATCCTTAAATCATTCTACAGATGATATTATCACTGGTTTATAAAAAAGGAGACTGTAGTTGAAAGGATTTTATGAACATGGTTAACAAGTCTAGGATAGCAGGTAGTCCTAGCTCAGAAAACAAAGCCCAACCAAAAACAAATCCTGGTTTAAGAAGTCTTTCCTTTGTTTTATGAGTGTTTCTAAAACCTCAGATTTCTCATCTGGGGAAAAAAATAGGTCCCCTCCCTTAGGAGTACATAAGGATAATTCATCCTGCAAAGAACCACATAGGATTGTAAATGGTCTAAAAGAAAACAAGATCCATTCTTAATAACATTCATCATACCTTTTATGTTTAACATTAGTGTAGCATCTAAATACTGTGTATGCTTAAGTACAGATGTGTTGTTTCTGTAAATATTTAAAATGAACAATTCTTTTTTTAATTTTTATTTATTTATTTATTTTTCGCTGGTCGTGGGCCCTGAACTCTGGGACTAGGCGCTGTCCCTCAGCTCTTCAGCTCAAGGCTAGCGCTCTACTACTTGAGCCATAGTGCCACTTCTGGCATTTTCTGCTTATGTGGTGCTGAGGAATCAAACCCAGGGCCTCATGCATGCGAGGCAAGCACTCTACCACTGAGCCACCTTCCCAGCCCTAAAATGAACAATTCTTTAAATAAATAGTTCATTGGATTTCCTACTGTATGTGCATCCTGTTTCTGTCTCTACAATTTATGAGATTAAATGACACCAACATTTACAATCCTGTTGGATTGTAAACTGCATGTGGGCAGGAACTATGTTGGTTTTATTTAACATTATTAAAGATGAATGAACATACATCATATGTACATGGCTCTGGGTTGAGCATCCCAACATCACAAAAGAAGGTTAAGAGAGAAGAAGGGCCAAGTGCCAGTAGCTCATGTCTGTAATCCTAGCTACTAAGAAGGCTGAGATCTGAGGATCTCCTGTGAGACTGTTACCTCCAATTAACCACCTGAAAACAGAAGTAAAGTTGTGTCTCAAAGTGGTAGATTACTAACCTTGAGCCAAAAAGTCAGGAACAGTGTCTAGGCTCTGAGTTCAAGCTCTAACGCCCACAAAAACAAAAGAGAAGAAACAAAAACTCTTGTCCCTAAAGAGTTCACAATCGGAGGCTGGGAAGGTGGCTCAGTGGTAGAGCGCTTGCCTTGCATGCATGAGGCCCTGGGTTCAATTCCTCAGCACCTTATAAGCAGAAAAAGCCAGAAGTGGTGCTATGGCTTAAGTGGTAGAGCACTAGCCTTGAGCTGAAGTGCTGAAGGACAGCACCCAGGCTCAGAGTTCAAGCCCTACCAACAACAACAACAAAAAAAATCAATTTCATGACTGCTCTAATTAGGATGACCATAGTGACCATATAATTCATTGGTCTGAGAAAAGTTTGATCATGAAAGGGGTGCTCTTAACAATTCTGCTGGGATGACAAGTATGAAAATGTATCATCTTATGCCTAGCAATTGAATGTTCACAGGATGTTTTGTGCATTCATTCAGCACTTATTGAGCCCTCTCCTGTGATGTGTTGAAGGAACTACAAGCCATTTGACTTCCTTGGAAATTGAAGTCTGAGATAATGAACATGAAGAGATAGGCAGAAATGGGATTCAATGAGTGAAAATGTCAGATACTGAGAGTTTGAGTCTGAGTGGAAGGAAAGAAGGAAGGAAGGAAGGAAAAAAGGGAGGGAGGGAGGGAGGGAAAAGACAACAGAAGTGGGCCAAATCACAATTAGCTTTGAATACCAAGCTAGAGAAAGTAGACTTTATGATAGGAAGCCACTGGAGAGATTTTAAGGGTTGTGACACTGTGCAATTTCTATTCCATATGTGTTAGTTGCTGGGTGGACACAGGGTAGAGATCAGGCAAGAAAAACAAATCAAACAATTCACAGGTAACTCAGGCCCTGAACCAAGGTATGAGGACCATAGAAATGGAGAGGAAAGAGAACACTTTGATGATATCTAAAAGAATTGGCTGGGGACTGGGAAGGTGGCTCAGTGGTAGAGCGCTTTCCTTGCATGCATGAGGCCCTGGGTTCGATTCCCCAGCACCACATAAGAAAAAAGAAAAAAAGCTGGAAATGGCGCTGTGGCTCAAGTGGTAGAGCGCTAGCTTTGAGCTGAAGAGCTGAGGGACAGCACCCAGGCCCAGAGTTCAGGCCCTACAACCGGACCCCCCCCCCCAAAAAAAAGAATTGGCTGAGCTTAGCCACTTTACTGTGGTAGATGAAGGAAGGCAAAACAAATAAAATACCTTATGTAAACCCCAAATAGGCTTTTATCATTATGCCGCAAGTTATCTGTACTTTAATGTGCATCAGTAGTAAAGGCTTCTTCAGATCAACTTACAAGGTTCCTGCAAATCCAATGCACATTCTCACAATCATCAAGCCAGACATTTTTAACTGCTACTATATGCAATGTTCCACACTAAGAAGCAAGTACTTAGAAAGTGGAGGAAATAATTACCATCTAAAAGGACAGTGTAAATGAAAAAAATTAATGCAAAATACCTCCAGAAACCATAGCAAAATTATATAATGCTAAACTATAAAAACAGTAATACTTCACGAATTCACAGGTCACATGCACAGCAACCTCAGCTGTCCAGAACACAATGAGGCAGGAAATAAGCAAAAAGAGCCCCAGAATAGCCAAAACAAACATTACAAAATCCATGCACTAAAGTTAACACATTTTACTCCTAGGAGGATTTCACAAGCCTTCACTCAGAGCCGATTTACTCTTTCTTAAGTACAATTCTAATAAGCTTGATTATTTGGCTTTCCCATTTACAGCTGATTAAGATGGTCAAATTAAAAGGGGGCAGCCATTAAAAAGAATGAGATTGACTTGGATATACTGACATGGAGAATGTCTACTACATACTGTCAAGTGGGAAAAAAAGCAAATCAAAGGACAGGATGCATATCATGATTCCATATTTGTGTATACATATATACACACACTTTGACAGAAAAAGGCCTGAACTGTTAGCAATAGTGATCTTTAGGGAATACGGAAATAGATGTGAAAGAGTGTGTGCACTTGAGAAAAGATGAGTAAAGGGAAGAGTTTGACTTTTTACTTCATATATTTGTATTTGTCTCCATTGAACAGATATTGTGTGATTTTAATATCAATGACCAAATATATAAAAGGAGCAAAGGGCACAGACAGAGGGAAGTGGTAACCAAGCTGTAAGAGCAAGCACAAAAACTCATAGCAGAGCACCAGTGTCTCATGCTTGTAATCTCAGTAGTCAAGAAGCTGAGGTCCACAGTTTGAAGACAGCCCAGGCAGAAAAGTCAGAAAGACTCCATCTCCATTAGCCAGTAAAATGCTAGACCAAAGGCATAGTTCAAATGGTAGAGTACCAGCCATCAGCAAGAAAGCCAAGGGATCCATGAGGCCCTGAGTTCAATCCTTACTACTGGCACAAAACCAACCAACCAACCAACCCTTGAAACCCAGAGCTGAAGGCATGGATCAGCAGTAAAGCACCTACATTGCAAGTGTGAGCCATCAGTTCAAATCTCAGGACCAACAGACAAACAAAAACAAAACTAAAACCTCAGAAAATAGGGTTATTCAATTTGAAGGCAAAAAGTCCTATACTATCCATAGCTCCAGTGGATGTTACAATTTCCAATCCAATATAATCCTGTTATTTTCAAGGATAAGTCACCAGAGAACACATTATGCTTAGTATATTTACTTATAAGTTTACTTATAAACTTAGTATGTTTTACTTATATGCTTTAAGCATCATATTTTGGTACACCAGGAAGTAAATTTCAGTGGTCTGGGAAATATACTTTTTTGGGCCTGGGCACTGTCCCTCAGCTCTTCAGCTCAAGGCTAGCTCCCTACCACATGAGCCACAGTGCCACTTCCAGCTTTTTCTGCTTATGTGGTGCTGAGGAATCGAACCGTGGGTATCATACATGCAAGGCAAGCACTCTACCACTGAGCCACCTTCCCAGCCTGTGGGAAATACACTTTTGTGTAATATGTCAGTCCTTGCAAATGAGAAAGAAAGAAGATCTTCTCCCAATCCATGGGCTTTCTATTGATCACGCTAGCTATGTCTTTTCCCATGCAGAAGCTCTGCAGTTTAGTGCAATCCCATTTGTCCATACTTTCTTTGATTTGTTGTGTTTCTGGGTCTTATTAAGAAAATTTTGGCCTGTGCCAAGGAGCCCTAGAGTTTCTCCTATTCCTTCCTGTAATGTTTTCAGGGTGTCTGCTTTTACTTTGAGGTCTTTGGTCCATTTGGACTTGATTCTAGTGCAGAGTGATATATAAGGATCTAACTTTAGTTTTTTACAGGTGTTTAACCAATTTTTCCAGCGCCATTTACTGAAGAGGCTGTCTTTCTTTCATCCTATTTTATTGGCTCCCTTATCAAAGATTAGGTGGCTATAGGTCTACGGGTTCATTTCTGGTTCATCCGGAAAGGGAAGGGTAACAACAGAATGGTGAGACAAAGGACAAGGTGGGAACCAATGCAACAGCGATCTACAAGCAAGACAATATGTTGGAAATGATCTGTCCAACTTGGGGGTGGGGGTTGGGAAGGGAAAGTAGGAGAAAAATGAAGGAATGGGTAACAAGTTTAACAAGCAATGTACTTATTACCTTACTTATGTAACTGTAATCTTTCTGTACATCACCTTGACAATAAAAAAGGAGAAGGAGAAGCAAAGAAAATGTTGCTTTATATAAGAACAGATATGGTTCAGAATAAGGAATGATCCACAAATTTAACACTCAACATCTGAGTGTCTCCAATCCCTACTACTAAATGTCTACTAAGAATATCAAATAAATGGAAAGTTAGTTCCTACTCTAGAGGAACTAATAGTTCAACAGCAGAGAAGAGATATACATAGGGTACAATGTGAGTAGTGCTATCTTGGAAATTCTGCAAAAAAAAAATATATATATATATAGAAGAAACACAAAAGAGAGCAGAAGCTCACCCTGCCAGAAGCTATTAGGGAAGGAGGCATCAACATAAGTGGGTACTCAAAAACTGACTATTCTATGGGACAACATTTATGCTTGGTTAAAAATGGCCATTGTATGGGATAACATTTAAGCTGGACTTTGAAGAACGAGTTTACCAAAGGGCAGAAATAGGAAGACATGAAATTTCCTCACATAAGCCGGGCGCTGGTGGCTCACGCCTGTAATCCTAGCTACTCAGGAGGCTGAGATCTGAGGATCGCGGTTCAAAGCCAGCCCGGGCAGGAGAGACCGTGAGACTCCTATCTCCAATAAACCACCAGAAAACCGGAAGTGGCGCTGTAGCTCAAGTGGTAGAGCGCTCGCCTTGAGCTGAAGAGCTGAGGGACAGCGCCCAGGCCCACAGTTCAAGCCCCATGACCGACAAAAAAAAAAAAAAAAAAGAAATTTCCTCACATATTTACATAGTAAGCCTCAAATTTTCCAGCAGAAAGAGGCGATAGTGTTTAAGGCAGTATCTAAGCTGCTTCACACTTGTCACGAGCTTGAAATTTATACATTCTATTTGATCTTGAAAAGTAAGTGGAAAATTTGCCTGCACCTCTGCAGTCATGCTTTCCACCACTTCTCCAGAATCCCATCCAATTATGAATCCACCAACAGATTGATTAAATCCAAGCCCCCATGATCCAGTCAGTTTCCCCAAACTCTATTTCTGGACACTGCATTGAGGGCTGAGTCTTCAGCAAAAAGCTTTTTGGATCATTTCATATCCAAACCATACAAAGATATAAAGGTAGACTAGAAGAGTCAGTCAATGGATTGAGATGGATCTTGTTTGTCACATTAAAGAACTAGACACTTTCAATGTTTAGTTTATTCCTATTTGGACATCAAGACTCTGCTTAGTCATAGGGCCTTCCAAGAAGCTGCCCTGCCTAGAAACACTATTTTCCCCCAAATCTTATTTCTGTAGCATTTAGTACCTATCGAGTGGTGTTGGGATGGTAGATTAAGTTTTTATGCTCACCTGCTGGACTTCGGTCTTCATGAGTGTGTGTGTGTGAGTGTGTATGTGTGTGTGTGTGTGAGTGTGTGTGTGTGTGTGTGAGTGTGTGTGTGTGTGTGTGTGTGTGTGTGTGTGTGTGTGTGGTGAGGCTTGAATTCAAGACCTGGGTGCTGTCCCTGAGGTGTTTTCTGTTTTCTGTTTTTTGGGTTTTTTTCTCAAAGCTAGTGCTATACCACTTTTGGTTTTTGAGTGGTTAGTTGGAGATAAGACTCTCATGGAGGGGCTGGGAAGGTGGCTCAGTGGTAGAGCACTTGCCTTGCATGCCTGAGGCCCTGAATTCGATTCCTCAGCACCACATAAGCAAAAAGAAAAAAGCCGGAAGTGGCACTGTGGCTCAAGTGGTAGAGCACTAGCCTTGAGCTGAAGAGCTGAGGGACAGTGCCCAGGCCCAGGGTTCAGGCCCCACGACCGGACCAAAAAAAAAAAAAAGACTCTCATGGACTTCCTGTCTAGGCTGGTTTTGAACTGCAATCCTCAGATCTCAGCCCCTGAATACCTAGGATTACAAGTGTGAGCCACCCACACTGAGATGGACTTTGATTTTCTTAAAAGCAGAATTCTGACTCAATTAATTTGTACGAAACAGAGTTAGTACTCTAGATACTAGTATGTATGTGGAGTAAACTGATTTAAGTAAGAAGGTAATACTCAGAAAGCATTCCCTGGTCTAAGCTTCTTGAAGAGAAGGACTGTTCATGCCTACATCACAAACACTTCACACTTGAAACACCATAGTAGCTGACTGGTAAATAAGTAATATGAACAAGTGAGAAGAAGCCAGGAAAAATTTTGGACAGGAATGATATGATCAGAATAGAATTTTTTAAAAAAGTGTTGGAGGCAATGTTAAATGTAAATAAGAGAGGGATAAGACTGGAGGCCAACAAATTAGGGGAGAAATTGCAAAAAGGAAAAGAAAAGAAAAACAAAGTAAAATATTTTTAATAAAAAACATTTCTCTAATTGGTTAATTAGAAAATTAAGTGTTTATAATTTATAAGGCTAGTCCTTTTATTCTCTTAGGATTTCCTGATGAAAGATATTTAGTTGCCTCTTTCAGGAAACCTCTCCTCGACCCCTCTTCCCCCAACCAGGCCAGTGTCTTCGTGTACATCTGGAGGTCATTGAGTGCTGAGGCTACATCTTATTCATCTTAGTATCTCCAATGCGTAGGACATGCCTGCTCAATAAATGTTTGCTGAATGAATGAACACATAAATTGATCTATTAGTATACTGTACTCAAGCTCCGACCAAGACACAGAGGACCTAATGATCCCCAGTGTGCCGGTTTCTGGATACAGGAAACAGAACAAATAAAGCAAGACTGGATCCGGAGGTACACCTATTCCACAGGTAACACAGGGTAAATTTCTTTCTCTGACCCCTCCATCCTCATTCTGAAGAATAACTCTCATTGAGTGAAAATCAATAAAAGTCATTTTAAGGGAAGTAGGTTTAGAAAAAGGCTTTGAAGGAGGAAAAGGGAGGAGGGAAAACTTGAAGTCCAACCAATTTGGACTTTTTTTTAAAAAATGAGAACTTGTAAGCTTTAAACAAAACTCTTTAACAAAATTAAAACTGCTGGGCTGGGAAGGTGGCTCAGTGGTAGAGCGCTTGCCTTGCATGCATGAGGCCCTGGGTTCGATTCCTCAGCACCACATAAAGCAAAAAGAAAAAAGCCGGAAGGGGCGCTGTGGCTCAAGTGGTAGAGCGCTAGCCTTGAGCTGAAGAGCTGAGGGACAGCGCCCAGGCCCAGAGTTCAGGCCCCATGACCGGACCCCCCCCCAAAAAAAAAAAAACAAAATTAAAACTGCTTTTTCACATTCTTTTTTAAAAGAAATCCTCCACACAGAGACTTGTCTGTTCTGAGATTTCTAGTTTTTTAACCCCAAAAGAAAAAGTAGAAATTGGCACTAGTGGCTCAATACCTGTTATCCTAGCTACTCAGGAGGCTGAGATCTGAGATTTGTAGTTCAAAGCCAGCCCAGGCAGACAAACCTGAAGGATTTTTTTTTCAGTCGGTTGTGGGACTTGAACTCTGGGCTTGGGCAGTGTCCCTGTGCTCTTCAGCTCAAGGCAAGCACTCTACCGCTTGAGCCACAGTGCCACTTCCAGTTTTCTAGTGGTTTATTGTAGATAAAAGTCGCACGGAGTTTCCTTCCCAGGCTGGCTTTGAACTGTGATCCTCAGATGTCAGCCTCCTGAGTAGGTAGGATTATGGGAGTGAGCCACCGGCACCTGGCTGAATGATTCTTATTTCCAACTTACCCACCAAAAACCAGAAGTGAAGGTGTGGCTCAAATAGTAGAGCACTAGCCTTGAGCAAAAAAGGTCAGCGAGATTAGGAGGCTGGTACACACATAAACAAACAAAAATCCTAACAGAAATAACAAATTCTCTATTTTCCAGATCTAACCAACAAGAAACTCTTTCAAGTAACTGCTGACAGCTCTCAGAAACATTCTGTTGAAAGCTTTCAAAGGCCATGGAGATGATCAAGGTTTGAGGTGGCCCAAATGTTTTGGAATGATGTGAAACTTAAATAGGGCATATAAGGTGATGCGATTTTTGTTGTTGTTGATTGTGGGGTTTGAACTCAGGTCCTAGGTGCTGTCCCTGAGCTTTTTTGCTCAAGGCTAATGCTCTACCACTTTGAGCCCCAGCCCAGCTTCCATTTTCCTGGTGGTTAATTGGAGATAAGAATTTCACAGACTTTCCTGCCTGGGTTGCTTTGAACCTCGATCCTCAGATCTCAGCCTCTTGAGTAACTAGGATAACAGGTGTAAGTCACCAGTGCTATGCTTATAGATAAGATTTTGATACTGGATGATGGAAAGTATCACAAGAATAATACCCCTAGCATGTCAGGGAATAACTTACTCAAGGATGGCATCATAATGAGTATTTATAATAAGAGATATTAGAATTTGAGATCGATACATGGCACCATAGTTAAGAATAAAGGGAGGCAGATGTGGTTTTAAGTCTTGTTTCTAGAACTTATTGGTTGAATGACCTTGACACATTTAACTTCACTGAAGTTCAATTTCCACAACTTCAAAACAGTTCTTGGCAAATAATAAGCATTCTACAAGTGACAGCTCTATGCTCTGTCCTTCAAGTATAATTTTGTGGTTTGAAACTTTTAGGGGTTGAAAAGGACTTATGTTTCTTTGAACAGTATAGAATATAACAGAGCTATATACAGAACATAATCAGCCCCTTTGCTTTCATTTCAACAAAGCAATGATACACCTGATGATTTCCATTTGGAGCAAGATTTTAGCACCTTTATAATTTGATTTTGTGTCATCTCTCTAAAAGTCCTCTGAATTGCACTCACCTCCACTATCATCCTACTCATCCTCCTGTTTTTGGACAACAGAATGGGCAGCAGATTGCCGGTTTTTGTTGTTTGCATTTATTCATTCATTGATTCAATAAATATTTATTGAGTACCCATTTTAGAAAGGTTAAAAGCCATCAAATAGATACTGCCTCAACTTCCTACCTTGTTTGTGCACCTGTAGCTCTTCTCCCTGCTCTCCCCTCCTCCTTAGAATATGCTCCATCTTCCACCTGTGCTTTGGAGCCCCAGATTTCTTTGGAGGCCTTTGTACCCAATGGTTCCTATTTGCAACCTTTTCCTCTTCAAGGATTTCTTTCTGTTCAGCACTTAAACATACTCAAGTATCTCCAAGGAAGACAAGAAAGAGAGAAGGAAAGAATATTTCCTTCTTCCATATCTTTCTTCAGCTCCAATATTTTCTCTTTCCTCTATTCCTCTCATCCACACTGGGTAAAGTGTTGCTTGTAGACTGTCTCCATACTCTCACTTCCTACTTTTCAACTTCATCAACCTCTAAGGTCATCAAGTTTTGCTTTTTTTACTTGACCAGTGCCTCTTAGAAATGCTTTCTTCACTTGGTTTCCATGAGGGCACTTTGTTCTAGGTTTCTTCTTTTCGCTCTAGCTATTCTTTTTTTTTTTTTTTTTTTTTTGGGTCCATGCGTGGGGCCTGAACTCTGGGCCTGGGCACTGTCCCTCAGCTCTTCAGCTCAAGGCTAGTGCTCTACCACTTGAGCCACAGCGCCACTTCCGGCTTTTTTGTTTTTGCTTATGTGGTGCTGAGGAATCGAACCCAGGGCCTCATGCGTGCAAGGCAAGCGCTCTACCACTGAGCCATCTTCCCAGCCCCATCGCTCTAGCTATTCTTAAGTGTCCACCTTTGGCAGAACTTCCTTCATGAGGCCATTAAATGTTATTCAGAAATTTGTTCTAATATATTCCTCTTTTCTCACCTTTATTCACCCTTCTTTCTTTCCCTTCCTTCTTTCTTTCCTTTCCTTTTCCTTTCTCCCTCTCTCCCTCCTTCCCTCTTTCCTTTCTTCCTTCCCTCCTTCCTTCCTTCCTTCAGGGCCTTATGTTTGCTAAGTAAGCACTCTACCAATTGTGATAATGTCTGCAGCCCAACTTTGGCTTTTTCGTAGGGTAAATACATTCACTCTCATAACTTTATTACCATTGTTACACCTAAAACTCAAATCTATAGCTTCAAACTCATATGCACAATTGCCTACAAAAGCCTTTCATGGGTAGATTTTATTAGTTCTCTGTTTACATTTAAGCATCCTTAGTACTTAATTACAACTGTCTATTGAACTTGAGATAGTCTCAAATATAGTCTACAAGATCCCATGTGAGCTGAGTGCCAGTGGTTCACACCAGTACCAGTTCACATCCTAGCTACTCAGGAGGCTGAGATCTGAAGATCACGGTTCAAAATCATTCTGGGCAGGAAAGTTCATGAGACTCCAATTAACCAGCAGAAAACTGGAAGTGGCGCTGTGACTCAAAGTTGTAGAGCACTAGCCTTAAAGCCCAGGCCCTGAGTTCAAGCCCCACAACTACCACCACCACCAACAACAACAACAAAAGGTCTTATGTTTTGACCTGTATCTATACTTCCAGCTTCATTCTTTGTCCATTTTCTTGCTTCTCTTTCCTTTCCAGCCATCCTCTCCCTGCTTCAATATGTCTCATACTCTCTCACCTCAACACTTTGCTCTCTTCCTCTCTCCTATCAATCACTACCTGCCATCTAGAACTACTCTTAGTGGTCTTTTGGGTTTCAACTTAACAGTTCTGGAAGAGGAAGTAAAGTTAGCTAGTTCCCCATTACTATATTCACATAATGCCCCATTCTTTCTTCTCCTGCATACTATTTCTCATTTTTATACTGTCTGCCTTCCCTAATAGTCTATAAACTCCAAGAAGACAGAGGCCATTCCTGTCTTGTTAACCAGTGCATTCCTGGTGTATAGCATAGTGTCTAGCAAATAGTTGGTAATAAAATGTTTTAAAATTAATTCATACAATCAGCTGCAGGTTGACTTCAGCTTTATTTCTGCAAAGACTTTCTTGAACTACCCAGGGAGAGTTGACAACTTCCACATTCACATCACTTCTATGGATATTTGCACTTAATACAGTCCATTCCAATTATTTGTTTACATGTTTAACTCTTTTTCCTAAAGTATTACCTTTATGGATATTAAGTTTCACATTACTGACTTTTTGGGTGGTGTTTAGGATTAAACTCAGGACCTCATGATTGTTGTACTGCTACAACTTGAACCATGCCTTAGCCTCTTATTTATTTTTATCCTTGGTTTTTTACCTCGTGTCTGCATAATGCAAATACGCAATAAAGGTTTATAGAATGTAACTGGCCAATTTTGTCAACTGACCAGATCTGAGACCTGAAGGAAAGTCAATGATAAACTCTTAAGTGTGGTCTAGCCTTTGATAGAAATGAGAAATTGGTGAAAGGTGCTGACTTAGAAAATGTATGCAGTGCTAAGCATAGGTATTTTTTATTTAGTACTGAAGTTCGAATTTAGGGACTTGTGCTTTCTAGGCAGGCACTAGTCAAACCACACTTCCAGCCCTTTTTGCTATAGTTATTATTATTATTATTATTATTAGTTGGATAGGATTTCATGGTTTAGTCATATTTCAGCCTAGGACTGGGCTGGTCCTGAACCATTACCCTCCTGATCTCCACATCTCAAGTATCTGAGATTACAGGCATGAGCCACTGTGCCCAGCTAACAGAGCAAAGCTATTAACAGTAGTTGAGACATAGGGGAGAATTTATATTCAGTAAGAAAGTCAATAATGCAATGAGGTCCTAAAAGAGATACCAGGAAAGTAGTTCCCAGGGTAGATAGCAGACTGCTGTAGCCAGGAGAAGATAACTAACAGGAGCATCCAATTTACCTAGAACACTCCCAGTTAACACAGTTGTCCTAGTATAATTAATGATGGCACCCAATCCCTTCTACTCTCCAATGTGTTCCAGTAAAGTTACAGTGTCAGCCTCTCCAAAGATCATGTAAATTTGGAGTGATGTAAGGGCAAAACTATTTAGGACAGGAACATGGCAAGGAAGAGTGTTTTCAAGTAGAAGGGATGTGCTGTCATAAAAGCTAGCTATGAAACGAAGCAAGTATTTTTGTCAGCCATTTAAAAATAAGTGTTGTCACTTAATCCTTACCAAAAACAAAACAAGACAAAACCATCCTTTGAGAGGCACTTTCATCCACAGTTTTTTTTAAAAAAAGAAATTAAGCTTAAATCAAGTAACCTGCTTTTAAAAAAGGTTAATGTAGCTTTAATAAAGATAACTAAATATGAATAAATAACTGAAAAAAGAAATCCGAAAGGGAAGTACCTAGAAGTTGCTGAGCAGTGCCCTCTATGATACTTTTATATGTTTTAGCCAGAGGGGAAAATAAGGTATAAATATGACACTGTGATCTCAAAGGTAGGGTAGCCAGCACTGCTAAGATCCTTCACTGTCATGGTCAGCATCACTGGGAGCCACCCTTACTTTCCCAAGAGGGAAGTGAGTTCAGGGAGTAACTTCAGTGACATGGAAAATAATTCTTCCACTAGATGCTAGTGGCTCATACTTATAATCCGAGTTACTCAGGAGGCTGAGATCTGAGGATTACAGTTTGAAGCAGGCTGGGGAAGGAAAGTCTGTCAGACTCATCTCCAATAAAACTACTGAGCAAAGCTGGAAGAGGTGCTGTGGTTCCAGTTGTAGAACATTAGCCTTGAGGAAAAGAATTTCAGGGACAGCACCCCGTTCAAGCTCCAGAATATCACCAAAAAAACGAAGAGAGAAGGGGCAGCAGGGAAGGGCAGAGAGAGACACACATACACAGAGAGACACAGAGAGACACAGAGAGAGAGAGAGCAAACTAGAGAGAGAGAGAGAGAGAGAGAGAGAGAGAGAGAGAGAGAGAGAGAGAGAGAGAGAGAGAGAGAGAGGACACACTGGCTTCCAAACAAGCTCATATTAGAAAAAATATTCAGAGGCAAAATCATAGATATAATATCATTATCTTTTTTTTAAAAAAAGATTAAGTAGGATGGGCTGGAAAGGTGGCTTAGTAGTAGAGTGCTTGCCTAGCATGCATAAAGCCTTAGGTTCAATTCCTCAGTACCACATACATAGAAAAAGCCAGAAGTGGTGCTGTGGCTCAAGTGGTAGAGAGCTAACCTTGAGCAAAAGAAGCACAGAGACAGTGCCCAGGCCCTGAGTTCAAGCCCCAGGACTGGCCAAAAAAAAAAAAAAGGCAACCAGGAGAAGGCTAACCTAATGAAAGAGACAAAAACTATGCACAGAATTAAAAATTGCTCTAAAAGTTCAAGTGAAGTAGTTGAGTGACACAAAGGCAGAATGTGCAGAAGGAGGCATGCAAGACAAAGGAGTAGAGATATTTCTTGGCAGTAACTTAAAAGCTGTAAGTTGGAAAACGGGTTGACTTGTGATGATTTCTTCAAAGTGAATGAAAATTGCATTTTAGCAGTAAATATCCTTCAATCTTTCCCAAGAGCTAAATAAGGTCTCTTTACTATGCAATAATAGTAGTCTCACTTTTTACTGCCTCTCTCATTGAATGAGGTCTAATAAGCAATTATACCTCAGCTCTGCTGCATCTTTCCCTCTCTGTCTTTTAAAGACTAGAAAGAGATGAATATGGTAACCCATAGGTACTTAGAACTCCACTTCATGTCAATTGGTGTTAAGAAGCACTTTGCAAAAGTGAGACACATGTAAGAATGGCTCTGGTACATCTGTTTTTTCATGATATAGCATAGCCTCATAAAGAATAAGCTCTCTAGGCAAGAAAGCAAAGACACTGACTAGTTGTAGGACTTAGGCAAATCATATAGTTTATTATTCTAATAGTTATTATTTCACTTATATTGCAATTTTTGGTGACAAATTCTATACAGAAGTAAGGTATAATATCATTAAGAAAGACTTTTTAAGTATTAAATGTATTTTTTTTCTTTTGTGGTGCTGGGGATTGAATTCTACCATGGAGCTACATGTCTGGTCTTAAATCCACTTTTGAATCATAAAATTAACTAAATAATCAATTTTCCTTCCCACCCCCCCTCCCTGCCAGACAGGATCTCATTATGTATTCTAGGCTGTCCTTGATTAGATATATAGATAGATATGAATAGATATGTATATGATAAATGTGTAGCTCAAGCTGGCCTCAAACTCAAAATCCTGCCTTACCCTCCAATGGCTAAGCATATACTACTATGGCCATCTCGTTTCCTTGTTTTGTTTTTTTGTAATAATAACGGAACATTTACTGCATTAAGATTTATGAAGCTTCTGAGTTTGAAGAAGTGCTAGAGGTCAAAATAAAGCTTATATTTAAGTAATAATTTGAGTTTTATGGCTTCTTAATTTGCATACAAGTGAATCAATAAACAAACATTTGTTTATTGCTTACTCTGTATGCAGAGTGAAACAAAGTATTTTATCGAAAGACAATTTGGATTATAAGAAACATTTAAACTTTAGAGCTGTGAAACCACATCATTTTCACAGCTCTAAATTTCATATAATTGATTATACATAGGTTAACAAAATAAAGAATTTCCACAATAAAAAAAAGAAAGAAAGTATCCAAACAAAGTAGGTTACTGTTAGAGATAAGAAGGGTCTCAGAAGCTCAGTGAAGCAAGAAGTATTCTGTGTGTGATACTGGCCTGCTTCTGCTAATGCATTTTCTATTGATTCTATAAGGTGTTCATAAGAAAAGGACAAATTAAAAACTAAGCTTTACATTTTTCCTCCTTTAATGTGACAACTTCCAGTTTGTTAAGACTTCTGAATTGTATTATTATACTAACCTGAAAACTCTTGGGGAGAGTTGATATTTAACTAAATACAAATTACTTAAATCAAAAATTAAGCACACACATAAAATGCTAAAATAAGAGTGAAACCCTAAGGAAATGGCCCAATTGTTTACATTTTTGACCCACAAAAACAAGGGGATTGAGGCTGGGAAGGTGGCTCAGTGGTAGAGTGCTTGCCTTGCATGCCTGAGGCTCTGGGTTCGATTCCGCAGCATCACATAAGCAAAAAGAAAAAAGCCGGAAGTGGCACTGTGACTCACGTGGTAGAGTGCTAGCCTTGAGCTGAAGAGCTGAGGGACAGCGCCCAGGGCCAGAGTTCAGGCCCCACGACCGGACCCCCAAAAAAAAATTTAAAAAAAGAAAACAAAAAACAAGGGGACTACTCAGGAGGCTGAGAGCTGAGGCTTGTATTCCATGCCAGCCTGGACAGGAAAATCTATGAAACTCACCTCCAATTAACCACCAGAAAACCAGAAGTGGTACTGTGGCTCAAAGTGGTAGAGTGCTAGCCTTGAGCATAAAAAGCTCAGGGTCAGCACCCAAGCCCAGAGTTCAAGCCCAATGACCACTACCACCACCAACAACAACAAAAAGTGGAAATACCTTGAAGATATAGTTAGACTTTATTTTTCGATTCTTAGCAAAAATTAAAATTGTGCTAAAGCCTCGTGCTGGTGGCCCTCACTTTCCTCTGAGGAAGGTGGAAATCAGATGGATTGCGGTTCAAGTCAGCCTTGGAAAAAAAAAATAAGACCCTATCTCAGAAAACTAACCAGAGCTCTGGACAGTAGTGGCTCACACTTGTAATCCTAGCTACTCAGGACTGTGAGATCTGAGGTTCACAGTTTGAAACCAGCCTGGGCAGGAAAGTCTGTGAGACTCTTATCTCTAAACACCAAAAAGCCAGAAGTACAGCTGTAGCTCAAAGTCATAGAGCAGTAGCCTTGAACACAGAAGCTCAGAACAATGTCCAGGACCTGAGTTTAAGTAAGTCCCAAGATTTTCCAGATTATACCTGATTTTTTTTTTTTTTTTTTGTCGGTCGTGGGGCTTGAACTCTGGGCCTGGGCGCTGTCCCTCAGCTCTTCAGCTCAAGGCAAGCACTCTACCACTTGAGCTACAGCGCCACTTCCGGTTTTCTGGTGGTTTATTGGAGATAGGAGTCTCACGGTCTCTCCTGCCCAGGCTGGCTTTGAACCGCGATCCTCAGATCTCAGCCTCCTGAGTAGCTAGGATTACAGGCGTGAGCCACCAGCGCCCGGCTCCTGATTTTAAAGCCCTATGTCCATTGATCTCCAAGGGTCAGCTAGAATTAAACCCAGCAAGCCTTGTTCCTATTTTCACAGGTCCAAGTTGCAAGTATATTTCTATCCTCATGTAAAAATCCCTACTACCATTTTCCTGATTGGTTATTGTACACTATCCACCACCACCACACATTCCCCCTGTGCTCCTATTACTCATGGAAAACACTGACATTTGGTTTCTGTCTTTTCTTATACCCAGCGTCCTGCCAGCATCACAAGTGACTTCATAATCAGCATGTAAAACCCACATTGTAGTTTTCTTTTTTCCTTTTTGGCAGTAGTAGGAGCAATGGAGGCATGGGCAGTGCGTCATGCTTACTAATCAGGCATTCTTGAGCCATGTCCCAACCCTTTTTGCTTTCATGATTTTCCCTAGGGTCTTTTTGCCAGGGTATCAGCCTCAGCCAGCCAGTCCCCCAGCTTGTGTCTCCTACATAGCTAGGATCACTGGTGTATGCCACTACTTCCTGGCTTATTGATTGAGATGAGATCTTGCCTCACTCTTTTCCTTAGCTGGTTTCATTCAAACTGTGACCCTTCCACTTGCCACCTTATGAATACCTGGGATTACAGGCATGAGTCATGGCACCTAACCTAGCATGAAAGGTCTGCCTATCTCCAATGTTCTCCTATAATGCTACTCAACCACTATTCCCAGTCATTTCCAGGGTTTTGTCACTAAATTCAAATAGTCCATTTCTGACCATAATCAGTTATCCCTCCAGCTTCCTTAATTAAGCTTATTTGAGTGCAACAATGTGTTCCTTTTGCTTGAATATCAAGTTTTATTATTGAATCCTTCACATTTCCCTATTGCTCCCTTCCTGTCGACCTCAATGTATATCTAGCTTAGAGTTTTTGAGCCATCATTTTACTTACTCTCTTGGAATTACTTTGAACTCTTTCTTTGAATGTGCTCTTTTCCTTCCATCTTCTTTTTAGTGTTTTTTTTTTTTTTTTGTAGGTCATAGGGCTTGAACTCAGGGCCTGAGCACTGTCCCTGAAGTCTTTTCTCAAGGCTAGTGCTATACCATTTAAGCCACAGCACCACTTCTGGCTTTTTCTGAGTAGTTTATTGGGAGATAAGAGTCTCACAGACATTCCTTCCTGGGCTGGCTTTGAACCATGATTCTCAGATCTCAGCCTCCTGAGTAGCTAGGATTACAGGTGTGAGCCACCAGTACCTAGCCTATTAAACTTTTAAATATAAAAGTTTTCTAGGGATCTGTTCTAAAAGCTCTTCTATGTGATCTCAGCTCTTCTTTTGGCTTCAGTTACTTTCACCATTGCTTATGTTTCTCAAATTTATACCTACTGTTTAAGTTCCCGAGAGATGTCTCTAACTTCTTACTTGACAATTTCAAATGGTGTTCTCCAAGTTCAGCATGTTCAAGAGTAAACTCATTACTTGCCTATTATTCTTTCTGGAAATCTGAACTATCTTTGGCATTTTCCTGTCTCATATCTCTTCATATTTAAGTAATCACAAAGACATGTTAATTCTATCTCCAAACTATTTTTTTTCACTTTTTCTCTCTCTATTACTACTATCCAAGTCATTATTATTTTCATTCAACAAGTTTCATTCCACTCTCTGGTCCAAGTTACTAAGATTTTTCATTCTAATACCTTCCAGGAGCTATAAAAGTACTGTTTCAAAGGATCCACTTGCCTGGATCATTTAAATAACTATTTTCCTTGTAATCATTTTTCTTCCTTTGTTATAACCATTTTAAATATCAGCCTTATTGGCTTAAAGGATGCTCAGATAGCTAGTAATAATTTTTTCTGGATATATTTATGAGTGTATTTCTAGAAGATATTACATTTGAATTAATAGACTGACTAGATTTGAAATGTCTCCCAAAACTTTTGCCCTTGTGTTAAAGGTTTCATTCCCAACCTGTTGCTATTAGGTTGCAGGACCTTTAAAAGTCCAGACCTAATAGAAAGAAGCCCTTTCCTGCCTCTTTCTACCTCATTCTCACTCACCTTTTGCCCTAAGAGGTGAGCAACCTCCTGGGCCATGCTCTCCCCCAGTGATGCATTTTTGGCTGCAGACCCAAAAGCAACAGGAAAGCCATCCATGAACTGAAACCTCTGAGCCAAAATAAGCTCTTCTGCCTTTTAAGTTGATCTATCTCAGATATTTGTTAGAGTGATGGAAAGCAGACTATAACCGTGAGAGAAACCTGTCCTTACCTATGTGTGGGCATCATCATACAAATGCACTGAGGGAGCTTGTTCCAGTTGATGGAACAAAAAGATGGAGGAAGGGTGAATCTTCACTCTCACTCTCTCTCCTTGAAATAGACATCAGTCTCTTCCTGTCTTCTTGTCTTCTTGAGCCCTACTGCTCTAGGACATACACCATCGGCCTTGCAGTTCTCAGGCCTTGGATCTTAGACTGAATTAGGTTATCAGCTTCCTATTTCTCCAGCTTATAGAGGGTATAACATAAGACTCCTTGGCCTCCTTAATCACATAAAACAATTCCCATAATAAATTCTTTCTAATATATCTGTGTATACCCTATTGGTTCTGTTTCTCTAGAGAACCTAATGTACCCTGTCAATCTGTTTTCCATACTCTCCCTCTATGTGTATGTGTGTGTGTGTGTGTGTGTGTACGTGTGTGTGTGTGTGATAAATGCAATTCCAATTTTGTTGTCACTTAATGTAATGATCAAACTAGATTAGGTACATAAAGGACTTAATAAGTACTAGCACATGGCAAATTGTCACTAAATGCAAATCAGTAATGAGATAGTTCATAATTCTGTAAATGAATTTGGAATAACTGGCCAAGCTTTTTTTTTTTTTCCATTAAAGCTCTTTAGCTCCCTTCTTCACTCCTTAGACTCAAAGGGGAAAAAAAAACTTTCCTTACGAGGGAGTACCTGAAGTGGGACTTCTTTTTTCCTACAGTGAAAGTAGACTAGGATAGTCATTTGCAAATCTGTAGTGTGAAGGTATAGGGTAAGATGAGTGCACATTTAGCTGATATGACTGCTAGCTGTAGTATTATATAATATACTACACTGGTACTAAGGTCCTCTGGCTCTCTAGGATTGCTTTCTCAAGGCCAGTGGTCTATCACATGAGCCATACCTCCAGCCTGGCTTTTTCATCAGAGATGAAGTCTCATAAACTTTTCTTCTTGGGCTGACTTTGACTGCAATCTTCTTGGTTTTAATCTCCTAAAGATTACAGATATGTAGCTGGGCACCAGTGACTCACACCTGTAATCTTAGCTACTCAGGAGGCTGAGATCTGAGGATCATGGTTCAAAGCCAGCCCAGGCAGGAAAGCCCATGAGACTCTTATCTCCAATAAACCACTAGAAAACTGGAAGTGGCGCTGTAGCTCAAGTGGTAGAGTGCTCGCCTTGAGCTGAAGAGCTGAGGGACAGCGCTCAGGCCCAGAGTTCAAGCCCCACAACTGACAAAAAAAAAAAAAAAAAAGTAGATTACAGATATGAGCCACTGGTGCCTGATTTAAAACATTCTTCTGATAATACTAAACCAAGAATATTATATCTGGTTAAGTTGTCATTTACATATACAAGCAAAGACAGACATTCTCAAGGAGCAAGGATTTAGAGAAGGAAGAACATGTAATCCCTTGGGGATAGAGGATACTTAGGATAAAATCAAATCAACCAAAAGACGAATGAAGATACTGGAGCAAAAGAACTAAAGCAACACTTATCATTAAAAAAAAGAAAGAAAGGAAAAAGAAACACACACAAAAGAGTAATGACTTCAAGGTTCAGAGGAAAAGAAAATGAAACTCATGAATCTTATTCTTAGACAAATTTGTCCTTCAAGTACAACAGCAAAAGCCACATTTGGATAAATATTCAAAATGATCTTCTAAAAGAAGCTGTACTACTGTACATAGCATTAACAGCTGTATTAAAGACACTATCAATTTTTCAATTAATGAATAATGACATACCTTTTTGTAAGGGACTGGATGTTTGTGTTATCCCACCCACACATTTCATATGTGGAAATTTAAACCCTCAATGTGGACAGTATTAGGAAGTAGAGCTTTTGGTAGGTTATAGTTGAATCACTTATAAAAGAAACCCTAGAGACAATGAGAAGTCTGGTGTCTGCAATCTGCCATTCTATTCTCTGCTGGCCCTCACCAGAACTCAACTAAGTGGGTACTTGATCTCAACCTTGCAAACTGAGAAATAAGTTTTTGATGTTTCAAAACCACTCAGTCTATGGTACTTTTTGCTGATGATGTTATTTTTCCCTTTCCTTTCCCTTTTCTTTCCTTCCTTCCTTCCTTCTTTCCTACTTCTTCCCATCTTTCTGCCTCCTTTCTTCCTTTCTTCCTATCTCCCTTCTTTCCTTCCTTCCCTCTCTTCCTCCCTCCTTTCTTCTCTCTTTTCTTCCCTCCTTCCTTCCCTTCTTTCTACTGCCTTCCTCCCTTTCTGCCTTTCTTTTCTTTCTTTCTTTCTTTCTTTTTCTCTCTCATTCTCTCTTTCTTTTTTTTTCAGAGTGTTGTTATATGGTCCAGGCTAGCCTTGAACTATCTATGTAGCTCATACTGTCCAGGTACATGATCTTCCTGTCCTAGTCTCTCAGACATGTGTTACTGTGCTCAGTGCCAAATTTGGACACTCTAACAGATATTATATTTGATCAAACTGCTATCTCAATGTTACTTTAATTTCCTTAGTTAAGGTAGAAGTAAACTTGAGCAATTTTTCAAAGGGGTATTACAAATTAAAATTGATTATATTTTCTGTGATTATCTTAGTTTATATCCTTTGATCATTTTTGAAAGAAGGTTGCTATTTCCTTATTTACTATTATGCTCTCTTAATACAATGTTGCTATTATTCCTTTATTTATTATATGTATTACAAATATGTCTTTCTAGTCTCTCATATCTTCCAGATTTATTCAGTGTTTTTCATTCCATCATTAAGTTTTGATTTTTTTTTTTTTTTTTTTTGTCCATCATGGAGTTTGAACTCAGGGCCTGGGCACTGTTCCTGAGCTCTTTTGCTCAAGGCAATCCTCTACCACTTTGAGCTACAGAATCACTTCCAGTTTTCTGGTGGTTAATTGGAGATAAAAGTCTCATGGACTTCCCTGCCTAGGCTGATTTTGAACCATAATCTTTAGATCTCAGCTTTCCTGAGTAGCTGGGTTATAGACATGAGCCACCAGCACCTGGCTTGAATTACTTTTGCTTAGCTTCTAGAGTTTATGTCCTTCTTAAAAGAAAATTTCACCAGGTATTTATGGTTTTTACCTCTAATCCTAGCTACTCATGAGGCTGAGATCTAAGGATTGTTGTTTGAAGCTAATCCAAGGTAGAAAAGTCTATGAGACTCTTACCTTCAATTAACCAGTAAGAAGCTGGAAATAAAGGTGTGGTTCGAGTGATAGAGACCAGCATAGAATGAAAAAAGTAAGTCCTAGTACTGGTACAAAAATAAACAAAATACAAAGATCATTACAACAACAAGACTTTAAAAATATTCTATTTTTCTCCTTGTCTGCAATTTCATCTTTTTCACTGAAACTTCTGTTTAATTATCAAATTTACATAAATTAAGATTACAAAATTTAGGTTATAGCCGGGCGCTGGTGGCTCATGCCTGTAATCCTAGCTACTCAGGAGGCTGAGATCTGAGGATGACGGTTCAAAGCCAGCCTGGGCAGGAAAGACCGTGAGACTCCTATCTCCAATAAACCACCAGAAAACTGAAAGTGGCGCTGTAGCTCAAGTGGTAGAGCACTTGCCTTGAGCTGAAGAGCTGAGGGACAGCGCCCAGGCCCAGAGTTCAAGCCTCACGACCGACAAAAAAAAAAAAAAAAAAAAAAATTTAGATTATCAGAACTAGTTCAAAAGTATAAACCTATAATATTAGCTGATTATATTTGCATTATAAGATAAGCTAAAATTATAGCATGTTACAATGGAGATACAATTTTCTATTGACCAGAATGATTGAGGCCCTGTCAAAGACACCCATCTCAGTCCTTAAGTACCTGTGTAACAGAATTAGTAAAGCAACACCCTGATGATGTTCTAAGAACTAATAATAAAAAGGAAGGGAATATTACATCCGGGGCATTTCATCAGCCAGAGGAAATAAATAGCTCTGATGACTCATGATTGAAATTACTAATATTTTTCCAATGTCTTTCTCCAATGGACAGTGCTAGATGCATTCAGCTAGAGTTGATCTCTTTGGTTTTCCTGGATTGCACTTTGAACCATACTGAAATCTTTTTCCTTGGATGTATTAATATCTCTTATTAGTATAGTCAAATAGCAGTTCCCAAGGCCTAGGAGACTTTGAGTTCCCTTTCATCACCAGTTGATTAAGTTAAATTCTCTTAAGGACAAATTTATTGGTGAGTTGTAAGTACTAACAATAGTGCTGGGAAATAAGGCTAACTTGAAGAAAAAAAAATACTGACAAGACAATGTATAGCAGATGAAAAGTTGATAGTACAAGAGAGTAATGAAAGGGTTTTAGGCCTGTAAATGAAAGGTGAAAGCAATAAGAGAGTAGCTGGTCAATAACATGCTGGTAGAAACTGGAGCTGTAGAACGAGTGGACTAAGCAGGCTGATATCCCCATGATCTAGACAAGGCCAGCCCCAAATTCTAGGAGCAAGGTGTATAACAAACTTGCCTCTGTAGCATGTTTATAGTTTTTTTTCCCCTGAAAAACAATAATCGCTTTTATGGTGACAAAACCAGAGCCACAGATACAGTAAAACAGTGATCTCCAAATTAGTCATACATATCTATCAATATTAAAGCATACACGGGCTGGGAAGGTGGCTCAGTGGTAGAGTGTTTGCCTTGCATGCTTGAGGTCCTGGTTCGATTCCTCAGCACCACATAAGCAAAAAGAAAAAAGCCGGAAGTGGCACTGTGACTCAAGTGGTAGAGCGCTAGCCTTGAGCTGAAGAGCTGAGGGACAGCGCCCAGGCCCAGAGTTCAGGCACCATGACTGGACCCCCCCCAAAAAACACACACAAAGCATACACTCCCCCAATATATGTATATGTTTATTTATAAATTACCATCATTGATTAACATCCTAAAGTATAATGTATACTTAGGGAAGAATTCATTATAATGTATGTAAATCCACTCTTTAAATTATTTAAAAAAGATTTTTGCCAACTTCTTGATTACCCTGTAGTTGTATTTATCTGAAAATCTGTCTAGGAGCTCCTATCAGTCAAGGTTATTACTTGTGCTATTGTTTGGGTTATTATTTCTTTTTGTACTATTCTCAAGCCATGTTTTGTTGCAGGAATCTTTTAAAATCATGTTTACTCTGTGAAGATGTTTAAACTTAGTTTGGGTAATCAGCAAATCACTTTATGGACAATTGTTAACTGCAATGTGTCCTAAGCACCCCTGTCCACCCATATGTTGTTTCAGTCCTTTTGGGGCTCAGTTAAAAAAATACTCCAAAATGTGCCACCTGGGACTTCAAACAGAGAGTGCCTAGGGAATAGCAAATGTAGCATAGGGCTTCCTCTTGAGTCCCCTTGTGTATCTAAAGTCCAGATCCACCAAGCAAAACACAATTGCTCCAATTTTCTTACTGAACTTTTATTATATCACAGGAAGATTCTGCAAATCAAAGGTCCAGAAGAACTTTGTCCTAGGTCATCATTTATTCTCTGGGCTTATTCTCTCCCCGAAAAGTCATTTGCTAATCCTCTAAAATTGCCTAAACCCTTCTATTTCACTCTACCCTATGAGAAGGTGTTTTGTGTGTGTGTGTGTGTGTGTGTGTGTGTGTGTGTGTGTGTGTGTGTGTGTGTGTGTGTGTGTGTGTGTGAGAGAGAGAGAGAGAGAGAGAGAGAGAGAGAGAGAGTCCTGGGGCTTGAACTCAGGTCCTGGGCACTGTCTCAGAGCTTCTTTGCTCAAAGCTAACTCTCTACCACTTGAGCCACAGCTCCGTTTCTGGCTTTTTGGTAGTAAGTTGGTGATAAGAGTCTCATGGACTTTCCTGCCCAGTCTGGCTTTGAACCATAACCCTAAAATCTCAGCTTCCTGAGTAGCTAGGATTATAGACATGAACCACTGGTACTGGCTGAAAAGGGTTTTTAAGCCTCAGTCATTTGACTCTTCTTTGAGTTTCGTGTTTTATATGGGTCTCAAACACATATGTATACTAATAAATATATGTACCCTTTCTCCTGTTAATCTGCCTATTGTTAGTTTGTCTTAGCAGATTCAATTCCCAAACATTTAGTGGAAAAGTTTGAATTTCCTTATTTCCCTGTCTCCTCTCAAGATGCCACATGTCTTCTACATTACAGGCAACCAAATGACTTACCAAGTGAGAATACTTGTGTTGATGTGCACAAATATCAGTTAAGCCTATTTTTAAACATTAAAAATATCTCCTAATTGGCCGGGCGCTGGTGGCTCACGCCTGTAATCCTAGCTACTCAGGAGGCTGAGATCTGAGGATCGCGGTTCAAAGCCAGCCCGGGCAGGAGAGACCGTGAGACTCCTATCTCCAATAAAACCACCAGAAAACCGGAAGTGGCGCTGTAGCTCAAGTGGTAGAACGCTCGCCTTGAGCTGAAGAGCTGAGGGACAGCGCCCAGGCCCAGAGTTCAAGCCCCACGACTGACAAAAAAAAAAAAATCTCCTAATTGGAATTCTAGCATTTTATTTTTCTGACCTAAGAAATGCTCTTTGAAGATCTCTAGACTAAAGAATTTCTTCAAATAAGATGGTCAGAAGTCTTCTACTTGGCATCCTACTTCCTAATCCAGAATCTTCCTGGAAATTCTGTTGCAAGGCAGAAGTGTGTTCATCCTTGGCTGGGCATGTTTTCCAGGTCTTTTTATGCACTTGCGTGTGGGTGAGTGAGTTTACTCGGAGTATTGTGCATGGGTACACAGTTAATATGGTCTTGCTTATAGGTTCTAGGGCCTATAAGAATCCTAGCTAACCCTAAAACTCAGCTCTACGTTCTCATTTTCTGGTGGCCACCACAAGAAGGGACAGAATCTCCAGTGATAAAGAAACTTTTGGAGGAGGTTTGTGAGAGGCCCTCCTTTCAGCGAATTAGGCCCTTATGACCCTATTACCCTTCTGGGTCAGGGCTGGAAACCCTATGGTGCTCTTCTGGTGTAGCCACTATTTAGAGCCTCTAGTTAGGTAAAAGTACAGAAGAAGGTTGGCTCCACCTGGAGGCCAGCTGATTTACCCGAAGGATGTTGTCCTAGGCCAGGGGAGTGCTGCAGAGTTTATACCCAAGTACAGGTATGCCCTCCCAGCCACCAGAATGTTGGCCTGCCCTTCCCATCCCCTCTGGCTTCAAATCGCAATAATCAGATCTCAGCCTCCTGAGTAGCTAGGATTATAGGCATGAGGCACCGGTACCTAGCCAGAGCCTGTTCTTAACCATTATATTATACACATTATATAATAAACTTATATGGAAATTTTATGTTTCCTCAATTGTCACAAAGTATAATGAAAAGCCCGTTGGGGATTTTTATTGATCTATATTATATAAGATATACAAATACTTTCAAGAGGTGAGTCTCTCCAGCAGCCTTGCTTCCCACACTGCAGCTGCCCAAAGACCTTTCTACATAGAAATTCTAGAACTACTGCTACAAATGCCCTTCATCTTGATCCTCTAGACCCTTTGGATCCCCATGGCCACCTTCCTTGGTGGTCTTGTCTGCTTTCAATGATATTCCTTCACACTCTTAAGGGAACACCTGCAGTGCTAACTAGCTGAATGTTTACTCCTCTTTCTGGAAGGAAGATGAAAGCAAGCAAGGAGAGCTGGGTACACACACATCCATCAACTGAGCTTTTGATCTCTTCCTGAGAAGTAGATTTCACACCCAAGCCAACTGCAACAAGTTTTACTAGCAAGATTTTCTATGCTATTCCATACAATCTGGAATGGAATCTGCACAGCAGTGAGCCTCTTCCATGCCATGTTCCCCTAAGGGACTGGGGTACAGTGAACATTCTGCAAGTATTTCACAGGACATACAGCTAATTCCTGTGGAGTTTGAACAGCAGCAGACCCTAAACTCAGAGCTTCTTCTGTGTGCAGTGCTCATCTCTTAGAGCTTGTCTTACAGCCACAGCCAGAAGGAAGGGAGACACACTTGTTGGGTACCAAGGCCAGCCCCATCCTGTGCTGTCACCCTCGAGCTCTTGAATTCTGATGCAGACTCAGGTAGATAACCTGAACACATGACATGGCTGAAGTAAAAGAGAATCCGTGAAGTCAATACATTGGGTGGTATGCAAGTGTATACAAATGTATTAACTGAAATACGGTAGATTTAAGGGCGAACTCAAATAGTGTAATTCCTTAGAAAGGCAAAGTCAAAATTCAGCAAAACAGAGCAAAAAACAACCGGAAGTAGGTACTCCAAAGGGGCGAGAGGTGTGTGTGTGGGGGGGGAATCAAGGGGAAAAGGGTTGACAAATGAAGAGAAGAGAAGGAGAATGTATTCAAAAATTCATTTTATATTCAACAAAATTAAGAAGAGTAAGAGAAGGGATGGGTGAGAATGTTGAAAGGGGTAACATTGATCAAGATATATTCATAAAGTGCTTTGTTAAATGGCAACTCCTTTGTACAACTACATAAAGATTTTTTTTAATTTAAAAAGGAAGAGATTCTGTTAATAGAAGAGGAGAACTTCCAGGAGGAGATGGCAGGCAGTAGGTGGAATAGAAGAATAGCAGTCAGTGTAGGCAAGAAGTGGAGGAGACCAGCTGTGGTTGGGGCCAAACAGCTGGCTGGCCAGAGAGTCTTTAGGATGCCATTCAGGACCCAAAATGTGCCCTCAGCAGGGTAAGTTATTGCAACGCCCTTACAAATATAAAGTGCTGTACAAACACTAAATCTAGAATGGCTAATAATTTTGTTATGTTAAAGCATTCGTGTCAGGTAATTAATGTACTCATTGTGATCATTTAATTTTATGGCAGGTAGTGTAGGGCTGGACAGAAATAGGGCTCTTTGGCCCAGTCCTCTCATTTCTCGTTAGATAAGCCAGCAACATAATCTCCCTGGTCTGCCGCGCCAAGGCCTTGCTGGGGGTGGTGGTGCTGGGGGAATTTAGCACCCAGACCTCTACACTGGGGGATTTCCTTTTCCTTGGCCCCTGGTGCCTAGAAGCCCTGGTGCCCCCTGGTGGTGCCAGAGGCGTTACCATTTTCTCACAGGAAATTCATAGCCCATTTATTGGGGTAATAGAAAACTGGTCTTCTGTATACAAACTTTTCACTTGACTGATGTGTCTCAACACCCCCAGGTGCTATAGGCTGTTCCTCTTTACGACTCCTGAGGCCAGAAAGCAGGGTAGAAGGCTTTGTGGCAGTGGAACATCTGGAGCACTGTAGAGAGCTGCGAGAGGCCGCACCTGGAAGATGGTGCCGGCTTCCGCCCTCCGCCTTCCCGATGGCGAGTGCTCTCGTGGTAAACAACTCCTGATATGGCTAAGGCAAAGAATCTGGCTTGCTTCTGTGCACCTGAACCTATTGGCGGTTCCCACGTGGCGTATCAGGGTTGGCTACCCAGCGGGTATTTAAGGCTGTGGGGAATTCTCCCCGGGGTTGGGGTCAGAAGATGACTAAAAGGTCCTGAATAAACTGCGGAGAGAAGAGTCCGGTGTCGCGTCGTCATTACTGGCCGAGGCGGTAGCGACACGTGGTGGCCCGTACGGGGACTCAGCCACAACCCCAACGAGGACTCAGAACTCTCTGTGGTCAGGGTGGTGCACCGGTAAGTTCCCAGGTAAAAGGGGAATCCGCCACAAGAGCGGGGATAAGTCCCCAGGTAAAAGGGGAATCCGCCACAAGAGCGGGGATAAGTCCCCAGGTAAAAGGGGAATCCGCCACAAGAGCGGGGAGTAAGTTCCCAGGTAAAAGGGGAATCCGCCACAAGAGCGGGGGGATTTTTGCTCTTCTCGGTAGATAAAGAGAGAGTGAGAACCCGGGGCTAGTCAATAGAGTAGCCAAAAGTGAAAGTAAAAGTTTGTTTACCAGCTTTAAATGTTTAAAAAGTGAAAGTAAAAGTTTGTTTACCAGCTTTAAATGTTTAAAACATGGGCGCTTCTTCTTCGCACCCAATTTTTTGGCTCTCAATGAGCTACTGCACTCAAAAAAGTTAAAAATAAAAAAGAGTACTTTAGAGAGATTTTTGAATGAATGTGACACCGTTGCCCCATGGTTCGCTGTCTCTGGAAGCCTCACGGTGGCCTCTTGGGAGAAACTAGGGAGGGACCTAGATTTTGCCTCTGAACAAGGAACGCTTAAGAGCGGAGTGAGACCAATATGGAAACTGATAAGAGGCTGTCTCGAGGACCAGCGTTGCAGTGAGGCGGTAGAGAATGGTCAGGCCGCCTTAGAAATGCTGCAGGAAGAAAGATCAGAAAGGGCAGACAGCGAAAAGGAGGAGAGCAGGGGGGGGTCATGCCCTGATTTTGCCGAACTAGAGACCTCTGAGTCTACAGACTCAGAGGAATTACAATCAATCATAGAACAAATAGAAAAAACAAAGATAAGAAAGAGGAGGAAATGGAAGGAGAGAGAGGACCCAGATAAAGACGAATGCACGCCCTCCATGCCTCGCCCCACACCTTCGGCCCCTCCGCTCTATGTGGAGGACCCTGGAAGTGGCAGCCCCGGCTGTTCTTTCAGCCCAGGCGTGTGGAAAGCGGTCAGAACCGAGTTAAATCTAGCCTGTCCAATATTTCAGGATCCACAGGGACAGCGGTATCATGAACCCTTAGATTTTAAGGTGATAAAATCTTTAGCTGAGTCTGTGCAGACATACGGAATCACGGCCTCCTTTACTGTAGTCCAGGTGGAGGCCCTAAACAGACATTGCATGACACCCGGTGATTGGAGTGGGCTCGCACGAGCTTGTTTGAGCCCAGGTCAGTATTTAGATTGGAAGGCCTTTTTGATTGAATTTGCTAGTGAAGAGGCTGCGGCCAATCAGGCTGGGGGAAACCCAGCTTGGGACAGAGATATGCTGCTTGGACAGGGGAGATTCGCCAATCAGCAGATAGGCTACCCGGTCCAAGTTTATGAACAAATCAATAAAATTGGCAAAAAGGCATGGAAGGCCTTACCAAATAAAGGCGAGGTGAGTGGCAATCTCACCAAAATCCTGCAGGGCTCTATGGAGCCGTTTTCGGACTTTGTTGCCCGTATGGTCGAGGCCGCTGGCAGAATTTTTGGTGACCCAGACGCACCCATGCCATTAATTAAACAGCTTGTTTACGAGCAGTGCACTAAGGAATGCAGAGCTGCCATAACCCCATATAAGAACAGGGGACTAGAAGCATGGATGAAAGTTTGCAGAGAGCTGGGCGGACCACTAATTAATGCTGGATTAGCTGCTGCTGTGGTGCAATTAACCCAGAAGAAAGGGGCTGGGAAGGTGGCTCAGTGGTAGAGTGCTTGCCTTGCATGCATGAGGCCCTGGGTTCAATTCCTCAGTACCACATAAGCAAAATGAAAAAAGCCGGACGTGACACTGTGACTCAAGTGGTAGAGTGCTGGCCTTGAGCTGAAGAGCTGAGGGACAGCGCCCAGGCCCAGAGTTCAGGCCCAGGAAAAAACCTATTTAAAAAACGCTGCAAATTTGTCTAAACAGTTGTTTAGTTATCTTTTAGGTAATTGAACTGGGGAGTTCGACAGCCTGATGGAACAGCTCAGGGTTGCCATCGTCATGGTGAACTCGACCCGAGTGGATGCCGGATTGGCGGAGGGGTTATCTTCATGGATCTCCACTGCTATGAATCATCTCAAGGAGGGGGCGGGTTTGGGAGCCCTGACAGGCCTCCTGGTGTTAGCCTCCTTGGTATGTCTGTGGTGCATTTGCCAAATTAGAGGTTCTCAGTGTCGCAGTGCAGCCATGGTTATCCAAGCCTTTACAGTCATTGGAGCAGGTCAGTCCCCCTAAGCGTGGCTTGCCACTCTAAAACAATGAGCACAGATTGCAAAGCCAAAGTACTGCAGTCGAGAGGCATGAGTTTTGCCCTCGAGGAGAGCATGTTTGATTGCACACGGGTTCGATTCGCCTTTTCCCGTCCTTGTGAAAAACGAATCAATGGACAGGCTGAGTCATCCCTAGAGAAGGTACCCTCTGGGAGAAGGCTTGTATGCAGTCCTTGCAATTGCACAACAGGGATCAGACCTCTGTTCTCATCTGTGTTCTTTAAACAAAAAAGGGGGAACTGTAGAGAGCTGCGAGAGGCCGCACCTGGAAGATGGTGCCGGCTTCCGCCCTCCGCCTTCCCGATGGCGAGTGCTCTCGTGGTAAACAACTCCTGATATGGCTAAGGCAAAGAATCTGGCTTGCTTCTGTGCACCTGAACCTATTGGCGGTTCCCACGTGGCGTATCAGGGTTGGCTACCCAGCGGGTATTTAAGGCTGTGGGGAATTCTCCCCGGGGTTGGGGTCAGAAGATGACTAAAAGGTCCTGAATAAACTGCGGAGAGAAGAGTCCGGTGTCGCGTCGTCATTACTGGCCGAGGCGGTAGCGACAGAGCACTGGTCATCTTGCTCCAGAAAGCTCTAAAGGGAAGCTGTTCAGGCTCCTGTCCAGTGTGCACTGCCATAGGGTTCTACTTTCTTTTTGTCCTGTCTGCTGAGTATCCTGCTTACAGAAGTACTACAGTCTCCCCTCTACTCTCTGGTCTTCCTCCTTGCCCATCACCCCATACATCCTTCACATACCACAAGCCAAGGAAGGCACTCTCATTCCATCCATCCCCCAAATGGTCTCATGATTAGAAACTCTTTCTGTTTAAAAAACCTAACCTTCTGTCTCCGCGCCCCCCCCCCCCCGGTCTCAATCTGTTCTGCTGGCCTTGAAAGAGGCTCTAGGGGACATAAGAGTAGCCTTGCCTTTGCCCTAAATGTGTCCTCCAACCTTATACACATCTGCATCTATAGAAATGGTCAAATATCTATCTATGTCTCTCTCTCTCTCTCTCTATCTATCTATATATATATATTTGTTGTTGTTGTTGTTGTTGTTGTTGTTTTGGTCAGTCATAGGGCTTGAACTCTGGGCCTGGGCAGTCTCTCAGCTCTTCAGCTCAAGGCGAGCACTCTAGTGCTTGAGCCACAGCACCACTACCAGTTTTCTGATGGTTTATTGGAGATAAGAGTCTCACGGACTTTCCTGCCCAGGCTAGTTTTGAACCGTGATCCTCAGATCTCAGCCTCCTGAGTAGCTAGGATTACAGGCGTGAGCCACCAGTGTCCGGCTTGTCTAGACCTTCTTACTGATTCTATATGCCTAGAGGTGGTGACCAGATGGCTTTTCTGTGCTGGATATAGGACTGGCTTCCATACGTACTGAGTTATACTTTACAGAATCCTTTAGTATGCATTCTTCTCTTCTCCTCCCCTCCCCTCTCTCATCTTCTTCCTTCCCTTCCTCTTCTTTCCTTTCCCAGTCTCTCTCTCCATTATTCTTCCTGCTTTCCTAATAACTAACGTATTTACAACTGACCCAGGAAGGTTTTTAGGGTATATCTTTTCTTTACTTAAAGTCAGCAATGATTACTTGGATGACTCATAATCTGGCGAGGGCTTGGGGAGGATAGGGGCCCAGCTCTCTGACCATGGCTCTGTCATTCCCAGAATCACTGTGTGTTTAGGAAGAAGGCACAATAGGACCTTACTTCCCTTGAATGAGGGTGAGCCACGACTCTTTCTTCCAGACCAGTATTTGGCATAGACCTCCATATTCATTTGCTTGAGTTTCATGGAGGAAAGTAACACCACTACAGTCTATTAAAGCATCACCATGTGCCAGGGACTATAGAAATGTCTTTTATATATATTGTCTTACTTAATACTCCTATGACATTGAGGCCACCCATGGGCTCATTTTCCAGATGCAAGAACTAAGTCTCATATAGGTAAGTAGCTTGCTTAACATCAGGGGTGGCCAGGGAGCAGGGATAGAACTCAAGCTGTTTATGCCAAGCATCCATATGCATAACCACTTCTCCATACCATTTCCTCGTGATATATTGCTAGATACACTGGCTTTCTAACCAAAATATTTATCATTGTCTACTCTGTGCCAAGCACTGTGCTAGGCCTTTGGGAAGATGGATGTTGTATTTGATAAATTGATTGACATTTCCAATTTTCCAATCACTGTACTAAGTTGTACTAAAGATGAATCTCCCATCCCGTAAATAACTGCCATGCCGGTCCCTGCTGAGATAAGAGGCCTGAGTACTTTCTTATGCATAGGTAACTATATTTGGTATCAAGCAGCCAACCTGGCCACAGCTGGCTGGATCAGGGATGGACATCGGGACCAAAGAGTAATCTGTTGGTATGGTTAGGAGTCCATGAAAGTGTTAGATATTGTAGAAGCAAAAGCAGAGTTCTATGTAATTATAATGGTGAAACATTAAGAGTTGACAGCAATGGATGCTCAATTCAGAGATAGCAATGAAATCCCCTAATTTCTAGCACTGAGCTGTATCCTGAAAAGTGTCCAGTTCCCAGGGTTTGTTAAATGGTCTCTGTGAAGTCTCACCGTGTGGCCCTATGCTTTGACTTCCTTGTTTTTGGTTTTTGGTTTTGGTTTTTGTTGGTCATGGGTCTTGAAATCTGGGCCTGGGTGCTGTTCCTGAGCTCTTCAGCTCAAGGTGAACGTTCTACCACTTGAGCCACAGTGCCACTTCTGGTTTTCTGGTAGTTAATTGGAGATGAGTCTCTCGGACTTATCCTGCCTTGGCTGGCTTTGAACCACCATCCTCAGATCTCAGCCTCCTGAGTAGCTAGGCTTACAGGCATGAGCCACAGGTGCCCGGCTGACTTCCTTGTTTTTATATATATCCTTATAATAATCCTATAGTATAGGACAATCCCAGTTTATCCTCTTGGGGAACTCACAAATAAGTAGGTATCAGAAACAGACTTCATCAATTGTTAGTGAAGTATTATAAATGCTGTTGTGTAGAGGGCTTCAGGAAGAGGTGGGAGCGTAGAGGATGAATCTGCTCCAATCAGAGGAAGTTAAGCTTCTGAAAGGGAAGGTACAACTACTATTTTACTCAAAACAAAGCCATCATCTTAATATGACCCACAGTGCTCTACATAATTTGATTCCCATCTTCCCTCCTCAATTGTTATTCTTATCACTGTGTTCCTCGCACTTGCCTCCTGGTATTCCTGAAACACGATGGCTCCTACTTTATGGTCTGAGCTGTTGCTACCCTCTTTATCTGGATGTTTATCTCAAGATGTTGATGTTCAATTGTTTCACGTTGATTTTGCACAAATATTATCTGACGAGGGCCTTCTTAACACTTGATTTAATATGGCATTCTATCTGCCAGCCCTTACAATCAGGCACACTGATCTCCTTACCTGTTCTACTTCTTTTTTCCTTAGGATGTGTCATCTTTCCAACACAATGATTTACTTGTTCATTATGTTTTTTGTTTTTGTCGGTTGTGGGGCTTGAACTCAGGGCCTGGATGCTGTCTGTCCCTGAGCTCTTTTGCTCAAGGCTAGTGCTCTACCACTTTGAGCCACAGTGCCACTTTTGTTTTTTCTGGTGGCTAATTGGAGATAAGTATTTTATGGACTTTCCTTCCTGGGCTGGTTTCAAATGCAATCCTCAGATCTCAGCCTCCTGAGAAGCTAGGATTACAGCTCATTGTGTTTGGTCCATTGTGCCTGGCTCATTGTGTTTTTTTGTTTTTGATTGTTTACGTGATGAGAAAGAAAGTACACACAGAAATCACCTTAGTCTATTTGGGCTACAATAACAAAATATTATATACAGGGAAGCCTATTAGTAACAATAATTCCTCACAATTTCGAAGGTTAGAAAATCCAGTATCAAGATACACTGGCAGAGTCAGTGTCTGGTGAGGTCACACGTCTTGGTTCACAGATGAACAGGCAGCAACCTCCTTGCTGCGTTCTCACTCTGTATAAGGAGGCAGGAGATCTCTATGAGGCCTTCTTTATTGGACTTGCAATCCCTAGAATCCTCATATCATAATCACCTCCCAAAGTTTTCCTCTCCAAATGCCCCAATATTGGGATTAAATTTCAACAGAAGAATTTGGGAGGGGTACAATTCGAGAGGCCATAGCAAATGATTTTAATTATCATAGGTTGTATTCCCCAAGAAGGTGATTCTGAGGAAATAAGATTTGAATATATGATTGTTATTAGAGTGTCCTAGGGCTTAACACTAACAGAAAGGTAGGAAGCAGGTCTGATGCTGAGGGAGAAGTTAAGCAGTGACACAGTCCTATCAAAGGCCTCAGCTACACCTATAGAGAGTTTTGTAGCTGGGAGTTTTCTAGTTGGGGTAAAGAAGCTGGATCTTTATGTCTTAGTGGTGATCAGCTATTGGAATGTGGACTGAGCCTGGAGGTATAACAAACTTCAGTCAAACAAGTTTTTCTTAGGCTGTAGGAACTTCCCAAGGCTAACAATTACTATCTACAAGCAGCATTCCCTAGAGCTGAAGGAATACACCCTTAGTTTCTGAAGGTGGACTTGGCCATTAGGTACCAGCACTCACCACAATTTACTGGTAACACTGGATTGTGTGTGTGTGTGTGTGTGTGTGTGTGTGTGTGTGTGTGTGTGTGTGTGTGTGTGTGTTGATTCTGGGGCTTTAACTCAGGGCCTGGGCTTTGCCCTGAGCTTCTTTTGTTCAAGCCTAGCACTCTACCACTTGAGCCACAGTTATCACTTCCAGTTTTTTCTGAGTTGTTGATTGTGATAAGAGACTCACAGATTTTTCTGCCCAGGCTGGTTTTGAACTATGAACCTCAGATCTTTGTCTGCTGAACCCCTAGGATTACAGGTATGAGCCACCAGTGCTTGGCTTAGAGAGTGAGCGAGCGATGGGGGGGGAGGGAGAGAGAGAGAGAGTGAGTGAGAGACAGACAGAGAGAGAGAGAGAGAGAGAGAGAGAGAGAGAGAGAGAGAGAGAGAGAGAGAGAGAGTTCTGAAAGTATATTCTCCAGAATTTTCATAGGCCTCTTCCTAGGAGAAATTTAGAACTGGAAGATCTGCAGAAGAGAACCCATGGTTGCAGGTGGTCTTGGGGCTATAACTTATACACTTATACACATATTCCTTTTCTACTAACAATTTTGAGATACAATTCTTGATAACTTAACCTATAGCATGACCTAGACAAATCTCTTTGTCTTTCCCAGACTGAGGTTGTTGCACTTATGTACAGTATTCAGTATCAAAATAGGAAGAGAGTGCCAATAGATCCCAAGTACCAAATGGATAACATCTGGGTGCTCCTATTATGTAACAGCAGCCTATTGCCTTCTGATGACCAGAGTTGATGACATCTGCCCAGATATGGTGATTTTTCTCTTTCTGATTTTTGGTCCCCTGGTATGAAGAACTTGAAGAGCAGAGGGAGCAGCCTCTGCCATATAGCGCACTGTCATGTGGGTCAGTGGGGATTCTGGCAGTGTTTTCCCCTTTGGAACCAGTTTCTTTAAATTTGCAAAGCCAAGAATTTTACAACTTCCACAAGTGAGTTATTGAGTGTAAAAGTAAATGAGGCAGGCTGGGTGCCGATGGCTCACACCTGTTATCCTAGCTACTCAGGAGGCTACAATCTGAGGATCGCAGTTCAAAGCCAGCCCAGGTAGGAAAGTCTGTGAGACTCTTACCTCTAATAAACCACTAGAAAACTGGACGTAGTACTGTGGCTAGAGTAGCTCAAGTGGTAGAGTGCTTGCCTTGAGCTGAAGAGCTCAGGGACAGTACCCAGGCCCAGAGACAAAAAAAAAAAAAAAAGTAAATGAGGCCATTCCTATTTCTACCTCTTGGTTCCTAAACCCAATTGAGGACACATATCCATGTAATGGCATTTGATTTAAAGTGTACATTGTATGCCAAACAGAATTTCTCATCCTTGGCACTATTGACTTTTTTGTGGGCCAGTCCTGGCCTTGAACTCAGAACCTGACATGATTCTTGAACTTTTTTGCTCACGACTAGTACTCTACCACTTGAGCCACAGCTCCACTTTCAACTACTGACATTTTTGACTGGATGATTTCTTGCTGGGGTATGCTGTGTATAGGGTGCACATCCTTGGCTTCTTTTTACTAGATGCCAGTAGTACTATCTCTTCCCTCTGCCAGCCACATTCCCCACCCTTAGTCATGAAGGTTAGAAAAATCTAGTAACAAGACACATTGTCATGACAATAAAAATTAAGTTTCAATATATTGTCATATATCCCACAGAGGGCAAAATAGCCCTCAGTTTAGAACCAGTATCCAAGATGATTGTGCATGCCAACTCTTAGAAAGTATCCTACCTGAAATAGGTCATCCCATTGCTCTATTAGGCTGGAAGTTTCTGGTGTTGGAGTATGTGGGATAACCAAAGGATCCCATTCTGTGGGCATACTCTTTTTATTTACTTTTATTTATTATTGTGATTATAAAGGTAATGTACAGAGGGATTACAGTTACATAAGTCAGATAAAGAGTACATTTCTTTTTGGACAATATCACTTCTTCCCTTGCTCCCTCTCAGTTTTCCCCTCCCATCCCCACCCACAAGTTGTATAGTTCATTTTCTACATAGTATCTAGGGAGTACCACTGCTTAGGCTCACCCTCGAATCTCCTTTCCTGTGAAGTGCATCATTTGGTCTGTCATGATGTAAATTGTCTGAGATCTGATGCTGTTGCTGGATCACTCTATGTAATCCTTCAGTGTTGGCTAAAGCTCTGTAGGAAGAAAAGGCAAGTCCATAATCAGAGATGTGTCTATTCTTATCAACATCAACTTCTCCACTTTCCACAATGGAAAGAACCTTGAATAATCAACTTGCCTCCTCCATGGATGGTGACACAGTGGGGCTTCAACATTGATCTGTGTTATTAGTGGGTTGGACATTCTGAACCTACTTGGTAAATGGCACCTGTACAACTTCCATCCATCCATACCATCAAGATAACCTCATCTATGCATTCACTCTGTCAGTGTTAGGATAGCTAGTGACAGAGCCTGGTTGACATCAATTGGCTGTTATTCTGTTAACATGATGGCTCATGGTAGATGCTCTTTGGTGGGAATTAACATGTAACAATAGAGATCTTCATACTTTATGCCCATTCTCAAATATCCACTCACCTGCTACTACCCAGTCTGCTCCCTGTCAGTGACCTTCCAACCTTCTTCCTATCAGGCTCTGGCCAGTCAGCCCAGCCCAGGCACCAACCACTGCCCATAAGCCCACATAAATTATAAAATTAAAACATTTCTTTCACATGAAGCAGACAATCAGTACTCTACTCATGGGAAGGATTTCCCCCTTACCATTGTTGTTAGTGTCACTACTATGTACTTTTAACACCTATGCACTTTTAACTTATACCATGAAGCAAAGAAGGGTTTAGCCTCTTCCCATGAGGAATGAGGAATTCCATAACAAATTTCTCTACAAATTTCTTCCATGTGTGAGCAGAAAGGCATTGCTTCTACAGGGGAAGTCCTGGAATACCTGCCCTACAGCTTCTGTACCCTTTAGTACTGCTCATGCTCAGTCTCATCTGTTATTTTCCCATCCCAGGATTGATGGTTATGGGGACCTGTACCATCATGGTTTTGTAGAGGTGTGAGTGTGTGTGTGTGTGTGTGTGTGTGTGTGTGTGTGTGTTCTGGAGCTTGAATTCAGGGCCTGAGCACTGCCTCTCAGCTTTTGTGCTCAAAGCTAACACACTACCATTTGAGCCACAGCTTCCCTTCTGACCTCTTTTGTTGTTGTTGATTAATTAGAGATAAAAGTCTAAAAGATTTGGGCTGGGAAGGTGGCTCAGTGGTAGAGTGCTTGCCTTGCATGTATGAGGCCCTGGGTTCGATTCCTCAGCACCACATACGCAGAAAAAAAAACAGTCTTAAAGATTTTCTTGTTTGGGCTGGCTTCCCAATCTCAGCCTCTTGAGTAGCCAGAATTACAGGCACAAGCAACCAGTGCCCCACAGAATTTGATTTTTAATAAAGAATAAGGTTACATAATCCGCCTTTAAAAATCAGGCAATAGCAAGGAACAAACTGTTCCTTCAAACAATGAAGAATTAAAATGCTTTTAGTTTTAATTTTTCCTTAATCCTGCTCCATTAGCACACATTCTGTGTGCCAGACACTATTCTAAACTTTTTCTATGTAATTAAGAAATTAGTTCACATGATCTATTAGATGTTATTATTGTACTCTCTTTGCAGAGGTCTTAGGAACAAAGTCTAAATTCCAAGCCTGTCTGACTCTATGAAGCCTGACCCCTAAGCAAGCGCTATAACATTTGAGCCATGTTCCCAGCCAAGGATTATTCTTTAAATGGCCACATTATTCTCCATTTTCTTCAGGCCAGCTTCTACAAACTGAAATGAGGAGAGAACTGTGTATATGTTTGTTTGTTTGTTTTTTTGGTCGGTCGTGGGGCTTGAACTCTGGGCCTGGGCACAGTCCCTCAGCTCTTCAGCTCAAGGCGAGCACTCTACCACTTGAGCTACAGCGCCACTTCCGGTTTTCTGGTGGTTTATTGGAGATAGGAGTCTCATGGTCTCTCCTGCCCGGGCTGGCTTTGAACCGTGATCCTCAGATCTCAGCCTCCTGAGTAGCTAGGATTACAGGTGTGAGCCACCAGCGCCTGGTGAGAACTGTGTATATGGCAGGAGGTAAGGAGCCTTGATTGTTCTGTGCTACATGAAGAGCTTTGGGATTTTCTTTTTTTTTTTTTTTTGGGCCCGGTCGTGGGGCCTGAACTCTGGGCCTGGGTGCTGTCCCTCAACTCTTCAGCTCAAGGCTAGCACTCTACCACTTGAGCCATAGCTCCACTTCTGGCTTTTTTTTTTTTTGCTTATGTGGTACTGCAGAATCGAACCCAGGGCCTCATGCATGCAAGGCAAGCGCTCTACCACTGAGCCATCTTCCCAGCCCCTGGGATTTTCTTGTGTTCAATTCTTCATTCAGCACCAAGTACCTCATTGATAAAGATTTTTTTTGGGGGGAGGTCCGGTTGTGGGGCCAGAACTCTGGGCCTGGGCGCTGTCCCTCAGCTTTTCAGCTCAAGGCTAGCGCTCTACCACTTGAGCCACAGCGCCACTTCCGGCTTTTTTCTTTTTGCTTATGTGGTGCTGAGAATCGAACCCAGGGCCTCATGCATGCAAGGCAAGCGCTCTACCACTGAGCCACCTTCCCAGCCCAAACATTTTTTTTAGAGTATGTCTAGTTCCTTCACCCTTGTCACTCCCCTTAGGGAAAGTTTTCCTACAAGAGGAGGGTTGCTGCTAGAGTAGGTCAGGGGGGCAATCTCTAAGAATTTCTCTGTGGGCTGGAAGAAGGAAAGATGGTTTGACCATTGGATCCCAAGATGCAAACTCTCTTCCTCTGCTTTCAAGAGTTGTCTCTGTTGGGGGGGGACAGAGGTGTGTGACAGTCTGGTCTTTTGATATAAGCCTATGTGTTCATTTTCCCCTTCTCAGAACTCTCTGCTCCCCTACATCTCAGCAGTACCCTGTTTTATCTCATCATTAGAACTATTACTTTCTGCCTCATAGCATAACTCAAGTTGATACTTATTAGTAGCCACTTGTCCACTTGATTCATTGCCACTCCCAGTATATTTGGACCTATAGTCAGGCCCTTGGTAGAATCTAGGTAGATTAACAACTACAGTAACTTGCATTTAGTAAGCACTTACTGAGTGCCAGACAAAGTGCCAAACACTACACAGGGGTGATTTTCCTTCATGCATATGCCAATCTTCTAATTGAGGACCTGGTCCACTGCTGGAGGTAGAAGATGAAGACAGAATGCAGAAGCAGCTCCTTGGTGAGGATGCAGCTTCCTTCCCCTTCCTGCCCTACACATTCAGCCCCCTGCACCGGCTGCACTGGTCTTGCCTCAGCTTGCCCCACTGCCTCTTCCCTCTCTCCTCCCCTTAAGCTTTTCCTTGCCTTAGCACATGCTATTCCTTCTGTCCAGAATCCCTTTTCTGCCTGATAAAATCCTTATTTTTTTTCAAGCCTCGCTTTAATGTCATTCTGACCTCCCTGCCCTCCCCTGTCAGAATTAATTGCTCCCTCCTTTGTGTTGCTCAACAGCACTTACCACGGAGAGCTGTAGTTACTTGTTTGGCCACTTACTTCGTGAGAAGAAATGCAGAGGATTGGTCTCATTCCCCTCCTTGACTCATGCTCAGGGGCTGTCCAGTATTTGAGGAAGCCCACTGGGATTGGGGTAAAGGGCTATGATGTTAGACTGGAAACATCTCTGAAAAGGGACCTTTGGTTCTGTCTGTCTAACCTCTTTCTCCCTGGCTTGCCAAAGTGATTTCAGTAACTAAAGCAGAATTTCCTTAGCTGAAATATGTGGACCTCCCCTCCAGATGAATCGCCTTCAGTGGCTCACCTGCCACCTGCCTCCTGTCTGGTATCCCCTCCAGCCCTGGTGCTCCCAGCTTTCCTCCATTTAGCAGCATCTGCAGATTTCATTAACTTGCTACTTAACCCCTCTCACTCAGATCAGCTCTGAAGATGATAAATCAGGCCCAGGGCCTGTTTCTGCAGCGGCCCTCCTCTCCACACCCCCTCTAACGAGGCTCTGGCTGCCCCTATTCATCATGGGCTGCCCTCTCCTCCTGTAGTTGCCTTGCATGTGCCCTCGTAGGCCTCCCCCCCACCAGATAGTGTCAGTATTACTATAGCTCAGCTGCTTTGGATTGAATCTTGGACTAGACTTGGGGCCAGGCTCCTGAAGCTGGGTCAGACCACCGCTATCTCTAGAAGTCTGTGGGCCTTGGCTTTCCTGCACAGTGGGCTAGCTCAAAGACAACACTCAGGGCCTGGGAAAAGATGGGGAGGATTAGGGAACACAGGAGTTCTTCCTAGCCATAGGGTCAGGAGCCTTTGTGTATAAGGAGAGGTAAGGCTGAGCTTAGAGTGGATCTGTACTCTCATTCCCTTTCTTTCTTCCTCAAGATGTCTCTGAGGCTGCTCTTCTCCTCTCTGGGTGGTCACCTGGTCCTTAAGGGCATGCCAGAGCAAGGTCAGGATTCTAGGTTTCTTCAAGACTGTATAATGGTCCTTCTATCCCTCCACCCTCCTTTCCTAAGTCTTGCCTAAACATCATCTAGGTTTCTTTTTCTTTTTCTCCTTCCCTATCCTACACTCTTCTAGGTCCCAAGTCCCTCCTCTTGCCTTATTTGTATTTCTTTACCATGTCTCTCCTGCTCTTTACTTTTTCCTAAGCATAAACTTTCTAATAGAAATTACATTAAATGTGTCAGAAGTCAGATCTTTTTACAGTTCTGAGCAGGACCTTTCTGCTTTTTTCCTTCTTCAGATCTCTTTCTTCTCTGGGGTCCCTTTTTAGCACTTCTACCTGTCTTCATTCTAGCTCTAATTGTATCCTCTGACTCCCCACCTTCGTTTCTAGCCTTGACTGTAGACAATGTTGGAGAAGGTAGAAGATCCTGCCTGGATCACAAGAGGCTCTTCAAAAACATCTATCAGGCTCAAACTAGAATTCCCCCCCACCTTGTTTCTTTCCTGTCCCTTCCCAGACCCTGAATGATCCTCTACTCTCTGTGCTGGTAAGCAGGAATCCCCTCCACCAGCACCCTTCTGTCTGGAGGGAGGATGTGTCAAGGCTATTGAAATGAACACCAAGACTCTCCCCTGCCCACGTGTGCTTTTGTCAGGTGTTTTTTCTATGATGTCTTCATTACCACCTAATTGGCCAAATCTCTTTTCTTTATTTTTCTTGTTAAAACAGATTTAAACAACGAGTTCAGTAGCTCAGCCATTTTCAGACCCTCATTAATTTCCCACCTTCTTATTTATTAATGGAGCAACATCCTTGCTGGTATTTCTTGTTCCCTGGATATCTGTGTAAAAGCCTGCCTTGCTCATGCAGCCCCTGGGACCAGTGCTAACTCACTCTGACTTTGTGCTGCCCTCAGCTGCTCTGGTGTTCCCTCCATGGCCCCCTGGTCTCATAGTTCTTCATAGTCAAGACTCTTCCACTGACTGGCTACAGGGAGGAGGGCAGGGGACAACACATGCATTCTGGATATAGAAGCTTCTTTCATGTATATGAAGTGGATTGAGACTCCCAGTTCTCTCCTCCATCCCTTCTCTCTTTCCACTGTTTCAGATCCACACTAAACAGACACACCCAGTCCCATTCACTCCTTAAGACCCTGGGAAACTAGCTTAGGGAAAAGCAATGATTTGGCCAGGGTCACTTTGCTTAGAAGGAGCAAAAACAGAATATGAGTTCAGTTTTGCCTAGCTCCCCATCTTGAGCTTTCCCCCATGCCAGCCTCAAAGAAGCCAGTTTAGAAGAGGTTATGGTTTCAGTAAATATTATTCTCTGTTGTTGTTTGGTTTTGAGACAAGGTTTCACCATGTAGCCCAGTCAGGCCTTGAACTTGAAATCTTCCTGAATGCTGGGATTATAGCCATGTACCACCACACCCAATCACTAGAATGAACCTTGATAAAGAGGGATAGCAGCATATTGGGAAATACAAGTCAGTGATTTGAGGATTAGCTGGACAGATGTTAGCAAACTGTGGGAATGATCTATTCTTCCTTTCTCTATGTGTGTTCCAAGTCCATATTGTTCCATACAAGTTAGTTAAAAGGTTCGTGTCCCAATGGTAACATTACTGACCTTCAGGGGCAGTTATCTGTGACCTTTTTCATGCCTCTGAAGGTATGAACCTGTACACATGGTCCCCTCCGAGACATATTCTGGGTTATTACCTTTTCATTCTGGCTTTCCAGAAGCCTCGGCTCATGTCCCCAGTGAGGAGCTGTACCTGCTGCTGTCCACAAATCTTACCACATAGGGATGTAGGTGAACATCAGTCATTGCTGGGCTTCTGAATGGATGGCTACCTCCCTAGTGGCTAGGTCTGGGTCTGAGCATGTGCTAACTCCAATGAGAGCCTTGAAGCCTTCTCTACTATGAATGTTGGGGCCTGGTGGTAGAGCCTTGTTAAGTGTTCCCTCCTTGGCTCTTTAATGAGAAATACTCTGTGAGTAGACTCTTTTGGCCTTATGGAGCCCAGGCTGCAGTCGCCTCCACATTATTGGTGAGAGGTGGGATGGTTGAAAGCATAGTGGTGCCAAGCCAGGTGCCAGCCTACCATGAAGAGAGCCTTAAGGCCCCCATGGCTTCTACCCAATGCCAAGTCATTGTTCTTCTCCTTTGGAAATGAATGCTAACAGGCAGGTCTTTAGAAGGTTTAGGGGAAGGAAGAGGAAGGGATAGGGAGTACTCAGAGTAGAATCACCCAGCCTGATTTGGAACCCCAGTCCGCTCCTGCAAGCAGTAGTCCTGAGGCAAGCAGCAGTTGCTGAGGGGGAGTCCCTTGGGGCCGAGCCCTGGGAACTGTGTTTTTACACTAAAAGACCTTGTTTCTTGTCTCGTCCTGGTCATAACCCTGCTTAATAGAGACATTAAGATGAATGATTGAGGCTGCCTCTCGCTGCAGCCAGAAGGAGGGGTAGCCTGGGTGACCCTGGACAGGGGACACAGTGGGGATGGGTTTGAGGTAGAACGGGATTTATGAAGCAGCCCCCTCTACACTGAGCCTCAGCTTAAGTAGACCGAAACCCTGTGCTCCCTAAAAGTTGCCAGCTTCATCTAGCAGGCTTCTCAGCTGAGCATCTACAGCTTTATTCTGCTTCTTCCAGCACTAGGGAGGAGATGATGTAAGCAGGGAAAGCTATGGTTGTATATGAGCGATGACAGTGGCTTTCAAAGGGCTTTGATAAACTTCTATACATACAGCTTTTCCTGTTTATAAAATCAGTAGATATTCATTGAGCATTCAAATGTTTCAAAAAGGTGTTTGATACTATATGACTGTCACAGCTGATCCTCACAATAGTCCCAAGATACAGGCCAACTTATTACCCCCAGTTTACAGATGAGAAAACTGAAGCTTAGAGAAGTTAAGCCACTTGTCCAAGTTCACCCAAATAAGAAGTCATGGGGTTAGGCTATGAACCCAGGCAGTCTGATTTCAGAGCCTGTGTTCCTACTCTGTCACAGTTCGCTGCCTCTGGTTTTACAAATTGACCTAGCTTGGAATGGGGAGGAGGGTAGAGGAGAACTGAGGTTTTGAATCAGAGAGGGAATTGATTTAGAGGTCAGAGACAACAGTTAGGGATAAAACAGGCTCATCTCTGGATGGGGCTGCAGTAGCTGCCAGGCCCCAGGGAGCACTGTGAGACAGGCCTCATTTAGCATGTTTATGACAGGGCTGGCAGAGGGCAGCCTGGGAAAAGCTGCCCCTTCCTAGGTGACACCAAACACTTCTGGGAAGGAAAATGTCTTGGTTTTTGTCTTTCTCGGGCCTCTGCCCTCATTTTTTACCTGACACTTGGCTAGATATGGAATAAATATTCAATAAGCAACTTCTCAAATATAGATGTTAAATAAAAGAGCCTCAGTAGCCTTGGGCCAAACTAAGAGGCAAGAAAAATGCTCTATGCCTGCTGATGTGACTGAACGCATTTGAGGAAGATGGGCCAGAGATGCAGAACCATCTAAAACCTTGCTATGCTAGGTGTGGACTGAGGATCAGCAGCACCAGACTCATCAGGGAACTAGTCAGAAATGCAGAATTTGAGGCTTGTTCTAGACCCGATACACTGGCATTCTAACAAGGTGATTGAAATACATACATATTAATAAAGTTTGAGACGCATTGCTCTGACATGAGTGACTTAGATACTGCATGGCTTAAAACCCTTCATTGGCCAAAGATCAAATCCAAACTCTTTAAGAAGGCTTTATACACTGGTGGGCACTTGTAGTCCCAGCTATGTAAGACACGTAGGTAGGAGAATTGTTTGGGCCCGGGGTTGGAGAGAGGCTTTAGAAGATTCTCATGATCTAACTCTTGCCTACCAACTCACTTTATCACATACTCGGTTCCAATCATATGGTTTCTTTCCCCCCCCCCCCTCTCTCTCTCTCTCTCTCTCTCTCTCTCTCTCTCTCTCTCTCTCTCTCTCTCTCTCTCTCTCTCGTGTGTGTGTGTGTGTGTGTGTGTGTGTGTGTGTGTGTGTGCGTGTGTGTGTGCTGGTGCAGGGGCTTGAACTCGTGTCCCAGGTGCTATTTCTTAGCTTTTTTTTTTTTTTTTTGCTAAAGGTGAGCGCATTACCACTTGAACTATAGTTGCATTTACCTTCCTGTTTCTTGTTATCCTCATAGAAGCCATTCTTTTGGCATTGCTAGGAATGCTCTGCCCTCTTCACTCTTTTCTTCTCTTGTTCTGGGACATTATTCAACTTTCAAGACTAGACTTCACATTTGTGGGAAGTCTTTCCAGGCTGTGCTAGATGTCTCATCTTCAAATCTTCACTGAAGCTCTGAAACTCTCTCTCTCTTTCTCTCTCTTCCTCTTTTTCTTTCTTGCTTGCTCTCTCTTTCACAAGTGGTTTTAGAATCATAGTTATCACTCTGAATGACAATGATTTATTTTTCTTTTCTTCCTTCCTTCCTTCCTTCCTTCCTTCCTTCCTTCCTTCCTTCCTTCCTTTCTTTCTTTCTTTCTTTCTTTCTTTCTTTCTTTCTTTCTTTCTTTCTTTCTTTCTTTCTTTCTTTTTTTCTTTCGTTCTTTCTTTCTGTCTTTCTTTCTGTCTTGATTTCTTCTGTCATCATGGTGCTTGAACTCAGGCCTGGGTACTATCTCTAAGCTCTTTTGTTCAAGGCTAGCACTCTACCACTTTGAGCCACAACCTCACCTATTGGTTTCTGAAGTGGTTAATTGGAGATAAGAGTCTCATGGGGACTTTTCTGCCTGGGCTGGCTTTGAACTGAGATCCTCAGATCTCAGCCTCCTGAGCAGGTAGGATAATAGGCATGAACCACCAGTACCTGGGACAATGATTACTGTTATGTTTTCCTCATTAGAGTTTAAGCTCTCTGAGGGCAGCGATTACATCTATTGTTCACATCCCTTTTCTGTGCTCCCATGGAGCCCACCACAAAGCATCTCAAAGAATTTTATTTTGCATCTTGAAAAAAGTATACACTTAGCCAGGTGCCGGTGGCTCATGCCTGTAATCCTAGCTACTCAGGAGACTGAGATCTGAGGATCAAGGTTCAAAGCTAGCCTGGGCAGGAAAGTCTGTGAGACTCTTATCTCCAATAAACCACTCAGAAAACAGGAAGTAGCACTGTGGCTCAAGTGGTAGGAAGCTAGCCTTGAGCTGAAGAGCTGAGGGACAGCATCCAGGCCCAGAGTTCAAACCCCATGACCGACAAAAAAAAAAAAAAAGTACGCGCTTAAAAGTATACACTTAGTTATGACCTGGGAGAAGTGAACTGGGGTTCCTGGAGATGTCTTGGAGGCTTCGAATATCCTCCATTGTGGGAGAATTTGGCAACCTCCCCTGATCCAACATCTTTATTTAAATCTCCTGCTTTACATGGAAAACACAATTTTAGCTTTATTTTAGGACTATTTTGTGAGGATTAGGTGTGACAATGCCTAACAAGCCTAGGACTGGATCAGGTAGGTAATCAGTATGACTTGAATAGAAGCATGTGATAAAAGAATGCATACTATATTGCAGGAAAGGCCAGCAGAGCTAGAGCAAGAGCAAGAGTGAGAGTGAGGAAGTGGGTGAGAATCTATAGCAGAGGAGAGAGGAGCCCAACAGTACTCCAGTTTCTATAGTGGGACTACAGGTTGAAAGAAAATCACACCTCTGGTTCAGCATACTGGTTCTCAAGTGAACTTACCCTATATCTTGGCTATCTTGATGGTAGTAGATGTATACAATGAAAAGAGAAAGGACTAAGTGGAGAGTCCAAACAACACTGCTGTGGGTTCCACTCTCCATCTACTCTGTCCCTTCTTAAGCCTTAGCCTCCTTGTCTGAAATTCTCTGACTCCATGCCCCCCATCCCCACTTGCCCACTGTCCCAGAGAGCATCATGAGTCACCTGATCCAACAGTGTGCCTTGCAAATAGTATGAATCCCACAATTCTACACCATCTGTACAAAGTCTGCTTGGGCTACCCAACTGCTCAAAGGCAAGTTCCCTAGAAAAGAGGGGAGGCCTTAGACTCAGGTGCCCCAAAAGGGAAGAAAAGCAGTTTGAAAGCAAAGGCGTTCCTTCTAAAAAGGTATCTATAAGTCAGAAGAATAATCATCATAAATAGGTTTGGGAAAATGAGAGAGCCATGTAAATACTGGCACTGATCAGTGGTAAAAAATTTCAGGTAGGCAACAGGAGCTTGACACTGTGATAAGAACAGGTAAAAGGTAGTAGTTCAGGTGCTGATGACCTGTCTTAAGGGAAAACTGATGGCAGACACTAAACTTACTAAGTACTTATGTTGAGTGGACATTGCAAGCAATCCTTTCTTAACTACACTGGAGTCACCGGTATGATTTCCATTTATAATGGAGGAAGAAGACTTAGAGAAGATGACATATTCATCAAATACAATGCAAATGGAATACAATGACAATGAGGACACAGTCTCTTTCCTTGAGGGTCTCAGAATATTTCAGGAGAGAGATACAGAGGCCAATCATTTTATTACAAGGTGGCCCAAGATGTCAGGAGACCACAAATATGTTCCCAAGTCATAGAATTAGTATATCAGAGCCAGAACTTCAATCCTTGATGTTTGTGTTCAAAGCTCAGCACCTTTTACTATTCTAGGCTGTAGATCTCAGGACCCTGGGTAACAATCATAGCTCTTTGGAAGCAGCCCTTGCTGCCAGCAGAGACAGTTTAAGAATAAAGTGAGAAGCCGGGCGCTGGTGGCTCACGCCTGTAATCCTAGCTACTCAGGAGGCTGAGATCTGAGGATTGCGGTTCAAAGCCAGCCTGGGCAGGAGAGACCATGAGACTCCTATCTCCAATAAACCACCAGAAAACCGGAAGTGGTGCTGTAGCTCAAGTGGTAGAGTGCTCGCCTTGAGCTGAAGAGCTGAGGGACAGCGCCCAGGCCCAGAGTTCAAGCCCCACGACCGACAAAAAAAAAAAAAAAGAATAAAGTGAGGGCATTGAGAATTGGGATGTGGCATGTAGTAGTAGTACTCAGTAGTAGTACTCAGTAGTATTTCAGACCCAGAAGAGATCATTGGTGCCCTTAAGATGACCAGCCCATGGAGATCCTTCTAAAGCAGAACCGATTCCAGACTCTACAGGTGACAGTTGTTTAAGCTATGGGAGCCACTGGGGCACTAGAGGTAGACCTTAGAGAGACAGATTGAAGACAGAGAGTAAGGGTTTAAAAATCAAGCTGGGATTGAGAGAGGAGACCATAATGGTAGCAGTAGAATATGAGAATGAAATCTGACAATTTTGTGCTGGTAGGACAACTTTCCCACTTTCTAGGATCATCATTTCTTTTTGGCTTCTGTTGAGTCTATTAGATGTTGACAGAAACAGCAACTCCTTGGCTTTCAAACTGTGCTTTTCCTTCCTTTTTGAGATCTGGAAGAAGCCTTCATCCCCCATCTTTTCTCAGGATTCTTTGCCTCTAAGTATGGGTAGCCCAGTGTAGACCTTGTACAGGTGGAACAAGGTAAATCAGACAGATACATGCCATTTGGGAGACACACTTGTGGGTCAGATGGATCATAATTCTCGATGAGGCAGTGGGTAAAGGACGGTGAAGTCAGAGGTTTTCATACCAGGAGGTTAGGACTAGAGAAGGGACAGAGAGTAAGTAGAGAGTGGAGCAGCTTAGGAAAGACAGTGTCTCTGGGCAGGTGGCTCCATTTGATTTCCGATTTAAAGGGGAAGGCTTAGATAGCCAAGAAGAAAAAGGCTAATAAGAAAAATATTAAACTGCAGTGTGTGTGTCCCCAGGGACTTCCTGTTGCCATGACTGACCTCCTGGAGAGTGCCATTCGTTCCCGAACATGGCAGCTTTATAGGCACTTGTAGGCCTACAAAGAACACCAATTTGCTGCTGCAGTTTGTTTTGATAACGGAAACTTTCAATAAATCTATATTAAAATCAAAGGGAAAATTAACTAGGCCCCAGTGAGGGGTACAGAGATAAGGGAACGCATTACCACCCTGGCCTCAGCCACCCCACATCTATCTCTTAGTTCAGATTCAGGTCACCAGGGAGATGAATGGCTCAGGCTTGTGGGGAACAGCCCTGGAGAAAGCAGAAAAAGAAGGAAGGCAAGGGCTAGCCCCTCCTGTTTCTCTGCAGTAGAACAATCCAGTGGATAGGGGTGGTCATGGTGGGAGGAAGAGTAGGGAATGGTAAAAACAATGGTAGTAACAGTCTCTGCTTACTGAACTCTTTATGTCAGGTACTAAGCAATTTGTATTTAATTCTAACAAGTACTAGTAGTATCTTCACTCTAGAGATGAAGAAACTGAGCCTGAGAGAAGTATTCAACTTGCCTAAGTTACAGACAGAGCCAGAACTCAATCCTCAGTATTCTGTCTCTGAGCCTACACTTCTCTTCCTAATATACTATACTGCCATATGTTGCTTGTAGGTACGACAGTGGTAGCAGAAGCAGTTTTTCCAGTTCCTGCAAAAAATTATTTTAGACCCATTTGGGGTTCTCCCAACTGTGACAAGTTTTGGGGCTGTCATGTAGTATCCTTGGGTCTTGCATTTTCTTCCTTTCAATTGTTGGTTAATGTTCCAGCTTTTTTATTTTTTATTTTTTTGGTCGGTCATGGGGCTTGAATTCTGGGCTTGGGTGTTGTCCCTGTGCTCTTCAGCTCAAGGTGGCACTCTACTGCTTGAGCCACAGCACCACTTCCGGTTTTCTAGTGGTTTTTATTGGAGATAAGAGTCTCATGGACTTTCCTGCCTGGGCTGGCTTTGATTTCAGCCTCCTGAGTAGCTAGGATTACAGGCATGAGCCACAGGTGCCCGGCTAATGTTCCAGCTTTGATAGCCACCCTGTTCTTTATTTTGGTGGCTTGAAGGATAACAGAATCAATTTGGTCCAGTCTTTGGTTCCTCTTGTCAGTGACCATTTTAGTCAGTTACTTAATCTAGAAGCTAAGAGAGTATGAAGGGCATATTTGAGTTTGTACATTGAAACTAGTTCATATGCCCTAATTTATGTGAATTTCCTTTTGGGTGCTCTAGGACCTAATTGTACAGGTTCCAGAACCTCACCAGTATGTAAACTCTTTTTGAATTAAAAAAAAAAAAGCACATCATTCAAAGAATAGAACAGTTTGAGAGCTCAGTATATACTTGAGTGAAGGCCCAACTAGGTTAGGTTTTGAACACCACCACCGTTCCTCCCCGCCCCTGCCCCGCCCTGCTTCAATATGCCCAATGTAGTAAGAATGCCATAGACCCAAGTGACCATACCAAAGGTGTTGACATCTCTCACCATTTCCAGACTAAAATGAACCATGTGCTCCAGGTGTGAGATATGGCACCCCTGTGACCACCAGAATGTTGGGGTAACCCAACTCTTCCTTTCTCTCTGTCTCTGGGATGTGATCATTCTCTGAGTCTTATCTAGAATTCAGTCCTTATGACAGAGAAATTAGCTGTGTTTTCTTTGAAGGTCTATTTTGGGGGGGGGGGGGTCGTGGGTCCTGAACTCTGGGCCTGGGCGCTGTCCCCCAGCTCTTTAGCTCAAGGCTAGTGCTCTACCACTATGAGCCACAGTGCCACTTCCAGCTTTTTTCTTTTTGCTTATGTGGTGCTGAGGAATCGAACCCAGGGCCTCATGCATGCAAGGCAAGCGCTCTACCACTGAGCCACCTTCCCAGCCCACAAAGATATAGTTCTATATACTAGCAATGACTAATCCAAAAATAAATGCCATCAAAATGTTTTCTTTGAAGGTCTAGACAACTTGGTGATATGCTGCCTTGTCCTTTGATTCCCTCCTTCCTTGACTTACTTTTCTTTTCCCTTTACTCTTAATACCTATGCCTGTTCTTTCCAATTAAATCTAAGAATATAAGCCTTGCCTCAGGCTCTGTTTTCTAGGAAGCCTAATAGCACAAAACAAATACAAGGTTTTTAGGGAGTCAAATGCTGGCTTAGACGCAGGGCAAGGCACCAAGTATATACTGAGCTCTCAAACTGTTCTATTGTTTGAGTGATGTGTCTGGTTTTTGTCCCAAAAGAGCTTACATCCTGATGAGGTTCTGGAATCTGTATGGTTGAGTTCTATAGCACCAAAAAGGAAAGAGCATATTCTGGAAAGAAATCAAGGGATCCATGGAAAGGCTACATGGAAAATGTTTAGGCTGGGCCTTCACAAGACCTCCGATCCAGACAGGCAAATTTACTCCTTTCTTGTAGCTAAGAATGTTGTCAGCGCCCTGTTCTTAGGCTAGAACTTAAGATACAACAAAGCCAGAGATAAGTGAGGCCAACTCATGGCCTCTTATTTGAATTATTTTATTTTTATATTTACTTGTTTGTTCTTCCTCCCATGGTATATACGTATATTGTTTGCAAATATTTACCTACAAATTTTATAAAGTATAAATTCCTTGAGGATAAAGGTTTTGTGTGTCTTATTCAGCAACAAACGATGCCTAATATGTAGCAGAGACACTATAAATACATATTGACTGAGCTGGGTGCTGGTGGCTCACACCTGTAATCCTAGCTACTTGGGAAACTGAGATTTGAAGTTTGAAGTTCAAAGCCAGCCCAGGCAATAAAGTTTGTGAGACTCTTATCTCCAATAAACTACTCATAAAAATCCAGAAGTGGTGTTGTGGCTCAAGTGGCAGAGTGCTAGCTTTGGCACAAAGAGGCTCAGAGATAGCATCAAAATCTTGAGTTCAAGCCCCAGGACCAGCAAAAAAATTTAAAAAATATTGACTGAATAACTGAGTCTAATGTCTAGGTAACAACAAGAGGAGGAAGACCTGAGAAATGGGGATAGGCAGATAGATGTGCTTCCACTTTCCTGACTTTGACACGAGTGATATCTGTCATAGCTGCTATTTATTCCTTCCCTTGTTCACAAACATTCATAGTATGATTGTTTTTATAACTAACATGTACTGAGTATCACTGATATACAACAAGAACAATATGGAAATAATACTTAACCTAAAGGAGCTTAAATTCCTGGGGGGGAGAGAAGATAAGGACATAGATAATTATAAAACACTTTGATCAATTCTGTAGGTGCACAGTGGAATTGCCTAACCCCTTATTCGAATGAGATTAAGAAAGGCATTTTCTGATATGGGGATTATCAGGCATTTCCAGCGCAGGCAGAAACCATTATGTTAAGATTTTAGAGGTGGAGGGACCCAAAATGGTATCAATTGTCTTAACTGAAAATATGAAGGTGACAGGCAAAGGTGCTTGTTCAAACTGGCCTGTAAAATGTGTCCTGATCAACTGAGAGGCTGTCAAAGTCATCACTGGCTTGGTTAAGATGGAGGTTTCCCAGGTCATATAACTTGTTATCCATGCTTCCTAGAGCAGTGTAACCAAGATGTAGAAACACATCTTTGGTTTTGATAAGGGTTCTCTCCAGCTGGCAGGAGAAACTGGAAGCTTGTGACCAGAAATCCTTTCAACCTTGAAGTTTCCTATGTAGGGACATAAGTCAGTAGCCTCTTTCTTAGAAAGGTCCTTCAGATATCTGAGCATTTAATTTTCTTACCCTAATTCGCCTCCCTTCCTCCTAGTTCTCCTCCAGGCCTTCATCAGAGTAGATGATAGTGATTACTTGAATGAATGAACCATAAGGAAGTGTCACCTAAACACAATGTTACTTTATGAGTTTATACTCACCTTAATGTATATATGTGAGGAAAAGGAGATAGGGATACTTGAATTGCTGTAGACCTGAAGGAATCTTCGAGTTTTTGGTGTTTGATTTTAATCCCTTTCCCTGAACAGAAGTGACCTCCCCTTGTCTTCTGAGTACGTGAACCCACAAAACTACAAGTCCCATAAAGCCAGTAGCCGGCAGCCACCATCTTGGCACACCTTAGCGCGCATGCGAACGGGAAAACAAGCTCTTGAGGAGAAGAAGCCCCGCCTCACAACAGCTCATTGGTCAAAGGGGAGGCGGCGGACTCAGCGGTTGGCCACGGCGCCCGCCCGTCTACTGCGTCGGTAGGGGTCAGAGTGCGCGGAGGTGAGTCGGTGTGTTGTGGACTCGTGGTGCTGGCTGCTGCTGTTGAGGCGGCCAGGAACGGGCTGTGGGGAGCGGGCAGAGCTGGTCCTGCCCCTGCCTGGCCAGCGCCGCATTCGGCGCGGGCCGCACCCGCCGCCGCCAACTGCCCTGAGCGCCTGCTGAGGCCGAGGGAGACGTCGGGGCCTGCACCTGGAGAAAGCCTGCCGCGCTGGCCCCAAGGAGGGGGGCGTTGCCATGGCGACAGCCTCTCCCGCAGCTGATGGGGGGCGGGGGCGGCCCTGGGAAGGAGGGCTGGTCTCTTGGCCTCCTGCCCCTCCCCTTACGCTTCCCTTGACTTGGATGGGCCCGAGTTGGGGGCAACACCCTGGGGTGGGTGATGCGGAGAGGCCCTTAGCTTGGGCCCTGGTGTAATGCATGCGGCATGTGGGTCGTGGCGCGCGATGTGTGCAGCCTGGGGGTGTATTGGGTTCACCCTAGGTGCATGATCTGAGTAACATTTTGGAGAAGCGAGGTGGGGGGGTGGTGGGGGGGTAGGAGAAGGGAAGGAAAGGGGGTAGCGGGGCAGTGCTTTAATAGAAGATTGAATGAGTTGTTTAAGGGGGTTGACTTGTTAGCTGGGATTAAGAGGTTTAGCCAAAACTAGAAACAGAGGCAAGGAGATAGTAGATAATAGACCACGACCCCTTTCCCTCATCCTGGACACACGCACAGAAGGTTAGCAATTTCCCTCTGTAAATATGAAGTTGTAGTAGTAATGGTGGAAAGAGTAAAAGAGAGGCCTAGCCTGGCAAGCTTTTTGTTTGCCTTTACTATAAGTGGTCCAGCAACAGGTGTTTTCTTAAAACAATACAAAAATGAATGAATGTGAGTTGAGGCTTGACTGTGATTGTTCTGTGTTAACTTGGAAGATGGAGGATACAGATCCCTTCGTTGAGGATGTGGAGGTTTGGCTTTAGGGCTGGAATAGTGCTCATCATTGTCTTTGGCTAGAATTCTTTGGCCATTTCTTTGGTATTTGCTCTTTTTAGGTATTTCATCCGTTTTCCAGTGTAGTGTCAGCAAAGCATGGATCCCATTGGCTAGACTATACTCTATTTGACTACAGTAGGCTGTGATTGGCTGAATGATTTTTGATTGTAGAGTTTCTGCCAGAAATTGGCTTCATCAAATGCTGCTTTATTCTAACTTCATCATACACAGCATACCTTGTTTTAGTGTGCTCGTTCTTGGAGCATAAGTGTATTATACCTGAATCCCCTACCACTTAAAAGCCAATTTATAAACAGGGACTTCAAGTGTGACTCGACTAATGTGAGTCTGTGATCTTGGTTAGAAACCCACTTGGCTGCCTTTGGGCTGGAGGTAGAGAGTGGGGGTAGGGAATGGAACTGCCGGGAAGTGATTGATAAGGTTTCCTTTATGGATTCTGTGGTGCTTCATTGGAGCTCAGAGCACTTTGGCAACTTAAGCACTCCAAATTAAAAGCTCATTAACAATTCCTGCCCAAAGATCCTGTAAATAATCAGCTTGCTAGGTCATATAGCTTGGCTAAGAGCTCTCCCTCCAACTTGAAATTTCCAAATAAAAGTGCTTTTATTCCATTCCATTTTGAAAAGTGTTTTCTCTGTGGTAAAGCAAATTGGTAAGTGGCATTTTCCCCAGGGGATATGAGTTAAGTCTTAAATGTGTATGGGGCATATGTGTGTGTGTGTGTGTGTGTGTATATAAATTATTGATCAATTGATCATAGTTATTTCTTTGTGCGAAGGGCAGTTTGGGTCCTTTTGAAGATCTTAATTAGGTGATAAATACAATAGGTATCCCTTGATGTTTTAATTTGAGACTGGTTACTTTGACGTTTTTAGAACTTGAGGCAGACTTAGAAGTTTCTTGAAAATATTTCCTGCTTTGTGTGTCTATTTGCAGTGACATGTGGATTTGTAGTAACCAACCCCTCCCTCAGTTCTGGTTCATTTGTTCCTGGGCTCTGAATATTGTTAGCTTTATATCCTCCTTGTCCTGGACAAGACTTCAAATTATTCACTACTTCATGACCATCTTTCTAAATGTACTACCAGAGAATATGAAATTCATCATCCAGAAGCCAAATGTAGTATTAGTAACTTTTGAAAGTTTTGTAGGGTTAGTAGATGTTAGTGAGATTAGTAGTTTAAGGTATATTTTGATTCTTAGTGGGGATTTGATCCTTTGTATTGAGGTAGACTTGTTGCAGAGATGTGTGTTTGTCCACAGCATTGGGGCTTTCCGGCTCTTGCAGAACCTTCAGCATCCCCAGCTGCCAGTCTTGGCATCTTCGAAGTAAGGAGAGGTGAGAATCCTGTTGCATGGTTCTATTTGGCCTTTTCTGAGTATTTGGGGTTGGTGGGTATGGGATGGGGGTGGGTACAGACTACATTTGTTTTTGTGTCTCTATAGATAGATGGATGGATGGATGGATGGCATATGTTATCTATGTATATGGTATATATATATCACATATATGGTCTATGGTATCTCTATATCATATATGTCTATATATATCATATATATGGGCTCTGAATATTGTTAGCTTTATGTCCTCCTTGTCCTGGATAGGACTCCAGATAGATAGCTAGATAGCTAGATACCATATATACCATCTCCATATAGCCACTTTTGATAAGGCAGTATGTTCTCAAACCTATTGAAAGTTACCCTAGAGTAAGAGATGAGGATGAAAGTTGAAGGTTAACTCTGAGGATTGATGTCCAGGGACTTGGAGGCTGTTTGCCTAATAATTAAGTGCCAAGCAACTTTGCTAGTTTTTAGAATTGTAGTGGTGAACAAGACAACTATTGTCTCTGACAGCAAAGAGATAGAAAAGAGACAGTTTTGATATTCTCAAGAGTGCTGTAACAACGGAATAGTAGGTTCTTTGGGAGTAAGAAGTTTTCCCTGGACTTCTGGACTCTGGGATGACTTCTTGGAGGAAGTTACCTCTTGGCTGAGAATTAGATAAAATAGAAGGGACCAAGTGTGTTGAATTTAAGAAAGTTTATCATTATTAAAAGTGCCTCAGTAGGGTGTGTGTGTGTGTGTGTGTGTGTGAAGGCAGGACAGTACGGTGAGAAATGAAGAGGCATGAGGAATGAAATAGGAAAGGTAAGCAGAGTAATCTTGAGTAAGCTTGAGTAAGATGAGTATGGTTGTGTGAATAGAGAAAGAAAAAAGATAAGCGTTTTTCTGTAAAGGAAAAAATAGTAAATATTTAAACTCTGTGGTTCTGTGTCACAACTATTCTACACAACTTGTTGTCATAGTATGAAACAGAATGAACACAGCTATAGTCCAGTAAAACTTGTAGAAACAGGTGGATTTGGTCCATGGACCACAGTTTGCTGATTCCCTAGATCATACCTAAGAACAGCAAGAAGCAAATTGAAGGTTATAAGTAGATGGGTGAGGTGTTGCATGATTGTAATCCCAGCACTAGGGAGGATAAAACAGGAGGATTGAGGCAGGAGTTGAGGCTACCCTGGGATACATAGTGAGACACTGTCTTAAAACAAAAAAACAGGGGCTGGGAAGGTGGCTCAGTGGTAGAACGCTTGCCTTGCATCATGAAGCCCTGGGTTCAATTCATCAGCACCACATAATCAAAAAGAAAAAAGCCAGAAGTAGCGCTGTGGCTCAAGTGGTAGAGCGCTAGCCTTGAGCTGATGAGCTGAGGGACAGCGCCCAGGACCAGAGTTCAGGCCCCATGACTGGACCCCCCCCCAAAAAAAAAAAAGTTATAAGCAACAAATTTGACATTACATTTGTGCTGTAGAAAGTTTTATTTTAATGCCAGTATAAAGTCTAGATTGAAGAATTCAGGTAATTATGGAAGCAGAGACCAGTAAGAAGGCTGTGGCAGTTACATGGGTAGCATAGTGTACATTTCTACCTTCGTAGCACGATTTGATTCTTAAAAACTAAGTATAAGGGCTGAGGGCTAAGTATAAGGGCTCATGTGGTAGAACACCTGCAAACATGAAGAGGTCCTGAGTTCAAGCCCCAATACTGCCAGAAAAAACAAATGCCAAAAAACTAAGTGTAATTGAATTTTACATACCTCTCTCTATTGGTTCTTTTAACTTCTTAGTCAAGGACTTTTTTTTTAAATATTAACTTGCTTTTCACAGACTAGGAAACAACGACAAGAAAAGAAAATGTAGAATTAAAAGGTTTGGAGAATACTTTTTTTTCTTTTCTTTTCTTTTTTTTTTTTTTTTTGTTTGTTTGTTTGTGGGGCTTGAACTTAGGGCCTGGGTGCTGTCCCTGAGCTTTTTCACACAAGGCTGGTGCTCTACCACTTTGAGCCACAGAGCCACTTCTGGTTCTCTGGTAGTTAATTGGAGATTAATTGGAGTCTCACAGACTTTCCTGCCCAGACTGGCTTTGAACCTAAATTCTCAGATCTCAGTCTCCTGAGTAGCTAGGATTTACAAGCATGAGCCACTTGTGCCCAGCTGGAGGACTCTTTTTTATTGAAGGAAGTATGGAATAAATGGAATCCTGAAAGTAATTTTGATTTTAGAGCTCCTAGTATAATGCCATTTGCTTTGAACCTCTTGGACTTTCCTTAAGCTTTCCAGGAAATTGTCTTATGTAATTCTACTCAGTATTTCCTTGCTTATAGCAAACTGATGATGACCATTGCTCAGCTTTGGAAATGCCTCCCAGTTCAGGCAGATGGTATGTGTGAGGCACAGCACTAAATAAAGTATTGAGTGTACTCTCCTTTTGCCTTCTTCCTCCTATGTGCCCAGTGTACTTGGAGTGAATGAGCGAAGCTTATAGGTTTCTGGTAGTAGTGTTTTTATGATTTTGAACAGTCTCTGGACTTCCCTTTCCTATGATATGAGACTTAATAGGATTAGTTAAAGGCTTTAATAATGTATGTAAAGCTTTTAGCATAGTGTCTTGATGATTTGTGTGTGTGTGTGTGTGTGTGTGTGTGTGTGTGTGTGTGTGTGAGTGAGTGAGTGAGTGTGTCAGATCTCAAGGCTAGTGCTGCACCACTTGAGCCATAGCTTCCCCTTCTGGCTTTAGTGGTTAATTTGAATTGTCTCATAGACTTTCCTGTCCCCTGGCTTTGAACTGTGATCCTCAGGTCTCAGCCACTGAGTAGCTAGAATTACAAGCACAGTAGTTGGGTGAACTGGTCTTTAGCTTAGTTGTAACCACGGCAAGGTGCTGCTTTTTGTAATGGAAAATTCATATTCAGCAAGAGTTCTATTTCTCAGGATAGATAGTAATTCCAATATTGTCTGTAAAACAAATTGAGTAAACAGCTTCTCAGTAGAAATCCACCAACATGTTACCAGTCCCTGGCTTTCTGAGATCATTTATTAACATTGCCAACTTTGTGGCCACACATCATTGTAAAATGCCTCTTGAATGTTTTTTCTTTTCATCACCACTCTGGGAAATTGTTCAGGCAGTCAGTATTTGTTTCCTTGCTAGTGTGAGAAAACTGAGGCCCAAGAAGGTTGGTTATTAGTGAGTTACTCAAGGGGTCACACTGTGAATACTGACAAAGCTAGTACAGACTTGCCCCCAGATGAAATTGTTAGTTGATTGCTGTGATTTTGTTTCCTTTGAGTGAGAGAGATGCATAGTCATTGCAGATCTGCAGTGTGGTGCATGCCTTGTCCAGATCTAGTGGGTGTGATTTGGATTTTATTTTATTCATTTGGGTTCTTTTGGGTTTTAACTGATGACTGTTTTGACCAAACCTGTTGGAAAACAGAATCCCTTTGGGTTGTTGTTTTTAGCCTTTCCTCCATTGGGGGACTCTCCTTAGAGAGCCTTAGGTTACAAGGGATTGCTTTGATATGTTCAAAATTATGCCTTGTGCCCCACAGCTACAGGTAAAATCAAAAGGCAGATAATTTATGGGAGTGTCAAAGCTGGCCGCTGGCACCTCAGAAGGCCATTAGTATGCCTGTTCAGACCCTGTGTCCTTGCAATTGATTCCTCTTTGCATGAGCCTGATTTGGGAAGCTGTAGATCTGTGGGTAGTGATTGGATGTGACAGTCCAAACACTGGTCCCTAAATTAATCCTTTTAATGGTATTCCGGCATCAAGGCAATTCTCTCTCTCTCTCTCTCTCTCTCTCTCTCTCTCTCTCTCTCTCTCTCTCTCTCTCTCTCACACACACACACACACACACACACACACACACACAGTGAGAAAATTGAATGGACTGGGTGAAAGAAAGAAGAGAAGCTTTGTTTGGTGCTTGGGCTGTTGTCTGTTCTGGCATGTTTTAACTCTAGAGCAGTTGATATCATGACTTTGGGCATATAAATTCATTCAGCAAATCTTTATTCACACTTGGTGTCTGGCTCTGTGTTAGGTGCTGGGAGTGCAAAAATGAACAAAACACAGCCCTTGACTTTTAAGAATCTAGCTCAGTGTTTCTCAGGCTTTAAAACTCATATGTTGCTGACATAAAATTGAAAGCCTACCTCAAAAACAATCAGTGTAAAAAAAAAGCTTGAAGATGTGGCTCAAGTGGCAAAGCACTGCCCAGCAAGTTCAAGGCCTCAAGTCCGCAGTATCACCAAAGAATGAACTGTGTTATTGTCACACTTAAGCAATTAACTTTATTTTACCAGAGAAAAGCTACTGAAAGGGAGATTTAAACTGGAATTTGAAGGAAGTGGTAGCATTTGCCAGGGTCCAGATTTGTTATCTTTTTTTGGTTGTTGTTGTTGGTCCTGGGGGTTAAACTCTGGGCCTGGGTGCTGTCCCTCAGGTCTTCAGCTCAAGGCTAGCTAGTACTCTACCACTTGAGCCACAGTGCAGGGTCCAGATTTGTTAAAGTCACATTTGGGAACTTGAACAAGAGCTGAATCTGCCTCTATCAGTTTTACACTCTGTAGGATGAGAAGATTTGGACCTTTGGAATAGTATTTGGAAAAGAGAGTTGAGTTTCTTGTATTGTCATTTATTACTGTTATTATTATTAATTATTTTGGTCAGTAGTGGGGCTTGAAGTCAGTATCTGGGCACAGTTCCTAAGCTCTTTTGCTCAAGACTAGTGACCTACCACTGTGAGCCACAGTGCCACTTTTCTGGTGGTTAATTGGACAAGTATCAGGGACTTCTTTCCTGGGCTGGCTTTGAACCAGGATCCTCATATCTTAGCTTCCTGAGTAGCTAGAATTACAGGCATGAGCTACCAGCGTCCAATTGTACTGCCTTTTTTTTTTTTTTTTTTTTTTTTGCGTCCGGTCGTGGGGCCTGAACTCTGGGCCTGAGCGCTGTCCCTCAGCTCTTCAGCTCAAGGCTAGCGCTCTACCACTTGAGCCACAGCGCCACTTCCGGCTTTTTCTTTTTGCTTAAGTGGTGCTGAGGAATCGAATCCAGGGCCTCATACCTGCAAGGCAAGCGCTCTACCACTGAGCCACCTTCCTAGCCCCTGTACTGCCATTTTAATTCAAGGCACTCCTTGTTTTTTTGTGCTCTGGGTTTTTTTTTTTTTTTTTCCAAGTGTATTTGGCTTTACTGGGGTTTGAACTAAGTAGGGGCCTTATGTTTGCTAAGCAGGTGATTTGCTACTGGACCACACCTCTAGGCCTTTTTTTGTTCCAGTACTGAGATTAGAAGTCAGGTCCTTATACTCTCATTTTCCCCCCTCAAAAGGATGGCACTCTTTTTTTTTTTTAAATTCACTGTTTTTATTAAGGTGTTATACAGAGGGGTTCCCATTTCATAAGTCAGGTAATGAGTACATTTCTTTTTTTGGACAATGTCACCACTTCTTTCACTTTCCCCCAGTTTTTCCTCCCATCCCTGCCCTTAAGTTACATAGTTCATTTTCTTTTCTTTTTTTGGGTCCGGTCGTGGGGCCTGAACTCTGGGCCTGGGCGCTGTCCCTCAACTCTTCAGCTCAAGGCTAGTGCTCTACCACTTGAGCCACAGCGCCACTTCTGGCTTTTTTCTTTTTGCTTATGTGGTGCTGGGAATCGAACCCAGGGCCTCAGGCATGCAAGGCAAGCGCTCTACCACTGAGCCAACTTCCCAGCCCCACATAGTTCATTTTCTACATAGTGTATATTGAATAGCATGACTGCATTTGTTCACTCCTCCCTCCCTCCCTTTCTGGGTACCCCCTTTGTCCCACCCCTTAAAGAAAATCCCAAAGCAAAAATACCACCACCAGCAATAACAATAACAAAAAAACCCATAACGCTGGCACTTAAATCTCACTTTCACATCTAGCTTTTTGCTGGTTAATTGGAGGTAAGTAGAGTATCATAAGAGTTTTCTGCCTGGGCTGTCTTCAGACTGTGATCTCAGATCTCCTCAGCCTTCTGTGTGGTTAGGATTACAGGCATGAGCCACCAGCACCCAGCCTCCAGGCCTTTTTTGCACTGGTTATTTTTTAGATAGGGTCATGCTTCCTGCCCAGGTGTGTACCTGGAGTGCAGTCTACCTATTTTAGGCTTTAGGTCATAACTAGAATACCAAGTGTGTGTCATAATGCATTGAGATAGTCTTGTGGGCCTTTCTTACTAGGATGGACTGGAACTATGATCCTTCTAATCTTAGCCTCCCATGTAGCTTAGGGCAATACTTGGCAAATTTTTTTCCTTCCTTTTTTTGGAGGGCGGGGGCAGTCCTGGGGCTTGAACTCAGAGCCTGGTGCTGTCTCTGAGCCTCTTTGTGCCCCAGGCTAGTGCTCTACCACTTGAGCTATAGTACCACTTCCGACCTTTTCTGAGTGTAATTTATTGGAGATGAGTCTTATGGACTTTTCTGCCTGGCTGGCTTTGAACCAAAATCCTAAGGTCTCAGCCTCCTGAGTAGCTAAGATTACAAGTATGAGCCACCAGTGCCTGACATTTTTTTTTTTTGAGGGGAGGTAACAGTACTAGTTGTTGAACTTAGGACTTCCTACTTGCTATGCAGGCATTGCTCTAGGACTTGAACCATTCCCAGCCCTGGTTTTCTTTTTAAAATATAAAGTAAAATACTATGAAAACAAATTTGGGTGATTTAGGCGATTGAAATTGATAGGCATGGTTAGCCCTGTGGCTGATGGGGTAATCAGTCAAGTGTGAAATGTGGGTCATCAAACATGGTAGAGGATAATAGAACCCCAAAGAGCTGAACACTTTCTTTTTTCTTTTCTTTTTTTTTTTGGTCGGTCATGGGGCTTGAACTCTGGGCCTGGGCGCTGTCCTGCAGCTCTTCAGCTCAAGGCGAGCGTTCTACCACTTGAGCTACAGCGCCACTTCTGGTTTTCTGGTGGTTTATTGGAGATTGGAGTCTGACGGTCTCTCCTGCCCGGGCTGGCTTTGAACCGAGATCCTCAGATCTCAGCCTCCTATGTAGCTAGGATTACAGGCGTGAGTCACCAGCGCCCGGCTTGAGCTGAACACTTTTTGGGTTTTGTTTTTTTTTTGGGTCTGGTCGTGGGGCCTGAACTCTGGGCCTGGGCGCTGTCCCTCAGCTCTTCAGCTCAAGACTAGCGCTCTACCACTTGAGCCACAGCGTCACTTCCGGCTTTTTTCTTTTTGCTTATGTGGTGCTGAGGAATCGAACCCAGGGCCTCATACATGCAAGGCAAGCACTCTACCACTGAGCTACCTTCCCAGCCCATTTTTTGGGTTTTCTTTCTCCTTTGACAGTCTGTGGTTTTCATAGAAAGTGCTCTAGCAGTACAGATGCATTCATCAGATTATCCAGGCTATTTTTAGCCACCTAACACAAAGTGAGTTCCAGACAGCTGGTATAGTGTTCTTTGTTGTTGCTTCTTGACCTCAGCATCTGTGGTACTAAAGGTCAGACCAGGGACTCATCCTAGGAAACTAAGGAAACTAAAGCTAGAGCTTCTGGTTCAAATGCTTCCAGTCAGCTGGAATGTTTTCCTCTGGAATGTACCCCTACCTCCTAGTCTGGTTTAATGACATGAATTAAGGATGATATGAACACATACACTCTCAGAGACTTCAAGATTTTGTGGCTGGAGAGATAGAGAAGGAGTAGACTACATGTTTCCTGACGGACTCCTCTTCTTGCCCCATTCCTGAGGCTCCTCTGGCCTGTGTATGTGTATGTTGAAGGATGACTCCCTCCTTCTGCCTGCCCTTCCCCCTCCAGTAATGGAGGCTATAAAATGTCTATTTACCCAAGACACCAGAACGACTCCTCTGTGGTTCCACTAATCTGGTGATTTGGTGCTTCTTTGGTCTCTCAGGTAAATACAGATTGAGTCTTTTTATAAAGGCATATTATTTCCCTCATTAAATGTGTGTCTTGGCACATGTGTTATTTACCTGATAGACAGTAATGGCTGCAGAGGAGCCATTGGTGTCTGTTGTGTAAATACTCTGCACAGAGACCGTTCTCCAGGGGCTCTGGCTCAGGCCTGTTTCTCCAAATCGGGCCAGCCCAGGGCAGTCCCTGTTTACCCCTTTCCTGTCCCCATTGGGGAAGCTGGTCCCTTCATTTTGAGGTGAAAACGGTTCTTCTCTGTGGGCTGCTTAATACTTTTAATTTGCTCAGAGAAGGATGTCTGAGAAGAAATGAGTATAAATTTTGACTCTGATAGAAGAAATAGAAGTAGAATCATAAACTTTCTTTTTAGTACAGCCTTTAAATCAGATAACCTGCCCAGTGCTGTTGGTTTACACCTATAATCCTATCTACTGAGAAGACTAAGATCTGGGGATCATGACTTAAAGCCAGCCTAGGCATGAAAGTCTGTGAGACTCTTTATCTTCAATTAACCACCAGAAAACTGCAAGTGGTGCTGTGGCTCAAACGGTAGAGCACTATCCTAGAGCACAAAAGGATAGGGGCAGTGCCCAGGTCTCAAGTTCAAGCCTCCGGACCGGTACCAAAACAAACTCCCCAAACTCCCAGATATCCAAAGTTCTAGATGATGTTATAATCTATGGACTTACATTCTGTAAATCTGTAACTTTGAAGTATGAAGACGTAGTAGAAAAATCCCTAACTTGCCAAGGGATAGAAGAGCAGGTAGAATGCCATAACTAGAGTTACAGGGATGTTTTCTAAGAAGACCATGGCAGAGAGTGGATTGTTCCAAGGAAGGGGCCATTGTGTGGGACTGTTCTTTTGGAGACTCAGCTGGATAGACCATGTAGCTTGAGGATGCTTTGAGGACTGACATATGCCTACCTTCTATGGATGTTACGATGGATCTCTTCCTCACATACTATATGTTACGTTTTTCTTTTTAAAACTACATTGTATATGACTTCATTATGTTTGTTTATACATATATTTATTTTATTGTCCTGGGTGTTAAACTTCAGGGCCTTATGCAAGTTCCCTCAGCCTTATACATAAACTTAAAAAATAAATTTTTTGAAACAGCCCCAAATAGGTATAGAAATTGTAAGTACAATAAAAAGAATTTTTCTTGAACCATTTTAGGATTAAGTTCTTGAACTAATGCCCTATCTCCCTGAGTACTTTTGAGTATATTTCTTACAATCAAGGACATTTTTTCACCTAACTGCAATATATCTGTCAAAATCAGGAAATTAACATTGAATGTTTCTGCCATCTAATCCACCAATCCCATTCAGGTTTTTCCAATTGTTCTAGGATTGTTCTTTGTAGCAAAACGATATGGTTTAAAATTGTAGTTAGCATTTACTTATCAAGTCTCTTTAGCCTCCTTTAGACTTTCTTGGAAAACTTCCTTTGACATTCATGATTTTGATTCTTTTGAAGATTACAGGTTGGTTATTGTGTCCCTCAATTAGGGTTTGTCTGATATTTTCTCATGATTAGATTAGGTAATGCCTTTTACAGAAATGTCATAGAAATGACATCTTTTCTGATAGCACATGATTTTGACTTACCCTATTATTGATGATGTTTATTTTTGTTCAGTTGATTACAGTGATGTCTGCCAGGCTTCTATATTGTAAAATTACTTTCTATTGTAATTTAAGCATTTTGTGGAGAGATACTTTGAGAGTACGTAAATATCCTTCTATAAACTTTTAGTTGTTTGTAGGTATGTATGTATGTATGCTTATATGCATGCATGTACTCGTGTTTTGCTCATTCAGAACATAGCAATCCATTACTATCATTATGGAACTAGGAAGGTGGCTCAGTGGTAGAGTGGTTGCCTTGCATGCATGAGGCCCTCGGTTCGATTCCTCAGCACCACATAAGCAGAAAAAGCTGGAAGTAGGGCTGAGGCTCAAGTGGTAGAGTGCGGGTCTACAGCTGAAGAGCTGGGGGACAGCGCCCAGGCCCAGAGTTCAGGCCCCACAACCAATAAAAAACAACAACAACAAAAAAAACCCATTACTATAATTATTTACTTGGCAATAGGAGTCCTTTTGATATATTTCCTTCATTCTTTAAGCTTTTCCTTTTCTGGGACAACAAGATATTTCAGGCTCATCTTGTACTTTTTCTGCCACAGCCCTGTAATCAGCTATTTCTCCAAGGAGCTCTAGTTCTCCTAGTGTAGAATGATATTTAGAAGGGAACAAAGTGCTATTTGTACTTATTACTATGGAGTGTTGCTTCTGGCCCTTCCTTAGACAGAGCTAGAACATAGCTCTGTGTGTGTGTGTGTGTGTGTGTATGTACATACATATATATAATCATACTTGTATTTACATCTACATTTATACATCTCTGTGTCAAAGACTAAGACGTGTGTGTATGTGTGTGAGTGTGTGTGCATGTGCATGCGCGCACATGTGCCCATACTGGGGCTTAAATCCAGTGTCTCGCTTTGGCTTGGCTTTTTTTCCTGTTATGGCTGGAGTTCTACTTCTTGAACCATACCTTCCAGGATTTTTGCTGATTAATTGGAGGTGAGAGTCTCATGGAGTTTTCTGCTGATGCTGGTATTGAACTGGGAAACTCAGATTTCAGCTTCCTGTGTACTTAGGATTACAGCAGAGTTAATAATATTCTTACTGCCAATTCCAGTCCAACACCATGAATTTTTTTTCTCCCCCAATTTTATTTCCTTTATCAGAAACCTGGATCCTGTTGCATGTGTTAAGACATATGCATTTATTTGGTCTGTCACTTGGTGTCTACAGAATCTTCACTTCCCTTTACCCCTCCTGAGTGCTACTTTTATCCTACCCATGATTCCCCACATTTTACTGCCTTCGACATGAAGGACTGCCATACATGCCACTGCCACAACACCCTACCTTTTCACAGATGGCCTTCTCATCCTGCCAGAGTTTGTCATTCCCTCCAGATTCTTTCTCATTGCTCCATTCCAACTGGTGTAGATATTTGCCTTACTCTTATGCATTTAAGTTTTTGTTGTTGTCATTATTTGTTTATATGGGATGTGATACTGGGATTTGAATTCAGGAACATGCACTTGCTAGGCAAGCACTTTTACCACTTGAGCCATGCCTCCAGATTTTTGTGGTTTATTTATTTATTTTCTGATAGAGTCTTGTACTTTTTACCTGGATAGTCCTGGGCCCTCCTATATATGCCTGCTTTGTAGCTGGAACTACAGATGTGTACCCCCATGCCCAGGTTACTTGTGAGAGAGTCTTGCTAATAACTTTTTGCCTCAGTTGACTTCAAAACCTGATCTTTCCAATCTCTTCCTCCTGAATAGCTGGGAGTTACATGAGTGAGCCATCACATCTACCCTTAATGTTTCATTCACTGGTTTTAGGATTGAATTTTCCAGGAATGGAAAAGGAGGAGCTCGCTTGATAACTTGAACTGAAGTTGGTGGCTAGAAGTAGTGGGTGCTGACTTGTGGAAGCTGGTCTCTCAGTGTTTATCCTTAAGACTTGGTATAGGCTCTCTTTTTAAATACTGGGATTTGAACTCAGATTCTCATACTTGCTAGGCAGGCACTGCACTGCTGAGCCGTGCCTCCATTAGGAGGCTCTTTTTGATGTGGGTTAAAGCAGGTGAGAAAACAAGGTCTTCACTTAAGGATCTCCACCATCAACATGTTATCTATAGAGGGGATAGTGAGTGAGTGAGTGAGTGAGTGAGTGAGTGAGTGAGTGTGTGTAGTGTCCTATAGAATGCAAGAGATATTGATGTAATTCCATAAGACTGCTTTGTATATTTACTGGATTGTTCCAGAGTATGGGGGTGCAGAGTTGGTGAAGGGGGCAAAGCCAAGTGAATAGTAGTAGTAATAGTGGTAAGCTAGCATTTATTGAGCCCTTATTTGCTCTTTGTACTTTATATGTACTAGCTCATCTCATTTTTCCTTAAGGAATAGGTCCTGTTATTATTTTATAGGTAAAGGATAGAAGAACAGAATTCAGGTAGGAATCAAACCTGGAGACCTTCATTGATCATGCTTAATTACCTGTAGTATTTGACAGACAAGAGTCCAGTGACTGTATACTATTAATGATGGACACATTAGAGAGCACTTGAGTTTCAAAAGTTTTTATGTATAGCCTGATTTCATCAAGTTAGATAAGAGTTCTAAGTCCCTGAAGGTCTTTGGATCTAAAGCAGAATGCATAACGGAGCAGACTGATGTCTCCCATGTCTAGGTTTTTTAGTACTCTTCAGGAATGGGTGACATATAGGTTATTTTGAATTTTAGCTTTCAAAGGAATGGTGGCTCTTTTGCCTTTCCAAAGGATTCCGTAGTGAAACTCAAGTCAGCCTTTGTCTACCTGGACTGAGGAGTTTAGGCTACACTTTTGGGAAGGCTATAAAACAATGGTAGAAAGCAAGTCCTATGCTTTTGCTGGGCCAATGAAGAACTTAAAGTCCTTTTTCATCTTCACTAGGTTCCCATGATATCTCACTATATGAACAGGGAAATTGAGGACCCACTGTAACATACATTCTAATACATATGTTTGGTAGTAGAGGGCTGAGAGGAGTATATTTGCCCTTGCCCTTTTCTGCTCAGGAGGTAGTAGCTTCATTGCTTTTCTGTGTGCTCTACACTTCCCCTACTCCGCATAGAAGAAGCAAAGTGCTTATTTATAGCCAGTGAGAGGCAAGCCTTTGGTTCTGTTGCAGTGGGGTTTCTGTGTAGAATGGTAATATTTCTTGTTTGAGATTTAAAGTTAGGGAAATTTGTGTGTTGGGTATAAAAAGAGGGAAAACACAAAATTTCTGCATTGTTTCTTTTTATTTCTCCTCTTTTTTAAAGCTTGGGTTTTTTGTGAGTAAAACTTAGCTTTGATTTCATATTTAGTTAGCCCTCTGAGGAGCAGATATTCTAAACATTTAAAGGGAAAATGTAAAGGAAAAGTGATTTGAATTTTTTTTTTTGCACATGTTCCCTCAGAAAACTTTACTAGATTTTTAGCAATGCTCCCATTACTGCCACATCTGGGTTTTCTCTTTTTCCCTCCCTATTTAAAAAGCCCTGAAGTCCTCAGAGCCTCTAGGAGAGAGTGAAACTGAAGGCAGCACATGAGGAGGCCTGAGGCTGTTGCCAGCTGTGCTCTCCAGGCCTCTTTCATTCCCCCAGGGTGCCATACTAGAATGGGGGTTGGGGAATCACAACAATGTGAGCAAGCTCCCTTGGGATTGGCTTTGCTCACTTGCACACTTTCAGCTGGGGTGGTACATGGAGTCACAGACTGGAGAACCAGGGGCCAGTGGCGTGTAACAGCTGAGGAGAGCCTTGGACTGTTTGAGTCTACTTAGCTCCCAGGACTATTGCACAACTGGTTCACCTCATGTTACGTTGGGACTCTTAGCTTTAAAGTTAACTGTTGCACCTGAGAAGTCACCTCAGAATTTTTCTCTGTTCTCTTTTGAACCAGAGCTCCATTTAAAGATGAAGGCCAGTGTCGCATGTTGTTTTGAGAATGATCTGGGAGACACAGAGCTGTAATAATGCTGCAGGTGCTGGTGTTAGGGTCTTGAACTTCAGTAATGAATACTGTGATTTAGAAAAGCAGCCCAGAATGCTGGGAAGTGGCTCAAGTTGCATGGCTATTCCTGAAGACTAGATGGAACAGGGCCACAGTGGGAGGGGAGTAACCCAGGCTCTCTGTTTTTTGTTTTTCTTTTTTTCTTTTAACTTTCCTCCCCTAAGTTTTAGATGCTTCTGGATGTTCAATGCTAGCACCTTTACAGACTGGAGCAGCTCGATTTTCTTCGTATTTACTTTCAAGAGCAAGAAAAGTGCTGGGCTCCCACTTATTTTCTCCCTGTGGTGTTCCGGAGTTCTGCTCCATATCCACCCGAAAGCTGGCGGCCCACGGCTTTGGCGCATCCATGGCGGCAATGGTGTCCTTCCCTCCCCAGAGGTATCACTACTTTTTAGTGCTGGACTTTGAGGCCACGTGTGACAAGCCACAGATTCATCCTCAGGTAACAGTTGCATCAATGCTTCAGAAAAGGTTGGGTGGGCAAGGAGGGAGGGAGGAGAGTCTTTTCTCAAGTCTACCGAGCATTTATCTACTTAGGTGTCGATCCTGCCTAGAAAGCAGGACTTAGTCCAAGAATGTTAGGACAAGGTAGACTTGAGAAATCTCTGGAGAACTGGGCAAATTGTTTCTCTCTAGTCTCAGATTTTGGTAATTGAAATATCCCCTTCTCTCTTGTCCTTTTTCTTTCCTTCTGTCCTCCATACTGCTACCATTTCTAGTCTCTTCCTTCTTTTTCTTTTTTTTTTTTTTGCTGGTCCTGGGGCTTGAACTCAGTTCCTGGGTACTGTCCCTGAGCTTCTTTTGCTCAGGGCTAGTACTTTACTTGAACCACAGCACCACTTTCAGCTTTTTCTGAGTGGTTAATTGGAGATTAAGAGTCTTATGGACTTTCCTTCAGGGCTTTGAACTGTGATCTTCCGAACTCAGCCTCTTGAGTAGCTAGAGTTACAGGTGTAAGCCACCAGTTCCTGGCTTGCTATTCGTTCTTTTAAGGAGTAATTGGTAGCCAGCCTCCAAAATCACCCCTAGTGATTCTTTCTCCTGGTATTCATACCCTTGGCAATTTTCCTCCTGCACTAAATCATAGATGACCCTGTCTCACCAATAATATATAGTGGAAGAAACAATGTGTAACTTCTAAGCTAAGTTATAAAAACATTGCAGTTGGCATTGCTTTGTTGGATCATTTGCTCTGACAGAAGCTAACTACTGGACTTCAAGATCACACAAATAGTCCTGTGGAGAGATAAGTATGTAGGAGCTAAGGCTCTAATCCAAAAGCTAGGACCATCTTGCAAATTGTGTGAATGAACCATCATAGAAATTAATTCAGCCGGGTACTGGTAGCTCATGCCTGTTATCCTAGCTACTCAGGAGGCTGAGATCTGAGGATCGCAGTTCAGAGCCAGCCCAGGTAGGAAAAGCCATGAAATTCTTATGTCCAGTAAATCACCAGAAAACCAGAAGTGGCGCTGTGGCTCAAGTGGTAGAGCGCTAGCCTTGAGCTGAAGAGCTGAGGGACAGTGCTCAGGCCCAGAGTTCAAGCCCCATGACCGCCAAAAAAAAAAAAAAAAGTCATTCAACAGTCCTAGTCAAGCTTTCAGAAGACCACAGCCCCAGTAACATCTAACTTCAACCTCAGCAGAGATCTTTAGCCAGCCAAGTCACTCCCAAGTCTCTATAAGAGATAACATGATTATTGATAGTTTTAAGTCATAAATTTTGGGATGATTTGCTATGTATCATTAGATAACCTGAACAAGTGGTCTTTTAGGAAGGAAACTTTCTTTGCTTGCTTTCTTCCTTATCATCTGTGTAAAAAGCCTTCTACCTTTTAAGGTAATGCTACGAGGAAGCTTGGATTAGCAGCAAATAGGTACCTATTCTGGGTGATATTGAAGGACTTGGTGTTTGCTTAAGGGAATGGTCGGAGAGCAATGTGGTAATTCATTATAGTGAGAGGACCTCGAGTATGCTTGGCTATAGGTCTGTAATTTTTCTGTGCAAAGCTAGGTCATAGAATGTTTAATTTGGGGATGCATAGACATATTGCTCTTATGGGAGTAGCTTTTAATATTAAGCAAAAGGAAGAGAAGGTGACAGTAATGTGGAGTTCTTGGGGGAAGTGATCAGTGAGGTCCAAATATAAACTGACTTCATTTCTTGTTTTATTTTTCCTACGAAAAGGTCTGCTTATTGAATGGAATATGATTTTACCTAAAGCAGACACCACATCCCTTTTTTCTTTCACCTATCCTCTTTCCTGTTTTCTGTTAGAGTAGTGGTTGCCTTTAGGGCATTGGGATCAGACCAGGCCTTGGAAGACTAGAATTGGATAAAAACAGTGCCCTGGGTAAGAAACTATGGATGAAAGTGAATATTGCTTGGGAGCTACCCAAGTCACATACTTTCTCTACTCCTGTTCTTGCCTATGCTGTAGGGCTTTCTATCCTTCCAAACTACTGGAGTTCACTGGCACTGTGGGTTTCCTTGTGTAGTTGGTTGGAAATTTTGCTTATATAGAATTTCCTAAGTAGGAAATCAGGGATCCACATTCTAACATTTCATATTATTTTCCTTATAAATTAGGTTTCAGTCACTTTAGTAAGCCCTAGTAAAACACAAGTCATCTCTTTTGAACCTTCATAATTGTTTAGCACCTCTGATAGGGCATTTGTTGCTTCTTTTTTTCTGGGTCATGTTTAAGTATGTGTTTCTTATCTTTTTAGTTAGATTATAAGTTTGGATAATTGTGTAGCTCTGCTCTCTTGTTCTTCAGAGAACAGAGTTCTCTGTGTTTCTGATCGTGACTCATGTCTCATTTGGTCTGTCAGTGTCACCTTTCTCCTGTCTTTCAAAGGTATTGTTTATTTATTGATTGATTGATAGATTGCAATCCTCAACACATTATGCAGTACTTATTTATATCACTTGTATTACCAATTTTCTTCCCAGATCTAGGCACCAAGGCTTTCTAGACACAGTCTGAATTAGAGCTTGTTACTGTTTACCAGAATCTGAGCCTGATTAAAGATTATCTCCAGAATCAATGAACTCTGATGGTGTGATTCTGAAGACACTTAAGGAATTGGCTGCCCTGGTGCATTATTAGCAAAGCATTAGCTGTTGCTTTAGAGAACTCAGGAAGACGCATTTGCTGTCTTGCTTATCTTTAAAAGGGGAATACGAATGATCTTGGAAATTATAGACCCGTTAGTTTACTGTGATTCCAAAGAAGATACTTGACCTGATCGTCAGATAATCAATCAGCAAACAGCTAGAAGAGCGTGGGGATACTGAGTAATAACTTACATGGTTTTGTGAAGAAGAGCAAATCCTGTCAGATCAATCTAACTTCTTGCAGTGACATAGTGATAGATTTGAGTGGATCTAGGGCAAGTGATAAATGTAATGCATCTCGACTTCATTAAGCTTCTACAGTGCTCTGATCAACAGGTGGGAAGGTGAGTTAAAGGCCACATGTTTGTATTGGCTAACCCTCAGCAAAGGAATGGGCAGCCCTGAGACCTGTTATTAGCAGCAACTTAAAACATCTCTCTCTCTCTCTATCTTGATCTCTTCTATTTCCTTAATATTTGCAGATACCTGGATTCTGATTGGATTCAATAAAAGGTTGGGAGATGGATTAAAGAAGTTTTTAGTCCCAGACAGGCAGGATCCTTTTAGTGCAGTCTGCATAGGTCAGGTCCTCATCACAGCCCCTGATTTGTTTAGGTCTTCTGGTCAGCAAGTGAAATGGAGAAATTGGAAAAGCTCAGAAAAAGAGGAACAAAAATCCCCAGACCCTTTTGGTTCATACCTGTAATCTTAGCTACTCAGGAGGCTGAAATTTGAGGATCACAGTTTGAAGCCAGCCCAGGCAGGAAAGTTTGTGTTATTCTTCATGTTCAGTAACTACCAAAAAGCCAGGAAGTAGAGCTGTGGTTCATGTGGTGGAGTGCTCTCCTTGAGCCCAGGACTTGCACCAAAAAAAAAAAAAAAAAAAAGAGGAGCAAAACATTATAGGCAAAAAGTAGGACTTTGTGAAAAAGAATCAAGTTTTAGCAACTGATTTCTTGTCCATATCTTGTCCATGGGAAATAACTTGGCTTAATATGGGGCCCATTTCTCATTTGTTTCTGGTTTTCAAAAGTCTAAGCTAGATTATTAGAACTATCCTAAAGGAATGCTGTTGTGAAAAACTAACAGGTTTAAGCTCTGTTGTACTTGAGTGAGTAACAATATTGGTTTTAGTATGGTAAAACATCTAGTATTTTCCATTTATCATCATTTTTACTGTTTATTTTTGTACTTTGTTCAGCTAGGTGAAACTGGAGTGGTTGCCAGTAATAGGTTTTGGTGTTCTTGTTTCAAAGCTCATTTTATTTGTTTTACATGTTTTGATTCAGATTAATGTGATAGGTATTGGTTGAATATAAGATTGTTTTTCATTGGAAAACATTTTTTCACTTAAATATTAATTTAGTAGTTTAAAATATTTTAGAGGCTCTAAATGTGAGAACTATAGTTCCTTTCTTGTTTTAGGAATTGCTACTTGATATGAAATAGATTTTTATCTGGTTTAAAAGAATCACAGCTCCTTTGTCCTCACTAGTAGGAGTTCTTGTTGCTCATTTTGGTGTGGATGTGCTTCGAATGATGGTTGTTATGACCCTGAGGCCCAGAGAGCAGCCTGAAAGCTTTGGCGGGATCTTTAATTGTGCATCTTTAACCTCAGGGCAAGTTCTCTTACCACCTCAGTGTTCAGAGGAGACCAAAGCAAATGTAAGTGAAGAAAATGCAGTGTAGGCCATAGTTCAGGGGGAGGAGGAAGTAACCTCAGCTGTCTGGATGGCCTACTGGGGAGGGGCAGCTCAACTCAGCTCCATCTGGGGAGCTGACATCCTGACTGCTATCTTCATCCTTCCCTGAGTTCTTCCAGGGCCCTCCATTAGGCTCTTGGGTAGCCTTTCTCACTGCTCTGAATCAGCCCTGACTGCTGTTTCCCTTCTCACCTGCATTCAAGTGCCTATAATTTTGGAGAAAACTGACCTTTGGGTTGAGTTTTTCTGGTATTTGGTCTTTCTCTGTAGAGGCTGGTTGGCTGGCCTTTCTTTTTCATCAATCTTTTTTCCTTCCTCTTCCTTCTTCCTCTCTTCTTCCCTGTTTCTTCTTTCCCTCCCTTTCTCCCCCCCCTTTTTTTTTTATTTTTATAGAAACCTTGAAAAGACTCCCATCTGCATTTTGAGTTAGAACCATGACTAAAGGAGTTTTCTCTTTTATAGAAAATTGTCCAGATGCTGGGTTATTTTTAGAGGGTAGGAAGGAGGAAGGTCTGATAGTGACAGAAGAGAAGGAATAATATAGAAGAGAAGCACTTGGAGGATTTCAGTATGGCCTTGCACCAGCATATTCTTACAGTCTTTCATGAAAGAGACATTTTAGAGAACTTCATGAAAAATTGGCTAAGATATCTACAAATCAAAGTATACTGATTGTCTTCCATTGGTTTTCCTCTATTCAAAGCCGAATGGCAGATGGGCTCCAGTGGCTCATGCCTCTAATCATAGCTACTCAGGAGGCTGAGATCTGAGGATTGCAGTTCAAAGCCAGCCTGGGCAGGAAAGTCTGTGAAACTCTTATTTCCAATTAACCACCAGAAAACCGGAAGTGGCACTGTGGCTCAAGTGGTAGAGTGCTAGCCTTGAGCTGAAGAGCTGAGGGACAGTGCCCAGGCCCAGAGTTCAAGCCCCATGACTGACCAAAAAAAAAGCCAAACGGCAGGAATTCTCTTATTTCCTCTCCAAATATTGTTCCTTCCACTATAATTAACTTCTTTCCTTTCTGTTCTTGGTTTCTTTAATCTTGAAGTAGAAAGTCAGTAGAGATAAAGAATCCACCTTTCCCTCCACTAGCCAACCTTGGTTTCATCTCCTCTAAATGGGAGAGGTTGGATCAGAGGTTTTAGCATCAGAGCCTAGTTGTTGATTTTAGTCCCTTTGCCCATATCCCCAATCAGCCTCTACATTTTCCTGTACAAACAGGCAAAGGCGCTGATGCTATTCTTCTAAACTGGGAAATGAAATGCAAAACCGACGTTAATGTAACATTATGGTTGAGATTAAATGCACCAAAATCAGGAAATTCAAAGTTATGCTTCCCACAGCAACTATAACTCAGCCTCATCTGGCGTGTGTAGTATTTTGTGATAGTGTGGATGGTGTTATATGTTAAGACATTAAAGTTAACACCATAAGCAGAGCACAAAATGCTTGAGGGGGCTGAGTTATGACGACTGTGTGAGCCATAAGTGTTCTTGCACAGGCTCTAGATTCCTGAAATAATTTTTCCCCTGCCCATCAGACCAATTATTGCCTTTCTTTTTAGTTATATCTCTGCTTTAACGTATCTCTTCTTCTAGTATCATTATAAATGAATTCTACCATTGGTGGCTAGTAATGATAGTGGGACGAGGAGGCCCACTAGGCCCTTTTGTCCTTTTTGTCACTGCCACCCTCTCCACAGGCTGCTGTTTTTCAGTGATGCTCCCTAGAGATGAACCTCTCCCAGACTCTCATGTCCCCCTAACTAGTGCTCCTTGAATGAGAACAAGCATTTGTTGTAACAAGGTCTTGACTGTGTTGTAACTCCACATGAGAGTGAAGGCCCTGTCTATGTGGAGCAGATGCAGCAATGTAGAAATAAAATACACATCTCAGAGAATGGAACACTGATGCATGGTGATGCTGCCTTGTGTATTTGGCATAGCAGAGGCACAATCAAAGTGGGTTTATTCCTTCTGTTTAGACTACTTCTCTACCCTCCCTAGTGTTTTTACCTATAAGCTGCCATGGTGTTGTTAGGCTGTGGAGTTGCCTGAGGGTGGGGCCAGGAATTTTCTTGGGGAATACTGGGTCACTGGTAACAAAATCACTACATAATTTAGTGCAAATTAGGCAGCATCCCCCCTAGCGTCTTATTATTCTGGTGGCTTCCCCAGGGCTGAGACAGCTGTTGGAATTCAGATTTTGTTAGGCACTGGGCTAAGTTTGGTGGTAGAGAAGAGCTCTAAAGAATAGTAGTATTGATAAGTGAAATCAGGGTCTGTAAAATAATAATGACACTGAGGTGCCTTTTAAAGTTTTTGTTGGACATAATAAAACCAACCAAGTCTGTAAAGGAGTGGAGAAGACCTCATTTTAACTACCAGTGGCAAAGAAAAAGGTTTCTCTTTGCTCTTTAGCAAATGATTAGGTAAAAAAAACACTAAGAAACAGCCCCTGCCTTCAAGGAGTTCAAAATCCATTATAGTAAGGCATAGGTGAGAGTATGCTAGCTACTTTTATACATGCAAGTATTTGTTCAGTAAGGACTTAAAAGAACAGTGTGTACCAGAGGGGGCAAATAGGGTGCATATTATGACAAATTTAGGAGACTAAGAGGGCCACATAAGGTCTAAGGCTTCTCACAAATGTTATAGCAGGGACGAAAGAAGGGATCACAGAGTGAAACAGGGTAAATTGGCCAAGTCTGAACAAACGGAGCAGGATTTTAAGCTTGTTTGTAGGAATGTTGAAGATGAGAGAGGGAAAATGAAAATGTTGAACCTGGAGAATATTTCTTTTGTTATTTGAATTATCTGTATCAGTTATATGGCCTTTCTTACATTCAATAGAAGGTCTCATTGGGATGCTGTGAGAGAATGGAGGCTAGAAGAGATTTAAGAGAATTTGAGTCAATAAAGTCTGGGTACTAAGGGTGAGGGTCAAAGTGGAAGTTTGTGTGTTGAGACTCTGAGGCATTGTCAGGGAGACTAAGCTGATAGCTCAGCTATCATTAAAGGTAGCATTTGGGTTCACTAAGTCTCTAGGGAAAGGCAACGACTAGAGAATGATATGACCCCTTTTCTCTTCCCAGAGTATTGGGAATTTGGAATTGGATCAGCTAGGACCCAATTTCAATAGAACATGGAGGTTTAGACCCTTCCAACAGATAAACGGCTGACTGGCTAATATTGGGAGGAATGTGGAAGGAAGAATTAATGAAAGAAGTAAAAGGGTCTGAATAACAAGAGAGTAGCAAGAGCAGAGCTCTCTAGTGGGGGTAGAGCTTAAACTTTCCCTCAGAATCCATACTTAGCTATAGGAATTTAGCCATAGAAAAGCTGACAGGACAGGTTGGAAATGGTGAGATGGGGGAGTAACATCTGGAGGCATATGTGAAATGACCTCTTAGGCTTTCTTTCTCTCTGCCTCATCTTGTATTGTTTCTATTCTCCCTTTATTTCCCTCCCTCCCTCCCTCCCTTCCTCCCTTCCCTCCTTCCTTCCCTCCTTGCTTGCTTGCTTTTCTTTCTTTCTTTCTTCTCTGATCTCTGTTGTTTAACCTGAGGAAACTGATAATAGGAGAGGGTTATTCAATTTCTGTGTGTCATTAGGAAGGAGAAACTTGTTAGGATACTTTACTGAAGAGGAATGTATTAGTTGAGAGACATGCTATTGGGCTAGACTAAGGTAGTGATGGTGGGAGTGGAGAGAAGTTATGCGGTATAGTTTTTAAGTGCTTAGAAGTCTGAGAACCATATTCTTTCATAGTTCATAATTCCCTTGGATTTTCGTGGGCTATTGAGGATTTACGATAAGTTGAATATAGAATCAGTGGTTGTTATAAATGGAATACTTTTGAGTTGAAAGTCTACTTCAAAGGGAGTAGGTAAGGACAAATGTTTCAGGTGAGCTACTTAGTAGTAATGAAGGTAGTGACTCCTAGAATCTATAGAAGCACTATTTGTCCATTATTCTAGAGGAGGTGAGTAGTGATGGTTAGGCAGATAGGATGATAACTGTCTAGAAAGCTTAGAATCCTGCTCTTTCCATAAGAATGATAAAACTGAGAGTCCTGACTTGAGATTGAAGTATCTAGAAAGGAATCTAGGCATGGTGTATGTTTATTTATGGGTCCTTCTTCCAGTTTTAGCAGCATTAAAAGGCCTACTGATCAACTGAAAGGGATTGATAGTTATTTGGGTTCAGGAAAGGTAGATTCATGCCATTTTGATACGGTCTATTTTTACTGGAGTACCAGTGTCAAGGGCAGGTCCCAAAGGAAGTTTATATGGATAGTGTAGAATGGGGTATGATATTGGGAAGAAATATCCAGGTTGATATCTCAGAATCAACAGGAATTTATTTTATCCTATTCCAGCTTTGTGGCCAGTATTAGACCTTTCTCCAGATTAGACAGACAAGCCACGATTCTGTCTTGAGAGGTCTTCATAGGCAAGGTATCTAAACTACCTTTATGATATGTTGGACTGAAGAAAAGTTCCTCTCATAGTCTCAGAAAATAGGATGCTGAATTTCTACAGGGAGCAGAAAATAGTTCTAGACTAATAAGCTTCTGCTATTCAAAGTATGGTCTGAGGAACCAGCATTATCATTACCTGGGAGGTTGTTAGAAATGGAAAACTTACCAGGCTATGCAGCAAAGTTAAACAGAATCAGCAGTTTGAGAATTTGAAGTCTGAGAAACAAACACTTGTCTGGACCAATGCCTCTCAAACTTCAGTGAACATCATCAGAATCACCTGGAAAGCTGGTTAAAACCTAGACTGCTGGCCTCTTCCCTACACCCAGTGCTTCTGATTCAGATACTCTGGGAAAAGGCTAGGAATGTTCCCCCCTCCCCTTTTTTTTCTTTTTTTCTTTTTTTTTTGGTCCGGTCGTGGGGCCTGAACTCTGGGCCTGGGCGCTGTCCCTCAGCTCTTCAGCTCAAGGCTAGCGCTCTACCACTTGAGCCACAGCGCCACTTCCGGCTTTTTTCATTTTGCTTATGTGGTGCTGAGGAATCAAACCCGGGGCCTCAGGCATGCAAGGCAAGCGCTCTACCACTGAGCCACCTTCCCAGCCCCCTTTTTTTTCTTAAAAACAAAAACAGTGCTGGGTTTCCAAGCCAGGGTTTCATCCTCGTAAGCACTCTACCATAAACAGAAATTTGCATTTCTGACAAGTTCCTAAGTGATGGGGGGCTGTTTATGAGGTACTTTGGTTTGAGAAACAGCTAACTGTCTTAACTTTCTCATCCATCCATAAAATAGAGGATTAATTTCCACCAGCTTAGGAAGCTATATGGGAGCCAATGTGTGAGAAAAAGATTCAGTGCATTGTGAACAGGATGTCTGATTTTTTTGTAAGTCTTTCATGCCAGCACAACTGTTCCCCTGTTCTTGTTCTGGCTATCAGGTGTGGATGGAGAACAGGAAATAGGAATGTGATCTTCTGGGGAGACATAACTAGTTATTGGGGTTGTGGGTAGTAAGCAAAGGCTCTTAAGCAAATTGCCTCGAAAGAACACGTTTTGCCTGAGTAGGTTTAGTTCTGTCTTGACTACCTGTCATCCCCAGCTAGTAAACCTTTAGTACAGAATTTTGATTGGTTGGAAAATTAAGTCTTTGTATAACCAATTCTGTGATTTATCTTGTGATCCTCATTAAGTTAAGTTTCCCCCTACCTTAGGTGACCAATTAGACAGGCTTTGACGGCAGGTGCCCAAGCCCCAGAATGGAGACTCTGGGCTTAACAGAGTTCTGATGATACGCAAGGTGTAATGGTTAAGAGGATGGATTCCAGAACTGGACTGTCTAGATTTAAGTCTTATCTCTACCACTTGTGAACTGTATGATATTGGTCAAGTTACTTTTAATCTTTATGTCTAATTGCTTACTGGTATAATACAGTTAGAAATAGTATGAGTATTCTAGGACTCATGGGAGGATAAGACCAACTAATATATGTAAGTGCTCAGAATAGTGCCTAGCATGGAATATGTGCTAGCACTTGTTAGTGGAATTACACAAATATTCTGATTCATGGCCGCAAAATAAGCTTTTGGATTATAGCAGGTGGCTGGAAGACAAAACCTATGTCTCTGGGAGCTAAGAGAGTATCTTTTGGACCTTTGTTCACATAGTGGGTAGAGTCAGGGTACTACCCAGAGAGATTTGTTTTTCCCCCACTGGAATGTAAGTTGGGCTTAGTACCTCCTTGCACTTTATGCCTAGCCTTAGTGCTACCTCAAGGGGATCTCTCCTGCACACACATAACCTGATATTTGTTTAAATTAATTTTTTTTTTGGGTCCGGTCGTGGGCCTGAACTCTGGGCCTGGGCACTGTCCCTCAGCTCTTCAGCTCAAGGCTAGCACTCTACCACTTGAGCCACAGTGCCACTTCCAGCTTTTTTTTTCTGCTTATGTGGTGCTGAGGAATTGAACCCAGGACCTCATGCATGTAAGGCAAGCGCTCTACCACTGAGCCACCTTCCCAGCCCAAATATGATTTTTCCTTTTTTGGTCTGTCATAGGGCTTGAACTCTGGGCCTGGGTGCTGTTCCTGAGCTTTTCAGCTCAAAGTGAGCACTCTACCATTTGAGCCACAATGATAAATTAATTATATGACAAACATATGTATATAGGAAGCTATAGAGAAATAATTTGATTGTTTGTGCCCTGAAGGGTCACTTTCATAAAGGCTAGTAATATCTGAAAGTATTTACAAACAAGTGTACAGAAATGTCTGAGTGGAGCAATTTCAGATTAAGGTAGGTGTAGGAGATACTAATGTATGCACTGTGGGTGAGGATATGGTTTTTAAGACTTTTGGTTGCCTTCACTTACTGGTATTATGCGTATGTGTGCATGTGTCAAATTTTAGTAAAGGTAAATTATAATTTCACTCTTTACTCCCTCCACTTCAAATAAAGAATAACATTGTCTGTTGTCAGACTCTTTTCTACATTTTAATTGCTTCAGGGTTCGTGCAGATGTGTGGAGGGGGGACATGTAGGTGAAAAATCAGCCTTTTAAAGCTCTGATTTTTTTACCCTTCCTTGTCCTGAAACTTTGAACATCAGCTCTCATCTGTCAAAGTGTAAATCAGCAATTAAAACCCAAACAGCCAAATGCCAAAGATGACCTGAAGCACAAAGCAACTGACAAACAAGTCCGGACAAATCGACGGGTAATTTATAAGCTTTGCCCTAAAATCTAATTATTTGGCAATTCGAATTTGCAGCCAGCCAGGGCCCGGCAATAAATTTAACCCGCCATAAATTATTTAGGAGCAGGCTGTGGTGTAAATCAAAACCACGAGTGTTTGTTTAAGAAATAAGCTCCTTGTGCATAAAATGCTTTTTTTTTTTCCCCCAAGAGAGAAACTGTTAAGCAAATGATACCCCACTGTCCAGTGCAACCCTCACTTCTCTTCCCTGTGGCCACAAGTCTCCTTGATCCTTTGGAGAAAGTGCTGCCCTTGCCTGGCATTTTACCCCATACCAAGTATTTGGCTAAACCCCACATGCTTGCCATGTGGTGTGGTATTGCTTTTGGATTTTTATCAATCTTGTAGTAAAGGGACACATACTTTTTAGAATTTTCTTCAGGTGGCGGGGGTGGGGGGCGAGGTAAGAGGAGAGAAGGAATAGATTAATTATTATTGTCTCCAACTTGAGGCAGTGTCAGTTATTTCTTAGATTGAGGCAATCCATGAAAAATAGATTTGCTCATTCTTTCATATAGGACCACAGAAACATCAACTCAGGCAGAGGAGATTCTGTTGTTCGGGAAAATGGGCTAGACTGCTATATGATTAACCACTGCCACAACCTGAGTCTTTTCTGTTTAAATTCTTTTTGTTGTTGTTTTATTTTCTCATCCAGTCTTACACACTGTAGACAATTGAGTGGAAAGGAGTTTGAATACCCTGAAAAACACCTATACATTTATTTCACACATTTATTTCTTGTAATATCTGCTGATAATGGGTTTGAAATTTCATTTGAAATGCTATTGCAGTCTTATCCTCAGTTTATCTGAGGAATCATTGGTTCCTAATTGAACAAGTTTAAAGCAACTATGTTTAAAACTTCTGAAGCCAGGTGTAGTGGTTCCTGTCCATAATTTCAGCTACTCAGGAGGGGGATATAGGAGGATCTCAATTTGAGACCAGCCCAAGCAGAGTTAATGCAAGACCATATTTGAGAAACAAACTAAAAGCAAAAATTACTGGGGAGGGGGCTGGGAAGTTGGCTCAGTGGTAGAGCGCTTGCCTTGCATGCCTGAGGCCCTGGGTTTGATTCCTCAGCACCACATAAGCAAAAAGAAAAAAGCCGGAAGTGGTGCTGTGGCTCAAGTGGTAGAGCGCTAGACTTGAGCTGAAGAGCTGAGGGACAGTGCCCAGACCCAGAGTTCAGGCCCCACAACCGGACCCCCCAAAAAAAAAATTACTGGGGAGGAGTGGTTTTCAAAAAGTAGAGTACAGAAGTGGTACTGTGGCTCAAGCGGTAGAGCGCTCGCCTTGAGCTGAAGAGTGCAGGGACAGTGCCCAAGCCCAGAGTTCAAACCCCACGACCGACAAAAAAAAAAAATAATAAATCTGGGGCTTGGAAGGTAGCTCAGTGGTAGAATGCTTGCCTTGCATGCCTGAGGTCCTGGGTTCGATTCCTCAGCACCACATAAGCAAAAAGAAAAAAGCCGGAAGTGGTGCTGTGGCTCAAGTGGTAGAGCGCTAGCCTTGAGCTGAAGAGCTGAGGGACAGCGCCCAGGCCCAGAGTTCAGGCCCCCAAAAAAGAAGTAGAGTACAAGGCCCAGAGTTCTATCTCTAGTACTACAAATAAAAACAAAAACTGTCTGCTCCAACTCACTTAAAATGATATAGCAAATGAGTATTGTTTAGTACGTCTTTTTTTACTTCTCTTGTCTTCTCTGTCCTCAAGAAAAAAACATAATTGGAGTTAGCAACTATGTTTGCCAGGTTTAGAACCCTGGATTCATTGGCAAATCTGAGTTCTGGGTTTTTTGTTTATAGTTGTCACCAATTCCCATCTACCATCAGCAGATCAGCCTCTTGGGCAATCTAATAATGAAGTTTGTGAATGGTTGTAGGATAACCATTTCAATTTTAATACTGTATTTCCAGAAATCCTTGGACCCAGGCAAATAGGTCAGCTGTTCAAGCTAGGTAAAACTGGGGGTTAGTGGTCTGTTTCTGTTGAGGAAGAAAACCACTTAAAGGCATGAGAGTGAATGGATCTGGTAGAATGTACTTTGGAGTGCTATATATGTAGGCATGAACATAGCTCTACTACCTAATTTCTTTGTCATCTTAGGTAGATCAACTTCCAGAAAGTTCTCTGAAAGCAGTGTTTTATTTTCATTTTAATTGAGACAAGGTCTCTATGTAGCCCATCTGGTCTTGAACTTTCAATCCTCCTGCCCTTACCTCTCAAGTGCTGATATTGCAGCTGTGTGCCACCATATCCAGCTCTAGAGCCAGACATATATTCTCTATCTGTCACATGTTAGCTTCTTCATGTGTATGCTTAACAAAAGTTGAAAGAGGGAAACAGTGTCAGAATGGGAGTGAAGTAGCAAGAGATCCTAGTGGGTTCTGCCATTCTGTAGCTTATAACAAACAGTACCATCTGTGCTACTGCACCTATATTGTAGGCTTCCTATGATTTAAGAGCAGCCTTTTACTAGGAGATAGCAGACCAAGTTCCCTTCAGACATTTTTTTAACCCTATTGACTTTGAAAGCTAAGTCTCCTTATTTCTTATTTGGAGTTCTGCCTTCATTCTTTACTACTTCTTTACTAGAAGTATAGATGTAAGCAAGTTGCCTTACCTTCTTGGGCCTTAGTTTATTGTGAAATAGGGATAGTAATGATTCCTACATAATGAGTTACTTGGAGGATTGAGATCCTATTGGCACTTTGTACAGTGTCTTTTGACAGAGTAAACAATAAATGTAAGAAATAAGATACTTCCATTTGGACACTGGTGGCTCATGCATGTAATCCTAGCTACTTAGGATGCTGAAATCTGAGGATTGTGTTTTGAGGCCCACCTGGGCAGGAAAGTCTGTGAGACTCTTATCCCAATTAACCAGCAAGAAGTTGAAAGTAGAGCTATGGTTAAAGTGGTAGAGTGACAGCCTTGAGCAAAAAGATGAAGGACAACATCCAAATTCAAGTCCCAGCACTGACACATGCATGCACACACACACACACACACACACACACACACACACACACACACACACACACACACACACACACACACACACACACACACACACACACACACCATTTTTCAAATGTTGAGAGTATTGGAGACTAGCTCTTCTCTACCCTTTGTCCTGACACACACACACACACACACACACACACACACACACACACACACACACACACACACACACACACACACACACACACACACACACACACACACACACACACACACACACACACACACACACACACACACACACACACACACACACACACACACCATTTTTCAAATGTTGAGAGTATTGGAGACTAGCTCTTCTCTACCCTTTGTCCTGACTCAGAATCTCAGAGAGCTGCCACATCTTGTTTTATTTATTTCTGTGTCTATACCTAGTTCCTGCCTCGTGAAAAATAGGTGTTTAATAGTATTGGTGTATGACATGATGATGGTGATGATAACATGGCCTAGCTCCTGAGATTCATAAAGGTAAAATAAGAAAATGTAGATGAGCTGGGCCCTGGTGGCTCACACCTGTAATCCTAGCTACTCAGGAGGCTGAGATCTGAGGACTGAGGTTCAAAGCCAGCCCAGGCAGTAAAGTTCGTGAGACTCTTTATCTCTAATAAACCGCTAGAAAACCGGAAGTGGTGCTGTGGCTGAAGCGGTAGAGTGCTTGCTTTGAGCTGAAGAGCACAAGGACAGTGCCCAAGCCCAGAGTTCAAACCCCACGACCGACAAAAAAAAAAAAAAAAAAAAGTAGATGAAAACACAAGAAGTACCTAAGTGAGGTCCTTTCTGTTCTGACTGCTCAGAATCAGAACAAAAAGCTCAAAAGCTCCTCTTGTGCATCTTCAGTGGATGCATCCAGAATGAATTTGTTATAATAACTCCTGATGCTGATGAGGAATTGCTTCTCTCCTGCAAAATCAGGCTATGAGACTGTCTCTTGAAAGTCCCTCTTTTTATTCTTCTTTTTTTTTTAAAAAAAAAATTTTTTTTTTTGTCGGTTGTGGGGCCTGAACTCTGGGCCTGGGCGCTGTCCCTCAACTCTTTGGCTCAAGGCTAGCAGTCTACTACCACTTGAGCCACAACTCCACTTCTGGCTTTTTTTCTGCTTATATGGTGCTGAGGAATCAAACCCAGGGCCTCATGTATTCAAGGCAAGTACTCTACCACTGAGCCACCTTCCCAGCCCCCTCTTTTTATTCTTGAGTAGAACTGGCTGATGGGCTAACAACATCAGAGAAGTATGTTATAATGGGTCCAATTTGATATGCTTTGGGCCTTTGATCTATTCGTTTCAAGGATTGATGCTTTTTGGGAGGGAGAAGGGGCATGGAGCTGCAGCTGGTTTGCTCTTTGTCTGTAGAAGGGTGACGTTGGTTTGAGGTTGGTTCCATTTTTCTATGGATAAGGAATCAGCATCGGGAGACTTGCTACTGAATTTCAGTGTAGAAACCCCAAAGACTGAATCTTTAGAGAAACTACCAGGGATGCTGGCTTTGGTGCTGGTCAGAGGGGGAGCTGAAGTGCATACTATTTTATAATAAATACTAATGGAATTCCAGATCTACAATAACATTTCACATATCTAAAACAAACCATGTGCTTGTAAAAAAGTGGAAAGAGATCAACTTTAAGCCATAAATTCTTTGTAATAGAGATCCCCCCCCCCCGTTTATGTTTGATAGATACTTTTGTTTCCAGATGAATGTCAACTCCTAATTTCATAATGTATCATGGGCTTAAGAAAATTGAATTTAATAAAAGCCAAAGATGAATGGCATCCTTAAAGGTCCCAACACTTGTCTTTATTAGCAGGACAAACTGCAGGTCTCCAAACACTGCTTCTCTCCAAATGAAAGTTTAAATGAAAAGTACAGTTGTGTCACAGGTTAAATTTCATTGTGGGCCCAGCTAACATTGTTAGTAAGGCACTGGCCATATTTGTTTCCTTAGACACCAGAGCAGCCAAACTCACCATGCTATGGAACTCTTTCTATTGGGTGAGGTGTTTCTCTTAGTGGGAGGAAGGATTTACCAGCAATTAGGGAGTTAGAGCAGCCTGACTCAACTGTACCTCAGAGTTAGCTCTTGGAAATCTTGAATATTTTCTTTTTCAGGGGGACCAATATGTATGCTGTATGTGCAAGTGCTCAAATTTGTTATTCAGAGCTGAACTCCCTCTACTTGGTCTGCTTTGTAATGGTTTGTGGGAAACAGAAGAAGCCTTAGTTAATTGGGAAACGAATGTCCCCCTTGGTTCGATTGGGAGGGGAGAGATCATCTACTCTAAGCAAGCAGCCTGGCCTCCTCTTGGTCTTCTCTCTGCTTCATCCTTAGCCATTTTGCCCTTTCTGCATCTGGCAATAAACTCCTGTCAGCTTCCCCGTCTTTGGGGATCAGCCCAGGGAGACTAGGCAACCAGAACCTTTGAATTTCTTTGGCATGAATCTGAATGCCTTGATTTGGTTTGCAGCCCTGCTGTTGTGCATTAGTTTGAAATAGATGCTTGAAAAATAAGTCCAATGTTAGTGGTATATTTTGGAGGGGAGGATATGTGGCTTTCCTGGGACAAGGAGATTGACGACCTCTGTTTCCCACCCATCCATTTCCTGAGTGCAATCAGGTGTCATCAGTTGTTACTTCTCCCAGGCTGTCTCTGAAGAGAACCAATTTGCCTTGATTTTGGTGATGCTGGAAGAGTCCTCTCTAGACTGGGAGTCCTTGGGTAGGGATGTCACTGGAGCCGACTGCTGGGATCTGAGTGGGTAAAGCCCCTTTTCTTTCTCCACATGCTAATTTTACTCAGAGGACTTTTGCTTTTATTTATTTTTTTATTATTTCCTATTTGTCTCTTCCAGATGTTTTCAGGGCAGTTTTTTTTTTGTGTGTGTTGTAAACTAATTCCATTCATGTTTTAAAAATTTATGAAAGCGCTAATAAAAATGTCAAAGTGGTAAAAATGTTAGCTTTTCCTCTGCTTTGATTAAATTTTGCAAACTGTTTTTGAATATTAAAAAGCAATATTTTTTTTAGTCTCTCTCCTTGTTTTCCCTCTTCTCTCTGGTGCGCGCGTGCTCTCTTTTGCCCTCTCCCCCCTCTGGTACATCCCTCCCTTCCCAGGAGCGATGTATGAGGCGTGCTGCACAGCCAGTGTTCTGCAAGCCTGTTTGCACACCAGGACCTTGGTGCCGTGCATCTCTATTAAATAACGGAGACAAATTAATCTTAGAGACACCAAACAAATTGTCACTCCTCCTCCTTCTCTTCCATTACGTTCCAGTGGACTGGGAAGGGCTGGCTAAGTGATTGGGTGAGGAGGGAGGGAAGGTGGGGGAGAGTGTTCACTGCCTGAAAAAAAGTGGGAGGCACTAGCTCCTGGTGTTCTATTTTCTCCTTTTTGGTATCTCCTTTGGCTTTATTATTTATCTTTTGTTTTTCATAAAAATGAATGAAGATACTATTTTTTTAAACTTCTTATAGGAAAATGTGTGTGCTGCTCTAATGACTGGTTGTCTGCGTGGCTAGAGATTCAGATTCAGGCTAGGACAGGGACCTGGACAAGAGGAAAGAGGGCCTCCTCTTTTAGGGACTCAAGTCTCTGGTAGAGGACTGTCAGGAAAACTAAGGCAGATTACTGTCTTCCTTCCTCCTCCTAGAAATGGTGGGTGGGGAGGATGTCCTATTCCTAGAGCCCATGAGCCTATTAGCAGCCAGGAGGGTTGGAGGGTTAGAATCATAACTGGGCTGGCACCTTCTTTCCTAATCTTGGATTTGGCCTGCAGGAGTAATGGGCAACTTATCTTTTCTGAACTTGAAGTTATTATTTGAAATGGTTGACCAAAATAATTTACTTTTTTCCCTGTGTCTTTGGCATTTTAGGAAATCATTGAGTTCCCCATCCTGAAGCTAAATGGCCGGACCATGGAGATTGAATCTACCTTTCACATGTATGTCCAGCCTGTAGTCCATCCACAGCTTACCCCCTTCTGTACAGAGGTAAGGACTCTGGATGTGCAGCAAGGGTTGCTGGGAGAAGAGCTCTGGGATCATTGTTGTTCTGTATAGACTACTTAGGGAAAGCTTAGGTCTGATCAAGGATTAAGACAAGTGTACTTTGGGCCTAGCAATTGGCTTTTCAAGTGACTTTAGTCTGTGAAGAGTCAAAGATTCTTAACTTTTGCAACTGTGATCACTGGGCCCAGGGAGAGTAGTGGCAAAATCTGCCCCAGCTTCCCCAAATTTTCCCTTATTTTTCATCTCCATCTTTCTTGGTGACTCGACACTTTGAGTCAGGTGCTTCTGGGGCTCAGTTCTATTTCTCTTAGGACTCATTGGCAAAAGATGAAGATTTCAGGAAATATATTTATGCTTTCTTAGCTTCCACAATGTTACTATGTCCTTTAATAAGCTGGCTCTGTGTGACATAGAATATGTGGGAAAGAGGAAAGGCTAGATAAGATTGAAATGTCCTTACCTATGCTAGTATGATAGTTGGCCACCTTTTTAGCAGGTTAGTATGGACCTGTTTTACAGATTAAGAAACTGGAACTAACAGATTTTGGTGCTTGCTAGAAGAAGAGGATCTCTTGAGAATTCTTATTCTCAGGATGATGTAGAGAAGCTTTCTATAGCTACTTTCCCCTCTGCAATGTCAGGTTGTTAAATTCTGTGGTGGAATCATGAGTTGAGTAGAGATGATGAAAAAACATGGGTGTTTCTGGAATCTTTTAAGAATTTGACACTGAGGTACATTAGAGACTTCATTTATTTAGAGACCTATTTTCTACCTGGGAGCGCAATAGGAGGAGAGAAGCTTTTGAATAATCCTAAACATTTCTTTTGTGTAGAGCAGGCTGGGAAGGGCTTCCTTGGCACAAGTGGGCAGCTCAGTGGGCTTTGAGGCTGACAAAGCCCAGGTGCAAGGTCTCAAGTACTGCTCCTGGACTGAGTGCCAGTGTTTGCTGTCTTGCCAAGGTGGTCTTTGTTGCAGACACCTATCTGTGCAGGCTCTTTTGTTCCAACTAATGATGTTGTTCCTTCATTTTCTCTCCTAACATTCCTTTCTCTCTCTTAACCAGGTATGTTAATTTGTCCTTTGACTCCTTTTGAAAAACATCACCAGTTTAATGGTGATGGAAATTCCATTCCTTACAGGAAGGTTGCACTGTTCAGTTACCCATACCTTCCAGTCAGTTACCCATACCTTCCAGTAGCCTGAAAGTCTAATGTCCTTTTGTCCTTCAATGTAAGTATTGATCAGCTCTGATCCTGTTGAGCTTTTAAGGTCAGGTGAGATTGGGTATGTTTAGGGTGATATGGCAGTAGACTCTCTTGTGCTTCTCTTCATCCTCTCTGAGATCAGATTGTCTGGCAGGCCCAAGTTATAGAAAGTTTGCTACCTGCTTAGGAATGGCTCAAAGTGCTATGAGAACATGGCTCTAAGTAGAGTAGGAATTTCAGAGTATTAGAAAAAGAAGGGTTACTGTCAGAGCAAGAATATTGCTGTTGATGCTGTGTTGCTTTTTGAGCAAAAGGGAAGAAGGATTGTGAGACTTGTTAGGAAAAATTTTCTTTATCCTTGATAGTTTCAAGAACAGCTATATATAATTTTGAGGGAGTAGAAGTAGTTATTGGGAATCTTGACATGAACCCTGTTATGAACATGAAGATACGATTGTATTGCAGACATTGATTGAGTCATTCTGTCTTGGGCTTCCAGAATTCAAAACTTGACATCCAGCTCTTATAATCCATTCTTGTACATGGTGGTTACTCTACCTATACAGGGATCCCATTATCCTCCCATTATTTCATCTTGTTCTCTGAGACTCTGTTTAGGGTTATTTTCCTTGGGAAGCTTTCCCTGATCCCAAGCCTGGCTTGTGCTTACTTCAACATGGCACTAGTCTGATCTATTTTACTTTAGCTAAATACTTGTCTCCCTACCAGACCACAAGCTCCTTGAGGGAAGAAACTGAACCTGATCCATCTGCCCCATCTTTAAGGTCTAATACACACTAAGCACTTGATGCATGCTCCTTACATGAATAGGTATTGTAAAGGAGTTATTCACTTCTCTCCCCAAAGCAACTGCACTACTGACGTGCTCTTTTGAGTAAGTAAAATCTCTTTGGAAAACTCCAGATTACCTTAATGTTGCCCTGTTTCCATACAAGTGGAACTAGGTCACAGAAAAGCATGGATAGAAAATGGGAGCTATTAGCCTAAGACTTTATCCACTGGAACTAGCTGTTGCGGGCCTAGTGGTGGAGATCATTCTAACCAGAGAGGATGTTTCATTATTAAGTGTAAGCAACAACCCAAACCTCCAGATTGCACCTAAGTAACTCTTCTGGCAAGATTTTCTTTCTAGTGCCCAAGAAGTTCTTAAGACTCTTAACCTGTATGTGTTAAGAGGTGTGCGCACATATAGATGTAAGCACATGATTGTATGGAGAAAGGAATGGGTTCAATGTTGGACAGCAGGAAGAGGATTTTGCCTTAGTGAGTTTTGTTTTTGTTTTTGGTGGTACTGGGGTTTGAACTAAGGTCTTCATACTTGGTAGGCAGGTACTTAGCCACTTGAGCTATACTTCCAGCCCTTTTTGCTCTGGCTATTTTTGAGATAGATCTCATTTTTTTGCCTAGGTTCAGTGTAGCTGGGATGACAGGCATACCCCATCACACCCAGCTTTTTCGGTTGAAATGAGGCTTTGTGAAATGCTTTCCTTTGGCTGCCCTTGAACTATGATCTTCCTGGTTTCAGCCTCCTTGAGTAGCTAGGTTTACAGGTATGAGCTACCGGTGCCTGGCTTGAATGAGTCTTTATCCCATATGCAAGCACTCTTACTTCTCTAAGGCACATATTCTTAGTCTTCTTGAGGTCCTTTCTTAGTTCCAAGTGATTGCTTGCATAGAGATGTAATTCTAACAGAAATAAGGAGGAGATACCATTAATTCTTTCTTGAGCCTCTTCTATCCTATGACCTCCAAAATCTTCTACAGCTCATCGTATTTCTGTCAGTAACAGCTGAGCTGTTGCCTTGCCTAGTCCCTGACCATGTGTGGTGGTTTTGTTTTGATTTGGTTGTTGTTATCACAAAAAAAAAGAGAAAAATGCTCATTTTGTTAAATGTCAGTGAAGGGCTTTGTTTTGCACCGGTACTTACAAAGGGTGAGGTTTATTGGTCTCTTTGTCTGAAGAGAAAGAGTAGGTCTGATTATCAGATTGCACACCAGAGACAAGTGCTTATGTAATCAACAAACTGTCTTGGTGTCAGAATACGATTGTGTTGAAGATAAACTGTGAAAGGAGAAAGCGCTTAAAGCGCTGGATGCTGACATGGTATTGGCACTGAGTTTCCTGGGCTGCTTCCTGTAGTTGGCAATGTTTATGATGAAACTAACTCATCCCTGGACAAAGCCCTTGTGTGGGTAGGGGATCTCAGGAACGAGCCATGTTATCAGTTAGGGTCAAAAGCCCCTCGCCTTGTGGTTTCAGAGTCTGGTGAAGTGGGAGTTAATCTGTAATCCCTCAGTGAAAGGAGCCACAGAACACACATTAATTCTTCCTCTCACCTCTCCTGCTTTAAGTGGTTAAGGTCTCTGAGCCCTGTTTAGCCTGTGAGCCCTGGTTCTCAGCTTAATAATACTTGGCTTTGCTCTAGTACTTTTCATTGTGAGAATGTGAAAGCTTTTTACAAATATATATTAACCCAAGTAGGAATGGGATTAAACTGTAGCAAGAAGGATTTAAGTTAGTCCTAGGATAGAACTTCCACTATTAATTTTATACAATTGTCTCTTACTAACTGCTTCTTATATGTCTTACATGTTGTTAGCATCAGGTAGAGGTACTTTTACCCCTCTTCATCCAGTTCATTGGGAGAACAGGTAAGAGGTTATTCATTCTTGGATGGATGAGTACATCCTTCTAGCAATTCCCTCCCCCCCTTCATGGGGCATCAGATCTTCCCCCTGCAAGGATGTATTTACTTGGACCATTGCTCAGGCCTCTATATATTGATAGGTTGAGTTCAAATCCTCTAGAAACTCAGTGGAGAGTCATGACTGGCTGGGCCATCAGTAAAAATGCATGTTTTCTAGGAAGCAAAGAGAGGATAGGAGCTGATCTCATTCATCTCCTCCCAGGCTGATGATACTGGGGTTGCTGACCCTAGCATCTGTGAAAGCTCAAGATGCTGGAGCCCTACCTTCAGCCCTAGGTGGGAAGAAGTCTATATAGTGAGGAATTCTACAGCAGGACATCTGAGTGGTCTCCTACTTTTCCTATTAGTGAAGGTGTTTCTTATGGTGCTGAGAATGGAACTCATGCATGTTAGGTAAGCACTGAACCAGATATAGTGAGTTTCTCACTTATACCCATGGTTTTCCTGGGCCCAAGGCAGGTACTTGTAGCGTACACAGGTGATGACAAAACCTGTGTTTGCAAAGAGGGAGTTCTTGGTACTGATATTTTTGGTTCTGTGTATAAAGAAGACTTTTTTGAAGCCCTTTAGGATTGTATGAATTACTTTTAGTGAGAGCCAAGAGGAGCAGGTCTGACCTTGCCCAAGGAAGATCAGACTAGATACATGACGGACATTCAAACCCTAGAACTTTCCAAAAAGTAAGAATGACCGTGGGCCCTCTTTTCCACAATAGTCCTGGCCCCAGCCCTAACTCCATAATCTGAAAGAGCTTAGCAAGAGCGATCTGGGCTAGCATGCAGTGATGGTGTCTTCTTTCTTTCACTCTTTCATCTAGTACCTTGGCACAGGTAAGAAGTAGTTCTTTCTTGGAGAGATGTAATCTGGACAGTGGACCAAGCGTTGGAAATCAGTCTACTCTTGACTCTCTTTGGTCCCTTTGTGCCTGAGACAAAATGCATTGCAACTACCTGTCTGCTTGGTGTGTGGCTCTGGATAGTAGACAGGCCCTGGGTACTAGCTGTACTGGGCATAAGAGGGTACTGACAAGATGAATGCAAATTCCACAGAGGCAGTTTGTGTTTTTTGTGTGTGTATGTGTGTGTGTGTGTGTGTGTGTGTATGTTTGTTTGTTTGTGCACATACGTGCACATGTTTAATGTTCTCTGCTACATTTCTGGGTCCTAAAATAGGGTTTAACACATAGTAGGGTCTCTGAGAATAAAGGGAGAAATCCTTTTGTTCTTCGAAGATTAAAGTCTCTGGCCCAGGGTATCTCCTCATCTCTCAAACCTCGGTCCCCATCCCCCATACCCTTCTGTCTGCAGCAAACCAACCTTTTCTTCTCCTTGACTCAGGCCCTCCCTCTACTGGGCAATTCTTTGGTCTCCCAAGCAAGGAAAGGGTGTAGAGGTGCCAGCCGGGTGGGCATGCTGTGGGTTAAAGCTTTGCGAAACAACAGTGTAGTTAATCTTTCTAATTTATTTTCCTTTTAGACCATGGGAAGTCTGTAGGCAGCAGCTGTTACCCAATTAAAATACAGATTAATATAAAAACAGTTTCTGGAATATAAAATAGAGTGGCTGTGTCCTTACACTTCCTTAAAATACCACCTAATAATGACTTGATGAACTACAGAAACCCACCTAGAGGAACTCAGCGTTCTTAAAATGAAAATTTCTTCCCTAAAAGGTGTGTATTACCATTCCATGTAAGTCACTATGAGAAAATAACCTCCCCTCTTAGAGCTGGCAGTTTCTGTGAGTTGGGTATTTGGTATTCATTAAGAGTAATTATAGTTTAATTGGATTTTTAAACCCCTTCTCCCCACTTCAACAAAAAAGTTGTTTCCAAGCAAACCCAAGACACTACTCTTTCTGGAAGTAGTCCAGGACATGTTGGGCATAGTGATTTCTAGTTGATATTTAAGACAAGGTGATCCTCATTCTTCACATCCTTGTAGGAAATCTGTCTCTACTCTGTGCTTAAGGACTGATTTTACTTCAAAACAAAGCAAAATAATAAGCTTGTTTGGACCTAGATTGAACCCAGAGCCTAGGCCTGTGAATCAGAAATTCTCTAGGCCAGATTTTGCACATTTTGGCTTTTTTGTCTGTTTCCCTATCCCATCATAGGTGACTCTTTTCTGCTTGACTAGTTGTTATCAAAGACTCAGGTGTGCAGAGTGAAAGCAGCTGACTGGGGGGCTTCCCTGGTTTTACAGTGACTATGGCAGGGGAGGTAGTGGACAGTGAGATTCACAGAAGAAGAAACCTGAAACCTAATGTGCCTGTCCGTATAAGCACTCTCCAAGTTTTGCAGAAACTTCTGTGAGGCTTGGAACTGAATCTACTTTATACTAATTTGTGTTAGTTATTGAGCCTGTTGAATACAAAAGTCATAAAAATCTTTTTCCCCAAAACAAAAGCTGAATCAGGTTGGGACATAACCTTGTGGTCAGTGTATGTATGTATAGCCCCATCTCAATGCAGATTTTTGTGGGTGATGCTTACTTTGTGTTCTGGGACTTTTTTTCCTAACCTAGTTCTAACCTAGTTCTCAGCCTGAAGCAATGCCAAGCCAGAGCCCTTTACAGTAGAAGAAGAAGAAAGGAAAGGAACCAGTCCAGCTTTAAGTCCCTGTGTTATGGTTTTCCACCCAAAGGCTGTTTGTCTTTCCTTTCAGCTCACCGGGATTATACAAGCCATGGTGGATGGTCAGCCAAGCCTGCAGCAAGTGCTGGAGGTAGGTTGAATGACCTTTAATTCCTGACCTCTGACCCTTTCCTGCTACCTTTCTCCCCCTCTACTCCAGAGAATGTAGCCATGTAATTTGACTATGATTATGGCTTGATTAGAATAACATTTGCTGTCACATCAGTGACATGCTGTTGAGAGTATTGAACCATTGATCTGTCATCTCCAGCTGTTCCCATCAGGAGTTACTGACTCCTGACAAGATGTCCGAGTGCTGCCAGGAGACAGGCAAAAGGTCCCAGTGCTGCTTGGCCCATGGCTGTATGTTGGAGGCTCTGGACAGCCTATGCTGGGTGGGCAGGGGAATAGGAGAGCTGAGCTGTAGTGTGGTGGGACTAGCCCCAGGGACCAGAGGTGTTTTTGTTTAGCTTTTAGTGTTGGCTTCTCGTGGCATGTGAGCACTTCATTAACTCACCCAGAACTCCCCATCGATGGCTTTTGTTTGCTGTCAGCTCCTCCAGGAGCTGCGCCGAGGCTGCCAGCCCCACTGTAGCTTGCTGCTGGATGCATTGTGCCTGTCGGGTGCAGAGGCTGCTCTGGGTAATGATTCCTAATCAGAATAATTACAACAATTGCCTATGTGAGGAAAATCAAATTAAAGACTTTAAAACCCTTGGCAGAGACCACACTTCTAGGATGTTCTCCTCAGGGAGCTGGAAAAGGTTAAGATGCTGCTTCTTGTGCTCTAGCCCAAGGGAATAGGAAAGGGCTATGCTTGGCATCAGCTTCACTCTCACTCCTTCCAGCCTAGATGTTCAGCACTGGAAAAGGTCCCCCCTCCCAGACCTGCTTGGTAGGGGGAGGGGAAAAAAGAAAAGGCCTGTGGATTTCATTAGGGGTATTTTTAAGACCCAAAGCTTGGATGTTATCATTGATTAAGAGGAAGACGAGTATCTGGAGTAGCAGCAGGGCACATCTGCATGGGAAGAGGGTAGCTTGGAAGACATAGGGCAGAAAGGTTCAAATAGCCCCCTTAGCCAAGAATCCTGTCCAAGGGATTGAGTGTTGAGCACTATTCATGGGCTCCTCATGAAGGAACAGGTCTGAAAGGCAGCTTTAGGTTTACCTAATGGCAGAGTGTACTCCCTATTATAGTGCTGAATTCTAGGCTCTTGTCAGCTTCTGGTTGAGTCATGGTTAGGGTTAGGATAGCTACTATAGATTGGAAAAAGATAAATACCTCTAAGATACCTCCCAGTCCCATTGTTGTTGTTGTTTTGGTTGTTGTTTTTGCCAGTCCTGGGGCTTGAACTCCTAGCCTGGGCATTGTCCCTGAGCCTCTTTGCGGTCAAGGCTAATGCTGTACCACTTTGAGCGACAGTGCCACTTCTGGCTTTTTCTGAGTAGTTTATTAGAGATAAGAGTCTCATGGACTTTTCTGTCCAGGTTGGCTTCTTACCGTGATCCTCAGAACTCAACCTTCTGAGTGGCTAGGATTATAGATGTGAGCCACTGATACTTTGCTTCCCATTGTTTTGGAGGAGAGATTCACTGCTATTCCTGAGAGAGTTGCTCAGCATGGGCTTCTCCTTAAAACATCAGACTCAAAGAGAAAATGGGTCTAGCAACACCTCAGCTTCATTTCCTGTCTTTTTTCCCCCTTCAGCACTCAGGGTTTTGTGCTTGCTGGGCAGCCACTCTACCACTTGAGCCATGCCTTCGGTCCCTTTTTGCATTGGTTATTTTCAAGATAGAGTTTTGCCTAGGTCATCCTGAGCGTGCAGTCCTCCTACTGGTGTTTCTATGACAGGTACATGCCAAAGTGCTCTGTCATTGATTGTGATATAGTCTTGTGATCATACCTGGGCTGGTCTCAAACTGCAACCCTTCAATCTCTGCTTCCCAAGTAACTATGATGATAGGCTTGAGCCATTGTATCTGACTCTGTTCCTTCCTTTCATGGGCTGTGGATTTTGCTCATACTTAACTTTTACCTGCTCAGGTTCTCAGTCAGTCAGAAAATAACTTTGGACTGAGAACCTCACACTTGCTCAGCTTCCTTGCTTGGTTGGCACTCTACCAGTTGAGTCATGCCTCTAGCTTGGCTTTTTGCTGGTTATTTTAGAGATGGAATCTTTTGGACTTTTCTACCTAAGCTGCTTTCAAACCATAACCCTTTGGACTCCAGCTTCCTAAGTAGCTAGGATTATAGATCTAGGATTATAGATTATAAGTGAGCCATTGGTGCCTGGCAACAAATAACTTTTTCAAACCATTTTGTGACACAGGATCTTGATAATGTAACCCACGTTGGCCTTGAACCTGACATCCTCCTCCTGGCTTCCTGACTGCTGGGATTACAGGAGTGTTCCACCACACCTGGCAGCAAATATCCATTGAGTGTCTACTCAATTCAGAGGCAATTGAGCCTCTGAATTCAGGGTGCTTATGTTTTGGTAGGGAGACAGGTGTTAAGAATATCAAATACAAAATTATCATGCCTGTATCTCTGCTTCTGTAGGTAGTAGCCACTTTTTCCTCTAAGTCCTATATTTCTTTCAATCACTTCTCTATTGCTGTATCTATTGTATTGTTATGATGATCTGCCTTTCTCCCCTTCTCAGCCTACTGTCTATTTTGTGCTAGGCACTTAACACATCATCACATTTAATTCTCAGAACAACTCTATAAGGTTTGCCAGCCTACTCTGTTTTATAGATGAAGGAAACCGAGGTTCAGAGGGGTTAAATGACTTTTAAATGACTTCCCATCAATGACACAGGCAGGATAAGGAAGAGCTAAGGATTGGAACCCAGATGTGTCTGACTTTCAATCCTGAATTTTTAACTACTATGTGATATAGACTTAAAAAAATAATCCTCCTGCGTGAGTAGAAGTGGTGATGGGATCATTTACACTGCTTCCCCATGCCTGGGATCTTCTGAAAAATAGGCAGTGCTTCATGAATTCTTTATGATAATTCTCTTGTTAGATACTGATTTTAGCATTTGTATTTCCAGTGTGAGCGCAAATAAAACCAGTCAGAGGGATGAAGGGGAAAAAAAGACATAAGGTGTGATTAGGAACAGTTTATTTCCTTGCATAAGGAATTAAGTTCAGCCTTCAGATATTTTGCTGAATTTGAATCTGTAACCAGGAAAAGGAGAAATAAAAAACTGCTGCTGGAAAAGGCCATGCTATCCACTTGCCAGTGTGACATTCCACCATAGCAAAGAGGCCTCCTCTGAAGGGAAAATGTTTTTCTTCACTTTCATTTGGTGAATAACCAGATTCACAAATTTGTTTAGTAGGAATTTGTTAGAGGGTTAAATGAGTGAGTGGGCTGTGGGCTGGAAGCCCTTCTTGGGGCATCCTGCCCTATTTTCATACATAAGGGCTATGCCTTTGAACTGGCCATATCACAACAAGGTATTTGGACTAACCTGCTGGGATCTGAAGCAGGCTTCCAGACCAAGGGAAATAGAGAGGCTCCCTCTCCCACCACACTTGGGCTCGTGGAATCTTCCCTAAGGGATTGTTCTCCAAGAGCCTTTCTGTAGTTCTTTTTTTTTTTTTTTGCTAGTCCTGGGGCTTGAACTCAGGGCCTGGGCTCTGTCCCCGAGCCTCTCTGCTCAAAGCTAGTACTCTAGCACTTGAAACATAGCACTACTTCCAGTCTTTTCTGTTTATGTGGTACTAGGGAATCAAACCCAGGGCGTCATGCATGCTAGGCAGGCACTCTACTACTGAGCCACAGTCTCAGCCCACCTCTCTGTAGTTCTAAGAGGTTAAGAGCCCAGAGCAGATAGGATTGGTTGGGTAGGATTATAATTTTCTCCTGCTCTGATTACAAGCAGCTTATCTTTATTTCATTATTGTTGCTCTTTATAGGCTCAGGGAATACCAGGAAAATCTCATCTGTTCTTGTGTACTTTTCAGAGGGTCGATGAGTGGATGGCAAAGGAAGGCCTCTTAGATCCAAACGTCAAGTCGATTTTTGTCACCTGCGGAGACTGGGACTTGAAAGTCATGTGAGTATGAGAAGAGCTCCTGTGCTGCCAGGGCTTGGAATCTGCCTTTTGGAAGTGTGAATGTTTAAGCTCACAGAACAACTAGGGTAGAGATTCCTGGGTCTTTGGGGCTACCAGGTTTAGAAGGGGGCTGGGAGCCCTGCCTTTTGCCTCTTGGAGTAGACAAATAGAGAGCCCTGTCTAGATTGCTGGGGGTGGGGCCTTCCTGCATTTGCCAAGTCTCGCTGCTCATGACAGTCCTTCTAATTTCTGGGCTACATTTTATTGCCCTGGAAGAAAACATTAAAAGAGGGTCTGGAAAAAAAAAATTAACCACACACGTAGTATTTACAGCTCAAAGTGCTTTAGAAATACTAGAAAAATCATGTAAAGTAAGTACTATTGTTATTTTATTTTGTGCCTAAAGAGACACAAAACCAGGATTCAAACCTGAGCAACTTGGTTCCACAATCCTTGCCCTTGACTAGGTACCATTTTATCTGGCAGAGAAGACCTATTGAGAGCCTGGTAGGATGAGGGAGAGCTGCTTCCAGGAAGCTGTTCAAGTCACCAGCCTCCTCTCTCCTCCTTTGTACCCACTGTTTTTCCTCTTTTGTCTCCTGATCCTGTCCTGGTTGTGGAAGACAGAACTGGCTCCTTTGCTGGGTTGACACTTCTGCATCTTGCCTGTCCTCGTGGATACCTGACTTCAGACATACCCCAGGGAACTAAAGGAGGGTGGGGGAGGGGGCACTGTTTGCTGAGAATTGATAGGATCAATACTGCTGTGTTCTTTGTGGCTGAAGCAGCAGCAAGTGTGTGTGTGTGTGTGTGTGTGTGTGTGTGTGTGTGTGTGTGTGAGAGAGAGAGAGAGAGAGAGAGAGAGAGAGAGAGAGAGAAATGTGTATAAGCCTTTTAGCATAAGGTGGATATTGGTGGGGGATGAGGAGTGACCAGATCAGGCATTATTTCTCACCAATCTCCTTTGCATACCTTTTGGTCACAGGACATCAATGTGCCTTGTAGAGGAGTCAGAAGGAATACAAGTCCCAGCACACATAAACACACTTGTACCTCATTGCCACATTCTTTGGGTTGGGT